>NW_022900941.1:12979360-13121301 GCF_012274545.1 Fukomys damarensis | reverse complement strand
TGTTGTAGAGTCTCAAATCATGATTTTAATTTTGCTCACCATCTCTATGGTTATCTGGAAAATTATTTCTGTTTTGAATTTTTCTAGAGCTTGATTAATCTGCTTTGTTATTTCTTGTGCTATGAAATCAGGATGTTGGAATATATTTTTTAGGAAGTATTGTTATAGGATGTGATAAAATCCAAGAAAAATATCTTTAAGTTATTGCATGAATTTACAGAACATCATGTAATATCTACACTGAATATTCATTAATGAAAAACCTAACCAGTTCAGAAAATTGAAGATCATGAGTTAGGATGGGGCGTTGTTAAAGAATGGAGTACCTACATGGGCAAGCAGGGGAAATCATAATTTTTCTATGGTTTGTATCTCCTTAAAACATTATTTTCCTTTTGATTTCAGACAAGAACAGATTGTACAATGTATGCAAAAATTCACTTATAATTTAAATTTCTAGATTTAGAAGTCTTGAACTTGAAAGTAAGTTTATACAGCTATGATGATTTAAAAGAAGAGAGAAGAGAACTCAGATCAAACCTTCATGTAGTTGTCATTGCCTGGCCTTGAAAATGAATCAATTTAAAGGGAATTCACTATGCCAAAAGCAATTCAGGTAAATTTAATATGATCACGTCAATGTACACTGTTGCATTATTCATATACTATTCAGATATTATTCTATATTCAAGTCTATAGGCATTTGACTTTCAAACTATATCCTGTGGATATCATAGGTTTGATACAGTTAGTATAAATTAAGACATTACATCATAACATTTCCATGAAGCTTTATATTCAAATGCAGATTGTTTTTTCTTCTAAACTATTGTTCTTTTTCTTTTAAATAATGCAAAGTCACTGTATATTGCATTTGTAAATTGGAATTATCACTGTTTTAAGGCTTAATATCTGTGTTAACATTAGTAAAACTTTTCCAATGTGATTTTACCTGTTTATAATATTATTTTCATCAAGAAATATATATAATTTTTTCATTTAATCTTTGAAGAAATAAATATCATGGTATATTGAATTTGGATTAAAATTCTAATTATTGAGTACATTTCCACGGACTTCCTACTGGGAAAACAGAGGAAACTAAGTAGATTAAAACATTAATTGAATGGGCTAGTGAATAATTTGAAGCTAATGTTGAGTGAAAAAAATGACACATTCACTTTATCTGTTTATCTTTATAGGAAGATAATCTTCTGATTATTTTATATAGATTACTCTACATGCATGTGATTCAGATTCATGCTGGAAAACAATCTTTTAGACATTGTAGACACTCTTGAATTTCCAAGTTATGCTGGAGTGTGCTTTGCCTTATATGATTTTTATTATATTATTAAAAAAACTTACTAAACAAGCTACCTTAAACTGAAATATTCCATGTTACAGGTAGAATGTGCAGTGGATTCAGATTAGACTCAGAACTTTGGCATAACTTTCTTTCTCTCCTTCATGCACACATGAAAAATGAGAAGCTTTCTTTCAGGTCTTTAACAATATTCATTGAAAATCTTATCATGGTTTAATATAAATGATTGCTTAAGTATCTCTTTCCCAAATCTGTTACCTACCTAGCATTTTGGCACTATGTTGGTTAAAACTTCTGATAAAATTAGTCAGAATTGCTAAAACTATATCACATAAGAAAATGGAGTTAAATGATACATGTGCTTTTACACTTGTTTACTCTAAGGGAATCACATATCTGCTTTATGTTCTTTATCAATCTTTTTCAACCAAGACAGCCATTTATCATTGTGGAGAAAATCTTTTGGGGTTTATATCTGAAGGCTATATTTGTTCTTGGATAACAGTAATTTGAGTTTCCACAGTATATTAGGGAGATAAAATAAGTAAATCAAGTACATTGTTTCATACACTGAAGCATCATGTGCATTGAACACAAGAGTCCTGTTTGTTGCAGTGTTCAGAAAGCAATCCTACCATGTCTGGAGTTTAACATAATATCAGATAACTGTCATTAATGGTGGTTCATGGAAACTTCCAGAGATATCTCTCTTCATAAACACACACATTCATATACATATAGTCTTTCTTCACAAAAGGTTGAGTACCCTCACTGTGTGTTCCTCTGCAGGGTCCTTATTTATATTTAGTGATTTTCATAAAATGTGTTTCTGTGATAAAAATGCAGAAGTAGCGATCTTCACTTTTGTCAAAACCTGGGAAATAATTTTTAATGATTCATTGATAGAAAAGCATATTCTATTGATATTAATTGTATTAATATTAGTATGTTTAATTTAATATTCATAGAGTCTCATACACAAAAAAAGAAGTAAAAAAATCCAAAGTAGTGAAATCCAGTGATTTACACACCATTTTGAAAAAGGGTGTTAAGTTGTAGAGAAGTGTCAAAGGAAACAGGTTTTGGGGTATAGTGCCAATTAATTGGGAAAATATGACTAATATATATGCAAGGAAGACTAATGACACCTAAGATATATAAGAAAAATATATGTCCCACTTTTGGTCAAATGGGGGGAGCAGAGAGCTCTTCCTGTCTGCCATTTGTTTCCCTTATCATCAGTCAATCCCTCTGCCAAAATGATTGTTTTGGGGTGGCCTATCCTAATTTTTTTAATGTGATTAAGTTCTTTTTTCTTATCTAAATGCAGTACCTGCTAAATGCATTTTTTATCTTTTCCATTAATAAGTTCTCTTCAGCACTTAAGGAAATCATGAACATGGTAGCATTTTGAGGCCTGACACTGGACAAGTATACATGTCTCTTTTGTCCTGTTGTGGCTTGTTTTTGATTGTTTGGGATCTGCTTTGTCTAATGAGTTAAAAATAATGTGGTAATACAGTATCTAATGTTTTCTTTTTGGAGGTAACTAGATTTTAAAACTGCTTCCATTGTCTAAAGACCAAAAATTGATAGAATAGCTTACTTACTGCTAGTTTGTACACTATTATAAAGTTGCAAAATGTAAAGCGTGAACAGATTTGTGATATAAGCATTTTATGCTATTTTCAGTCAAAAGTAATAAGATATTGTGTCACTTACCCTAGGCCAAGGAGCAGTGCTATGTTCCAGATTTTAAACAATTTTTTTTTTTCTGATTGTGATGAACACTGTATTTCCACTTTGCAAAATAAACAAGGGAATGTGTAGTTTTCCAATTGCAATTTGAAATTCCACAATCAATAGTTTAGTAAAATCTAACCATATGAAAAGTAAACAAATAGAGTCCAGCTGTGTAGCTCAGCGGTAGAACATGCTTAGCATGCACAAGGCCCTGGGTTTAATCTCCAGCATACAAAAATAATAAGTGAATATGTATGTGTATGTAACACTAAGGAATAATAAGTTTTCACATTTTCAAAAGACACGATGAAAAAGTTTTCAAAGCAACAATAGGAGACTGAAGTTGTTTTCAAAACAAATTGCCAAACTGCCATTTTGAATCCACATAGTACAGCTATAAAATTGCTTGTCATTGAAACTTTCATCGTCAAGGACTCTGTCTTCCACATTTACAGAAATTGTAAATTGAAGGATTACTTTGTTCAGAATCCTTTGTATTACCTCATCCCTGTTCCTAGTGATTGTCTTTCTAAATTCCAGATGAACTTCTCTTCCTTGGGGTATAATTTTCTGCAGTCTGTTGAGCTACCTTTAAAACCCATGAGCATACTGAAACACCTAGCACAAGCTTTCAAGTGTTCTGGAGGTCAAAGATCCATCATGAGTTGGAAGGACTTTAGCAAAGATATTTGGATCAAGATCAGAGGGAATATAGACAATGATATTGCTCCAATTTGTAACTTATTCTGAAGTGCATAGGCTCTGTATTAGAAAGACATCTTTCAGGTGCTGAGAAAACTCTTGAGATTTTATTCATTGTGAAGTTTTCAAATGTCGTCTGAACTTTAAGATGAAAGCTGAAAAAAGGAAAGTACCATGTAGTAAAAAGGGGGTGGAGTTGCATACAGACTTTGAAGTTTTAGTCTTCCATAAGTTTGAGCTGCTGCTCTTTATTTGCTTGTTTTGTTTCTTATGTGGTACCGGGGAATGAAACAGGGACTTGCTTGTGCAACACAAGCACTCTACCAGTGCGCTGCATCCCATCCCCGGTCCCCTCTAATTTTGATGCTTGTAGGTGGAAAAGGGAAGTTAAATGCTTGGGTGGGAAGTATCTCAGGCTGAAATTTTCCCATAGGCATGTAATCAGATGTTCTAATGTCAAAGCAGTTATTACAGGAGCTTCCCCTCCTTAGGAACAGACTTTCCCTGTTTCCTCATGAAAGTAGCGCCCAGAGACACATGGTCTAGACATGAACATAGCAGTGGATCCCAAGCGGCAGTAGACTGAACTCTCAGTCAATTCTGTTTCCCCAACAAAACCTTTTGAATGAAATCTGAGAGGTGATTTTCCATGCACAGTAGTCTGTGAACTAGAAGGGCATGCCTGCACTTATTGTAGGACTCTGAGAAAAGATGAACTTGCACATTACAAGGCATCCTTGTGATACTAAATCATGCCCCTGAATATGTTACATTTCTAAAATTCTATTCTGGAAAATTAAGAATTATTTTCTTTATTCAGTAAGTTTTATATAGTTGATAATGTAGAATTTAGACCTGAGGAATTTAGCAAAGTTTATGAAAGTTCAGAGAGCAGTGGGCACTGAAAGCCATTTAAAGGACTTACTTTTCCCTTCGCAGACAGTATCACTCAGTTACACTAGGTGCTATTATCTACTTTAATCATAATGAATCATGAGTGAGTTACATTTTGAATGACAGCTACTTACTTATGCAAATGAAGGCCCACACTGAGATAGCTTAGTTGATCAAGCTTTTCAGGTCAAGTAGGTCATTTCCCAGATAAAATGGACCTCTTGGGAGATAAAATCATTACAGTTTATCATTCTATCTGGAATTTGAAGTACTAGTTTTATCCTTCATTGTTTCCCCCAAATATTGGTCAAATTGACTATAGATTCTATTTATTGAAATATTCATTACCTTATTGAACTCTATCATTTTCCTGTTATTAAATCTCACAAAAGTGTGCTCAAATGGGGTGGATACTTCACTGACAATATGAGTGATATGAAAGGCAAATTCAGTATGAATGCAAATTATTTTATAAAGTGATTACAAAACACACTACAAGGGACTAATTTAATATGAGTAAAACATTATTGAGCAGGTTTTCATGTTAATGTCTCTATAATTTTTCAATATCCTGAAAATATTAATTAATGACAGAATCATAATTTATCACAGTAACTTTTTTAGCTTGAGCACACTGGGTGACCTAATAGAGGTCATTCTTATTTCTTTACAGTTCTGTTTCTATTTTACAAATATGAGTGAGAAACTGACTTCCTGGTACTTAAATTAATCTCGAGTAATACAAATAACATTTAAACAATTGGGGGTACATTACACCTTAGCTTACATTCATAATTAAACTTAATAGCTAGTGGTTAACATTTCATTTAATTGCACAAAAGTGATTGCACAAGTATTTTCTAAATGGTGAACATCGTGGGAGAGGATTTCTGCTGTCTTTACAGCTGCAGGGTCCAGACTATTCTGAAATTTGCTGTACATATAGCAAGGTCAAATGAGGAGAATGAGCAGGCTACTTAACAGATATTACAATTTGTCAAATCATGTTCAAGTTCTTATGGAAAAATCCTGTATCAAATGAGTCCTAGTTTTCTGACCCACATTTCTGTTAGACACTATTAGACGCAGTTTCTGCAAAGGATGCATTGTTTCATGGCTTTGAAATCCATACTCTGATCCATCTATGGGCACATAGACATTCATCTAAAGGGAAAAAACTCTTTCTTCTCTGTAAACTGACAGAGACTGCCTGATTTAAATTCTCTCTCATAGACCTGAGGTCGCTGTTCAGAGTCCATCATTGCAAAAGAGTCCACAGCATCTCATTGCTTTTTAAGATAATAACACAAACTAACCATACTTTTTTTTTTGGTAGAGGTGTATTTACAGTCTTCAAAGACTGTCTTTTTGCTGAGTACCTAAGATGAGGAGCTCACAGTGATCTAGTCCTGCCAGTAGCTTTGTTTAGGAAAATACCTTACCAAATCTCACTATTTCCTCCTGACTTGCTGATAAGCAGAAGAAAATCAAAGTGATACCATGAGCATTTAAAGAAAGAGCAAATAGGAAACAACGGTTTTATTGTTTTTTTGTTAAACATACCTTACTGTGAGCATTAGAACTGCTAATTCTTCCATTCTAAAGTATTTTTAAATCACCAGGCTCTCTGTGAGTCAGTGCTCTTGCAGTCTCATAATATGGACACCTCCATCTATTTAGATATTTCTCTCTACCCGACTTCCCATTAAAAGTGAGCACAAGAGAAATGATTTGTCAATGGAGATAGCTTCCCCCAAAAAACAAAGGATAATAGAGCTTCAATATTTTTGTTCATCTTTTGCTGAAAGGAGCTCTATAGAAAACAACCTGTTGGTTACATTGAGTTGATAGAATTTGCCTAGGAAATATTGAGGACTGAAAGAACAAATCAATGTCAAGTTATTCTTTTAAATCAGTAGGAAATTCACAGATTATTTTTTGAGGAAACTAAGGTAATTTTCTGAAGAATTTATTTGGAAAATACAACACTGATTTTTTTTTCTCATTTTCAATGCAATGCACTCAAGATTAAAGGTCATGACACATAGTTCATAAAAGATTTGAGTATTTAAAAGGATAATTTATAGAAAAAATTTCTCAGAAAAGGAGTTTCTTTATAAACATAAAAATTATTTTAGATTATATAGATCCAACACCTAAACCTATTGTACAGTGGATATTAATTTTATTTCTGGAAGAATATATGAGTACAAAACATTTTACATTTTTGTAGAATAATTTGGGAAAAAGAAGTTCTATATATAAATTTGCATAATTTTCTTTTCTTTTTTTCTTAGTTTTTGTTTTTTGCTTTTAATAATTGAGGATTAAACCCCTGAACCTTTGCACTGAACTGCATCCCCTTCCCTTTTTAAAAAGTTATGATTTTTATTTTGAGAGAGGGTTTTGCTACATTGCTAAATTGCCTAGACTTGGCTCAAAATTGAAATTTTCCTGCCTCCTCTTGTCAGACTGCTGGGATTATAGGCATATTCCATTTCACCTGGCCATAGTTTGGGTAATTACATGCACAAAGTTAAATTGCTACTTCTTAAATTCTTCCAAAGCAAAAACAAAGAAACAAAAACAAAACAAAACAAAACAACTCCTCTCCCCAAAAAGCTACAACAAAAGACACTGCTATGATGTCCTTCAGAGTTGTTCTACTTTGGTTTCCCAAATGGCTCTGTATCTTTAAGCTATTCTCTGAACATATACCATAGCTCTCTAAAAACTGATAGTTTATTAAAAACACAATTGCTATAGTCTTTTATACAGAATGTCAATGTTTTCTTATATTCCTGACATGTTAATAAAGTACCTTATTTTTTCTCATTGCCACTTCAAAAGCATATCTTATCTTTCTTCCCTCAAAAACCCAGATATTTTGCAACTCAAATTATGATACTGTACAACTGTTCCTACCCCTCATGGTCCTTTATTAATGTACTTCCCTTTACTGTTTATGTAAGACTTCAGAATCTGGCTCACTCTTTCTCTTCTTCTCTACATCAGCCTCTCGTTGATGTTAGCATCAGTATCCTTTAAAAACCTTAGGCTTTCAGTCTCTTGACTTACTTGTCTCTGGTACCTTTTGCTCTCCCCTAACTTAGCTGATCATTTAATGGCTCAAACCCTGTACTTTCTTGGGCCAGGGATTTAGCTCAGTGGTTCTGCTGCTTGCCTAACGAGTGCAAGGCCATGAGTTTGATCCCCAGTACCAATAAATAAATAAGCCTACACTTTTTTTACTACTGTTAATAGCAACTCTCTATTATTAATCATAATTCCTGAAATTCTACACTTTCATTAGTTTTAAAATTGTCTTTGGATCTCTGGTTACAACAATCCTACTCCCTTCTATTATATCCGTCCATTCTATTCTCCCCCATCTCCTCTTGTTTCCAGTTCCATCTACAATTAGCATAGATCTTCCATTCCAAAGAAAAATCACTTCCTTACTTGCAGCCTTAATTATTTTGTCCTTTTCATTTTTATCATACTTGCTTGTGAGATTTGAGTTTTACTGTTTCTTAGATCTAACCTAAAAATGTTCTCAAAAAACTAATTCAGTTTTCCAGCCCTGAAGATTATTTCACCCCTGTATATTCTACCTAACTTTTTGTTGGTTTTCTGGAAAAAACTTTCTAATCTGCACGGGAAAATAATTTCATAGCTGTGGATTTAAACTGATTAGTACTAAGTGTTAGAAATCTCAGTGATCTAAGTAAGCTAATAAAACTTCCCCAGTCATGAATATTTTAAGCCTGTTCGCTGTCCTTTCTATGAGAATTACTGAAGCATAAATGTATGAAACATCCTGCTACATACCTAGGATATGATAGTAAGTATGTATCAATAACAATTTATTTTTCATTCTATAGTCATTGTAAGAAAACATGAAAGAATAGAACAGTCCCATCTTAAGCATGTCAGTCAGTAAGCACACCCTCATGTTATGGTGGTTTTTGCTCCTAAACATTCTTCCTACATCTAACTCATGGAAGACATTATAAATATGCATTTATTAGAAATGTATTGTTTCATATGCTGTCAGGTCCTACAGATATCAGTGTGCGAGAACATCAGTGTGCAAATATCCTGTCTCGTTTTTATTAGTTGTTCTCTGTGAAAGAAATAATACGTGTCTTCTGATAGAGAAAAAGCAGAATACATTTAGAATCAGATAAAAATATAGAAAAGCAAAGCAAGAGAATGTTATTTCCTCACAGCTGTGAACTATGACTAGGAAAGGATGCTGGCTTTTGGCAAGATAAAGCTGCATCTTTAGAGATGAGTCACATCTTGCGCTGTCACATCACTTAATGTCTGTGTAGCATCGTCAAAAACATAGCCTCAAACCTCTGTGACAAAGAAAACACACAGAATCTGAAACACAGTAGGCATTTGTTACATGTTGTCCCTTTCTGTACTCCTGCAATGTTGTAAAGAAATATTCCTGAGAGATAACTAAATTCAGAACTAAAGTAATAAATGCTCTGACTACTTTGACAGGAAATGGCAAATACCTGGAAGAAATGACAAAATATATAAGTGAAGAAGCATCTTTCCTAGTTCCGCATTAGTGATAGAGTGAGAAAAGAAGACAGATTTTTCTGTAAAACCGGATTAATTAACCAAGAAACTCTAAAATGATGATGTACAACTACACATCTATATGAAAATTTTATCTAAATCCTATGACTGCATATGATACATATGTGGTATTCCCAATGTTGTAAATATTGCCAAAATTTTCTAATAGAGAAATGTCCATATTCAGTCATTTTATTTTCAGCTCCTTTCTCTTTATTCTTGATACCAGGCATCTTGCTTTGTCCTGTTTTTGAAACTTGTTTCAATTATGCACATTCTAAACTGTATTTGTCCTAAGTGCAAACCCTTCAAATTCCAAATATGCATATATTCATTTATGAAAAAGCATGAAGAAGGTTTAATAAAATGAGATACGGTATTTGATCATTGTTTTCACCAAAATCTTATCATACAGGCATTTGTATGTTCTTTTATTGGATTTTAAAAGATTTTCATCTCATTCTAATGATCCTATATGATTGGGTAGAAAATTGAAATACAAAACTATGTTAAAAAATAAAATATTAATAACGGTCAACATGGGAAACCTCCTTCCAGAATATATCCAAGATAGAACCATGTTATTTATGCTAACTTACACTCTGGTATTTTTCTCACTGATATGATAGAGCTCTTTCTCTTGTGTGTGTGTGTGTGTGTGTGTGTGTTGTCTCTGTGGTATTGGGGATTGAAAATAGCAGCTTTGCATTGATATATCTTTAGTCTTCTTTATTTATGAATATATATGAATACATATGTGTGCATTTAAATATATGAATATGTATGTAAATATGTATATGTATGTAATTTGTGGGGGGGTATCTTTGAAACAGGATCTCACTAAGTCACTTTATTGCTAAAGCTAGGCTCGGATTTGTGATTCTCCTACCTCATCATTGCAGGGTGCTGGGATTATAGTTGTGTACCACTATGACTGGCAAGAATGTTTTCAATATGTACATGTTATTTTTTTCAGAGACCTTATAATATTACAGGCTGTATTAACATTATTTATCAAACTAATAGTATTGAAGCTTCTTGATGTAAAATGACTCCAAAGCAAGTGACTTCTTGGTCATCCTGAACATTTGTTTCATATAGCCTAGGGTTTTCAATTATTTTGTTGAAAAAAGAAAAATCTTGAATTTACCATAAGGCAAAATGTCAAACTAAAGCATTGTTTTCAACACTAAAAATTGATTTTTTTATATTGCCCCAATTTAACTCCCAATTTAAATGACTTTTTTGTATTAATTTGTATTTTATTTTTAGAATAATCAAAAGTGTGTGTTAGGTTAGTGTTGGAATTGCTAAAACTCTGAAGGCAGTGAGTGAAGACATGACCTCAGCACTTGATCTTGAGAAGCGAACTGAATTTCCATCTTTACTGAGATAGAACAGGTGATAACCCGGGTTTCTGCACTTCTGTGTCAACTGACTTTCTCATTGCTCATGATGCTATGAGGGAAACCGTGAACGGAGATTAGAGAACCCTTTCCTGTCCCGGGAAAGCAGGAGAAGCACTGTGTGTGAGCGCATGTGTGTATGTGGGCATCTTTGAAAATAATGTAATATTCTGTTTTATACTTTATGAAGGTTGAATTTGAAATAATTTGAGGTTATAAAAAGGCAAATTCATTTACTAAATTACTGTTTACCTTTCACTGGCTTCTTTCTCCACGTGCATGTATAATATACAAATGCACACTTCTTTGCCTATGGTCAGTTATCCCTTTATCGGAACCACGTTTGATTAAGTCACTTATGTGATATCCCATTTGGATATTAGTATTGTAAGGCTCATTTCTTTTTTTTGGGTGGTACTCGGGAATCGAATTCGGGTCCTTGTGCTTGTGAGAGGCAGGGGGCGGAAACACTGAGCTAAATCCCCGGCCCGGTATTATTTCTTTATCAACGTTATTCTCTTCTCTTTAACCATATGACCGTGTTTAAATCTGGAAATTAAGATATTAAAGGATTATCATTTAATCATTACATCAAATTCACATTTTGCCAATTGTTGTACAAATGTTCCTTGGGGGAAAATAAATAGAAAGGATCCTTATCCAATCCAGAATCACAAACTAGTTTTACTTGGTGAGTCTGTTTTGTCTTCTTTTATCTGGGACTTTTCTTCAACTTTTTTGTTGTTTTAACTTTAACAGACTTGACAGGTTTGGGTAGGAAGGCGAATTTTCTTATGGAAAGTCCTCCATTTGTGTCATCTGCTGTTTTCTCATGATTCAGCTCAGGTTATATGTTTTTGGCAGTACTATTATGAAATATCCTACTGAAGCCCTTCAGAGTGTGTCCGGAGCCATGTGGTATCTTTACTGGTGGTATTCACTTCATCCAATATGACTTCTGCTGTGAAAAGGACTTTCCATTCTTTTTCATTATCTCTTTGTTTATATCACTTTGTAAATGTTTAATATTAATAATGCTTCATAGGAAAATACATCGCTATTGTATAGATTTATCTCTCATGAGACTTCTCTAATGTTTTAGCATCCACCCACTTTTCTTGTCTGTACCCATTATTTCTATAGTGTTTTCACTGGTGTTTTTGCTCGCGGTCTTTTTCTAAATTTATTACTGTGACTTTCACTGTGAAAGACTCTTTCCACTCATTTCCACATGTCTCTTTGTTTATATCATTTTAACTTATGAATTTCCATTTAATTGTATAGATTATACCATGATTTGTTTGGATTATCCCGTTTTCTAGATTTGGCCCAGGGACTAATGGACTATTCAACTGACTATTCTAATATGTCTCTACTGTAAATTGTTCTGGGCTCATCTTAACCTTTCATGCTCCAATTTAAGAATCAATAATTTATGCAATGTATCTACTTTAAGTCTGACATTTTGGAACAAAGATATTGACTAAAGCTGGGTTCACTGCTATTTTAACGACCTACACACATATCATTTTACATACATTTGTAGACACATTCCTGTATTGATCTCTAGCTCTAATATTAAAATCCATTAATTCACAATTATACTGCAGTTCTAATTGAACACTTTATGATTCATTTCATCCTTTTCCTTTCTAAGTTTTTGTATTCTTCATTGGACAGAAAGAAACTAAAATCCAATTATTCCATTATGTATTTACTATTTTCTCCACCTTAGAACACAAAGTGAATTAAAATTGCTATATCATACCATTGGTAAAAGCAAACTAATTCATTGCAGTTATTTGTTCTGTTTTAATCAGCTGTATATGTGAAAATGCTGGTTTTCAAATATTACTTAAATTAAATACTTATTCATTTTAAGGAATCTAGGTTACTAATTTTAAATACTGACTTTATCACCTTTGTAAATTTCTTAAATGTATTTTTTTGTATGTGAAAAATTAACAAAATTCTGCAGGTGAAAACTTTGCAAAGGAAAATACCATCCTTGAACCTATCTACTATTCCTAAAATTACATGCTTCTAGTTTTCACTCGTCCTATACAGACAATGAATCTCTTTAGTTTCTAGTTTACCTTACCAGTATTCCTATGCCCATAAATGCACAAATATACATATATTTCATATTTCATTCTTTCTTAGCATACACTGCATGTCCTTGTGCATTTGATTTCTTCATTTAACACTTTATTCTGGATATCATATTGTTTAAACATCTATGTAAGATCTAATACGTATACACATACAAATTTACCTATCCTATTTTAATTTATTTGTTTTATTTTATTTATTTATTTTTGGTACCGGGCTTCAAACTTGAGTCCTTGGGCTTGTGAAGCAGGCGGCAGAACCACTGAGCTAAATCCCCAGCCCCTACCTATCCTTTTTTTATAATACGAAGTCATCTGACTTTTCAGTTTTTAGCAAATATAAATAATACTTAATGGGTAGTATTATTTATATTTTTGATTAAGAAAAATTCCTAGATGTTCACCTCTTGGTTCAAAGGTAAATACAGATGCAGTTTTGTTAAATGTTGCCAAGTTCTCCCCAGTAGAAATTGCACCAACTCGCCTTCATCAGAGCAGTGTCTGACTGTTTCTCCCAAAATTTACCCTGAAATTATGATGTCACCCTTTTAAATTTAATCTCAGTATACTGTCCTTTCATTTTAATTTCTTTAATGAAAATGTGGCTGAAGTTTTCTTCCTATTTTTAAAGTCTGTTTGAGTGCTATTTTATGGATTGGTTTTAGTTTTTACTCCTTGTTTTATTGTATAGTTGATAATTCCTCCAAATCTCATCAGTTCAATCTTTTTTATGTATTTGACATTTTCATGTTGGGTTTAAATTATTTTGATCATTCTTAAATTAGGGTATTTTATTAGGTTTATTGGTTGTTCTTACTGTGTATTGGGGGGCATTTCACTGTTCTCAGCTACTTGAAAGGTCTGTACACATTCACATGCATACCTATTTATTATTTAAATTTCCTATAATTTATAAAACGATGAGTTTGCAAAACTATAGAGATTGGTATTTTATCTGATATCCCTATATATAATCTTTTACCTTCTTCTCCTTCAGTCCTACTAAAAACAGCTGCAGGAGCCTAGTTTTAGTAATATCCCCTCTCTACTCAGAATCTTCAATGTTATTGCTACTGAAATTCAATCAAATTTAAATGCCTGCAAATGACTTTTGTGGAATCCAGGTTGCCTGTTTTTCTCTGTCTCTGCATATTCCTATGGAGCTAATCTAGGTCTCTTTTCTCCCCATTACTCTTCACATGCCCTCAGTTAACTGCGCTTCCTTTCTGCTCTTATTCTACCAGCATCATTTTGTTGCCCCCCAGAGAACAGCTTTTAGAATTTTAGTGACCTTGAGTGACCATTACTAGAATTCGTTGACAGTGCATTTGCCACATTGGATAATGTGATGTCCCATTACTTGCTCTGTGGCATTTTAATTTTTTTCACTTTTGGTCACTGGCATCAATACTTTGTATGATTATTTGATAGTCTTCCTTAATTTCTTTCTACTATTTGTCTTCTACTAAATGTTAGATTTGCTCAAGTAGTAGCCTAAGCCCTCTTTTTTATATTGTATTACCATTATAGATTAGATAGATCTAAACTGTTCCCCAAACTCTCATGCTCTCAGAGGTAGGACTTCTAGAAGGTAATTAGATCACAGGGGCACTGGACTCATCAGTGTATTAATCCATTACTGAGCTTAGCAGTTGAATATGCTGTTAAAACTTGGGCCCGGTTACAGGTGGGTCACTTGCACATGATATGGAAGGGAATATCTCCTCCTCTAGCTTTTCCTCTCACTCTTGGCTTCTTGGCCACCATGAGCTCAGCAGCTTTCTTCTGTGGCAGACCCTTCCCCCAGGCTATTTCTGTGTGGAGCCTGTGGATCACAAACTGTTACCATGAGCCAAAATAAACCTCTCCTCTTTTAAATTGTATGGGTGGGGTATTTTGACTCAGCAAAGAAGAAAATGACTAGTATGGCTACTAATTATTTACAAAAATTAGATGATATATGGACTTTCACTAATCTTTAGTTTGCATGAAGCAAAGAAAAAACCATAGAAAAGAAGAATTAATGTCTTTTCTGAGCCAACAAGTAAACATCTAAGAATTTTTCTTAATGACTCAATTTTTAAAGTTACTATAGATAACTAGGTTTACATCATCTATAATTAACACAACCACACTGTGGACCTAATAGCCTGCTTGTAATCTGAACTCAAAACCTATATGATTCATGAGATGATTGTATTTTATTAATTTTTAAAATATGGAAATATATTAAACTCTATCCTAAGGTTTAAGAAGACAAAGTTTGTTGGGTAACACATTAGGTACAGAAGGAATCTGGTTTTAATTTAAAAAGACAATAGTATGTTACAGTTTGCATAATAAGTAATTATAATTTTATAGTGTTAGTAGGTTTGAAAATTAAATTACGCTGAATTTGATAAACCAAATATTAATTATATTTGGCAGGGGAGATAAATATTACAGAATTCATTAATAAGAAATTGTATGTGTGTTTAATATACTTAAGCTGTGTCTATATGGTTAAAGTCTCTGGAGCAAGAGGCATGTGACGAAACAAAAAGTGATAACAGGGATGTATACTTTTACCTAGTAGATTTTATTTTTCTGAAGTTATTCCGAATACATATGCATAGCTGTTCATGTGCACACTGCCTAAAATTCTACCCAAGCAGTGGTAACCACAGAGTTGCCTGAGCCAGAAATCAGGTAAACATAAGGGACTTAATTTCTGTTGACTCATGATCATAACTCCACTTTTTATTTCTGCAAATTACTTTCATCACAAATGTGGACAAAGCTAATTTGAAATAAAATGGTAACACACCATGTGAAACTATCAATTATTCTAAATAACTTAAAAGATTCAGAAAACCAAAGTTTCATTATCAAATCATCAGTTAGGCCCATTGAAATTGATGTGACCTTAAAATGATCTTGTCATATGAAGATTAATGTTAAACATAGAAGGAGAAAATTTTAGGTAACATAGTTCCCCTGGCATTGATAGTTGCTTTCTGAGATGTCTTTATTCCTGTAGAGAAATTAAAATAATTGGAAAACTCTTGTTACCTTGAGAGTTTTCTGACTTTATGCAAGGGACACTCACCATGGGTTAGTTGATTGCTAGCAGTTATGAAACTACAGAAATAAAGTTTAGAAATAAAGTGAGCAGAAGCCCTTAAATAACCCCTTCAGAAAGAAGAAAATAAAAGAATATCTCACATCCACATTTACCTAAATGGTCCAGAAGTTTCAACGAACTCTTGAAAAACGCTATTTTATTTTTTACTGCTGGTATATTTTTTCTATAGATTTTATCAAGGGTAAAATTGTGATTGGAACTTCCGATATTAAAAGTTTGATATCTCATACAGTTTACACTTCAGATTACATATAGATTCTAAACTTGAAAGGGTCTTTCTGTGCAGGCCAAATGTTTCACCAGAACTTCAAAATCTATTCTAGTATTTTGCTCTGCAATAAACCACTCCTTCCCCATGACATCTCGCTTTGTTATCTTTAAATGCATGCCAATAATGGCTCTGAGAAAAGTGGCATGATGTAGCTATTCCAATAACTCCCAGTAGGAGCTAACATGTGCCAGTTACAGGGGTGGGGACATGAAAATAAAGTTCTTTTGTTAAAAGCATAGATTTTAATATTTAGTGACAAGACTACAGAAATTTATACTGTAATTCAGCCTGTCTGAGAAATAAATAAGTAGAACCATAGCAGTGAGACAAAACTATTACTCCTGGTACTCATATCTCACATATGCTTTGGCATCATTCTTTGCAGTGATAGGAGCATTTCATGTGACATATTTTCATTCTCTGACTCCCATTGCAGCACTGAGAGAAGTAGTAGATGTTAGCCACATGTAAATCAGGTTGTGAAGGCTCAGAGTTAGTCACTTGCCCAAGGCATGCAAACATCCAGATTTAAAGAACCAAAAACGAATTAGTTCATATGTCCTATAAACTCTTAACCAGTTATTTTCATTTGACTCACTAAATAATACAACTAATTAGTTGCATGGAAATATTAGGTACAAACCATAACAAGGCAAAGCTGTCAAATAGGCGAGTCACTTTCTCAATATGATTTGCCAACATCTTTAATCAAATACTGTATGAGATTCGTAGAAATGTTCCAGAAGCAGCAGCGTATTGAAAGCAGGCACTGATTTGGTGTCATTTTGCTCTGTATTAATCAATCACAAGGGCACTACTTAAGAGGCTTAAGTCTTCTTTTGTTTCAAAAGTTGAATATTTATTTTTTCTGATTTTTACAAGAAAAATATTACTCATTTCAGAAAAATGGAGTAAATTTGAAAAACATGAAAATTAAACCTATAACTCAAATCCCCAAATAACCCTTTGATCATTGTTAATGTATTTCTTCTACAATTTCTTTGTACAATATGTGCATATCTGCATATGTGTGTGTGCGTGTGTGCGTGAGTGTGTGTTTTATAAATGGAAACTATACATACCCAGAGAGGATATGAAACAAATTGTTTTTAACTTCTCAAATTAAACTCTTAAGGACCATTTTTTTCATGTAACACCATACCTGGGTTTCTATAGAGATGTTTAAATTTTATCAAGATAAAACAACTTTACAATAAATGCAACTTTAATAAATATGTTAAAGACTTAACTATGTCTTAAACCCCAACAAAATTTTTTCTTGTGTAAATGTGGGAAAAATACAGATGCAGTGTAGTATATGTGTTTTAATCAGACCCTTCAAATTTTTGCAATTTGGTCTGTCAAACTTATAATGTAAAATATATAAACATACACACAATACATGCACACAAATATTTCTTGGCATACATGAATTGCTTTTAGGACCTCCTTGAATATCAAAGTTGCAAATGCTCCCTTCTAATAAATAGCATGGGATTTACATATAACCAAATGCATCTTCCTGATTACTTTAAACTATCTCTAGCCTATCAATGATACCTAGTACCATGGATATTCTGCATGAATAGCTGTCATTAATATTAGAGCCTGTCTCACTAAGTACAGACTAGAATGGTATTTTAGGAAGAAGACTGTATTCTAAACTCCTGAACATCCCATTTACACTTTGGCCTGGGGCAAGCAGCTATGGATGGTGAGTGATATTTATCCCATGGAAAATGACAAAGAAAAGCTGTGTACTTAAAACCGTGATTGGAGATGCTAATCATTACAAAGCATGTTTTATTGGACCATTTAATTTCACATGAGGAGAAATCCCCACAAGGATTGGAGGATTTTGCAGGTCTGAGGCATAGACATACAAAGTAAAGTTGGACTTAACTGTATTAGCTGTCTCTGTGGAATTGGTTTTTGAAAGCTCCTAATAACTAAAACAATGGCTTTCAAACTTTAATATCTTTAGGAATTATGTAGAAAGCTTGTTAAAATGTTATAGGCTCAAGAGATTCTTATTCATTCCGTCTCGAATGGGATCCAGAAATCTGCGCAGGAATGAGCCCCTTCTCCCACCTCAGGTGATTTTCATTTTTCATACAATCACTCATGTCTAGTGTTTATTATATGTCAGACACCATTGTAAGAATTTATAGATGTTGACTTATTTGAATTTGCAAAGCCCTACATTTTGGTTATTAATGTTTTACAGGAGGCAGAGGTGCTTATCAAAAACTGGCACTAGGAGGTGGCAGGACTGAGATTGAACCCAGGCCGTTTTGTCCCAGAATCTTTGCACTTAGTCTCTATGCTGTGCTACAGACTGATTTTGATGCAAATTTTCCACCAGTGATGCTTTGAGAAACTCAACCTCAATGAATATTCGCAAAGATGTACAATTGCTCCTATAAAGAAAATGGTTTCTATCAATCATGTATGCCTGTTTGGGTAAAAGGAAAATAAAAATGATTATTAAATAGCTACTTCACACCTGAGGCTCTAATAGCCAGACAGTTTTTAAAGACATTATAAGGGAAGAACTGCACAATTGTAGAGTCTCAGTTGAAATCGTTCTCTGGGTTTGAGCCTAGTGAATCTCTCTGTGGTCTAATAAGTGATTCACATCAAGTTTCTTCATTTCCACATGCTCGGCTGCTGCTGGATAAAGAACTGGGCTCCATCCAGTGTGTGACTGTTGAATTTACCCCCTTTTTTCTCGGAGAAGTTTGTATTTGGAAACAGAGAAAACTTCAATAAGAATAGTACAAAAGACCTTCATACACCCTTCACAGATAAGACTTCATTCTTAACTTTTTATCCAATTAAATCCAATCTTTGCTGCTCCCGCCGTGTGTGTCATACACCCCTCCCTCACATTCTTTCTCCTTCTCCCTTCACACACAGCACACACACGTATTTAAAGCTAGTAGTTCAATATGCATTTCCTCATGTTGGTACTTTACCTGACAGAAATACAAGTAAGGAGCAAGGAGGTTTAACGTAACATATCCAGTTGCCATCGCCATTTTTTGGAAGTTTGCAAGCCCTGATGGTGTCTAGTTGCAAACATTATCCTATTGGTCTCCAGTCTGGAAAGGTCCAAGAAGCTTTCTTTGTACTTTGGAGGAACAGGGACATGGACCAGCTGGTACCTTGAAAGTGGCTGGAAGGCTTTCTTTGCCAAGAACTCTTGAATAAATGCTGTAATATGATTGCATTAGAATCGTTGAATTTCTCACGTGCTACCCAGGGTCCCAGAAAGTGCTAAAAGCAACAGTGCAATGACTGCCTTATGGCTTGAGTGATAAACTAGTAACATCATTCCTACTGTATTCTTTGTTAATCCGGTCATATGTTCTCTTCAGATTTTTTTTTTTTTGAAAAAGGTACGTAGATAATACTTCTTGAAGGGAAAATGTCACCAAATTTTTAACCATCTTTTTTCTTCATATTTTCTGTGGTCATATTCTCTGATGATGAGCTCACTGGATTATGAGCTGGTCATGGTCTCAGAGCTGTACAGCATAACAGGGGTGGATGAAATTTGGAGATGCTGAGTATTGGACTTCATTCTGAAAAACAGAATAATCTTAGGCAAGAACTGCAAAGTAGCTAAAGTTGATCTTCACTATTCTCCAAATATCGGTGCTTTTAATTTTGTACGTGAGGTGAGGATTTGGGCAAATATAATAAATAACTGAATTCTATTCTAACAATCAACTTTTCCCTATCTGCTATGTTTCCTGAGTCAATATTGTACATTTCTCTATTTCTGTGTCATGTTGGTATTTTAACTTTATCAGTCTTTCTTAAAGGATTTATTTTACCTATGTAAACTTTAATTTACTCAATTTTCTTCATTTTTAAACAAAATTTTATCATTATTATAGAGAGCCATTGTCACCTATGATACAAATATCTCTGAAAATAGAAAAAGAGAACCTAATCTTTTTATTCATTTTTTTCTCTCATTGAGTTTATTGGTACATTTTGGTATACAGTACAGTTACATTCACCATTGGGATCTTGTACCTTTACATGACAGGTCTAGGTCTTTTTTTCCCCCTTGTCCCTGCCCTCCCTTCACTCCCCCATTTATAAACACTTTATTTCCATTTTTTTTCATTTTCTCATATTTTTCCCCTTATTACCTTTCCCCTACCCTTCCCACTTTCCCTACACAATTAGCCCTTTTCTTCCTATTTCACATTGTCCATTGTATCATTAGGATCTTATGTACTATTATAGTTTTTCACACCAGAGAAGCTATTTGGCATTTATATGCATGTAACATTTATTTATTTCACTTAGTAGTATATCCTCAATATTTTCATTCAATTTTAGCAAGAGAGATGGAGTCTCTTTGTTCAAAGTGGAAAATAGAATTAAGGAACCGAAGCTAAGCATCACCAAATGAAGATATTTGTCTTGACTTACAAAAGGCTTGAAAGATAATTGGAAGGAAAAGTTAACATGCAAATGGATTACGTGAAAATATATGCCTGGAAATCTGCAACATCACCTCCTATGCCAGTAATACTATGGTGTATTTGGGAATGCATCAGTTAGATTTTGTTATGTAAATACTACTACATGCCTGTTGTAGATTGGATCTGAAATATCCTCCAAAGTTCCATGTGTTTGGAAGGCGATTTGGTCACAGGTGTGCTAAATTCATTCTAGGCATAGGATCATAGCGAACGTGCTATTATGAAGTTGAGCTTGGTGGCTGGAGGTGAGTACCTAGGGGCATGACCTGCAAGCATATATCTCCCTTCCCGTGTCTCCCCTTCTTTACTTCCTGGCCTACCAAAGTATGAGCACCTTTCCTCCACTGAATTCTTTTACCATTCCCTTCCTGCCTTGGAACCAGCCAATCAGGGACTGAACATGTAAGCCCAAATAGACTTCTACTTCTTTAAGTTGTGTGTGTCCGGCCTTGCCTCTTAAGGATGAAAAAAATGACTAAGACAATATTTTAGCGGGATGAAATAGCATTCATTCATTACTAACCCATAGACAGGTCAGTGGTTAAATCTGGACAGCTCCTCCCTAGAAATTCTCCTGCATTGTCTTGGCTGGTCATATGAGGAGGAACAGCTCTGACAGTACAGCTCCTCCATGAGGTATCTTGCCTCTGGCTGTGCTACTGGATCCCTTTTCATGTTTTGTTTTGTTTTGCTTTGTTTTGTTTTTTATATCCAGAAAAGGATTATCCCAGGCTTGCTCACTCCATAAGCTACCAATGGGGGAAAGAGTCTGGACCTGATAGTTATCAATTGTTATTCTAACCATATTATTTGTTTAAAATAAGTAATCTTTTCAGGCTACAATGAATGGAAAAATACCTCTTGATAGCAAGAGGTAGAAAAATTATGGTCATGTTAAATCCCCAAGGAGAGAGACTTTTCTTGGAAATTATGCAGCACAAAAACATGTGGTAAATACATACTATTTAACATTATAAAGCTTTGATTTCAAGCCCAGCACTGGGCTAGATCATTTATGAACTACAAGAATTATTATCATTCCTCTAACATTTATACCTATGCTTACAGAATTTCTTAAGTTGCACTTCATGAAGTATTGGTATTCAGGGAAATGTGAAAAAATATTTTGGAAGCAGATATGGAAAATATAGAGCTTCCTAAATTGGGCTGAAATGATGAATATACAATCATCTTTAAATTTCACAATGTCTGTATTACTGTATAAGTCATTAAGAGCATTATTTTTTTTCAGCATTTCCCACATTGTTTGAATACAAAATTCTTTAACCACAAATCTCCTGAATTTCATATAACAAATGTTTATTACATTTCATGATAGCCACTGTTAGACCTTAAGATATAATCATTGAACAAAGTCTGGTAGATTCTGCCTTCAGAAAATATACAATGAAGTGGGTAAACCAAATATTACCCAGGTGACCACAAACCAGAGTGTATGCCAAGAATTGGTATGATAAGAAAAAACATACTTAGTATCATAAAAGCATACAACATTTAGGGATGAGAAACAACATATTCCAGTAGAAGCATAAATCACAAGGTATACGTCGTATCAAGAAATAAGGTGCTGGGCCTGGTGGTGCACACCTGTAATCCCAGCACTCAGGAAGCTGAGGCAGGAGGATCGCTGTGAGTTCAACACCCGTCTGGGCTACATAGTGAGTTCCAGGTCAGTTTCAACTACATAGTGAGACCCTGTCTCAAAAAAAAAAAAAAAAAAAAAACCCAAAACAAAACAACCCTCCTCAAAAAAACAAACAAACAAACAAAAAGAAATAAGGTGAGGGGGAATGGCTAAAAAATAAGAACCAAGATACATCATGTAAAGGTACAAGATCCCAATGATGAATGCAACTGTATTGTATATCTAAAATATACCAATAAAATATATTTTTTATATTATAAAAAGAAGGTGAGCTCATACTTTTACAAAATGTTGGGTTGTCTGTGCTATCTAGCACAAGAGCTTCTAGCCATGTGTGGTTATTTAAATTCAAATGATTTAAAAGTTAAATGAATCTAAATATTCAATAATTTCATTGATACGGTCCCGTTTTAGGTGCTCAGTAACTGACTGCCACTATGAGTACTACAATTAATGCTACAGAATTAAACTTTTTCAGTCTCACTGGAAGTTCTGTCCATTAGACTGAGAGCAGGGTTGGCAAACAACAGTGCCCATGAGTCAGATCTAATTTGTGACTGGCTTTTGTGTGATTTGCAAGCAAAAAGCATATTAACGTAATGAAAGGGCTTTAGAAAGAAGAAAAGATGAAAGAGAAAAAAGGAGGGAATTGAAAAGGGCACTATAAGATGAAAAACAGGAAGGAACAGAAGGAAAGTAAAAATAGTTGAGAAGAATTTATTGAAGCTCACATGAGGTGTGCAAAACTTAACATATGCAGGATGTGTCTGTAGAAAGAGTTTGCTGACTATTGCTCTAGAATCTACAGAATGTTTAGTGCTTATTCTTCCAATGAAATGTTTGGAGTTTGTGTTTGCTGCCTGCAGTGAAAGACGGATTTGACACTGCTTAGTGACCAGTAGCACTGCATGCCCCCATTCCAAGGTGTGGAGACCTTGCTAAGCAGCAGCTGTCCAGGATCAGGATTTCGATTCTGAGCTATGGCATCCAGTGGAGCTGTGAGAATGAAAGATTAGTAAAAGTAATGGGTATCATTTGACTTCCAGATGATTAAATACTGGCTGAGATACTCTACAATATCTTACTCCTGCCTTGCCTTTGTCTGCCAGATGGATAATTTTACATTTAAGACCCCAGCCTACATTCTGGTATTTGATCAACAATTGGCAGCTTTATGGACACATTTATTTTTATCATGTAACATTGGCCATGATTATACTAAAATCATACTAGTGAAGATAGATTAGGGAAAGCTATGTTACAGAGCAATTATTATGTGGTCCTGTATATCAAATGAATTAGGAATTAGGAAAAAATCATTTGAAGGTTCTAGATTTTACGTTTAAGACCCCAGCCTACATTCTGGTATTTGATCAACAATTGGCAGCTTTATGGACACTTATTTATTTTTATCATGTAACATTGGCCATGATTATACTAAAAATATTCATACTAGTGAAGATAGATTAGGGAAAGCTATGTTACAGAGTAATTATTATGTGGTCCTGTATATCAAATGAATTAGGAATTAGGAAAAAATCATTTGAAGGTTCTAGGGGCTCTATTTTTATCAACTTTATTCAGGGAATATTTCCCAAGTCCCCAAAGCAGATGTGATCTAAGAAGTAAGTTAATCAGTCAGGATAACTGTTAACTCAAATTTTAATGGTGTTCATTTTAATAAATTGCTATGATTAACCCAGATATAATTTTGGGATAATCCAGATAAATGGCATCTTGAAGAGAGGTAATGAAACAAAGCCCAAGATGTACTCAGAAATAAATACATATATATTTTCCTTAACCACTTCATTAAGATTATTGTTGCTGACTGCAGTGCCTTCTGTGTAGAAAACTCTGTCGTTTCTCATATATGATGTTAATTGAGTCTCACAGTTACCGAAAGTGATAAACAAATCACATTCTATCCAGTCTTAAATGAATGTTCTTTGAGCACTTATGAAATGGCATTAAATAATCACAAAATTCCTGCTTCAAGTCCCTAAAGCCATGGAGTGCCAAGCCAATCCCGATGGCACTTTTAATAGATTGCTGCATTTACCTATGCATTAATATCAAGTAGTACATTTTGATGTGACCAAGATGTACTCAGAAATAAATACATATATATTTTCCTTTACCACTTCATCAAGATTATTGTTGCTGACTGCAGTGCCTTCTGTGTAGAAAACTCTGTCGTTTCTCATATATGATGTTAATTGAGTCTCACAGTTACCGAAAGTGATAAACAAATCACATTCTATCCAGTCTTGAATGTTCTTTGAGCACTTATGAAATGGCATTAAATAATCACAAAATTCCTGCTTCAAGTCCCTAAAGCCATGGAGTGCCAAGCCAATCCCGATGGCACTTTTAATAGATTGCTGCATTTACCTATGCATTAATATCAAGTAGTACATTTTGATGTTGTTATGTGATTTTGGGGGGATAATTATTTAAATGTGTAAAAAGGTCAGCAGCCACAACCTGAGCCAAAGTTCAGGATAATCTGGAGGAATACCAGCTGAGATCATTCAGAGATCTCTGTTCAGAGACTCTGCTGTCCGTGACCTCAAGCAATGCAGAAAGGAAGTTTTAAAACTATAATCTTTGGGCAATTTGTATTTGGAAGAGCAAGCAATCATGATGATTTCTGAAATCAGTGTTGAGAATGAATACTGAAATGTCACACCAAAACTAACAAAATGAAGTCTAATCAAAATCTGAGAACTTAACTTTTCGTGATTTTTGGACATACACACATGCCAGGTTGTTTTTGTTATTGTTGTTCTACAATAGAAACATTTTTTTTTTACTTTTATTAGTGCATGATCACATATTGATTACATTCATTGTAGGGAATTAGCACATGTCCATAAAACACACAAAATAATTGTACTGTCAAGGTACACTCATATATTGTTTGAATAGATTACAGTAACTTTTCTTTCCATCTTTTATTTTGTACTAATTTGAAAAATAATTACGAAAGTATATTGACAAAAGTCATGGAATATCAGAAGCTCAGAAACAAATGTTAAGCAACATCTCAAATTTTACAGGCATTCTAAAATTTAAAGCGTATAACTTACGTTTCCATTCCTACCTGCTTGAATAGTTAGCAGCACACCACTAAATTATTTCAGCTAAATACCTCATGCAACTGACACATATGCAGATATTTACCTACACTTAAAGATATATTTGTTTTCAGCATGTAAGGGAATGTATACTTTGATGTTGACCCTCCAGGACTCTTTTATATAAATTAAAATTATCCTCTTTCTCTTTCATTATCATTTAATTTGTGTGATCACAGAAACAATATAGCGTTGCTGTGTTAGATTAGAATAAATCTACCCTCCTTGCCATTCTCTGCAGAAGTGAGTTAAGGTAAATAGCACGCTAAACAATGGCCATCCCCTCATTAAATACTCTTGTCAACTAACTGGGAATGGGACCACCACAGTAACTGGAATTTCTTTTCACTGTGTCCCTGGCCCTCAAGTAAATAAAACTGTAGCTCCCAATGTTTGGAATAATCGCAGATAGAAGCAGCAGCTACAGACTCAAGAAAATAACCTGTCACTTTCTCTGCCGTTGTTTTAGGGTTGAATTTGTAATTGGTAGTGTTGGTCTTCCAAAGTTGTTCTTCTTTTACATAGTACCACCTTACCTGTTAGGGGTAATTTGCATTAAAATAAAATGTTAGCAACGTTTTTATTTCAAAATCTATTTTTAATAAATATGCTGACATTTTGATCAAATTTGCAGTAAAACTAAATATTTCTGAAATACACAAGTATTTCAACTCATGAGGATATTACAGGTGTGTATTTAGTTTTTCTTTCATTCTTACACTTGATTTTAACTGAGAATTGATTTTTTTTTCATTTTGTAAAGCAGTGTTCTATGGATTTCAGCACATGAGCATTGCATATCTTTCACTAAATTTATTTCTCTGTGTATTGTCTTTCATGTTTTAAAATTTTATAGTTTTTTGTTTGGTTGGTTGGTTTGGTTTGAGATTTTTTTGGTACCATGGGTTGAACTTGGGACCCTGCCCTTGCAAGGCAGGCACCACTGAGCTAAATCGCCAGCACTATAATTTTCTAGCAGCCATTCTTCCTAGAGTGAGGTGGACTCCCAGCATGGTCTTCACTTGCCTCTCTCAGATGACCAGTGATGTTAAATTCCAAATAGTTTCTCTGGTGAGAGAAACCGAAAGTGTAAATGATAATCAAAATGTATAATAGAGCATTTGAAGTAGGAAGAAAAGGTCTAAAGGGGGAGGAGAAGGGGAAATGAAAGGGCGTAGGAAAAAGGAAAGAAGAGAATGGAAAAAAATATGAGGAAAAAAAGGGAAACAAAGGGTTGAAAGGAGGGCAGGGGAATGATGAAAAATGAGGACCAAGATATATCATGTAGAGGTACAGACTCCCGATGATGAATGTCATCACATTGTGTACCTACAATGTACCAATAAACTTAATGAATAAATAAAAGATTTAGCTATTATGTATTACACTGGTACAACCATAGGTATGCTTATATCGCTGTGTTATGATGTCTAACTCTTTTGGAAAGATACCTGAAAGGGGAATTGCTGCTCCAAATGGAATTTCTACTTTTAGATTTTTGAGGAACTCCATATTGATTTCCATAGGGTTGTGTCAGTTTACACCCCTAGAAACAATAGAGAAGGGTTTTTTTTTTTTTATTCCACACAGCCTCACCAGCATTTGTTATTGCTTGATTTTTTTTTTATAGTAATCATTCTTGCTGGAGGGAGATGGAGTCTAAGTGTTGTTTTAATTTGCATTTCTTGAATGGTAGCTATTTTGAACATTTTTTCATGTATTTATTGCTCATTTGTATTTCTTCATCTGAGAAGTGTGTATTCATTTCAGATATCCATTTTGTAATTGAGTCTTTAAGTTTGGGGGATTCTAATTTTAGGAGATCTTTGTACATTCTAGGTATTAGTCTTTTATCTGAATAGCATAAAAATACTTTCCCACTTATAGGTTGTTATCTTCACTCTGTTAGTGATTTCCTTTTCTGTGCAGAAGCTACATTTGTTGATTCTTGGTATTATTTCTTGTGCAACCATGGTTTTGTTTTAAAAAAAAGTCTTTGCCTATATCTATGTCTTCACGAGTTTTACCTATTTTGTCTTCCAACAATTAAGTAGTTCTGTCCTATTGTTTAGATATTGGATCTATTTTCATTTTAGTTCAGTGCATGGTGAAAGATGTGGGGCTATTTTCAACCAACAACACTTTTTTTTCTCCAAACCAACAACATTTTTAAAGAACCTTTCTTTTCTCCAGAAAAAGGATTTGAACTCTGTCAAAGATACGATAGCTGAGAGTGCCTGGAATTGTTTCTGTATCTTCAATTCTATTCCATTAAGCCACAGTTTTGTTTTGTTTTTTTGTTTTTTTTTTTTGCAATGCCATGATATGTTTACCACTGTAGCTTTGTAGTATAACTTCATGTCTGGGATTGTGACACTCCCTGCTTTGTCCTTTTGCCCAGAATTACTTTGTCTATTCTAGGTCTCATCTGGTTCCATTTTACTGTCAGGAATGCTTTCTCCAGTTCCTCAAGGAAGTGTTATTGGTATTTTGATTGTAATTGCATTAAATCTATATAATAGTTTTAGAAGTATGGCCATTTTGATTATATTAATTCTGCCTATCCAGAAACAGAAGATATCTTTCCATTTTCTGATATCCTCTTGAATCTGCCTTTTCAGAGTACTATTGCTTTTGTTGTAGAAGTCTTTCAATTCCTTCATTAGGTTAATTCCTAAGTGTTTCATTTTCTTGATGGTATTGTGAAGGCTATTATTTACCTACTTTCCTTCTCAGTGAGTTTGCCATTGATGTACATGAGTGCTATAATTTTTGAGTGTTGGCTTTGTATCCTGCCACACTGCTGAATTTTGATAATGGTTTTAAGGGTATTTTGGCTGAGTTTTGGTGTCTTCCGTGTAAAGGATCATACCGTCAGCAAATAATGATAATTTAACTTCTTCCCTCCTCATCCATATCCTTTTTATTTTTTTCTCCTGCCTTCTTGCTCTAGCTGATGTTTTCAGAACTATATTCAACAGAAATGGTGATAGCAGACCTCCTTGTATTGTTCCTGATTTTAGAATGAAAGCTTTCACTTTTTCTCCATTTTAAATGATTTTGTCATAAATTGCTCTTATCCAGTCAAGTTCAAGACCTTCTATTCCTATTTTTTCAGTTTTTTTTTTATCACAGATGGATGTTGGATCTTGTCAGTTTTTTTTCTGTCTATTGAGGTGATCATGTGAATTTTGTCCTTGCTTGTGTTATGCAGTGTATTACATTTACTGATCTGCATATGTTGAGCCATTCCTGCATCCCTGGAATGAATCCTACATGCTCAAAATGTATGATCATTTTGATAATTTTCTGCTTTCTGTTTGCCAGTATCTTATTGAGAATTTTTGCATCTCTATTTATTAAAGGGATTAGGCAGTAGTCTTCTTTATTGGTTGGGTATTTTTCTGATTTTGGAATCAGGGTTATGTTTGCTTCCAAGAGTGACTTCCCTTTCATTTTTACTAAACAGTTTGAGGAATCCTATTGTTAGAACTCCTCTAAAGTTCTTATACAATTTGGCAGTGAATCATCAGGACCTGGGCTTTTCTAAGTTAGCAGTCTTTCATTATTTCCTTGATTTCACTGATATTGCCTTATTCAGGATTTTTATATCTTTTTTGTTCAGATTTGTTAGTTTATATGTATCTACAAATTTATTTCATCTGAATGTGGCATTTTAATAGAGCACAGCTTTCAATTTTTTCAATTTTAACAAGTAATGTGTTTGTGTAAGCTTACCTGTCAGACTGCTACACCTCTACTCACACCATAAAGTAATTGTCCAATGGTCTGTCATGAACTTGAACTCAGCTATGCACCAAATTAATGATTCCTCTGACCTGGATCTTTCATTTCTTCCCCTTATTTTCTGACAATGCTTCTTACCCTAGAGCTCCTTTGCCTGTTTCTTCTGTCTAGAAATTATTTTTAAATATCTCCACTGCAGCTGAAGCTGCACTAAGGTTAAATGGCTAGTAAAATGGGAATTTTACACTATGTTAGTTCAAAGTCTGGCTCTTTTTTAGAAACCCCTGGCTACTTTCACCCTCCAAAGATCTAAGCTTTGTGTATAATCCAGCATTTATTTGGGATATATGTGAGGATTTGTCTTTTAAAAGTTATTCCTCAATCTCCAATATATAAACTTAATGTTCAGTAATTTGTGAGTATGATAATAATGTAATAAATTTCTCTCAAATTAAAAATAAAGATTATAATGAATTTCATAAAGCATTGAAGTATATTTTGAAAAAGAATTACAATTAATATAACCATTCTTTCCTATATTTTAAATTATATATTTAAATCTTATTAAATATAGATTCAGTCAATCCATATTTCATTTCTATATATGTATTGAAAAACAGAATTAAAATTTCCAGGTAATTTATTCTTGCAGATCTTTAGGGGGAAAGATTTCTGCTTGATTGCCTCCAAACCAGGGTTCATTCACATTTAATTATCTTTTTCCATCATATTTAATTACTGTAAGAATAGGACACTTATAACATTAATCCACAAAGCTGAATTTATAATTTGTAAGAGTTGACAACTTTGAAGCTGACATTTCTTTTATATCAATGAGATCGCAGCTGCAGATGAAGTGCACATGGCAAATTATGCAAAATAAAAGTTTAATCATGAAGGAAAAACTTCAGTTCAATATTTCTGTTTGATTAATAATCTATAAGCTGATACCATCTAATTTAAATTTATACAAAAGCATTATAAGCTGCTGGAAATTTGTTGCCATTTATAGTGACATCAAACCAAGCTTCTTTCTCCAGTCCTCTGTATAAAGTCAATGACCATGGAACTTGGTTGTGAACTGGTTCTTTTTGAATTAATGCCTGGAGAATTAAAAGAAACAGTATTTACTTTAACTATTCTCTCTGTACTCGCTCATGTGTTCATCTGCGTAGGTACAATCTTTTATAGGTCCTTTTAAGTCTAGAATTTTCAATTTTGTCCCTGTTACTTACTTAAGAGAAAAATGTTATCAAATACTTGAACTTTGACTGGTGCTGCACATGTTGTCTTTTTCAAAGACTATCTGAAGGTGGTGCCTAGAATAGAAAACAGACATTTTTCAAGTTAAAATGGGCTAAAGCTCTGAGGCATAGATCTCGCTTTGTCAATTAGGTGGACATCAAACATTACTAATATGTCTTGAGATTGAATTTTTTAGAAGTGGTGATGGTAAAGGATTTTTTTTTTCAGCAGACTTATTACTCTTGTAATAGCAGCAATATAAATACGAACTACCCAAGTATAAACAAATGATTAAACAGGTATTTTTCCATATTAAATACTGGTAAGCCTGGATGTATTATCTGCATCTGTAATGTAGATGAGTATTTTAAATACATTACTATTAAATTAAATGTACAGGGCTGGGGATGTAGCTCAGTGGTTCGTTCCGCTGCCTGCTTTGCAAGAGCAAGGACTGGAGTTCAATCCCCAGTACCAAAAAAAAAAAAAAAAAAAAATTGAATGTACTTCTAAACTTTTACCATTTGACAACAATCCCACCGTATTAAGTAGGAACTTCCAGAGGAATAAGAGGGATTTGCAATTTGAGTTAATGAACATTGGATGGGACTTTAGATCTAAGGTTTAACTAGCTGTAAAACATTAAATATAGCCTTACGTAAGTCATTTGAACTCTTCTCTCTGTTTCTTCAATGATAAAATTAGTTTTTCTTCTTCTTTTTTTGAGATCAAATTAAGTCTAGTTCTCCTTTTTTTTAAAAAAAATGACTTTTCTATAAGTAGCACCTGAATGATATATGGTCACTCAAGTTTCTAGGTAAAGTCTCACAGTGAGTTAGTGGATTCTTGTGTTTACTTGTATATGTTTTGTGAGCTCAGCGAACCTATTAGACATGATTTCTGTCTGAAGAAGCTGTTGTTTTCAATGACAAACATATACATAATGAAAAAAATCAGTAGTTCTAAAAGGTGCTACAGAAATGTATGTTTCTAAAGCCTATGTGCATTTTAGGAGAATCTTTTGAAAATCTTAAAATCAAATTTATATCACATGAAATAGTCCATTTCGACCTCATTATTTTCCAGTTATCTTTACTTCTGTGTCCAATAGACTATTTCATTCAGTGTACAAAAGTATCTTTTAAAAAACCACTTTCTTAGGGCCGGGGTTTTAGCTCAGCGGTTCGGTGGCCTACCTTGGACCCGAGTTCAATCCTCGGTACCAAAAAAAAAAACAAAACAAAACTACTTTCTTTAGTATTTCTGATTCCTCTTTTAAACCTTATAAATTTTGCATTTGTTTTTCTTTTTTCTTTTTATGTAAAGTTGTTGATTTCATCATATACAGATTTTATGAAAAGAAAAGATCATCTTCTTCCCCGTAAAGTTGTATATGAGAAAAAAGAGGATATTTGTTAATAATGTGACAATTTTCCAGGGGCCTTGCACAGCATAGCCTGGAGACAGAGGTCAACAGTGGCTTGGATGAACTCAGATCTTTTAAAATTGCTTTAATCAGATTTCCAGTGGATTCATGTGTTATTTTTTTAAAAAATCAGTCAGTTTTTAAAAGTTATATTACCACAAATACACTTAAAACCTACATGCCTTTATTTTTTTGAAACAATTTCCAAGATTCATAATTATTATTTAAGTAACATAGAAGTAAATCATGTAAGATAACTTGAGTTAAGATTCTGGGTTTTGTTGTTGTTGTTGTTTTTTAGTTTATTGATATATTTTAGGGTATACAGTACAGTTGCATTCATCATTGGGACCTTGTACCTTTGTCTTTACATGACAGATCTCGGTTCTAAGTTTTCCCCTTATCCCTGCCCTCCCTTCACCCTCTCCTCCCCTCCCCAAAGATTCTTGATATACATTGACATTCTATTTTCAGAAAGTGAATACATTTGTCATTCTGCCTTTAGTCCTATTTCCCTTTATCCTTGTCAATATACTGTGTATTATCAGTATAGAAATAAACAAGCCTGTTTACAAATTTCCCATCTTAATGTTCAATATGTCCTTATGAAGAAAAAAAATACCAATGTTTGCGTCAAAATTTTATTATCAAGATATGATCTGGCATCTCACACTTTGTTAAATTGGAGACAAAGGTACTTTATTATCTCCAAATTATGACCTAGAATTGGCCCACAAAAGAGAAGACTGTAATTTCACCTCTGACAGTAACAGTAACTAGGCAAAGAGAACAAATGTGTTTCTCTGTATTTTTGTTGTTGTTGTTGTTGTTTTTTAGTTTATTGATATATTTTAGGGTATACAGTACAGTTGCATTCATCATTGGGACCTTGTACCTTTGTCTTTACATGACAGATCTCGGTTCTAATTTTTCCCCTTATCCCTGCCCTCCCTTCACCCTCTCCTCCCCTCCCCAAAGATTCTTGATATACATTGACATTCTATTTTCAGAAAGTGAATACATTTGTCATTCTGCCTTTAGTCCTATTTCCCTTTATCCTTGTCAATATACTGTGTATTATCAGTATAGAAATAAACAAGCCTGTTTACAAATTTCCCATCTTAATGTTCAATATGTCCTTATGAAGAAAAAAAATACCAATGTTTGCGTCAAAATTTTATTATCAAGATATGATCTGGCATCTCACACTTTGTTAAATTGGAGACAAAGGTACTTTATTATCTCCAAATTATGACCTAGAATTGGCCCACAAAAGAGAAGACTGTAATTTCACCTCTGACAGTAACAGTAACTAGGCAAAGAGAACAAATGTGTTTCTCTGTTTTCCCCATTGTCAGAAGAGGCAGCAGGTAAGATAGGCTGTGGGTGCGTGATCCTGCATAACATCTGTGCATAACAAAGATTGGCTGAAAGAACTTGCCTTCTCCTTGGCTGTTTGCTCTGGATTTCCTGATGGGTGTGACCAAGTAACCTAAGCACAGAGGAAAGGAGATACACCATCGGTCTTGCCATGAGCAAAGCTGGCATATTTTTAAAGCAGCATTTACTGTAAAACATAACTTAATCTTTTCATAGTGGTGATATTTCTTCATCAGAATCTGGATTTGTGTTCAAATTTGACCCACTGCCAAGACATGGAATAAACAAACAATTTGTTTATTCTGTAAGGTAAAATACTTACAAGATGACTTTGCTGAGAAGGAATTTATTAAGTAACAATCTTTGCAGGCTGCACACTGGATGCAGAGCAGTCTGTGGAAAACTTACACTGAGGTAAACCCGTAGGTGTTAAACTTCCCTTCCAGCTATTTTATTTGAAGATAGCAGCCTTTGAGAAAGGGCAGTCATTCAGGACATACAGATTCCCTTGCAAGCCACTGGTGTCTTGTGACTTGACTGCACATCTCCTTAAATTGGGTGATGTCCGCTGACTCTCAAAGTCACTCTCCTGAGAAGTGGCACCAGACTCTGTTTGCAGAACTTATCTGTTCTCTAGTCTTTCAGTATGTGTAACCCTCGTGGTCGTCATTCTAAAGCCGATGTGTCTTCAACTTTGTTAATTAAGACAATATCCAAATTAAGATTCAAAGTCCAGCTGCTCAATACAATTGTCATACCTGTCATTTCTTCTAAGGTCTGAGAGCTGTAAACCTATATATTTTACTAACTTGATAGAAAAATACAACACTGTCACAGGCTGACTGGGTTAGTCACGGTGGTTCTGTTCTTTCAAAGTAGTTGCTAATGTGATTCCCAAGCATTTTTCCTTTCCTTTAAGGAAATGCCCCTCAGAATTCTCCTGCCTTTTTTACCTTCAGTATCACAATATAAATCCAAAACTTGTTCAAGATGCTACACTTGCAAGGGTCTTTTACCTATAAAGGTCTTAAATCTTTCAATGTCAACATTATGAACATTATGCTTTCACAAGGTCATTTGTTTCTTGAAAACATTAAGTACTAACCTATTTCCTACCATTAAAATAACTCCTATATAAGACAGTCAAATGTCATTTAAAAATCTAAAAGTATTAAATTTCATTTCATATGTACTACAAAATATCCATAAAATATTATCTATGTTAATTATTATTTTTATAATTGTATTTTATTCTAATTTTTAAAATGATTGTTGTAGGGCTGGGGATTTAGCTCAATGGTTCTACCGCCTGCCTTGCAAGCATGAGGTCCCAAGTTCGATCCCCGGTACCAATAAATAAACAAACAAATAATTGTTATAACTTAATAAGTGACTTTATGATTCACCACAAATTTTTAGTTTAAAGCAGAGTTTGACAGAAGTTTTCATTCTCCTACAGTGCAAAATGAAAATGAATTGATGATAATCATAAAGACATTGAGAAAAATAATCACCAATATTCATCTGCTTTACAGGACTAGGTCATGGGATACTCAAAAAATAGAGGAACTTAGGGATTATCTTTTTGAAAAAATGATGATTAATATGCAATTACTGAGCATATTCTATGCATAAGATGCCTCAAAACTTGCCAAACTAATAGTAATAAGAAACATACAATTTACATGATTTGCCCAACTTTGAAGAAGAGAAGACTGTTACAGTTCTTGTATCATAATTTTTCCAAGATGATACAGTTTCTAAGCTGGAAGTTCGAATTTCTAAATTCTCCTATCATCCCATGCAGCTTCCCTGTGTATTCTTTTTTACTGTCTTTTTTCATAAATCTTTTCATAATTCTGCGTAATGTATAGCTCTTCTCATAGTCTGGTCATCCGTGCTAAACAGAAGAAAATATATTTTCCACAACAGTGGGAATAGAGCTGATATCCAAAAATGATAACATGAAAGTAGAAGCGAGACTGTGGTGCCTCTTCAGTGCCTCACCAGGCACATGGGGTCATGGTGGTTCATGTGATCCAGACAAGAGAAGTCATTAACCTGGGGATCATTATAGGAGACACTGCCACATGAGCGAAAATGGATACTTAACCTTGTCACACCACTGCAGTTAAAAATTTGCCTTTTCTTGGATTTCATTTTCCAAGTGCTATTCTAGTTAAGAGTGAATACTGATTTTAGGTTCTAAGCCTTTTGAGTTCAACTGGTCAAACCAAAGGAAAATGGTGCTAGAAAAAATTAGGAAAAAAAATGAACATGCAGAAATGGTGGTAATTGAGTGCAGAAATCCTACCTTAATTTCTATATAGATTGGTAACCGAATTTATCTAAAAAGAGCTGAATTGGCTGGGGAAAACAAAACAAAACAAAAACCCTACATGTTACCAGCTGTCTTTTTGTGGCTCAGTAATTGGGGAAGTATTTAGGGTTGTTACACTTGCTATTAAATTTATATACTTATAAACTTTAGCATATATTACCTTGTATAACATACATTATCTTTAAATGAACTCTGCCCGTTTACTTTGCAAGGCTTGAAGAGCTTGTTTTATAAATCATTCATGTGTATTTTCCTATTTAGATTTTATATCTTTAAACTTCATTATTCATTTTTTATATTGCTAAGGGTGTCTTTTGATTTCTTTCATATAGCTTGAAATCTCCTTTGGCAAAGCAAAACACAGGCTTGATAATCATTAGAACAGCTTGTGTAAATATGCAACTTACTTTTCTGCCAAAGAATTGTCAACAGCTGCCTGAATTTCTTTCATGTGCCTGATTCACTTTCCTGAAAGATTTTTAACAGCTTGAGTTAATACTGAATGTAATCAGACTTCCTGGAAAAGGGTTGTTTTTTGTTTTGTTTTAAATAAAACACATCTTTCTGGTGTGTAATGAGTTTCTGAAAAGAAATAAAATGCAAGGGAAGGACGTGGTGTTTGAGTTTAATTTCACCTTTTCTTGGTGAATGAGTTGTCTGTGAGTGTGGAAGGTAAGAAGATGAAATGAAAGTCAACAGGAGCATTTTTTTTTTAACCTGCAGTAGTTCTGATCTATGCAAAGGGCCATGTGTTAAAGGTTGGTCCCCAGTGTGGTGCTACCGGACACAACTAGGTAGGAACAACTAGGACCCTAATGGGTGTCTTTAAGTACTTGGGGGTGTGCCCTAAAAGGGTTTTCTGAGACCAAAGCCTCTTTCTCTTGTTTCTTGCTTCCTGGCATAATGTTAGCGAGTTTATTTCTCATATCCACATCCACCACATGCGTCAGGCATTGATCGGATCGGAAAGCAGCGAAGGCTCAGTCTTGGACTCGAATCTTTAAATCTGCAGTCCACAATAAACGTTTTGTCTTTACAAGTTAATTTTTTGCCATTTAGCTTTTGTGACAAAAAAGCTGACTAGCATGCTCGTTAATGGCAAATTGTAACATAATTCAAGCAGGAATGGTCTCATTTTGTTATGAAAGGAAGTAAGATATCCTCAAGAATTTAAAAGGGAAACTTTTCCTGTGACTTTTAAACTCAAATTCAATCAAAATTTACCAATTTCCATTATGAGATAGGATCATTTTCTCTATCCAGTTTTTCAGCAACATTTCAAATGAAAAGTCTTATATATGATAAGCAGGATTGCCAACTAAACTCCCAGAAGCCTATGATGAAAATTCACACAGAGATTCAAACGTGATTCTAAAGTTTAGTGCCATCTCCATTTTAGATATCATTTAGGTCTCATTTTCATGATGTAAAGTTGTTTATTGATAAAATGAGGATATTTAGCCAACATAAAAGTTTATACAGATATTAGCAAAAAAGTACAGATTACTACTATGAAAGCTTATTAAACATTTTAGTAATCTAACCATTCATATTGCACTTGGCTCACAAAATCAAAATTCTATTGATGGTACAGATAATATTGCAATATTATATATTGTATATATTATTACAATATTATAATATATATATAATTATAATATATATTAGGATATATATTAATTCTTGAAAGTAAAACATGTTTTGATATTTTACAGATATTAAACTCAAGTGTTAGACCTTAATAACCAATGTGCTACTAACATTTTTACAAAGTATTTTGAAATTGCAAAGAAAATAATATAGTATTATTGAAAGAAGTTTGCATTAACATTTCAATCCATTATTTTGTTTAAAGGAATAGATTAATAAATGTGTAGAAAATGAAGGCAAACTAAAGCAAATTCACTTGAAAATATAAGTAAGCCAAAATGTTTTATCTTTTCTTGTCTATTTCACCTGTGTAGCTTGTCACTGAGTTCTGATTAATTTCTTTTGAATTGTTTTCTTCACTTGCCTCTCGAGAACTTGATTGTGGAATCCAGCAGCAGATCATAGCTACTTACAAACACTTGATTGAAGGGTACTCAAACTGTCTAATAGACTAGGTTTAAATGAGCCTCGGCATTTTGAAAGGACACCCTTGAAGCTTAAAGAAAAGGGGATTCATCTGTTCCTTAGACATGTTCCTGCCTGAAAGGAATCACATAATTCAACTTTTAAAAATATCAGAAGTGACTGAAAACACTTTTTCCTTGGCTGGTTCTCCAGGAGAAGTGCTCTTGCCTGCTTCCAGACTGGTAAAAGTACTCCGACAGCGCAAGTAGGGAGTAGGGTTCATATTTTCTTAGTCCAGAATATTTTTTTTGCCCTTTACTATTTTGAAACATAGGAAGTAGTAAAAATATAAAACTGAAGGAACAGAGAAAAGAATGAGAGCTTTTATCTTTCCTTTCTTGCATCAGTTGGTCCTCATCAAAGGCAAACAGTGCTCTTGACCGTCTCTGTGTGGGCTTGCTCTCAAGAGGTCTGAAAGTCCATACTATTAGAAGGCAAAGAAAAGAAGACTCTAAAAAGGAAAACCAGATTTACAAACAACTTTAAAAAACAGGGAAATAATGTCAGCTTAGATAAAATACCATTATGGCTTTCCTTGAGTTCTTCCATTGTCTTAGCAAAGGCTTAGATTCTCAGTTTGGAGATGGTTTATTATCATTTTTGGAAATAGCGTAATTAGGATATATATGACTGTGTTAGTTACTTTACTCATTGCTGAGACAAAATACCTAACACCCAAAGTTAAAGGGAGGAAATTTTTATTTAGCTCACAGTTTGTAGAAGTTTCAGTCTATAAACTGCCGGCATCAGTGCAGAATAGCGCAGCAACCATTTCAGAGGAAAAACAGTTCATGGCAGGCAGAAGGTTTTACAGCAATGTGGGATAACCATAGCTCTTTCTATCCCTTACATTTAATTTAGGCTACTAAGAGTAGGTAGCACTCACACACTTAATCCTAATGTCCCTAATCCTAGAATTGCACCAGGACTTGATCTCAATGTCACACATTCTAGATCCAGCCACTTCTGAAAAAGCCCCACCTATGTTTGCGTGAGACTTTGGGGAATATCCAGACACAAGCCATAAGAGTGATTAATATATTTGAACGATGACTGAATTAGTTAAAATTGAATCAAAATACAGTTCAATAATGTAAGAAATTCGATGTTTCCTCACAAGAGGAAACAATGTAGATAGATGTAAATGCCCAAATTTAATAAAAAGATACATATGAAATCACACACATTTTTCAAAGATTTCTAGGAAGAGATGCTGTTTAACAATTATTTCTGTGAAAAGATGTGAGCATTTTAGTTGCTTAGTTTTACTACAGCGCAAGCCAAGAGTATTATGAAGGAATCAGAAACATTGCGTAATTTTGGTATTTATAAAAGTATACTATTAAATGACATAAATCAGACACATAGGCTTAAATTGGGTAAAGTTTAATTTAAATTCAACACATCATATGGTAGCTATTCTAAAACTTTGAAATATTCACAAGCAGAGTAGCTTGGACATCTAATTAAGCCTGGTAGAATACAATTCATTTGTACAAATTGCCTTAGAAACATCAAGCCATTCGATGTCATAAGTCCCTAAAATACAAGGAGAAAAATTGAAAATCTTCATCCTGAATGATATTCCACATCCATTCCCATACTGAAATCTAAAAATGCTGTCCATTTGCTATACTCTGTCATGAAGAAAACTGGAAGAATTGTAAGAAAGTGGAATCTCAAGAAAAATATGTCGAGGGCTGGGGCTCAGTGGCGCAGTGTCTGCCTGGCAAGCAGGAGTTCTTGAGTTTGATTCCCAGTGCCAAACAAGAAAAAGAAAAGTATGCATAGATATTGCCACAGTTATCCCAAATTAAATGAGGCTGCTTAGATAGCACAATGAGTATCATCGTTTCTGAAACTGTGACTATGATAAAAAATTTAAATAATACTCAGAATCAACTTTTTCCTCCACGTTTTTCTGTCTCCCTCTCTTTTATTCCTACCCGTATGTGACTGGCTCTTCAATGACAATCAGATATACCAGTAAAACTTCTAATATGATTGAAACAACGTTACAAAACAAGAGAAGTAGAAGGTAAAATTGGGGAGCATAAAAAGAAAATTATTTGACAATATTGCATAAAATAGTTATAAATCAAATTTTTTAAAGTTGAAGACAGAAAAATAATAATACAAGTATACGATGTAAAAAGAGAAATGAAAAATAGATGATCAATTTTTAAAGATCAATAGGAATTACAGAGAGAGAAGAGAAAGAGGAGAACCAATTTCCAAACATTTTTAAAGTGTTCTGTATTTAAGGATACGTTTTTCTAAACAAGTATGATGAGTGATGTACGGGGGCACGAAGAATGGTTTCATCCTAGAGTATAGTACTGGGAAGGTACCAAACGTAGGCTATGAAGAAGATTTAAAAACATTCCAGAAAGCAAACAACAGCTTTCCCGGAAACAGAGACTGGAATACCAGAATGGTCTTCTCTGTGGTAGCATCTGGTAGACATTGAGTGACATCAGAGAAGATATGGAGGGGAAATGAATCCCACACTAGAGATCCATTTTTGGCCAGTAGAGCATAAGATTAAAAGGAAAACATCTTCAGATACATAGAATCTCAAAATAGTTACTTTTGAAGGAAGCCTCTTATGTTGCAAGTTGATAGTCAAAAAAAAAAAAAAGAGGAAGAGGAAGAGAAAGAAGGAGGAGGAGGAGGAGGAGAAGGAGAAGGAGAAGGAGAAGGAGAAGGAGAAGAAGGAGAAGAAGGAGAAGGAGAAGAAGGAGAAGAAGGAGAAGGAGAAGAAGAAATGCCTGATCAGGGACTCAGAGGACCCATCTCAGTGCTCTGTTCACATGCTCATGGAGGAAGGAAGGAACCAACTGCAGCAGAACTGAAACTCTCACCATGATGTTCTCAGGTTATATCATTGCCTAAAAATACAAATTGCTAAATAACTGATAAAAAGCATTAGATTCTGTTGCTCCCTTTCTTTCAGAGTTTAAGTATAACATATTTGTTGCTATACAGAATACAATGAAAAAAAGAGGGAGAGTGAAACCAAAATTGTATCAGAAAAACACTATACTTAGTGACTCAGCTATGACTATCTGTATACTCATTGTGGGGAGAATGGAACCCTTCTCCATTGGTGGTGGGAGTGCAGACTGGTGCAACCACTGTGGGAGTCAATATGGAGACAACTAGGATTAGAAGTCCGATTTGACCCAGCTAGTCCTCTGCTGGGTATCTTCCCAAAAGAATTAAAAGAACCATAGCCCAGCAATATATGCTCACCCACGTTTGTAGTGGCACAGTTTCTAATAGCTAAAATTTGGAAACAGCCCAAATGCCCATGAACTGGAGATTGGATACAGATGTTTTTTATTTTTTTTATACAGTGGAGTATTACTCAGCCATAAAGAACAAGAAACTAGAGACATTTATAGCTAAGGGGACGCACATTGAGGCCATACTCAAGTGAAATTAATAAGTCACACATGTGTAAATGCCAAAGTTTCCCTGGTGTAAAAACTAAAAGTGTAAATAAGGATCAAAATGTATAACTGATATTGTGCAATAGGAAAATAAAAGGTCTAAAAGAGTAGAGGAAGTAAAAAGGGTAGGCAAAAGGGAAAAGGAAAAACACGGAAACAATATATTTGTAAACAGGGGAGGGTGGAGAGGGTCAAGGGAGGCTGGGGAAAGGGGAGAAATAAGACACAGGATAAGTCATATAAACAAGCAAGATCTCAATGATGAATGTAACTGTTGCACACCTAAAATGTACCAATAAACAATAAAGATAAAAAATTTAAAAGAAAAATGGTAAAGTTACTGGGGCTGATTTATATTTTTAAACATGAAATATACCCATGTAAGGAAGAGGACAAAAACATTTGTTTGATGGGAATGCGGATGAAAGATATATGAGAGCTGTGTGTCTGTTTCAGTTAGTGGGAAGTGAATTGAGAATATATAATTTAAATTCATGCTTCTCTGTTGTGCTGAACGTGGAACATGCAAGCAATATACTGTGCCGCAGAGTTCTACCCAAGCCCTGCAAAATTTTACAACTAAGAAAATGATGTATAATGGCTATTAGTTTTGTATAACTATTTCAAAACCGAGTAGTTTAAAATAATATTACATGTCATTTATCTTACACGGCTTTTGTGGCTTAAGAAGCACAGAGTGGTTGAAACATGTGGATTGGGATTGTGATGCTGGAAGAGTGAGGGTGCTAGCCAGGATGCAGTCATTCAGGCATTACTGATGTCCAAGGACTTCCTGCCTAAACGATTCACCTACCTAGCTGCAAAGTAGGTTCTGACTGATGACAGGGGGTCTCAGTTTCTCCCACACAGAACTCTCCATAAGCGTTTAGGATGCAAACCATGGCAGTGACTTTCTCCAGAGTGAGTAATTCAAGAAAGAATGCATAGGAACTGGTCTTCCCACTGTTGGTCTGCTATATATGCTGTGTTTATTGGAATTAGTCTATTAATCAGACTTGACCCGCAAGAGGAGAGGGTGATGGGGAGACCATGGGGAACCAACCTACCACAGGCGCATTTTGAGTGTTCAACGTGAAGTAAATCCTAGCACCAGTCCTCGCCCAGGCAACAGAGAGCTACGTGGGCCAAAGACTCACCAGTTTAAAATCAATATGTTTTATAATTATTTGAATTATATTATGTTTCATATTATTTGAATGGAACTGTACCTCTGTGACCTTTTCCTCCTAAAATGCCGATGCATATTTAATTGCTTTACTTGTTTACTTTGTAACTATTAAGGGAAATCTTTAGCTACCTAAGGGCAACTTAAATGCTTTTTTCAAACGTTTCATGTCTGCTCTTCAACATCACTACTGGAATGCAAGCAGGAGTTCTTGGAATTGGCTGTTTTGTGTTATCTTTAGAAGAACTCTAAAACTTCCAGTACTAAGTAAAATGTAGAGAACGCTAACAGAACAAAAAGAAAAAAAAAATGGAAAACTAATAAGTGGCCAAAATGAATATTTTTACAAAGACTCCTTCATACTGGAATACTGATATTTCAAGAATTTCAGGAAATTAATCCACCCACATGATAACAGTTGGAACTTGGTATTTTAAGACATGGGTCTTTTTCCCTACACATTTATATTTTATCAGATCGATGTAGCTTGCATTGTCACAGTGAAAAGGAAATAGAATTTTAATAAAAACTGAATTGTGTGACTAATACTCCTGAATTGTAGTGCATAAAAAAACCTTCATGCAGGGAATGGAAGTGGAAAAAAACAACAGATCCTAACTTCAGTAAGGGAGTGAAATGTAAAATAATTATAGAAAATAAATCATTTTCAAATTAGTATTCTGCACTTTAGGGGAAGAACATATTTTTCTCCTGCATAAATTATTTGGAAACACATTTTAAAAACTCAATGTTAATCTAAGCAATGAACATTTAAAAAAGTAAGTAATATCTTCAAGGTAGTGAAATATAGAATGTTAGGAAAGCAGACTCTTGTGGCACAGTAATTATAGCTTTATCAACATTTCTTTTGATGCTCTGAAACTAATTTCTGACTCTGAAACTAATTTTCCTACCTCCTAATGTTGTTGATGGTAGTATTTAGTGTCTATAACAAGCTGTCATTACAAAGTTGACCTATGTTTTTCAGGTGAACACCTTTATTAAATATATGACATTCTAACTTCTTCAGGGTGTGTGTGTGTGTGTGTGTGTGTGTGTGTTTACCGAATTCTCTTAAGCTTCAGTTCATCTACTGGAACTAAAATGTGAGAATGACAAAGGATTACTGTGTTTTTTAATTGAAAATTGAAACATGTTGCTTAAGATGTGTCATGAGGGGGAAGTAGTTTATAAATACTTAAAAAGCACTAATCTTGGAATCATGAGTTTTAGCTCTATATTCACTGGATTGCCTTTATCAATTTCCTTTACATTTCAGAATCTTTCTGTCATTGGTACAATGAGAGCATTAAGCTTGATGACCTCCATGAACTTTGTAAACATTAACATTGTTCACGTTTAAATACTATCAAGGTGAAGACCAAATCTAGAATATACCTCTCCTGAATACTTTGAGGTAGTCATAAATATCAGTTATATGATTATAAATGAGAATGTGTAATTGCTTCAAATATATTTCTAGGCACATGAGATTCATTACAGTATGGAAACAAATCAATGCTTATTTGTGGTATTTCCCTATGGTTGTCATCAGGAAACTACTATTAGTAGGACAGGTGTCCAGATGAAGTCCATATAGTATTATATCCCAATAACTATGTGCTTATTTTGCTTCTTCTTTTTCTTTTTTTATGCAGTTCTGGGATTTTCATTCAGAGCACAGTTCACATTGGGCAAGCGTTCTGCCAACAAGCTACAGTCTCAGCACGTGGCTTAAATTCTTAAGATGACCATATTAACACCTCTAGAAGTATATAATAGTCTAAACAGAATCAATAGCCTTCTGGTAACTACTTGCCAGATATATCCCATCTGGAACAAAATGGAAAACTGTCTGGAAATCAAGAGTGTTTGACTGGAATATAGCAGTGCTTAGTATAATGATTATGTTGTGGCTTTCTTGACAATTATTTGCAGGATTGTCTTACAGGTGTAGCTTAGCTCTTTGACCTCCAGCCTGGTCTTATTTTTCTGCAAAATCCACTAAAAGTGCATCATTATAACCATCACTCCATTTATGTATTTTTTCTGTTTGTATAGTAGAAAGCATTTTCTAATAGAGTGATAGCTTCTGCACCCCCCCCCACACACAGAAAGCATCTGCTTTAAGGTTAGATAGATTTGAATTAAAATCTTATCTCTGCTCTACTTACCTAATGTGATACTGGGAAAATTATTTAAATTACTTAGTATCTCTAAGGCCTAAATTGATTCATATGTGTGTGAATATATATATATCTATATCTATATATATATATATATCTATATCTGTGTGTGTGTGTATTCATGAATATATATATATGAATATATATAGTGTGTGTGTGTGCAAGGATATATGCATACATATATATAGTTTATAATAAGATGCTTTCAACTTGTTTACCTAACATGACCCCTGCCTCTCCATGTTGTAAGATTAGCAATGTGCATCAGAAGGGCTCCTGTATGTAGCAAAGTCATTCTTCCAATATTCTTTCTTTTATATTCCAATTCCTTAACATAATTGAGTGAGTTCTGACTCTTTGAACAAATACTACTAAGATATATTCCTTCTAAGAGCCCTCTTTCACCGATAGTGCCAATATGCTATTGTCTTAGGAGGAAAAGTAGATCATTTTGGAGGTGATCCAAATGGAACAAGGATGAAAGACTGCAAAGGATACCTCGTCAAGCGGGCTCCTCCTGCGGATGACTGGAGTTGATTCCCTCTGAGGAGCTCTGGTAAATGATGTGGAGCAAACAGTTCAGAATGCCCCCCTCATCTGCCAACAGGACAGTGAAGGTTGTTCTCAGTCTCCGATTTAAAACTGATTGATTCAAGGGTCAGTGGTTACCAAACACTTACTGGATTTCTGAAGGTGAGGTCTGTGGCAGAGCGACACGGGAGTTTTTAGGAACAATCAATCCAGACATGTACTCTGAAGGTGAGAGCCGAGGAAATGTGAACAGAAAGCCAGAATGTCCACTGTAATCGCCATTAACACTTAAGCATTACGCAATTTAGGAATTGTCAATAACTTTAGAAATCGGGTTCCCGTTGACTCGGCGAGTTGTTCATCGCATTTTATACGAAACAGTCTTCCTCCCGTGGATCTGTGTGTATTAAGCCTCACGTGGTCTGGATGTATTCATCATAAAGTGTCCCGGCACAGCACTGCAACTGTTGGAGAACAGTTCTCTGAAATCTATAATTTTATAGGGGAAAACCTGTCACTTGATAAGAATAAGTAGCTTGCTTAGTGCCACCCAGCTGAAGAGTGAGTCGCTTCTACGTTCATGGATTCTTGAGTAGCTGGGATCCACAACAGGAGAAGGTGAGGAAGACACGGAGAAAGAGCGCATTTTCAAAGGACTTTTTCCTCTCGGATGCTTCCTTCTGGCGTCTTGGATTCCTTGTCCTCCAGAGAGATGCTTTCAGAATTATCACTGGTGCCAAAACAGTAATGGTTTATAGGGTCCAGAAATATACAAGAAATGATTTAGAACCATGAGAATAGAGAGAAAATTCATAAATGACTGGAAAAATTCAGAGTAAAATGTAATTTAAATAAAAAGTAAAGATTACATCAGTATTAGAAAAACTAAAGATAGAATTAAATAACAAATACTAAAAATGAAAGAAAAATATAAACTTTTTATTTTACAAAGGGATAAACCACATTAAATAATTTTAGCAAGTATCAGCATTTATTTAAAAAATAATAATAACCGGGCCTGGTGGCCCATGCCTGTGATCCCAACACTCTGGGAGGCTGAAGCAACAGGAAGACAAGTGAGTCTGGACAAAGTGGTAACTTAATGAAACACTGTCTCAAAATTTAGAAAATGGCTAGAGACTTAGCTCAGGGCAAATGCCTTGTGTTCAGTCCTCAGTAACACACACACACATTTGTAACCAAGAAAGTGATGTCAAAGGAAACAGATACAGTTAATAGGAGGGTCAGTTATAAAGCCGACTATAATTTTATTATGCTCGAAATTTTGCTGGCAACACTCCATTAGTTTAACCAATTTTATGCAAACATTTTCTTCAGATGTTTCTACCCTCTGAAGCAGAATTTCATTTTCTGAACCCTCTCACCAAAAACAGGACAGTTTTTAATCAAATTTGATTGACTAATAGTAAATTCTGGACAAGCAGGAAGTGAAAAATGGCATCGCAGGCTGCACAAATACAAATTCTCCTATGAGCACAGCATTACAGCATCACAAAATAAATGTAGTCTCAAGTAGCCACAGTTATCCTTGAAAATACAAACATGGACAAAGGGATATTTATGTATGAAAAAGAGTGGAGCAATGTATTTCATAAAATAAAAATGAGAAAATAGGTAATTTTTTATTAAATAAAACTGGAAATTAACGTTTTAAATAGAGAAGTCATATCTTGTTTAATATCAGCCTGATTATTTATGAGAACTAAGAAACACTGTCAAACACAGTATTCTGGAAAAGTGGAAAGCTCAAGTGGTGAATGTGGAACTGGGTATTTCTTGTTGGAATCCTGTTCCTTTCTCTTTCCAGAGGAAATTAAAATTGAGGCAACACTAGAGAATTGACTTTGACAATTCACTTAGAAAGAAATAATGCTGAAGTATTAATTAAATAGAGGTGAGGGGCAGATTGAGTTAGTTTTGTCATTAAACTAATTTCAAAAATCAGAAATCTTTCTTCCCTAATATAAAACATGTGAAAATATGAATAATTCCAAATTATTCAAACCACTGAAAGTGAGTGAAATGTGACTGAGATAAACTAAAAATGTTACTCAGTTAGTACGAATTATGTGAATTAGCTTTGGGATCCCAACCTTGGGCAGTCAGTTTCATTTTAATTTAACTGTGCCAAAATACCTCTGAAGCTCATAATATGCATTAGATACATAAGATACATCACTGGAGACTCTAAGTAGACACTGATGATAATAAGATACCATTTTATAAAGAAAGAAAATATATATTAAGCAACAGTTGTGTGCCTTGGACTTCAAACATGAATCATTTTATCAGTTCTTACAACATTTTTGTAATGGGTAATGTTATGTTTTTCTGTTTTCTGGATGCAGTAACTGAGTGATAGAAAATTAAGGGATCACAGACATAGTATGCTGCTAGCATAAAAGGAAGTTGCTTTAAACCTCCTTTGTCCCTAATCTAAACTAATTCAGAATATACACATCCAGAAGCACACCAATACATCACATCCTCTCCCACAAAATAAGTTTTTAAAGCATATTCCCAATGGTCAATCAGTATTTATTCATGAACAAAAGATACTTGTTACATTTCATAGTGTTAGTGTTATTTTTCAGTCTCTTCTGCATTGCGTTTCTCATAGCATTTGACAAGGTTGCCTCTTTTCTCTTTTATATAGACCACCATGTTATACTTAATTATTTAATCTTGGTGGTTCATTCATTTGTCCTTCACAATTTATGCATATGTTTCCAGTTGCTGGGGATACAGTAAGAGAGCTTATATTCTCACTGAAGTGTTGGAGTGGAGAAAATAATAAATCTACAAATGCAAATATGTCTACGATTGCACATCTAACATGTTGATTTACTAGGGATGATCATTTTCAAGAAAACGTAAACTACACCCTTGGCTAAAGAGGGAAAGTGTAAAGCATTTTATTTAAAAAGCACATTGGGTGAAAGTTTTCACTTTGTGCTCTCGGGACTTACAGAAACTTTCTCTAAGGGCTGGCATTTTATCATCATTTTGAACGGGGGTCCTGAAGAATGAGCTAGTTGGGATTTCTCTTAATTTCGCTTGATGTAAGATTTTCTCCTTGAAATTGTTCTCTCCGCTGGCCATTGTCTTAGAAGATAAGCTCTGGTCTTTCTTCCTCTAAGCCTAGTATTGACTATGCAGACAGAGTTCCTCCTTTAAACCTTTCACTCCTTAACCCTTGTTAGGATTCTCATGGGCAACTTCAGAAACACCAAAGGCATCGTTCATTAGACTTCCGTAGACAGTCATCCCTAGACGTGTGGCATGGTGGCCCCGAATTACTTGCCAGCAACAGTGGGTGGAGGAATAAATCCTTTATGACACATTTTCTTCTTGATCTTTTGCTGAAGTTCTCTTTCTAAGAACTCCCTAGTACCTTTATGGCCCATCACCATAGTTCATGTTCTCTACCTCTAATACCTGTACTTCTGTCTGCAATAACATCTGTGTATGCATAATGTTTATTCATTCTTTGGACATCAGCACACATTTCACCTACATGGAATAACGTTTTCAAGTTCATTAAATACCTGGAGACAGACTTGCTTATTCATTTTGCAGTTTTCTATGCCATTTATATTTATAAACTTCAAATGTGGAGTTGTTAGCTTTCTGTTTAAAATACTTTATGTGTTCCCATTATCTGTAATTTTAAAAATCTGATATCCTAACATGGCCTTACCTGTACTTAGTATCTCCTTATATTTTACCCATCTTTTCCACAAAAATCTACATATTCAAGTGTACACCAAAAGCTTCTAATGCTCCTGCAAAGGCACATCACTGGCTAATCTGTTCAATCCTTTCCTTTTTTAGCCACCTGCTGTTCCCCAGCCTCAGTCAGGTGACATTTACATTTTGAGTCCTTTTCTGACCCAGGTATAGAGATGTCCTTCTCAGCAATCTGCTTCACCATATGTACACTTCTGTAAAAATATCTAATATCTTTTGCTGAGTGTAGTTACCGATTTTTCTGACTTGACAAACTCACATAGAGTGGGATTTCATTCTAACTTTACATACAGTCGACACCTGAATGTTGACTGGATGACTGAGTCATATTCAAAGTTTGAAATGGATATCAAATGAGTCTTATAATTGGAATCATAGTCTTAGAACACATTAAAATAGTTCTATTCTGTAAGTTTAGGTTGCCTGCAAAGTTAAGTAAAATCCTATTTTCTGTATAGCAAATTAGAATGTTTTGCCTCGCTGTTTTACTGTTTTACTGATGCTCCCTGCCATTGAAATGCACAAACTATCCTTTAGCATAAGGGATAGTGCAGCCTGCAAATCGATCTATACTTCCAAACTGAGCACTGGGCCAGGTTCCAACTTGGCATCTAGTCAGCCACTGTATGCTGAAAGCAGCCCATCTTCCTATGTTCTCTCTACCCTTTCTGCACACAGTCACATAATATATATGTTCAAAAGACTAAAGTGTTGTTCATGTCTTAGTGGATACAGAGATAGTTTACAGAAATACAATTGTTTAGATTCAGAAACTTATGTCTACCAGCTTTAAGTTCCCTTACTACATGTGGGAAGTGAGATTTGTAGAAAGTTACTTCATCATTCTCACTTTAGAAAGCTTACATGATCGGTGATGCAAATTTATGGTGTGTATGTTACTGTGTTTTTCTTTTAAGACAAAAGACATTGATTCTTGGGGTTTTTTTTTTTTTTAACAAAAATCTAAAGATCCAGGTTTAATTGCAGTGTTGGCAATTGCGATAATTAGGTGGCTTTTGGGTTCCAGTTTGGGCACTTGTCTCTAAAACATTGGGCATCGCTGAAGGAGCCAAAACAAAGGACAAGCTTACTAAGAACTGTCAACTTAGGGTAAAAGATTCTCATAGTTTAGAAGACACTATAATTTTACCCTGTCTATACTGACAATTCTGGTGGAGGTGATCCTTTGGAACAACATAAAATGTCATAATTCCCTATCTGTTCACTTAGAAGTATCTCTTTTTAAAACTTCATTTCTCCATATTGCATAAGCTGAATGTCATTCTTTTATCAAAAACTTTGATAACCAGGGATTTTCCTATGCTTATCAGATCTTTTCCTTCTAATTTAAGGTAACTCCTATGAGGAATGTGGCATTATGGTAGAGTGAACATAACTTATTGTCCATTACTGTGCATATTTTGAGAATAAAGAGAGCTTTATGCATAAGTACACCTAGATGAAGGGCATGAATTGCAATAAAATCTTTCTTTGGGACCTTCTTATTAAGGAAATACTGCCAGACAACACAAATCTCACACCCTTCCAGAAACTGATAGCTCATTTTGAAAACATAATTTTCTCTTCATTCCTCAAAATGTCATTCTTATCATTTGTGAGTGGCAAAGGTGGTGACAACACTGAGACATGGTGTGAAATCCTTTTTGTACTCGCGTCGACCATTAGGTTCAAATAACAAATAACTGTAGGAGCTAGAATATCTTTGTGAACCTTAAGGTCATAATAAACTTTTAAACTATTTTAGATACCATTGCTAACATTTTTATGTTGGACATCTTTTTTTCAATGCTAGTTTTCAAAAGTGGAAATAAGTACAAATAGTACAATTATCTCTTTATCATAAAATATTACAGTTTTAATTACAGTAATTATTTCTAATTAGTAATTTTTCAATACAGGGTAATTATCTTTAGTAAATTGGCAATACTTTGTAATACATGGCTAACACAGTATATGGAACATGTCTAAATAGGAGAAAGAGGAAGATGAACCCTAATAATTTTCAAAATAGATTGCTGTTGCATTGAGGTTACTTCCACATAGGCCTTGAGATCATAACATACATAAGATCTCTCTTCTGTAGGTTGTAAGCTGCATATAAGAGAAAATTTAAATATTTATGTAATGTTTCCATAATGGAATTCTATAACTTAAAATCTGTCATGTAAAATTCAGAATAAAAAATAATTTTAGGATGTGTTTCTAATCCCAGTAAGTTTATTAAAAAGACTTAAGTATTGGGCCAGGGATGTAGCTCTGTGGCATCGTGCCTTGCAAGTGTAAGGTCCTGAGTTTGATCCCTGGTACAAAAAATAAAAAAATTAAGTATAATTTTTAGTGCCATTTATTTATAGTTACTGAATAAACACTACAGGTAAATTAGCTCTTGAGGAGCTACAAAAACGCTAACTATTCTTTTACATCCTAATGTACATGGGCTTATTCATCTAAGGAAGAAAACAGAATATTCTGTATTTGTTTTGAGGTATCAGTGTTTCTACTTTGTAAAACTTGTTGTGAAGAAGAAATCATTGGCAAAAGTAATGAGTGCTTCTAAGAATGAATTGTTTATTACATTTGGTGGTGCATTTTTTTTTTCTCTTTTTCATTAAGAAAATACTCCTTCCATTTCTTTCCTATCTGTGCAAATTAATTTTAACTTTCTTGGATGACCTGTGAATGATATGGCCTTCTTCACTTTGGCATTAAATCAATAACTTTCAAAGTATGTGATATGTGCAGAAATATGTGCCCTTCAAAGAGTCCAAAAATAAGACCTTATAAGGCCAGGCATGGTGGTGCATGCCTGTAATCCCAGCGCTCGGGAGGCTGAGGCAGGAGGATTGCTGTGAGTTTGAGACCAGCCTGGGCTACATAGTGAGTTCCAGGTCAGTCTGAACAACATAGTGAGACCGACTTTGTCTCAAAAAACAAACAAACAAACAAACACAAAAAATAAGACATTATAGAAACATTAAATTCTTCTTCATAATACTTAATAGAATTGCTTGGACAGAACAGGTATAAAATAGAAAATTTGGGGAAAATGTTGATTTTTAAAAAGCAAGAATATTTTCAAAAGTAATCTAGGAAAGGAAATGCCAATGCCTGAACCAAATAACAACTCCTGTATTTAAATTAGCGTAGGGGGCCTTAGTCAATGTGTTTTTAGCACAACATAATTGAATTTGGGGGAACAGTCTGAGCCTTCTCCTGAATCTTTCTAAGTCATTTGGGACTAATTGCTATCTAGGAAATGTAGTCATTGATCAAGTCATCTGAAGGAAAATCTATTCCCAAGACAGAAAATAAAATGCCCGGTAGGTGCTGAGTAGAAGGGCATCTCCTTTAATTGAGGACTTCAGCATGATCTATTACATGCATTCACTGTATCAGGAACACTTCCTTGGTGTTCAATTTTGTGCTGTAAGTAGTGTTGAAATGGGATGATTCTGCCGAACTCCAATAATATTGCACTTTGTGCGTAGTGTTGATAGGATCATAATGAATTGATGAAATGACTTTAACATTATAGGTGGCCATGAATAACTTTGAGAATCTTGTCAAGATTATTCTTGTCAAGGATTAATCTTGTCAAGATTTCTCCAGAAAAAGGCAAATAAGTTTATATGAGAAGAATTAAAAAATAAGGTGAATTTTATATTTTATAAATTCATTACATATAACATTCTAATTTTTTCATGTTTTTAAATAAACATTCATTCAAAGAGTTAATGCATTGCTTCAATGAGGAAAGACAACAAGACGATTGAAGAAACAGTTGTGGAACATCAACAAAATGAGCATTTTCCTACCTTTGTTAGTGAGTGTAAGCCTTTTAGAGACTGTGTGCCTAGACTGCAAACCCAACCCACCTATGAATTGCAAAGTGCCAACCCTCAAGTTAAATCTGAATGCTCAGCTGCTGGGCAAGGCTGGCATGACTTGGTTCAAACGCTCCATCAGGCATGTTGGGTAGATATTTGCCACCCCTAATCTATGTGCGGGCCAAGAATACTCTGATAGAACACCTGCCTTTAGCAACTCTTAACCTTGATTTAGGCTTAATAAAAAATATAATTGTCTTTTCCAGTCTCATTCAAGTATTTCTGTAAGCGTACTTGAATATATTTATTTTACACATAGATATGTATATGTGCTCACACACTTACCCCTAAATTTTGAGAATTAGACCAAAGGATGCAAATATAGATCAATATCTATCACAATAGCCACAGTTCTCATTATGTTGGGTATTTCTTTAGCACATTTTCTTTCAGAATACATAAATATTCCACATGCATTTCATAAACTGGATAGGGAGGTTTGTATCTTTACATTTCATTTCATCTAACTGAAGTGACAGATCAACCGTGTGCCAAAGATCAGGGTCTTATACTTTATAAGTTAGGGATCACTAGAGGAGTATAAAAAACAAGTATAATTATACAGTGGATTTATTAGGTAGGCTAACAGGGTCAGAAGGGGAAGAGTCCCAACGGCCATCTGTGGACTCCAAAATGGGCATCTGCACTCTGGTGAGTTGGAGGATCCAGTAGCAACTGAGGGTTGAAGACCTGAAAGCCTACTGTAGTCATCCATGTAACTCGGTTGGGAACGTAAAGCATCTCCACAGGAAGGCCAAAGACTGAAAACTCTTGCAGAAGCCTAACATCCGAAGGCAATGGCAAAGACTGGAAGTCCTCAAAAAGAGGGGAAGATTTCCTTCTTTCCCTGCTTTTTCTTTCCAAGTGACAAGTCTGTTGTTTTGTGCCACACACACGCAGTTTGAGTCTTTTCTCCTCAGTTCGTAGCCAGTCATCCAAAGGCCTACCCAGAGCTTCGCTGATCTGCTAGTCAGTTCTTAATCACAACAAGTTGACGCACACAATTAACGACCGCATAGTCACTTCAAAGATTTTTTTGATTTTGAATCCCTAGCTGTTTTTACTTCCCTGTTTTCTACATATAATAATTAAGAACATTTTTCAAAGGTACTGTGTCAAGTTCTGGACACTGCATTAATAACTCAGTCAGCCAGAGTGTGGTACTTAGAATCTAGAAGCCAGTCTAGAAAATCACAGGTTATTCTCTGTAAGAAAATAGGCGACGGATATGAGAAGCAGTTGCTGGTTCAGGTATCAATTTCATCAATTTCATTGTTAGGGAATAACAATTTCATTGTTAGGCAAGAAGATGTCATTCTTTGCTTACAGATTTTATTCTCAAACAATGGTTCCTCTGTTTCAATGCAGGTGTGCATTTTTATAAAATGTGTTCCAAAAAGGATGGATAAATTCAATTTAAGCAAAATGAATTACTCCTTTGAGAAAGGGAAGCTTCACAACTCAAGAATTGAAAAACTCTGCCACTTAAAAATGAATTCTTGTTTTTATTGAAGTATAATTCACATGTCAGAAAGTTTATGCGAAGTGTACAACTTGCTGATTTTTATCCAGTTCACAGAGTTGTGCATCCATCACCTTCGTCAAGTTTTAGAAAATTTTCCTCATCCTCCCCAAAAAGAAACCTTGAACACATTAGAGTCACTTTTCATCCCTACCACTGTTCATCTGTCACTTAACTCCTTAGACACAGACGAACGTGTATCTTCTTCCAGGCTCTCAGCATGAGACTAGTGGAGTATTTCTTCTAAACGTTATTTTACAATATATACTATTTTTGTCTTTAACTTACTGTAATGTTTTTGAGACCCAGATGTATTAACTATCTACTAATACTTCTGTCTCTTTGTACTTTATGTCATTGATTCAACCACGTTTTATTTATCCATTTTCAGTTGATAAATTTTAGATTTTTTAATTGCTATTATGCAAATATTTTTGGTTTACTAGGTTTAAAGCATATGTATTTTCATTTTTCTTAGGTAGAACAGGATACCACTTAGGACTAGAATGATTCAGTGGATGAGGTAACTCTGTTTAGCTTTTGAGCAATTACAAACCATTTTAAAAATTTGTGCACCATTATATCTTCTCCCAAGCAAAGCATGAATGTTCCAATTTCTCCATGTAGTTGGGGAAATTAGAGCTTTTTTTTCTATATGGTCATATAAGAAGGTAAAGAATGACACTAGGCACCCCTGCCTCTTTCTATAAACAAGATATTACTAGAATACAGTCATACTGTTCATGTATTTTTCTCATCTATGGAAGTTTCCACAGTATACTAGCAGAGTTTCACCACATTTATAGAATGACTCAAAAAGTGCAAAACACTAACTACATGACTGTTTGTGAAAACAATTTAATCGGTCCTATTTTAGCAAATAAGAATGTGTATCCCAACCAGGTTTTATTACAAAGTGAATTTCCATATATCAGGTGCATAGTGAGAATTAAATGTGCATCTCATTGCATATGAAGGGGATGAATGAAATGATTTTGTTTGAATACATTTGTGAACCTGTGACTGTTTTTGAAGTTTTCTCTTATTTACTAATTCACTCCCATTCGTTCAACGTGTTAATGAAGTATTTATCTATTTAATATGGTTATTAAAGTCTTTCCATGTACTGGTGACTTGGTAAGACTCTGGGATAATGCACTACACAAGGCCCTTGCCCAAGCAGAGCTTAAATTTTATGGAAAGACGACATCTCACAGGAAGTTGTGTGGTTTGGGGGCACAGGAAAGGAAAAGCCTGGAGGCAGCTGTGTCATAAGTATATCAGGATTAATGTAAGACACTTTTGAGGCAGTGTTTTGCCATGTATAACAATATTTCTCAGTGTTTTCAGAGAGAATAAAAACTGATAAAATATCTTTGTGTGTGAACAACAGATTTTCTTTTCCTTATCATTTTTCAGTGTCCAATATGTGAAATTTGTGTTGCATATTTCTGACATAATTTCTCAATTGTATGATTTGATAGTCATCTCTTATTTCAATGGTGCATGTTCAGGAGTCAGTGTTCCATGAAGCATTTTTCTAGAGGGGGAAAAAAAAACGACTAAGAACTTCGTTGGTCAAAAATTGAGTTGAAGATGAAAATATTCATGAAAGCTCCTTGAGACAAAATGAGATCACATACTCAACACCTTTCATCCCAAGTACACACTGACCTTTAAGATCTTGAAGTTTTCCCTTATAAAGCTGTTAAGCCCGTAAATTAGTTATGGTAATGCCTTATTCAAAGGGTCTTTGAAGTTTAGTTTTCCTTTATTAAATACTTATCTTTCATGTGTGTCTTTTTAAAGCATGTTAAGATCATGAAGAAGAAAGTTCAAGGAAAGATAATATAGTAGATTATTCTTCCTTGGGCTCTAACATGCTTGAAAGATTTCTTACCTTTTTATTAGGTTGACTTAGATATTTTTCAAAGTGAAGTGTTTTGGTTCTCAAAGACAATGAGAATCTTCTGATCTCCTTTTACTTCTTTTTAACATGTTCCTTTCTTGACCAGTGCATGGTTGGATAACAGAAATATTACCATAATCCCTATACTAAAGTCCTATGGTATTTTCTGTACAAAAGACAAAAAATAAGCCCTGAGGAGGTTCAGCTCAGCAGTACTGGATGGCTTGGATATACTGATAATAAACAATCTGAGATTACCCTAAACTTTCTCTGTACAGTCAATCACAGTTCTGGGCTGTGAAAAATTCAAGTTTAATTACCCACACCACCAATTATTAACTGTGTACTTTGCATGGATAGCTCTCCTATCCTTTACCTCAAATGTTTCATCTATGTAATCAATATAGTTAATTAAAAAAATAGTATAGTTAATAAAAAAGTATAGTTTTCAAGCTGATCCAGTAAGCAATTCTCTAAATGCATAAATAATTGTATATGTGTTTTGATAAATCTGGAAGGGATTAATATTATGTTGGGTAACAATGTATGTATATCATAATTAAAGACTGTATGATGAATATAATTTACAAAAGATTATTTAAAGGGAAAAAAAACAAAAACAAACCAACAATAAATAAAAAATTTAAAAAACAGAAATACGAGAAAGATCTTTGGGTCTGTGGTAATTAGGGTAAAATTTCAACTTGGCAGGTTTGGGGATCAGTCTGGGGTTTGGAGGAACATCATTGGGTCACGGAGGCGTGGCCCTGGTTTCTCTGTCTGGTCCATACTCCTTCTTCCTGCCAGTTTTCCCTTGCTCTGCTTCCCAGTCATCGTGACCCAAGCAGCTTGGTTCCGCCATGCCATTTCATCATATTTCTGTTGTGGACCCAGTTGACCATGGACTGAACCCTCTGAGATCCCAAACCAAATAAACCTCTTGTCTTTTAAACTATTGGTGTCAGAGATTGTGTCCCAATACTGGGAAATCTGAATAATAGAGTACCTGAACTAGGTTTGCAAGTATATGAAATTAAAAATATAAATGTAGAAAGAACTAAGTGATTAACGTAAGTTTAATAGTAAAATAAGAGTTAATGTAATGACAAAGAGATATTTCTAACAAAATAATCTGTAATTATGACACCTAAGAATAGATATATGTGCAAAAATGGAAAGTATTATCCTATTCAAATTTGGGCACATTATCCCTATTAGATTTGATTGTAGTTACTCCTCTCTTGTGGATAAAAATGGCTGTTTTTAAAGAAATATTAAGTAATAGCAGCTGTTGAAAGAATTTAGACATCAATATTGAATATAGATTGGAAAATCAGCTACAAAATTTATACATCTGAAGATCTCTTTATTTCATCCTAATTTATTTCAGCAATGCCATACTGAGAATCTACTACTAGGAATATATTTTTTCACACTTGACACCTTTAAGACTTTAAATTGAAGAGTAGTTGTAATCATATATCAAACACTACCTCAGGTCCTCATTTAAGAATTTGCATGTAGCCACTCAGCAGGATATTATTTGAAGAACCTTTCTATGACTTTATCTGATGGTAAAAATGATCACAATATCGTATCCTTTACTTAACAAATCATGGAATATGAGCATAAACTTTCTTTTAAATTATGCTATATCTGCCTAGTTATCTATTTCCTATGAATCTGCCTATACATTTTGGCAAAAAAAAAGAAAAATACATTGAAATTAACAATCAATTATTTGTGTAGAATAGATTAAAATGGGGTAGAGTTGATATAAATGAGAATGTGTCCTCTTTGAAGATTACTGTGTGTAATTTGACATTTGAGTTCTGAAAATAGTCTATATAATAAAAAACAAAATTAATTTAAAAGCATTTGAATAAAATTGATGCTAAAAAGGTTCAAATTAATCACTACCAAACAAAAATAATTTATTTTACTTGATAAATATGCCTCCTAATTAACATATTAATTAATTTACTAATTAATTGATTTTTTAAATTCAGGCAACATTATACATGGCACAATTGCTTAGAAAGATTTGTTCTGAATTCCAAATCTGCAAAAATATCATTATTTTTTCTTGATAGGTTTAATTTTTGGTGGTGTGATAATTCTGAAACTAATTTATATGCGTACTGTTAAAAAGAACAAGTAAATTATTTTAATTAATATTGTTCAAATAAAGAGGGTCCAAATAAGGAGTGGGTGCAGTGTGCAAGAATGTTGTGGTGTTAGGTACTATTTTGAAGTATCAATATAATTGCATTGTGTGTACTTGTGTGCACACACATACAACACCCACACAACCCACAGACACTTACTATGTGTCCTCCGGCATATAGTCATCCATCCTGGAAGGACTGGACAAGTCTACATTTCAGTGTTTCCAATATTTTTTCTTCTTGGTTAAAGGATATCATGAGGCCTGTTCATGCATCTAATGTCCAAATACTGATTAACAAATACCGACTATACATTGAAGCTTAAGTGGCTGGTTTTATTTTGAAAAACAGAAAAAACAACTGGACTATTCAGAAAGTACAAGAGTGTTCAATACTTAATAAGAAAAGGTGAAAAGGATATAGATATCATGTACATTGAATTTATTGGTCACTTTGAGTTATGTAGCATCAATAACTAAAACAGAATATATTGTGAAATTTAAAAATTTAACAAAACATGAGTCCATAATGACAGAGGAGAGGAAGAAGAAAATAGAAAAACAGAGAGAGAAGTCTCTTTTTTAATAGAAAGATAGTTTTTAATCACCCTCCATTCACCTGTTTGGTAAGAGAGGGATTTCTATCCAAAGATTGTTGCAATAAAAGAACACAACTTGACTCTGGCGAGTTGGAATCAGCAACTGCTTACACTTACACATAAGTATATATCATGGGCAAACATACATGAGTCGTGTGTGGTCATACATGGGTCACATTTGAGAGGCAGAGGGAATAACTAGGGCCTATAGAAATAAGATTTATAGAATCAAGTGCATAGGTGGCTCCAGGTACCCATAGAAGGTGTGAATGGTTTGCTTAAATAGCTCTGCAAGATTTCGGGGAACTGAATCCCACTGTGCAGTGATAAACAGGGACTATACCTGTTTTATTTGATAAGGAGTGTAGTTTGGAGAGTTGATATTATCTGCAGGCAACAAATGAGGAGGTCAGGTGTTATAGTGGGGAAAATGGGTCTATAGGTGAGGAAAAAATAGAATAAGGGCCTCACTACACTTTTTGGCTAACCCTAGTTAAAGGAGTTAAAACTCTACTAGAGAAATTCCCATGGGAATAGTTATATGCTGTTATGTGTTGTTCTGAACAAAAATGCTGACCTGCATCTAATCACACACAGAAAAATTCAGAGCATGGAATTCTTTGCAGGACACCTGGCCTAGACTTTTTGAATGATTCAATGCATGAAGAATGGAGGAGATGAATCAATTTTTTTTAATTAGGGAAGACCACAATGGCAGAGCAATCAAATCTAATTTATGAACTTTGATTGCACCATGGATTTTGAAATATAGATGTGAGAAAAATTTGTATGACTATTGCATAACTGGAAAATAGGATATATATTAAATAATGTTATTAAATTAATTTGCTTACTCAGGTGTGATAATGTTGTCATATATTCTTGGGAAACAAATGCTGAAGTAATAATTGTGTGATCTACGTTAGATCCTTAGGCAAAACACTCTTGCACATGAGATATTTAGAGGTGCAGGGAGCAAATATGGAAAGAGCTTTTTAGTTGGTGAACCTAAATGAGGTTATTAGTTTTCATTGTACTATTATTCTTTCAAATTTTCTTCAAGTTTAAAATTCTTTAAGTAACAAGTAATAATTTGGAAAGTGAATAATTAATTATCTTTAAATTGGCTAAGTTAATGAGTTTTAATTGTAGAGCACACTTGAAAATTTGAGGGTAAATAAAAAATCTTTGGAATGCAAATATCAGTCTCCCTCTGAATAAGGCTTGAAAAATTTCTAGTTGCATGCCATTTCAGATGCATCTATGGTTTTGCCTAATTTTAATGGGTTCTGCTTTGTGATTCTTTGGAAAGAAAAGTATCATGAGAATTTGAAATCTATCAGTTGATTGCACATTTCTCATTCAGTCAAAACTTACTTAGAATTCCAAGTATACATTTACTAAAACTGTGCTTGAAGGGTTTGTAATGGGTGATTTAATTCTCTGATATTATATGTGATTGCAATCTGGAAGGCTGAATTCTTTTGGTGATGGCCAACCAGGCAGTATGAAGGTTAACATAATTTGCAATGGTAATCTGAACTTCATTTATATATTTCAATCAACCCCTTCATCTATATGTTTCAATCAACCTTGAAATGTATCACTAAAACCATATCCAATGTGCCTGTGAATCAGAAATCTTCATGTCAGAGGAGTTGTCTTTTCCTCTCTCACGTCCGAGAGGCTAGGTCAAAATGTCAAGTACAAGTTTCATGACTGAAATAACAATATTGATTCCCAGGTATAATATAGAATTGTCTGACGATTCTGTTTATTTTTCCCATAGATCACTAAGGTAACCTTGTATGCTATTAAAAATTAAATGGGTTTGGTTTTAATCATACTCTTGAGTAATATACTTTGAAATCCCTTGCCTGGATTATACAAGAAAAAAATCTTTGAGAGTTGAGTTGGTCTACTGTGTTGATCTGATTTTAATTAACAACAAAGAGCTACTAAAAGCACTGCAGGCAGAGGGACTTGTTAAGAAATTACACCACACATAATGAGGAAGCACTAGCTAACATGAAAATGTTTAATGGGGTTTGGGGCAATCAGAGAAGGAATCTTTAACTCCTTTGTTGGAAAAATTTGTTCAGGTAGATGGATCAGCCAACAATCTGGGTCACAGGGCCCCTGTTTATATCTGCCTTGACATCAAACATTGGAATAGAGGAACAAATATGGAAAAGAAAAAAATTTTAAAGCTAACTTGTAGAATAGATGTTGCTAATTTTCCAGAAAATGGAAGGTAGTGGTGGCATTCTCCATAAATTGTTAATGTCAGGTGTATGCATGTGACTGGGCCTATTTTCTAATTTAGATGCGTTTGTCTTCAAAGTATCTTCTTTGAATGCTAAGTGGTACAAAAGGCTTCAGGCTTGCTAAATTACTGAAGCACTCGCTCACTATTACTCACCAGTGAAACCCTTCCAGGAAGAAAAAGTAATGACAGTCTTCAAGCAAGGGAAGTCTGTGTATTTCAGTGGAAAACTTATGGAGGTCCCAATCCTCCAGGCATGAATACAAGTGACAAACTAAGGAAAGGCCTGAGAAAGACACTTCTAAGAAAGGTGACAACCCAAACTGGCTCTCCCCCTAATCTCAGTGTTGTCCTCTGTCAATCTACATCCCTTCCTCAATGCTGTCTCTCTCTCTTTGTCTCTTTCTCTCTGTCTCTTTGTCTCTCTGTCTCTGTCTGTCTTGCTTTCTCTATATATGCATGTGTATTTCACATAGATATGTGAGTGTGTAGATATTAACACATATATGTATATCGTCTTCCTTCTGCTTCTCTGCAGAATCCTCATACAAGCACATCCCTAATTATAAATTTAAAGGATTCTATTGAAAAACTTTGCATAGCCTGTCCAAATACTTATTTGATTATTTAAATTAAATAGTTTGTCCCTCATCTATCATTTTAGAAAGTCTAGCAATAGATAACTACTAAGAACCATAGTATAAGACATGTTCTATGCATTATAAAATCATCTAAATTACTTAACATTTATTGCAAAAACATCTAAATTTACTTAATTTTCTCAAGCATCCAAAATAAAGTCAGTGTATGCCATAGCAGTCAAATTCTCTTGGAGAAGTTCAGAGAAACAGCTAATACAGCAGCGTTAGTATTCAGTGAAATTAATGACCTCGGTGGGTTTGTCTTAAGGTAAGTTGTTAGAGTACACAAAACTCATTGCTACATTTCAAAATTACCGTCATTGTCATTTTTCTTCTTAATTGCTCAATGTTACTCCATGGTGACATTGGCTACTTTGGCAGCAACAGAGAGATTAAAGAATCTGGTCATTCAGTAGAAGTACAGAAATTGTAGAAGGTTAGTCAAATGGAAGCCTCAAGGATCTACTTGTGCAGATTTGTGAAATCTGTATTCTCTACAAAGTTTACGACAGGTGATTAAAGAACACATAATGGAGTGGATTAACACAAAATGCAGGATGTCTTAACTGAAAACACTGAACAAAATGGACTAAATAGAACACAATTATATCAGCAGAATTATTGTTCAAAGCATGTTTTCTGTTTAAAAAAATACATGCATTTCTAGTATCTTTATGTTTTGCATGCAGGTGTATTTATATTCAATATATATTTAGGAAGCAGGTTCCAAACTTTTGCTTTGTCCTTATGAAATGCTTTAGGCATTATCCGCAGGTTTTTGTTGCTGCAAAGTTAGCTATTAATTTAGCAAGTGTAAGCTTCTACAACATAACAGACCCTGATGGGTTTAGCCATTTCTTTTTTATGCTATTACAGTTAGTTCAGGACAAGCCAAGCCATCTTCTAGTCAGTCCAGTTTGGAATATCTGGTGAAAGATGATGTCCAAATGTCCACTTAGAGATAGTTCATGCAGTTTTTGTGCTGGCCTTTGTTTGTCTGCCCTCTTCATAACCACCTGCATCTAACAACTGACCAGGTCTGTTGACTTTTGAACCAGCTAACAATGCAACCTTATCTGACACAGAACAATGAAGCTTCACTGTCCTATATATTTTAGAAAAGCTTAGCTATGTCTGAACTACAGGGAATAAAGAAAAATTTCTCTCAATTTAGTTATTAAACAAGACAACTTATGAAGGATGGAGTGAGCAGTCAGTGTAAATAGTCCCTTAATTTGAAGTGGTTTATGGAAATTATACTCACCAAAGATGCAAAGATTTGTGTTAAAACATTAAAATGTCCAGCAATGTATCTGAATCCTAGGTTTCTTTGCAATAGTGAACAATCACAAGAACATCTATAGAGAGGAGCAAAGCCAGACTTCAAAAGCAAACTGCACAAGAATTTGACTCTGGGGTTTGCAGGGTTTTCCCTGGCCATTTTCAGTATTTGCTTTAGTGTTGATGGAAAATATCCTGCAATGATATAAGACGGGAAGTCAAAGCACAGACTGTTTTAGTTGCAAGATCTCTCAGAATTGACACTGTCTTAAAATCCTAAACTCTTTCCTGATAGGCAAAATTCAATGCCCAGATGTACTTTGTATATGTGTTTTAAAAGCCTTATATTAATTATAGAATAATTACAATGCAGAATTTTGACTCTGAAATTACAAAAATGATAATTTTCATTTTATTTCAGAAGATATCACCTAGGACTCCTCTGCATCACCTGTTCTGACAGTTATTCCCAGAGTCCCCACCAGCCACTGTTCTCTTCTATCACCTGTCTAGATCCTCTAGTCAAAGGGGCTTAGAATCCCTTCTTTAGTGTACATAATTTCATGTTCCCCATGTGAACATTTGAGTGATGAAGGGAAGTGATTTTCCTAATTTTGTGGAAAATTATACTGATGTTCTTAGCTATATGTCACACCTCCTTCCATTTCTTTAATCAAAAATGTTATACTGCTCAGAGTGGCTATGAATGTATTTTTAAATAGAAAAAGTGTTACTAAATCCTCATGCAAACTTTGTAAAACTTGTTCCCTTATGTTCCAACCTATGCTCCAAAATAATGTAAGCAGAAATCTGCTGGGGATTGTTAGGAAATTTTTGCCAACTCTTTGTAACTCCACATCTCCTCCTACATAAAGTATTAAGGTAAAGCCGTATTTCTGCTGAATATCATGTCCTGTACATTTGGATATGAGATGCAGTATCAGCAAGACATAGAGTGAGTGTGTTTGTGTGTGTGTGTGTGTGTGATTGTGCGTGTGTGTTGAATACGTTTAATATATATCTTAACATTTCTTTTTCCCACCTGAAATAATAGGCAGGGTACTATTAAATCTATATCTGTAATGGTAGATAGTGATGAACTTTGTAATATTCTTAGGTCCTATGTATGAATCATGTATTCAAATAATTTAGTTTTGACAGGTTAAAGCAATTTCAAATAAGTTCTGAGAAATCTGACACCCAGAGCCTCAATTCCTTTCTCTGTAAGTGTAAATGTTGATCTGTGACATTACTAAATTCCTTCCACATTCAGTACTTGTAGAAGTCTGTCAAATTACCTGCTAATGCAGTTTGGCTTTCTGCTTGTGGGTATTCTATGTCTTAGTACTGTCAAATTGGGAATGCCTGAGTTTTGGAGAGGATTAAGTTTCAGCATTGAATTTCTCCTTTTCTGGAGACAGAAACACTGAAACCACAACACGATTTGAGTAAATCCATGAAGACTTTTTTCACTTCTATTCTATGGTAAAAAGGAAGCACTTATTTTATGCAGGTACTCTAGTCTATATGACCACATAGAGAGAATCTAGCTTGCTAAGAAAGAAAAAAGTAATTTTCTCAAATCCTTGGCTAATTTTTTATTAAAAAGTAATTCATTATATACATTGAAAAAGCATGAACTATAGCAAGTGACAATAGAATGATATTTAACAGGGGCTGGTGGAAATGATTGTGTTTGAGGCCCTGGGTTGATGTTGCACAACATATAAAATTTAATTACATAAGAAGAATAAGTTCATGAGATCTGTTATGCAACATGCTGAATATTTTTAATAGCAAAATATTATTTCTTTCAAAATTGCTAAGAGAAAAGGCTTTTTTTTCCCTAGTAAGTTTATTGGTACATTTAAGGCAAATAATACAGTTATATTTATCATTGGAATCTTGTACCTCTACATGATGTACCTTGATTCTCATTTTTCCCCAGCCCCTGCCCTCCCTTCACCCCCTTCACCCTTCCCTATTTACAAAGACTCTGTTTCCATTTTTTCCTTTTTTTGTATTTTTTTCTTTTCCCTTCTTTCCTTTCTCCTACCTTCCCACTTCCCCTTTAGCCATTAGATAATAGACTGTATGCACTCTCACCACAAAAAACAATAAGAACATGCAGTAATCCGTATGTTTATTCTCTCAATTTGGCCACTCCACAATGTAAATATATTTCAAAACACCAAATTAAATATGATCAGAATATACAATTTTTAATGCAGCAGTTAAAAAAGTGATCCTAAGGAACTCTACGAGGCCTCATGTGTCCTGACTAATTTACATCACATGCTCCAAGGGATATGGGATGAGTAATACAATTCATGAAGGCAAAAGAGTGAAGTAAATGTGGACTGATTTGTAGAGCATGGTCTAACCCCAGTTGGAAAGCAGAGGAATCACTGAAATCCTTTGGAAGATTCTCATCATTTGTCTCTGCTCTCTCAGCTACTTCTTAGGTAGAGTAGGCTGTGACCTGGCAGATTAACCGAGGAGAGACAGCCAGTTGGAACGCAAATAATTGAAATGAGGTAGAAGAACTGGCACATATGGGTATTAGATAGAAGTGAGTCCAACTTATTTTGATCATCCTCCTAAAAATGTGTTCTTTCAGCATTAAAGTTATTAAAGTGTTCAGTGGCTTGGAAAACACAGGAAGCACGCAGTACAACTCTAAGAATGAGAGTATTAGTGGCAGAAAGTACTGTATCTTTCCTGTTGCAATTAATGTGTGTAATTGGCCCAAGAGCCTGGGCCAAATGGTCAATGTCAATGAAAGGAGCTGCTCCTAAGTTACTCTGAGTCCATTAACAACCAAAGGAATCATAATGGACTTTGATGGGATTGAGTGGAAGTGAACAATTAAAGTAAAATGAGGATTTATTAAAGAGAATATTATATTCATTGATTAATATTGAACTCAAAATATATTTTAGAGAGGACACATTAAATTTTGCTATCTTCATTTTTTATTTCAATCTTCATTTCCCTTTCAAATTGTTCTCTATAAAGGTATGACTTTTTGAGGAAGCTCTGATCAATGTTCTCTTAATTTTTTATTCTTTTATATTACATGGCAGAAAACTAACTTTTAGACTTTAAAAAATAATCTTTAAGCTTAAAAGTGTTCTGTTTTCAAATAGTGAAGGACAGAATTAAATTGCATATTATATTCCCTTATAGATATTTCCTTACACTATATAATTAGAAGGCTACTTAGTACATATCTTTAAAGTCTATGCTTCCTTGTTTTGTATATGAATTTAAATAGTGAGAAAATGAACATACTATCATACTTCCTTTGCTTTTACCTGGATTCCAACTCACCACCAGACTCTCTGTCTACCTTAAAACCTACCAAAGGGACTAAGCACTACTATATTCATTTGGCTTAGGGTGTGTTCTTGGGCTCGTGTGTGCTTCAGCATGGAAAGAACAGAGATGTATCTTTTCTATTCCCAGGGTGTTAAATGTGTTAACTGAACGGAGTTGGGCCAGAAAGCAGAGACTAAGTGTACATGACATTCTCCATGTGGCCAGGGCTGCTTAGTTTTCACAGTGCTATTTTCTTTTTATATCGGTGGTACTCACTTCTTTTGTTGATGGTATATGATAAGAGCATGTTTTGCCAAACGGATCTTAGTCACATTGAATTTCACTCATCATGGTATTGTATCAGAATTTATTGGATCATTTGAAAGTGATTTTAATCACTTCATCTTGAATTCCGGTGTGGTGGAAGGACTTCCTTGTCCATGTGATGATTTCAGAGCAATTTCATTTTTTAAATTTTCCCTCAGTGACTTTTCTGATAGAACAATTTCGTATTTCCCTAATCTTGGAAAGTTACTCTGAAGACGTACTGGCACTGGAGCAAGAGTGGGGGTGTGTGAATGTACTTGACATCTGTGCTGATTAATCTTGATTGTCCATGGGCTGGATTAGCACACGTCTGGAGAGGTGGTTGGTTTTTGCATTAAGGAGTTGATTGCACTATTAGAGGTGAAGCTTAGATGGAGGAAGTGTATCGCGGGAATATATCTAGTCCTCCTTTCTGTCTCTTTGTAATCTGCTTTGCTTCCTGGATACCACCATTTGAGTAGCTTTCTTCTACCGTATTCTTTCACCATGTTGTCTCATTTTCAGAGCCATTGAAACACGAACCAAAATTTCTGAAATCATGAGACTTCCTTCTCCTTTAAGTTTCAGGTTTCAGATATTCCATCCAAGAAATCTGAGCAATACAACATCTAGTAAGGATAATTGTACTCTTAGCATTTTTTGAGAGTGAATTTTAAAATTATAAGCCTTCTTATGATTATGTCTATTTTAATTTAATATATATTTGCTGCAAAAGTTATTTGTCCTTTCTCATAGAATGGCTTTCAATTGTTTGCAAGATTATTTCTATCTGAGGGAGATAAGATTATCAGCTTCAGCATTTCCTATTTTGAGGCCAACCTGATCCTCAGGCCTCATCTAGCCTCTTCTCCCCATGCTCCTACCTCTCGGAGCAACGGTGAGCTCTCTTTTCTTCGCACACACCTGCGCCTCCAGGCTCTCACGTTTTGCCACGGCCTTTCTCTTCTGGCAACATTTAAGTAAAAGGAGGAGGAGGAGGATAAGAAGGTATGGAAGTGGGAGGACAAGAAGAAAAAAAAAGGGGGAAACGAAGAAAAATAGGAGATGAGAGTCAGAAAGAGGGAAAGAGTGGATTTCTACTCATTTCCTAAAGCACGCCGTGTCCCCTTCGTGACCTCTTACCAAATTCTGATGAGACCCGCTCCACCATACCCTGTACGGTGTCGCCACACAGCACGTTCCTATTTTACTGTACAGTATCTTATGGAACATTTTTTTCTCCCTTGTAAATTATTAGAAATTACTGGGAAGGGTCAGAGTCTTGTCTTTGTCTAGATCTTCATCACATAGTAATAACTCGATCTAATTTTTTGAAAGAAAACAGAATGGAAATTTTAATTTCATTAAAGGAGAAACAGCAAAATAAAAAATGGATAGATTTGCTTCGCCTTATTTGTGCAGTAGATTTAGCCTCTAAATGAGCCTTTCTAATTGATAAATTGGAAGAAAATGAATGATTCTGAATATGAAATGTACGGCATTACATTATAATCTTTCCAGGGACATAACTGGAGCCTTTTATACCTTGTCTTCCTATACCCTTCTGCCCTGTATTATCTTCTAAATGTTTCACCCAAGCAGAAAGTTAATTTTTATTAAGCAGTTAGAAGAAGAAAAGTAATTTTCATTTTCAAGGCAAAGAAGAGGAGGGTGGCTGTGTGACTGAAATGGTTTAAACCTCAAATTTTAAAAAATCAAAGAAATTCAATGAGGATCGTCTATGAGGTAATACAAAGCTGCCAGCCAGCGTTAAGATGGATACGTCTACACCCCCAATTTTTATCTTGTCACATAAGGATTGGAAAATGAGAAGGGTACTCTGCTCTTCTGTATATAGTCTCCACACTCCATTAATACTGAAAAGTTAATGAGTAAAAGCCTCCTATGGTTGAATAAACTTTTTAAGCTTGTCAGTTTTAATTTTTGCTATTGACTAATAGTTTTATACTTGACTCTTCAAACTGTCAGAATAGAACTGAATTCTTTGATTCTTCTACTTATAGAAAACACTGGCTCTTAATGTTCCTGTGGAATACATCAGTCCAATGATATGTGTAGGTTAAATTGTGTCCTAAGTTTCAGTCACTTATGGAATCAAATGCAGAGCCAACAATTATCTTGCTTGCATTGATGGGCAGTTTAATTTTATCACTAAGAACTGACTTTCTCAGTTATAACATATAGGTAAATAACAAAAATAACTAATATTAGTTGAGTACGTGGTATATACTAAGTGTACTTCCAACTTTTTAAATAAATTAATGCATTGAATTGGGCGAGCATATTTAAGATTCCAGTAAAATTAATGTATCCATTTTAAAGATGGGGAAACTGAACCAAAATTTATGAATTATTTGGTAAATAAAGTTTATAGCAGAAAGCTTTGCAATAAGATGGCAGTAGATATTGTGTATGTCTAGTACTCACACACTAGGCTGCCTTCTTCAGAGAAACAGAAATAAAGGCAGAAACATGAAGAGACTGATGTAAGTTCCAAATGGTGTCCAAATAGGAGAGCAGCAGATCCCTGATGCACTGCTTTGCAAACAGCCAGGCAGAGAAATTGCACTCTCTCAGACCACATTTTGTTCCACTGAAGTCATCCGTGGATTTGGGGAAGTTCACCACACTGGGAGGACAACTTGATTCACGCAGCCTAATGGATGAATTTTTAATCTCATCCAGAATTGCCCTTTTACATAACCACACACAGCAATTATGTTTGACCAAATACCTTGACAACCTTGGACTCCATCAAGATAATGCATAATATTAGCCATCAAAATTCATCACAAAGAAGCAAAATATTGGTGAAAACATTTAAAATCAGTTCTTAAAGATAAAGTTTTAATTATGTTTCACAAGAGACACAGAGATAAAGAAAGCTGAAATGAAAACAGAATCCGGCCCGTATGTCACACACAGTGAACATTTATTCAGTGAATAATTGAAAGCATCAGTTAATAAGGGGTGGGTTTACTAAAGTTAGAATTTTTTAAGAGGCCATTGAAAAAAACAAAGTACAAAAGGGGGTCAAAGTAGAAGAAAATATAGGGAAAGTAGTACAAGGGGAATGATATAAAAGGGCCTGTCACATTGCTCGGGTATGTGAGATAACTATAAATATGGTATGGACTTTCGGAGTCATACACATAAAGTAACATTTGCCTAGTTAGTGTTGAAAAAGTGATTTACAAATGTTTTGGAGTAATAAATGATGACTATACAGAAGAAATATCAAACTTCAGCTCCTGATATTATACTCAGTTTTAATCCATCCTCATACCAGTAATTAGCTTTAGAAGTTATCATGTCCAATTTTGTAAACTGTCTTAAGAAATATAATCTAAATGAAATCCAAAGTCCTCTGAATTCCATGAAATGTTTCTAAAATTTTCTTTACTCTTCGCTTCCAGCTCCATTCCTGCAAATACTAAATTCTGCCTTTAGTTCACCACTTACAAGTCTCCAAGACACAACATATATGCTGCTTAATTGTATCTCTTCTCTTATCTGAACCACCCTGTCTTCTCTTTTCCAACTCGGAGGATCTATTCCCTGCAAAGCAAGTTTATATTGATGGCAGCAGAAATGAAAGTCACATGGGGAGCAGAGGAGAACAGTGATGATTCTAGCACTCTTGGACTGATTACCTGCTTTGGCCAAACCCTGTAGAAAGTGATGCACCTGCATGTTTCATACAATTCTTACATCAAATCTAGTTTCTTTTCTTGACATTTTATTGCTGCAGAACTCATGGCTTAGAGAGATTGACTGTTTTGTCCAGAGTCACTCAGTTCCTAGTAATACTTTGATTCACTCCAAATACCATCTTCTCTTTATGAACTATCAAGATTCATTTTTCTAAGGACCTGTAAATTAATAATAAAAAATTTAAAAACCAATAAAGCCATATATTTTGCATATTTATATTATTTCTAATTATACCAGAATAATTTATATGTCAATCTATTGAATTTAATTTTGCATTATTTCCATCTAGGTAAAAATTTATCCCTCCTGCCTCCCCCACTCCCTGCACAGTGTTAGTTTCATTTTATCACTTTATACTTTCTTAACTTAAATATACAAAATTCTAAATATATTTTAGTAAAGGCAGTAAATTTAATGTTTCTAGTAAGAAAATGAAGCACACATAATTTGCCATTTTGAAAATTAGCAGGGATGAAACTTCATTAAAATTCTCTTCTACTGGAATGTCAATAAACATACACATTGAGTGAAAATATGTATAAAATTTAATTCGTTTTCTTAATATTTATGAAAAGTCTTTCAAGAAAAGTACCCAAGGTACAAAAATGGAAATATAAAGAAATATGCCAGACTGTCGATGTGGTTGCCAAGGCAAACAGAACACTCATATGGCATTATTTGAAGTTGTAGTCATTCTGTCATCAGTCCCAGAAAGCTTGTTAATTAAATAATATGCCTTAAGTGATCTTAACACGAAACAATGCAGTATGCTTCTTCCTACATCATTTTTTAAATGTGTCCTTTGTCCTAAATTAAGGGGTGGGATAGTGGATTTTTTGGTTTATAGACCAATCAATAGCTTTCAGTCTTAGTGTGTAACCTCTCTGTCAGCACTAAGACACCAGAGGGCAAAGGTGGTGTAATGCTAGCATTACAAGATGAAGTAGCTCATAGACTCATTAGAGCAATTAGCGAGGACAGAGAAGCTGTTTTCCAACATCACTCCCATAAACTTTGACCATTAGAGGGATTTGTTTCATAAAATTCAGCTTCAGTTTTCTAATTTTAAAAACTCTAAATTTATTCTCTAGTTCCTCTTATCTCAGATTTCTTCACAAATTATCCTTCTAACTGAATGCTTTGAGAGAAATTAGGGAGAGCTTTTAGTGATCACTCATAGACTTTTATATAAATGCATTCACCTGGAGATAGAAGTGGGTCAAAATTCAGATTGAAGCATTGCCCAACTAAAGCATATATTACCTTTATGTAATGTGTATAGTTTCTTTAGTGTATACATTATTTAAGTAACTTTAAGTATGATTTTTAGCCAAGTAAACACATTTCAAAGTTCTAATTAATATTCTAAGGCTCAGATTTGAAAGATAAATAATATATAGTATTTGTGTTGTATATATTTAAAAGCACATATAAATTGTGCATACCTATCAGAATAAAATTATTTTAAGCACCATATCATGTTCAGAAAGTTTTAGCATCAAATGATATAAAAATTAAATCACATGAATTTGATATCTGAGAAAATCAGAAATTGTGCTTTGCTCATTCCATTATATTTATTTGTATTTTCTCTGCCCTGTCCTATTTTTTGTAGCTATCTCCATCCAATGATTTTTCAGACATTCAGACGTGTTTCTTTGAGTCATATATACTTTTTCCTTTTTATTAGTCATATTTTTTCAAATTCATAATTCTTTTTGCCTAAAAATTAATAAATATAATAAACATATAAACTATTCATAAGTACATCACATACTTAATAGTTTTGTAGTTATTTCAATCTTTCACAAATTAGTACATTGAATTATAATTACCATTTACATAAGGCAAATCCCTAAGGGAAGACTGGGAAGGAACTGGAAGAGGAGGAGACTGGGAGGTTGTTGTATTAAATGCTATAAGAAAATAATCAAACAAATAGAAGTAGAGAACAGAATGAGGCCTGCCAGAGGCTGAAACAATGGAGAGTGGGAGAAATAGAAGATTACTTTTCAGTAAGTATAAATGTTCTGTTGTGCAAGATAAATACGCTCTAGAGATGTGCTTGACAATATAGCACCTGTAGTTAACAAAATGCTTTTAAAACATGTGAAAAGGACAGATCACATGTTGTGGTCATAGCCAATGACATGCACATACATTTTTATAGATGATGAATATGTTGAGTGCTTTGCATGTATATGTCGACGTCTGCATTCATTACAATAAATATGTCAATTGTTTTATATTCTTCAATAAAGCTAAATGTAATGTGTTAGTTATTCTTGAATAAAGCTAAAAATCGGATTGTGACAACAGACATACTATAAGAAATTGTTCACATCTTGTATTGCTTTTTTATTTGGCTCAAATTAAAAACTCAGTAATTGCTATAAAAATAACTAATAGTCACCAATGATTTGGGAGATTTTAAATGTGGGAGACTATTTTCCCAAAATTAGTATTGAAGTCTGCATATGTAAAGGGAAACCTCTTAAGCAATTATCAATATAGAAGGAGTATATATTGCCCTTTTTTTCTTTCAACATTTAAGAGGTTGTGATATCTAAATCGTGCTATTCTGAGGTAATAAAACTAACAATATTTACCAGATGTGGTGGCTCACTCCTGTAATCCCAGCACTGAGGAGGCATGAGCAGGAGGATCGCTGTGAGTTTGAGACCAGCCTGGGCTACATAAGTGGGTTCCAGTTCAGTCTCAACTACATAATGAGACCCTGTCTCAAAATAAATAAATAAATAAATAAAACTAACAATATTTTATGTAATGGTGTTGTCTGTCAAGATAAATTGTATACAGTGTTCCTTTTGAAAAGAATTAGGTCTGCTGTGATTAGAAATATATATTCCAATACTTACAGTCTATGTCTATTCTCAGTCTTTAGTAACAGCAATCTGAAAAAGCCAACTGAAGTTGCTTAAAATGAACCTGATTACTAATTGATATGTATTTTATGGGGTTTTTCTTTTTGTGCCATCAGTATCTTTGTGTTAATTCGGCATAATTTCCTCAGTTTTGACCTATTTACTTGTCTTTTCTCTGCCCTAATTTCTCTCCCTAATTTGTTAAGTCATTTTGACATACCCTTCTTTGTGGATGAATTAAATGTTTTCAAATCCCCTCCTCCCTCCCTCTCTCTCTCTCTCCCTCTCTCTCTCTCTCTCTCTCTCTCTCTCTCTCTCTGTTTGACTCTCTCTCCCTCTCTCTCTCTCTCTCTCTCTCTCTCTCTCTCTCTCTCTGTTTGGCAGCAAACATTAGTTATGCCTTTCTATATTTCACTAGCCAAAGTATTAATATTGTCTGCAAGTTATGACTCATAGTAGATACTGTTTGTTATCAATCACCAAGAGAGTAATTGATGCTGATTGAATCAAATAAATGTGATGTTCGCAAAGCCACGACCTCGCCAGTCAACCTGGGTGCAACAAATCTAGTAGATCTATAGGAACTGAATCTTAATGATAACCAAAGTGAGTAGCTGCTCATTGATTTATAAAAATAGAAATAGCCTTGTGCTTGGAAATTATTTCTTTTTGCACAGAATAGGCTAATGCTTTCCAAAAAATAATTTATCTCCATTAGGCGGAATCACAGAATAACTAGATTTCTGGGCATAATAATCTAAGTTTTTTTTTTTTTTTTTTTGGTACCAGAGATTAAACTTGGGATCTTGAGCTTGGGATGCAGATGAGCTACATCCCTGGCTTTGGGCATGTCATTATGAAAGAAGGCTTGCTCAGCTTCACATTTTATAAATATACTACATCAGTGTGAGACCCACATAGAGTAAATTGTTCCAAGTTCTCTACTGAGCCTTTTGCAGACCTAGGGCCAGAACTGTTTTCCTACTCACTTCTCACTCATCTTCCACAAAGTGTTTTGTCTTTTTTGTGGTAAAAAATTTGTTTCAAATTAAACGTATTTCTAATTAGCTTCAAAATTCAAACCAGGTTTACTTTATATATGTATCTATGAAAAGCTGCAATTCAGCCTAGCTTTTGTCTGCATTCAAATATGAGAAGTAAAATTTACGCAGTTTTGATTTAGCCTGAAATCGGTGACTTGATTTAGACAATTTTTCACTCCAATGAACATGAATTTGCTATTGACTCAGTGCTTTCACAGGACGCATGCAAGTGTATGCTGATCTCAATACTTATATTGAGATAGGTTTTCATATGTCTAATATACTGAGAAATTTCCAGAGACTTTGAGTCTTTATTTGACACAAGGAACTCAATCAGTAACTGTTGCAAAGGAAAGATTATCAAGTTTTCATTCATTTTTCAGTTTCACTAGCCCTAGGAAAACTACTTTCTGTTTTGACTTTTTATTAATTAACCATATCCTAAGAGCTAAAAGCAATGAGTCATTTAAAAAATATATCTTTTTTATATGCTATCATTTCTAGTTCTAGCATTTTGTGCTCATAAATACACCACAAATTGATAAATCATGATGTCATCTAAGGATATAAATCCGTGGCATGGGTTAATTTTTAAAATTTTTTTCTAGACTTTTATAATAGCTTTAATTTATTGATGGCCTGCTGTGTAAACAGTCAGCATGCTGGGCATTTTTCATGTGCTATTTTCTTTTCCTTTTTTTTAAATTCAACTTATTGGTACATTTTAGGTGTACAGTACAGTCACATTCATTATTGGGATCTTGTACCTTTACATGACGGGGTCTTGGTTCTCATTTTTTCCCCTTGCCATGTGCTATTTTCAATGTTCAACTGATAAGTACTGAAAATCATCTAATTCAAATGTCTCTGTTGACAGAATGAGAAACCAAGACTAAGAAAACTTGTGTGTATTGCCAAAGATTCAAATGACTGGGGAGTAAAACAGGCAATGCTAGTGTTCTTAATCTCTGGATTCTGAATCTTACGTTTTTGTTTCTTCACGGTATGATTTTATAGACCTGAGAATTCATATTTTATAAGTTTGGACTTTCAAGCAGAATTAGTTGATTGGAATAATTAGCCTGATGTAAAGCCATTTTGGTAGACAGCATAATCATTTGTAAATGTCAGGTTTCTGTTTTATGACAAATATTTTAACACCAAAGCCGATTTCCTGTTTACATGGTTTGAAATAGAATCTAAAGGCCTGGAAAAAAAAAAAAACAGATGATATGAGAAATACAGAAGAGTAAATAACAGCCACAAAATCTCTCAGAGAGAGACTGCTACCCAAGAGAAAGGGAACCAGAGGCAGTGGGGAGTAAGGGAGGATAGTAGGAGATTGGTGTGATCAAAATATGCTGTGTGCTTATACAGAAATGCAATGATGAAACCCAATAGTTTATCAAATTAGTATATACCTGAGGGGGAAAATATATATAGAGAAAAAAATCTAAATGTTAGGACAGTAGCCAGATCAACTATGCAACTGAAGAAACTAAAGTGCAATGAAAATAGGGATCTCTGGTTCAAAAGCCAGGAGGCAACTGTATTTTCAGGAATAAAATATAAAACTTTTTCCCTTCTTCTTTAGTGTCTTTTTAAGTTTGTCATGGTGTTGTATTACTATTGCTTGTTACTTCACATTTAAATTTCAAAAATTTTAAATTTATTTGAGTGAATTTTATCATGAGTACTGACATTGGACAATTCTGATTTTAAATGACAATACGTGTATGTCACAGCATAAGTGAAGTTACAAAATTTATATTTCTAAGCATATATATACATACGTATGTATATGCATGTAATATGGATATATATTTCCAATACAATGGAATGCTACAGAAACTCAGCTGCTTTTATTTTACTTATTCATATGTAGTCATTCTACCAATCCTCTCTACCTTTGTTTTGATGTCTAAAACAGAACTTAAAAGGGAAAGAAATTACACATTGCCAGACCTTTCCCTTTCTTTTAATGAAATTATTTTCAGTGTAAGTGGTTGCCTTAACAGAGATAAGTAAGACAAACAAAAAGAGTGTAATACAATTGCTTGCGTTTTATGGTAGATTTTTAAAAATTCTTTTCGCAGTATTGAGGGTTGAACTGTGAAGCCTTGGACTTGGTAGGAAAGCAGTCAACCATTTACCCATATCCATAACCTTTGTGTTTACATATGAATACAGAAAAAGTTATGTGTAAAGAAGGGAATATAGCCTTTTGGGGGCCATCAGCACAGACACACACACACACACACACACACACATTTGTAGATATAACACACTTTTACTCATTTTGAGTGTCACTGACTTTCCTCACATATAAATATCAGAATTTCATGCACACAAGGCAGCACAAATCCTACCTATGAACAGAGTGGCAGCAATAGCCTACCAGTAGATTGTGCATAACTCCTCTGCTAACATGTAGACACCACTGTCTCAACCAACTTTAGCTACAGTTGCAGAACACAAGTTCAAGTATGGAGATGGTGAAAACCAAGCACATGGTCCTTCTGCCTCTGTCCAGATTACGCTAATATCACTAGTGATATCAGCAGAGTTAAGAATATACTGAATATTCGGGGCACTTGTTATGTGAAGGGGACTTAAAAGAAAAAAGGCCTACACTCAAGGTTTGTTTCTCTATGGAATGCCATTTTGAAATTGACGAATTTATCTCAAATAATTTAAAGGTCCATTCTGAGAATACTGGTAATTTGTCATTTATGTCAATTATAATATTTTGTTTCGTAACTCCTCTGTCTCAAAGCAAGATCGGATTATTAGGTTGTGTTGGGCTTGGGAGTAAGCACATGGGTTTTGGAATCTGAAAAGTCTACTATTTCTTCATATATAAACAAAGGAAAATTGTGTAACTTTTTTCTATAATGCAGGGGACAGTTGGGCTCACCTTTTAGAACATCCTTAAAACCAAATACAGCAATGCAGAGAGTTCTAATCTTGATGCCCAGATGAAGATGTCATTTGGCACAGCACATGTTTTATAAAGCATAGATATATAAAATGACATTTGAGGAATAATCTCATCAGTATGTTCTAAAAACATGAAAATGATTCTGGACAATAAAAATAGACCAATATAAAGTGCAATCTTTGAAAATGACAACGAAAATGAAAACAGAAAGTAAAAGAAAAATGATCCTGAGATGATAAAAAGTTTATTGAAAACAGCACACACAAAAAAAGTCAAACCAGAAAGAAAGTAATTCCTGAAAGAGAAAGTTACTTAGGGAAAATCAAGGCTGTGTTTTACAGGTCTATTTGAATGGTGATTCTGAACCAAACGCTCCATGAGTCCCACTGCTTTTTATTGTTGCTCTTTTTTTTGTCTGTTTTTGTTTTCTGCATCAGCACCTTCTGCTTTATCACTTTGTCACAGACTTTCTTGTGTCCTACACTCCAGAAGTTCATTTCCCGTGTTCTCCTGACTGTACAACCCAGCCATGGTAATTGCTGTGCCTTCATTTCTCATTCACCTCTCCTGTTTTTAATGCAATCAATGAAAAAAATGTTGAGATGTTTGCCTCATTTTCAACACATTTATGATATTTTTTAGAGTCATCATAAAATACAGCAAGGAGTCAAATACTTTTGATGTAAAAAGAGGCTTGGGCTAAATATAATTATAATGGTATGAATGATTTATTTTCAAGAGAAAATTTCTTTCAGAGACATTTGTATAATAAAATTATGGACTTGTAAAAAACTTCATAACTTATTTAGCCCAAGCCTAATGATATAATTGACAATGTGAAACAGGAAGAAAAGGGCTAAAGGTGTGGGGAAAATGGGAAGGATAGGGGAAAGGAAATAAGGGGAAAGAAAAAAATATGAGAAAATTAAAAAATGGAAATAAAGTATTTATAAATAGGGAAGGGAGGAGGGGGTGAAGGGAGGGCAGGGAAAAAGGGAAAAATGAGAACTAAAACCTGTGATGTAAAGGTACAAGATCGCAAAGATGAATGTAACTGTACTGTATAGCTAAAATGTACCAATAAACTCAATGAGAGAAAAAAAAAAAGAAAATAAATCATTTGGACCTAAAGATCCAGATACCAGTAATCCATTTGAAAGTTTCATCTTACCCTGGGTCTCAGCAAAATTCTAATTTTCATATTTTAATCTGTTTTCTCTTTCTGGTTGTATAGATTTTTAGTAATTTTATTTTCATAGATTTGCCAAAAATTTGTGTTTTGTTCAGTTTTACATAATTTATGCATTAGTTTTTACATCTGACAGTAATGAATTATACTTTATTACTATACTGTATGCCTTATAAGAATATCCTTTTTGAACCATATTTATTTACCATATCCTTGATTATATACTTATTGGGTCAACAAGAGTTCTTGGGTAGTTTTAAAAAAGCAAGAGTTTTTCCTGTCCCTTAAAAGAACACACAGGATAAGAAATAAGTCTGGAATGAATTAATGATTAATTCGTTACACACTCTAATTTTATATGAAATTTACTTTCCTATTTGGTTTTGTCTTGGATAACACCACTAAATTTGCTTCGTATTATTTTTTAATTATCCTTTCTATTACAGTTCTTTACCTCTAAGTCCTCAAAGTCCTCAACGTGCAACTCACCTAGTTAGCATAACACATACAGCTTAAATAGCAAGTCACTATAACTGGAGCTTAGAATTGATCGGCTAGAGGAAGCAGGCTCTCTGCTGTGTTCTAAGTTTAGGGGTGTGTGCAATCACAAATGTACTGTTTTTGACTTTCACTGGAATCAACTGTGACTCAGTTCCTAAGCATTTATAGAATGAAGCAAGTTGATGTCTTCTATAATAGCTCCATGCTGTAGCAGTGATTTTGTTTTTGTTTTTCCCCACCAGTGTCAGGTTTGGTTTCAGCCAACATTCTATAAGCTTATTGTTCTAATTATTGTTAATCATAGTCACAGTATTGTACAATAACTTTCTGGAACTTATTCTGTATTACTGAAACTTTATTCCCTTTAATAAGTACCTAACTTTTGTATCATTTCATCCCTCAGCAACTATCACTTGGTTTTTGTGACTTGACTATTTTAGATCCCACACATAATTGAGATAATGAAATATTTGTTTTTCTTGTATATAGATTTTTTAAATGTACATTTAAATATATTTTATCGTATAGATTTAAATATATATTATTAGGTAATATATCAGATAATAATTATGCATGACCAGATACATTTTTGGCATCTCAGTTTCCTCCTATATAGACTTATCTCAAAAGAGGAAAGTAAAATGATAGGAAGAATATAATCGTTTAATTTTTTTGTCCACTGTATTTTTCAAATTCTGTAACAAGGAATGTATATTTCAGAGTGTATATTATAATTTTGTGGTGGTGCTAAGGATTGAACCTAGGTCCTCACAATGCTGCACAAACTCTGTATCATTGAATAACACTCTCGGCTCTTATGTTATAATTATAAAAGATTACTTATTATTTTTAGTTGGCTAGACCCTAGTGTATAAGAAAATCGAATAAGAATTACTAATTAAATGTTATTACTGTTGTTGTTTGCCTAATGCGCATGCATTCTACTGCTTCATGGTACTCAGTTGTATTCATGGTCTTTCACTCCCTTGGTCTTCTCTCTGTGAAACAGTTACAACTCCCATATGCCGAGTAATTTTGAAGAAAAATTTATCATGTTCCTTTACCTTAAAAATTAAAGCAGTATCCAATGGAAAGTTTTAGGAACTCGGGAAAGATGGATGTTAGACATGTTGGCAAAAGCAAATATTTACTAATGATAAAAATGTACGTGGCTTTCTAAACTAAGGTTTTATTCCATCAGAAAATAATTTTAGATGAAACATTTTTATCTTTTCAGTCATATATAATGTGTTTAAAACATGCTTTATAATTTAAAAAAAAAGATTATTCTGAGGCACTTTTGGATTTCATAGTTTCATCTAAGTTTGTGGGAAGCTTCCAACTTTATAGTTGTGTCCAGAAGCAGTAATTTCACAGTCTACTGTGAAAGATAATAAAAATGAAGGATGATAAGAGTGGATATCGGAAGAAAAATCAGCTTTTTAATTGATATACCCCACAAAAGCAAATTGTAATGCAGGTGAGTATTAGTTTCAGAAAAGGAAAGTGAATTTAGTCAGATGCTTAGCAGGTTGGTTCCGGGTTTGTTTCTGTGTCACTGGCTTCTCTTCTTATTCTATGCAGTTGATTCACAGAGGCAGGAGTCAAGAGAGGACCACATAACACAAGAAGAAAATAGTCTTGTTTTATCATCAAGGAAAAGATTACCAAGTAATTTCTAGGGAATGTGGAATTTGGGGAGGGGGTAACTCAGGGTATTATTTTCATGCTCAGCACTGTTGCATTTAGGATGCAATAGAAGGTTTAAAAGCAATTCTTCCTAACATTGTCAAAATATTATGCTTTAAGATGAGCCCCCTATTCAATTCACACCTGTCTTTATTTTTACCTCTTATTATTTTCCCGCATTACTTTTAACATCTAAATTAGTATCCACTATTTATATGTACCCCTATCACTATTACTTTTCACTGGAATTTGTTCCTTAACTTCCCTGCATTTACAGGTAAATATGAGTCCAGGTGTGATAATGTGATAGTGTTGCTGTTGGCAGATACATCTTCGACCACTAGGTTAAAAAGGTACCCTCTCCAGAGAGAGAGGAACTTTGGAAAGCTGTTGGTTCTGAGGACTTGTTTTAATGGGTTCATCTCTCGATAGGGGTAAGCATGTTGGATGATGAAAAGGTGCATTCTCCTCTACTAGAATACAGCTCAGTGTGTGAGCAGAACCTGAATCTAGAATGTTTCTCAGTCCTGTTGTCCCCTCAGTTGTATTTGTTTTGTAGAGCACAAACTTTCCAATCATATAATGGTCTGTTTTATAGAGATGTACTACGCGTGTGTCAGGCAGTCTTCTGTGCTCACCAGTTCTGCACCTACACTTCTGTATCTATGGATTCAACCTACTGCAGATTGAAAATATCTGGGAAAATGTGTTTTTACTTAATATGTAGACATTTTTGCCATTTTCTCCAAATAATGTAGAATAACAACTACTTAGCATTTGCATGAAGTATTATAAGTAATCTAAAAAAGATTTGAGTATATGGGAGGATATCATTCAGTTACATTCAATTCTGCCCCATTGTATATACTGAGGAATTTTGGTATCCTGGGGCTTCCTGGATCTATCCCCCAAAGACATCAGAGTATGGTTGCTGGTATAAACACTGAGACATTATGCTAGTGATAGAATTACCATAAGACATTTAAGTTAATTTTGTTAAATTATTAAGTTTTACTCGGTTTTAAATTTCTACCTACTTCTTACATTTAAATATGTTAAGGTATCTTTAAAATAATTGGAACTAACTAGTTATTTATCACAGAAAAGCATTCTGAAAGTGCTAGCCTTATGTTCTATTAATGTAATGCATAAGATACACAATTCTTGAGAATGACAAAGTCAAATAATCACAGTATAAATGAAATTATTATAAATTACTCTATAAATTTTTGTATTAGCAGCAGGAAAAATGCTATCCTCTGGGTAGTCACAATACACATTTGGGATAAGGCACCGAATTTCAACATTCTTGTAAGATTTAAAATTTATAATGATTGTCTATTATCATCCAATGGTGTTGTTCCTATCACTGCATGAAAAATATTGGGAAAAGTTTTGGAAATTCTTCTGCTGCGCAGAAATACTTAATTGAACAAAACTCTGGGGCCCTTGACAGCAGATGCAAGTAAAAGAGAGACTGCTGGCCTTCTCTCCACAGGCCTGAGTCCCTGCTAGCCTCCTCACCTTCTCAGTTATTGTTTCTCTTCTTCTCTCCAATTAACGATGCAGGGCCAATTTTGCAAAAGTATCACTCAGACTTTCAGAGTTGTGCAATAAAGTCCCTTTCTGTCTAGTTCTTCTACCTTAATCCTAAAATACTGAAGCCCAATCTCTAAGCCTGCTCTGTCTATTAATTGGCCACTGGTCATCTGTGGCCATTTATACCTCCATTAATATTAAGCCCAACACTGTACTTAGTTCCTCCTTTGGTCTAAGCACTTTTATAAGTACTCTATAGTCATGTTTGGCTATGGCTACCATAGTGGGCAGCACAAATTGGATGTTTGACTTATTGCAGAAACTTCTATTGACAGTCCTGACCTCAGTAATTACTTAGAGTTCAATTTGCATTTTAACTACAGTTCCCTGGTATCTCGCTTTAAATACTCTGATGACATGATAAAAGGCTCATTTCTGTATTGATTGTGTTCTTTCCACTTTATAGTGTCCACTAGATAATTAGTAGTGTCTCATAGGATCAAGGGCAGCACAAGACACAGCCACAGCTTTTTTTAGATTTTAATTCTTTCAGAACACACATATTTGTTTTCTCACAACTTTTTCACTGAAGTAGAATATTTATTGTATTTTATCCATCTGATATAACAAGTTGTAAGAGATTGAGTTCTTTTGAGAAGCAATTCAATAATAACATTTCATTTATTTCAGTCTTCCCCATCCTAGAGATGTTAAAACATAAAAATGATAAATGTACTTTAAGTTATTAAAATGTGGTGAAATGTAAAGCCAGAACTTTATTCCATTTCCAAATCAGAAATAATAAAACTATGTAAATACAAAAATTGCACTTAGTAGTGACTTAATGGATTGAGAGGTTTCTTAAATTATTTCTCTGTTTAACTTATATTTTTTAGGGCCGGGGATTTATCTGAGTACTTCCACTGCCTGCCTCACAAGCACAAGGGCCTGAGTTTGATCCCTGGTACCAAAAAACAAAAACAAAAACAAACAAACAAACAACAACAACAAAAAAATATATATATATACATACACATATTTTTAGCTTTCTTTTAGATATCACATACCTCATCTTTTATTTTGTTAACATAAATTAAGAGACAATTTAATTTTAATTTGTTAATTTCATCATTTTTCATGGCCAAGTTTACAAGTTTTAAAAACTGCATACAATCATAGAACCATCACAATAATAAAAATATAGAATGCGTCATCATATTAAAATATTAGCTCACTTTGTATTCAGCCTTTCTCTTTAATCTCAAGTATCACTCCGCTTTTTAATCACTGTAATAAAATACCTGAGTAAAACAACTTAGAAGAGAGAAGATTTAGTTTGACACACAGTTTCAATGTTTCAGTTCATGATTGGCTAGTTCCATTTCTTTCAGGCTTGAGGTTGAGCAGACGTTCATGGTAGAAAGGTATGACAGAGGAAAGCTACTCACCGATGGCAGTCAGGAAGCAGGGACAGAAAGAACTAGAGAACAGCTTCCCAGCTACAAGACATACCCTTCAAAGTCATACCCTAGTGGCCTACTTTCCCTAACTAGGGACTGCCTTCTAATAGCTATTCAGCTATGCTTTCATCAATGGATTAAACCACAGTTTTAATTAGAACCCTCATGATTCAATCACGTTTCCCATCAGCTGGCAATCAAACTTTTACAACATGGATTTTGGAGACATTTTAAATCCAAACTAAAACATCCTACATCTATTTTCTAAATTCTCATGTCCATCTCATAATGAAAAATGCATCTAGTCCATCTCTAAGTGTCTCCAAACCCTTAACAGTGCCAGCATTGTTCAAAAGCCTAATGGTACCTCTGAGACTAAAGACAAACCCTCAAATGTGGGCTCCTGTAAAAATCAATCAAGTTGTGCATTTCCAGCCATGGATAATTCTAATTTGTTTCTTTTTCTGTCAATTTACATTTTACAGCATGTCACATAAATGGAATCATACTGTATGTAGCCTTTTAAATTTGGTTTCCTTTGCATTTGAGGCTTATTCATGATTTTTCAGTACTTTGCTCTTTTTAGCTGAATAATATTTGATTACATTAATATACTACAATTTATTAATTCCCCATTTGGGAGACATTTGAGTATTTTCACATTCTTGGTAATTATCTGAAAAGTTGGTGTAAACATCCAGGCATAAGTTTTTGTGTGAATGCAATTTTACATTTCATTTTGGCAAATACTTAAGTGTAATATTCCTGAATCATATAGTAACTATACAATTAACTTTCTTTTCTTTTTTTTCCCTCATTGAGTTTATTGGTACATGTTAGGTATACAGTACAGTTACATTCATTATTAGGATCTTGTACCTTTTTTTAATTGAGTTTATTGGTACATTTTTAGCTATTCAGTACAGTTACATTCATTATTGGGATCTTGTACCTTTACATGACAGGTCTTGGTTCTCATTTTTTCACCTTGTCCCTGCCAGGATCTTGTAGCTTTAAATGACAGGTCTTGGATTAACTTTATTTTCTAACAGGCAATTTCACAATCTTACCAAAAATATTTGAGATTTCTGTATGCCCCATACAAACATTTTGCATCATACATAATATTATTACTATTTTTCTATTATAAGTATGTTTGAAATTTCCTTATAAGTAATCATCTGAAAATGTGTGTGTTTAATTAACATTCATCTTTTTTGGTGAAATGTTTGTTCAGTATCTTTCCATTGTGGCATCTGTTTTAGTTTCATTGCTAGAAGTTCTTATGTAGTATAAACATAAACCCTTTATCTTGGGTTATGTGGAATTATTTTCTCACAGTCAATGGTTAAACTTTTCATTTTATCTAATATTTTTTAAAAAGCAAATATTTTTAATTTTGATGACATACTTTTTTATGTACATTATAAGCTCAAGAAAATGTCCCTAATAAAAAGTCAAATTTTATATATGATTCAAAATACAGGTCCAAGTTTATTGTTTTCCTTCCAGATGTCAAATTATTCAAGCATGATTTGTTGAAAAATCTATCTTTCTCCACTGAATTGTCATGGAGGATTTGTTAGAAACTATTGATTTTTTTATGAAGATTTATTTCTTTTGTTGGAGGGGTGGGATACCAGGGCTGAACTCGGGACCTTGTGCTTGCAAGGCAGTCGTGCAGATCTGTGTGTTCACTGTCTTTTCTATGATCTACAGTATATGCCTATCATTATCAAGAAATCATGGAAGTAAGTTGTGTGAATGCTATTTATTCTATTTCGCATTATTTTGGTTTTTCTATTTTTAATTGTTTGGTTTGCTTTTTTGCATTTGCAAAAATCATTTTCAATCAATTTGCTTATATTTTTACTGCGATTTTTATTAGTATTGTATTGTATGTACAATGTATGTAATTTTTGAGGAAACTAATATCTTAAATATATAGAGCACTCCAATCCATGAGTGTAATGTATAACACTACAGCTAGATCTTTTCTTATTATCATCAGCATTTGGCACTTTGAAGATGTAGATAACTGCATATATATTTTGTTTAAATGTATATATGTGTTTCATAATTTTAGCACTATTTTAAAGGGCACTTTTAAAAATACTCAATTTCCAATTGTTTGTTACTGGTATATAAATTCTCACTTATTTTTCTTTACTATCTATTTTTCATATTGCTAAGTGGATTTATCAGTTCCAGGAAATTTATTACAGAGTTTTTTTATTTTCCTTGTAGACATCTTATCTTTTCCTTAAAACATTGACTGGGGATTACCATATGGTGTTAAAGAATAATAACAAAAATGGGTATCCCTTTCTTGTATTAGAAAAGATGAGTGTCTAGTATTTTGTGATAAAATATGATGCCATCTATATGTTATGGTAATGTCATTTATGACATAGAAGTTGTTTGCTTCTACTTATAATTGATATTTTAAAAATGAATGGTTATTAAATGTTAATTGATTTTTCTATGCCCATTAAGAATAATATGAACCTTTCTTGGGGCTGTTAATACAAAGTACAATAATTGATTTAAAATATTCAGTTAGTCTCACATAACTAGGAAAAAATCATTTTCTCATAATATGTTCTCATTTTATCTAGCATTTGCTTTTCCACAATTTTCTTACATCTTTGTTTATAAAGAATATTGATCACTTGTAGTTATGTTGATAGCTTCATCTGGTTTGGGAATTAATATAATGCTGGCCTCATGAAGTGCATTTGGAAGTATTTTCTCTTTTCTTCTAGAAAAAAACACAAATTAATGTTTTTTCTTCATTAAATACTTTTAAAAGTTCATCATTGAAACCAACTGAACTAAGGATTTTCTTTGTTTTAAACTTTTGCTAGTCATTAATTTATTTAATTATGAAATATATATTATGGGACCATGTAACTATTTTATTTCATCTTAATGAAGATTTTGCAGGCTTTTTGTCTTTTAAGAAATTTATCATTTTAAATTGCTCTACCAAATTGGTGAATTTAATATTTAACGTGTTTTAGTAATACTTTTTCCCAATATTTGTAAATTCATCCTTCTTTTACTTCCATCTGAATGCAGTTTTGTCTGTTATTAATATTTTCTAAGAACACATTTTCTCATACTTTCTCTCATTCATCACTTGCATTCTTTTGTTTTAATAATTCCCCTTGTTTAAAGTGAGCATAAGTATACTATCATATTTTGATTAGTGTAAGCATAAGCTATCATTTTTCATTTTTAAACTTTTAATATGTAGGTATATTTATGTATAATATTAAATCACATGTATAAATAAATGATAAATATCATATGTATTAGTTTTTTTCAGATAACATATAATTATATCTTTTTTCTTTTATTTAATTTGAAAACCTCTGTTTAATCAGCTTAGAAGATTTGTATTTAATGTAATGACTGAAATGTTTGGATTACGACAACTTCTTTTAAGTGTTTTCTTGGGTTTACAGTGTGCATCTTAATTAATTGATTTCAGATACTGTTTTCCTACTTCAAGTCTGAGGTAAAGATTTATAAAGTTTTCTTCCTCCACTTGTGGATCATCATCCTACACGGCTACTATTTTTACTATGGAAAATTAATTTTCCCTTAGAGGAATTAAAAATAAGAAAAAATAACATTTATTTAATATTTATTCCTCTAGATCCCAGTATGAGTTTCTTTTAGAGTACAGGTCTGTGTAGTTTGCTGGTATTACATTCCTTCAGCATTTCCTTTATCATTTATTTTAGTGTAGTCTGTTGGTAATGAATACCTTGCTTTCATTTGTCTAAAAGAATCTTTTGCCAGACATGGTAGCACAAGCTTATAATGTTCTCACTTAGGAGGCTGAGGCAGGAGGATAACAGTTAGTTCTAGGCCAGCCTGGGTTACATAGTGAGTTCAAAGCCTACCTAAACTACCTATAAAGACTTTAATCTTCAAAAATAAAAATTTAGCCCTGGGGATTTAGCAGTTGTGCCACCGCCTGCCTCAAAAAAACAATTTATTTAACCTCCTTAAAAAAGAAAGAGAAAGTTGTTTAAACTTGAAAGCTTTTATAATTTTGCTTTCAGTTTCAAGTGTTTATGAAACATCATTTTATAATATTTGAATGTTAAATGTCTTAATCTAGTTTTTGTTTTCTTTTTAAATGTTATATAGGTACATATAGGGTATTTGTGTGAGAAAAGTAAATGCATTTAATATTTGGGTTTTTGTCTTAAACTGAATCTAACACAGTTTTGTAGGCTGATGTGGTTTTTAATTATTTAGAAGAGATGATATAAATTTGGATTTGCATTGATCTATTAAAATGACTAGCAGTTCAGTATAAAATATAACTACATGTTGTAGTTTTGAGACTTAACTATAAAAGTAAATTCATTAAAATTCCTCATTGGAAGTCTAGACTCTGCTATTTTGTTAACCACTTCTGAAAATCTACAGAAAGGCCATTGCCATATGTTGAAATCATAATGTCCCAGAACTACTGATAAAATAAAATTTATGATTGAATCCCAGTGTTTAACTTTTTAATGAGCTACCAGAAAATTTTAAGTTACAAAAGTGACAAGTATTTTATCTGTTGGACAACATAGGTCTAGGTCAAGTTCCAGATCTACGAATTTATATCATTGTTGTTGCCATAATTATGCTTTGATCTGTATGTATGGTTCCCCTATACAAGTAGTTATTATATGCTTGTGACCTGTAGTCATCATGAGTGAAAAAAAAGTTCTACTCTTGAACCTCAGCCACAGATGCCTGCATTGCTTCATGGTTTCTGAATAAAGTCTGTGGTATTTTCAAGTTGGCTTGCTGAGCCTCAGGACTGAAGGCTTTGCCACTTCAAGACAAAGATTTTTTTGGTAATAAGTTAGTGTGGATGACACGTTAGCAGGTTAATATATATTAAGAGACTGAGAATGAAAACTAGCTTCTTACATATTTGGGTCCCATCCCATCAGGGACCTTAAACACAGAGGGCAGATAGATTTTTATACTGAGATTCAGTGAAGTGTTACATTTGGTATAGAAGAAAACAAGCTTCTTTAGATATTAAAGTCACTGTTAGAGTAATTGCTCTGCAAAGCTGTGTCTCTGGAGTTCCATTTCCTGTTGAACAACAAATTTTTCTCATCACTTTGGCATTCACCTCATTTTTCATAAGCAGAGTATAAAGAGCACATTAATCTTTACAGATGCCTGCCTATATTTTTATTCCAAGGTTAGTTATTGTCAGATATTTTCAACCCTCGGCCTTTTTCCTTACCAAGAATTCTTTATTAATGTCTCAAATAACTTCTCACCACTTCAAAGAAAACCATTTATTTTAGTTGAATATGTTATCATTACCAGGAAAATGAGGCTGAAGAAGTTAAGTCACTTGTCCATAAGTAAGTGCCAAGCGGGGCAAATCATGCAAATCGATATTTAACATTCAACTCACAGCCATGCTTTCACTCTTCCTGCATTTTTATTTTTATTTTTTTTCTCATTGAGTTTACTGGTACATTTTAGGTATACAGTACAATTACATTCATCATTGGGATCTTGTACCTTTATGTGACAGGTCTTGGTACTTGTTTTGTTCCCCTCATCCCTGCCCTCCCTTCACCCCCTCCTCCCTTCCCTATTTGAAAATACTTTATTTCCATTTTTTCATTTCTCTCATTTTTTTTTCTTTCACTTATTACCTTTACCCTACCCTTCCAACTTCCCATACACCTTTAGCCCTTGTCTTCCTATTTCACATTGTCAATTACATCATTAAGATCTTATGTACAATCAAGTTTTTCACACCAGAGAAAGTATTCGGTATTTACACATGTGACTTATTTATTTCACTTAAGACTATATACTCAATATGCATCCATTTTCCTATGAATGACTCTAGTTTCTCTTTCTTTATGGCTGAGTAATATTCCCTTTTATAGAAAAACCACATCTTCTTTATCCACACTCCAACTGAGGGGCAAATGGGCTGTTTCCAAGTTTTAGCTATTACAAACTGTGCCACTATAAACATGGGTGAGCATATATTGCTATGCTATGATTCTTTTAATTCTTTTGGGAGGACACCCAGCAGAGGAATAGCTGGGTCAAATGGGACTTTGAATCCTAGTTCTTTGAGCTCTCTCCATATTGATTTCCATAGTGGTTGTACCAGTCTGCACTCCCACCAACAATGGAGAAGTGTTCCTTTCTCCCCACAACCCCGCCAACATTTGTTATTGTTTGATTTCTTTATAGCAGCCATTTTTTGGGGGGTGAGATGGAATCTCAATGTTACTTTCATCTGCATCTCTCAAATGACCAGTGATATGGAACATTTTTTCATATATTTTCATGATGCTTTTATTTCTTTTTCTGAGAAATGTCTGTTCATTTCAGATGCCCATTTTTGAATCAGGTCTTTATATTTAGGGGGGCTATTTTTTAGTTCTTTATATATTCTAGATAATAGTCCTTTGTCTGAGGAGCAGCTGGTAAAATTTTTTTCCACATTGTAGGTTGTCTTTTTTTTCTGTTGATGGTTTCTTTTGCAGTGCAGAAGCTTTTCAATAAGATGAGATCCCAGTTATTGATTCTTTCTGCTAGTTCCCGAGCTACTGAGGATCTGTTCATAAAGGCTTTTCCTATGCCACTGTCTTCAAGAGTTCTGCCTACTTATCTTCCAGCAAATTTAGTGACTCTTTTTTAATATTTAGATCTTTAATACACTTGGATTTTAGTTTAGTGCGTGATGAAAGGTAAGGGTCTTAAATTTTAATCTTTGGCAGGTTGAAATCCAGTTTTTCCAACACCATTTATTAAAGAGGCTATTTTCCTCCAGTAAGGATGGTTGATTCATTTGTCAAAGACAAGGTAACTGAGTATATCCGAAGTTGTTTCTGTATCTTCCAATGTATTCCACTGATTGTCAGGTCTTTTTCTTTGCCAGTACCACACTGTTTTTATCACAGTGGCTTTGTAGTATAGTTTTGAATTGGGAATTGTTATACTCGCTGCCATGCCTCTGTTGCCAAGGATGGCTTTTGCTATTCTAGGTCTCTCTGGTTCCAAATGAATTTTTGGATTCTTTTTTCTAGTTCTCTGAAATATACTGTTGTAATTTCAATTGGCATTGCATTGAATCTGTATAGCAGTTTTGGTAGTATGGCCATTTTCACTATGTTGATTCTTTCTATCCAGGAACAGGGGATATCTTTCCATTTTCTTATATCCTCTTCGATCTCTTTTTTCAGAGGGCCATAGTTTTCAGTGTAGAGATCTTTTGCTTCTTTTGTTAGATTGATTCCTAGATACTTCATTTTTCAATTGGCATTGCATTGAATCTGTATAGCAGTTTTGGTAGTATGGCCATTTTCACTATGTTGATTCTTTCTATCCAGGAACAGGGGATATCTTTCCATTTTCTTATATCCTCTTCGATCTCTTTTTTCAGAGGGCCATAGTTTTCAGTGTAGAGATCTTTTGCTTCTTTTGTTAGATTGATTCCTAGATACTTCATTTTTTAGAATTTGAAACTATATAAAAAACTTTATGTTTGTTTTTAATATAACAAAAATGAAAAGACATACTGAAGAAGGTGGGAGAAAATAACTGGCAGGGTCACCAGTCCCCTATCCAAATATCCTAGCATGGCGTTAACTCTTGCTTGGAGGAGAGAGGGTAATTAAGTCCAGGTCTTAGACCTGAAACCTAGTAACAAGAACACTGTGATTAAAACCCAGCGCTGGGTAAAGGCCAGCACTGTAGTCAAAATATTACCTATACATTGAACCTCTGAAACTGTTGGGTCAGACACCTAGACTGCCTTTAGTGCCCACCTTCCACATCAGATGACACAGCTGGGAGCAAGGTTTCATCCTCTGGGGAGCACAGCATGCATAGCTGACAAGGGCACTGTCTCAGAACCAAGGGTCTAGCCCACCAAGGTGAGACCAAGCACCTGGAAACTGAAATCACTGTCTGTAGACCAGAGCTCACAGATGGAGCCTATAATCCATCCCTGGCATCAGAGAGCTGAGCACTAATGGGGAGGACTTACATTTCCGCAGCATTGTTGCAGTCATGCATGGTCTGCGGGCGTAGGTACTCTATTCCTAAGACTATGCACTCCATTGCTGTGAGACACGTGTATGACCAAACTTAGCACCAGCCTTGGTGGCCAAGTGATTATTTCCACCACCTATCCCCCAGCCACTGATAGCATGGCAATCACCAGGCAGTATGCACAGACAAGACTAGAAATACCCTGGAGCTAGGCAGAGACCTATGTCCCAGGACAGACTTACATGTTGGCCTACATCACTGTCATCTGCACTGTTGCCTCCTTTGTACAACTAAGACTGTGCAAATCTTTGAGATTGTGAGCCTCAAGTGCAACCCAGCTTAGCACTGGCTACCTTGATGGCCAGGGGTCTGGCTTCACTGATACATCCAAACCTCAGACAGCATAGCATGGTGCAAGACACCATTATATCAGGACAAGACAGGGTAGTGAGCATAATATTTTGTCTTGGAATGTAGTACTGAGCTAGTGAAATCTAACACAGTAAAGAGCCTAAACTCTTCGTATCTCTGGGCCTGCCTGAAGACTGGCCCTTTGCAATAGTCTTAGTGCCAGAAGGACACACAAACTCATTCTCTTAGACTTCTATTTTAGCATCAACTGAGGCTGATTCCAATAAAGTTGAGCCAGCAATTCCTCCTTAAGGAGAGGCAGCCCACAGCAGTTGTGAGCCTTGGTCCTAACCCTGTGTTGATGAAAAGATGGTGTGGGATAGAGATCTTTCTCCATTGTCTGTCTGTCTCTCTCTCTCTCTCTTTCTCTTTCTTCCTTCCTCTTTTCTTTCTTCTTTTCCTCCCTTCCTTTTTTGCTTCTCTCCCTTCTTCCTTCCCTCCCCACTTCCTTCCTTTTTCTCTTTAAGAGTAACTGTGAGCCTTGGTCCTAACCCTGTCTGTCTGTCTGTCTCTCTCTCTCTCTCTCTCTTTCTTCCTTCCTCTTTTCTTTCTTCTTTTCCTCCCTCCCTTTTTTGCTTCTCTCCCTTCTTCCTTCCCTCCCCACTTCCTTCCTTTTTCTCTTTAAGAGTAGGAAAATTTTACTGAGAGATCACTCCTGAGAGACAGGAGGAGTCCCAAAAGTGGATGAGATTTTCCTGATGAGTAAATATTTTTAAAGTGCCCTGCTTAAGAAAACACAAGCTAGGACTTGATTCTGCTAAAATGAGGAAGGAGTGTTGTCATTAAAGTTGCTGGGGAATGAAATGACTGTTTTCCTTGGCCACATATCATATTGGCTCAGTAAATAAGGCCCTGGAAATGCCAGCGTATTGAGACAATAATTTTCATCCTTTCAGTTCTAGTTTCCAAGGTTAAGTCCTATATTATATTTCTGCATCAATATGCTGTCAATAAAACTAGTTTATAGGAAGAAAGACAATGTTTATATTTATTTCAGTATAAAATGAAAATGTACGGTGCTGTCAGCTAGTGACCTTAAAGTGGAGTGCATGTTATTAAACCTGATATTTCCATAGCCTGCTAAGTAGGAAACAGTTTAATAGCAATTAGTGTAGAAGTTACTCATTTCCATTAATTAATGAAGTAAGGTCCAGTACATGAAAATATTTTATTACAAAGACAAGCATTGTCAACTGGGCTGTCAATGAGGTTGACAGACGTCAGTAATGTATCATAGTGAAAATGATGTATTAAACATGAATCATTGAAAAACTGGCGAGTATTTCTGAAACAAAATTGGGCTTTATAAACAACATTTCATTAGATGACTTCTAGCAATTAAAAATGCTGAAAAATTTATTTTGATATAATTAGTTTATTTCTCTAATAGATAAAATGTCAGGAAATGATTGATTTTCCTGACTATAAAAATCTCCTGCTGTTTAATGAAATTTTTTCTTCTTTTGCTGGTTATTGTTAATATGTGGGCCAGTTGAATAATATCCTAGTTAGAATAGTCCTATGTAAAGTTGAAAATGCCCCACAGGTAATATTTGATATGCTATCTGCTTTTAAGATATGAATTATTAAATGTGCATCTTTCTTTTTAAAAAAGTAATGTAATGAAACATATTTACTTCATACAAACCCATTAGATTGTCAGTTTTTATGGTCAAAGTGTTGGTGAAAATATTGTTTCAAAATTGGTATGAATACATTATAAATGTTAAAACAATACCCAAACAATATCCTATTCTCAGTGTGAAGCCTGCTACACCCAAATAACCCAAGAAAAAGAGTTAATGTCAGTTTTTCATGTAAATTGAATGGACATGCTATCACCATGCACACAGACTCACCAAACTACTACATGGTTTCATGGTTACTGTTTTGTTTTTAATTATAAAGTTTATTTTCATTTTAATATGTTGTGGCAAAATATAGTGTGATTTGAACAAATCTAAACTTTATCTCCTTCGTCGTCACTAATTTTAGTCTCATAATTTTGCATGTGTGCTACTTAACACAAGGATGATGCAGTTGGAGAACTATACGTTTTAGTCACTTTCTACATTGCTGGGGGGAAAAAACTCAGACCAGTAACATAGGAAAGGTTTCTTTTGTCTCACAATTTTTAGAGATTCCAAGGTAGGGCAATATGGCAGAGGGGCATGGAGGAGGAAAAGCTATGAACATCATGGCGCCAGGGAGCAGGGAAAGAGCCACGAGAGGAGGTGGGAACAGAGATTATTATATCCTTCCAGGTCACGCCCACAGCTACACACCTCGTCCAACTGGGCCCCATCTCCAAGAGCACAATTACTTATAAACTCACTAGTGGACTAACCCGTCGACAATTACAGCGCTCCCACTATCCAATCACCTCCCGACTACATGAGCCTCTCAGGGAACATCCAGATGAAAACCAATAACATGGTTTCTTCTCTATGTTGTTCTAATGCTGCTTCTCTATGTTGTATCTAAATGTGTAACAAAAGTTACAAAACTAATTGAAAATACTGATAAATATTAATTGTACTTTTAATTCTCACCCATATTTAGTTCCACTTTCAACTAATATGTTTAGTGTTTACAAAAGTCTAGTTTTGTACTGAAAGATTTTTAAGATTTCTGTAGAGCTGCAGTTTACAATTTTGTGGATCATATCTGCAGCACAGTTGTCTTCTCTCTCATTATATCACCCTAGTCCTTAATTGCATAATAAGCAGAAATCTTTCAAGTAAGGGAGTCGTGACTCCCTCATCTCAAAGAGAATCTCATCCTAGAAAAAATTTGGAATCATTGTACAACCAACTTCAAAGAACAGCATTTTTTGGCTATATATTATCTGTTCTCACTGGCATGCTTTTATAAATTTACTCAAAGGTATAGTATCTCACAGTCAATGACATTCATAACCTTCTTTTAAATATTCTCCAGGCCATGAATAAGAATGCTACTTATAACAATTAAGAGAAAACTTTAGTGTCCAGAGAGAAAACACCTCTAGTTTAAGCATAAATTACAAAAGTGCCCTGTTCTTGTTTGTTTTGTGATTGTACCTCTCCTTGATATGAATCCCAGCAGATCATAAGTAATGACTGATACGGTAAAGAAAATCCTGTAAAAAATAATGAAAGATTTACATGTTTAATCTGATAAATGAGAACATCTTTCCAAAATGAAGTCTCTTAATTGTGATAATCACAATTCATTCATGCGTAATCCTGTCAGTAAAACTTAAGATGGTGGCTTAATTGGTTCTTTAGAAGTGAATCTTTTACAAAGTGGAGTTGTGCGTTAGGTACTAGTCTCTGAAATGGTATTCAGAGAGATGAAATCATGATGTCAAATGGGCTGCGTTCAGATCATGGCTTTGCTTAAACTTTAAATTTTAAATTTAAGCATTATGGGATCGATCTATCATATGAATTATGAGTGATAATATCTATTTATTAAATTGTTAATTTTATAAAATATGAAAACATTCAGAGTCCAATATGCAGTGAATGCTCATTTTGAGAACTGTTATTATATACAGGACCCCTAAAGTTTGATAAACTAGCTGCATTTCTATCACCTATATTAATCTCTTGAGTGCCTATATCACCCATTCTTTTCTTTATGCTGTATTATTGAAAACAAAAGTATTACTTCATTGAAAGCCTTGCGATATGCACATACTAACCTAAACATGACCTGCAGCAGGATGCTCCCCACTAGTGCAGCGTTTCTTAGCATTGTAATGTCAGCTGGATCATGAGCTCCTCGGGGACAGAAATCACATATATCATGGTCCTTGCATCTGGCAAGGTCACTAATTTATGAGCTTGTACATAAATGTTGTTCAGTAGTTATTCATAACCTGACAGACAATATATAGGCATAAATAAAAATGTTCAGTTGATGATCTGTTGTATTTTATCCCATTTGTAATTCTTTTTATTACGGTAATTGAAAAGAATTCTAGGTGTACTGCCTGTATCAAAGAAGTCACTTAGCAGATGTTCACTAAACAAATAGATGTAGCTAATTTCCATGTGCAGAGCATCACTGCCACCATTCATACTTTGTATAATTTCATTGTGTTCAAGCCCTGACAAGCTTTAATTATGCCATTTTTTTCTTCTGGTAACATCTCATGCCATCTCTTTATTACTAATACAGTCTAGCATTATTTTTGTATTCCATCTTGGCAAATGCGTCCTTGCTAAAATTTACTTGTCCCACTCAACTCACACCTTTGGGGATTTTGGTATCTCAAAGATGTGCAGAGCAAAAGGACCCTGAATTGCCTGGTGCACACTTTTCTAGATGAAGCCAAGCAGATAAACGCTATGCCTTCATTCTACAGCTCTCAGACTGTAAAGAAACAGATCTTTCTTATCTATTTAATGCTCTTTTTAAAATGTATTCTGCTGTTTTTGTTGTTTAAAATCGGTCACTGCTGCTTACCCCGAACCCCAAGTATAGCGCTAAAGTGCAATTTGTTTCTTACTGCAAGAGGCCGTGGGGCTTCTTATGGAGATATATGTATATTATATTACTCCACTCAAGCATGAGTCATAATGTTACTGCTCATGAGTCCAATGTGAATGAATTAGTCTTTAAAAATAAAGGAATATGAAATGAAATTATGTATCAATTGATGAAAATGTTATGATCAGGTGCTCAAAATAACCTAATCCTGTGTTCTTCATAGGAGTGATGCTTCATTATTTGCTAATATTGTTTTTGCAATGTTGTTATACATATAACCATTTAAGAATAGTGTGAATTGGCTATATCACTCCTGCAGTCAACTCTCAGTAATTAGCCTTGTCTTAGGAACTACAAAGTAAGGTAGAGATGATCTGGTCCAGTTTGGATTGCATAATCTTTTGCTACTTTCTGAGCCTTCCTATACTTTTTTGTATCTTTAGATTGAATGATAGTACTTCTTAAGACCAGCGTCCAGGAATACACTTTTATCACATTTTATACAGTATATCTTAATTCTGTCCCCTCTCACTGTAACTATCCACACTCAGTAACAAGTGGTGGAACATCATTTGCAGAGATGGATGAATATGAACTTTTGTGACTATGAACGTGTTTGTCGCTGAGGATCTCATTTGGCTTTGGTTGCACAGCACCCAGTCATTAAGGGAAAGGCCATAAGGTTACTAACAGTGACTTCCATATTACCCACATCATGGAATCAGCTTTGCCTAGCCAGTAAAGAAGGGGAGGCTTGGGAAAAGGAATACTAAAATATTAGGAATTTTTTTCCATGGAGAGTGAGGGTAGGGGGATTCACAGTATATTTATAAGAGACTGCATTGATATAGATCTTCAGTAAAGCTAAATCTAATTCTCACTGAATAACCTGCTGTTAAAGTTTCTCTAACATCGTATGATCAATAGAAAAAAAAAAGGGAAAAATGCTTATAACTCTTCTCAGCATCCCACCCTCATTGCATACTCTTTATATTCTGCTGTGGGCATAGGATTTTATTTTAATTATGGAAAGTTATAAGCAAAAGAAGCATTTGAGATCTGAGAACACACATGTACAACAACAACACAGGATGCTGAATTTAAAGAAAAGATCCATTAGAGGAGTAAAGAATAGATTTTAACTTTATGTAAAGGGCAAACTGCGGGCTTTGTGCATATACAGAGAGAAGACTGAAGTATTTGAACTTATTATGTCAGCCTGCCCTAGGTTTGGAAGTAAGTCTTTATTGTGATCTTCTGCCTTGGTATAGTCATTGAAACAAATGCTATAACAAACTAAAAAGTGCAAGCAGCAGATTTATATGTCCCCTACTCCATTTCATCTGAAGGAATCTATGTGATTTATATTTACACATAGAGAAGAGCTAGAAACCTCCATAAGAAATATTACAGAAGACTGGTATTCTTATATTATACTTAGTTATATCTCAGTGGTTGTTTGGTGGTCTGCTTTACCCAAAACAATAATGCACAGCAACTATTTCTCTGAACATAGATATGTGCCTAGCAAGCAGGGATAGTGCATTAGGTGATTACTGAATAGGATGAATAGTGTCTTTTTACTCATAACAGCTTTGATACATTTATCTGTTTTGAAGACCAAGTGCTCATTTGGCACTTTGCTTTAGCAACAAAACTTTTCTGAGAGAGACATAAAAAATGTTGACAGAGGTAAACATATTTCTCATTTCTGTAGTACAGTAGATGTTCAGGGTTTAAAATTTGTAGTCAGAGCTGGGTGTGGTGGCACACACCTGTAATCCGAGCACTCAGGAGGCTGAGGCAGGAGGATGGCTGTGAGTTCCAGACCAGCCTTGGCTAAATAGTGAGTTCCAGGTCAGTCTCCACTACATAGTGAGACCCTATCTCAAAAAGAACAACAACCAAAAAAATTTAAAATTCGTAGTCAAGTATGGGATTTTACAGAAGTCAATGTGAATCTCAAAATTGACACCCAGAAAAACTGTTTTTGCTTAACACTAAAGTGAAGGCAACCTCAGAATTAAGTTACTTCAAAAAGAAGAGAAAATTAAAGATACATTGTAAAACACAATTCTGTAAGAAATGAGAAATTTTTGAAATCTCAATGCAAAGAGAGAACAATAGTAGTATTTTGCCAAATAGGGAGCCACTCTTGTTTAATTAAAGATACTGTTGAACCTGAAGAAATAGCAGACTTCCAGAAAGTATAATTGACAGTATTAAATTTGTAACACGTATATGCACTCTAAGAATAAAAGAGGCTTGGGCCGGTGATTTAGCTCAGTGGTTCCACTGCCTGCTTTTCAAACACAAGGACCAAAGTTTGATCCCTGGTACCAAAAAAAAAGGAATAAAAGAGGCTTTTTAATTGAATGCTGAAAAATAAAATATCCACATACATCCTGAAATAAAAATATAACAATATAGCTAGGTAAAATAAACTTCACTAGAATCATAAAGCTTCTGAGAAAAATAATTTTAACTGAAGAACATACTCGCCATTCACTTTCTTAATCTCTTTTGCAACTCTCCTATCTTCTACATCAAATCTACTTGATAAAGACAGAAATATGATATTATTTCTGCATTATGCACTGTACTCCTGTTTGAGATTTTTGTCACCTCGTGAGAAGTGTTATTATCTTTGGGAAAGTGACCTTTGAAAAGAAACAGTATTCCTCAGAGATAGTAATAATACGTCTGGAGGATTCTTTACTTGCAGCAGCTATTTAAGGTACCACTCCCAACCATTAGGATGAAAGGGTGGGGTATAATATTCCATGTTACTTTCACCAACAAACACTTCAACACGCATGCTTTTCCCTATCAGAACCATTATTCAATAAATGTCAATAGAACATTGCATATAAACATTTGTACTAAGTTATGTGGAGGATGAAAGGGTAACACATACCTGTGCTTGACAACATTCAAGCGGGGAAAGGAGTATATAATTTACACTTCACAGTGAGAAGCAACCTAAGAGCTACACAGTACAATGTGAGCAATGTGGATTTCAGTCGCAGGAAGCATGAGCTGCACGCAGTTGCTGTATTAGACACTTTCCACTTTAGCTAACATAGGTGGTTTTAGTGGGAGATTGGAAGGGCAGTGACAAAAGTTCAGGATTTACAGAAAGAATCTTCTTAATCTATTTAAAATGTAGATAAAGTCAAGTGAGGCAGGGGATGGTAAGGGTAGAAAACATATAGAAGCCCAAACTCCATGGTATTTAAACATCAAATAGAGTAGTTTGATCTTCATTTTTCAGGCAGTGAGGTGTTACTGAAAAGTGTATGGAAGAAAGTGAGCTAGTTACAACTATACTTATGATAGGAAGAACTGAATGAGGTTGAAGGTCGCAAAGAAGATCGAAGGCTGTTGTGGTTACCCACAGAGGAGGTGATAAACTCCCGTACCAGAAGATTTCAAATTTTGAATTCTCTATATCAGGACCTGAATTTTCTGGATTTCATCAAAAATTTATAGACATTAAAATTAAGCTTTTTTCCCCAAACTACAGTCAATAATTCTTCTTTTTTCAATTTCAGATTTTTCGTTATTCATATACAGCTTCATATGTGATTTACAACATACATACTAGGTAAGTTCTTCTATTTTCTGGTTTTCATGAGCAATTGTGCAGATAAATTATTTGTATAGATGTAAAAATATTCACATTTCTTTTCAAGGGAAGTTTGGGAGTTAAATCCCCCAGAAGTAGAGGACTCCATTTTGCAGTATGCAGCCTGGGGTGTCCAAGGGCAACAGCTGGTAAGCACAAGCTTTGGCGTACACTAAATACTACTGCTCAAAGTTCAATGGAAAATGTCTACAGAAGTCGCTTCCTTGTAAAAATTATCTTTATATTTGGTGTTTCTCTTAAGTTCCTTTGTACCTTTCTGTTGTTGTCTGTCTGTCTGTACTCTGGTTCTGAAGTTCAGATTGGAAGGATGAGGCATGGAATCACCAAGCAGACTCAGGGGAGGTTTCTGGATCTTTCCATTTTTAATAGGCAGAGCAATCACTTATATAGCCAAGGAGCAAGGGGTGGGACATTGCATATGGGGCATAACATGACTCGTTGATCTTTTGGATAGGAGGCAGTGGATAAGAGAAATGGGACATCCTTCAACCGGCTCTAAGCCAAACTTCTGAGCATCCCTTAGCCTGCTAGGAGATGTGCCTGTGGCACACTTGGCTGAGCCATGCTTGAATTTCTCTCACATTTTCCCCTTTTTCTTTTGACTCCATCGCCTCAGTCAAAAGTACTACATTAGCATGGGTTTGTTTATACCAATGGGAAGCTCTTTAGCTTGAGGATGAAATAAAATATCAACCTACATATAGTAAGCATGTAAGGGGAGGATAGAGTTGCAGCTTTATAGACACGTGGGTGACACACATATCACTATAATTTGCCTGGCACCGGCTTAGAACTTTAGTTTCTGATATTTGTAGTTCTTCCCAAACCAGGTCCAATTGAGTTTGCAGGTGAAGAACAGCAGTTTATACATCTTGAAATAGGGCTGCACCTTGTCCTACAGCGAGGGATGTATTATGGGTGAGTCGGCCAAGGGCGGCAGCATTCGTAATTTGGTTATGCAGGGTAACAGAGGCGGTGGCTGCAGCAGTTAAAGTGGCTGTTAGGGAGATGACTGGCGGTGATGGCAGCTACACCAGATCTCGCTGACGTCATGGGTGAAGCATTACGGCGAAGAGGGGGTCAGATTCTCAACATTCACCCATAAGATTTATGGGTAGCCTAATTATTGGGGGGTGTGTGGAGCAGCATTCGATTTGGTTATGCAGGGTAACAGAGGCGGTGGCTGCAGCAGTTAAAGTGGCTGTTAGGGAGATGACTGGCGGTGATGGCAGCTACACCAGATCTCGCTGACGTCATGGGTGAAGCATTACGGCGAAGAGGGGGTCAGATTCTCAACATTCACCCATAAGATTTATGGGTAGCCTAATTATTGGGGGGTGTGTGGCCAAAATAGAGGCACCAGGTTTTATTAGCGAACATGGCCGGATAGATGCAGGAGGAGACATGGACAATATCACTGAGCTTGAGAGAGGAATTGGTTACAATGAAGAAAAACGGCAATGGAAGACAGGCTGTGAATGGTAAAACAGTACCGTCGGGGAAGAAGGAAGCAGAGGTGCTAGCAGGAGAGAAGGAAGTGTTAGCATTGAAGGAAGCATTGGCACCTAAAGTGAGGAACAGTGGACTGAAGCCTATGGGCCGTTTACCTCCGATGAATCTAGAAGAGAAAAATTACCCTCAATCAAGGAAGGGTGAAAGTTGGAATCACTGCCAAACACATGGGGAAGAGTAGAGTTCCAATCCACTGTAACAAAAATAGGGGCTTAGGGTCAAGGGCTCATGCTTGCGTGACCAAAGGGGGATCCAGGGTGCCACCCCAGGGCCGGCCACCGTGACGGGATAGGCCCGGAGAGGTGGGGTCCTTTTAAAATATTTTTAAAACATGTTTTGGAAGAAGGCTTCATTCAAATGAGGACCATCATCACTGGACGATAGGGGATCCTCGCTATCTGACGAGGAGCGGAGGATCGTGAGATCGGTAAGATGGCAGCGTGCACGGTGGGGGCCGCCATGATGGACCGGAAGCGGTGGCCTCCTTGGGATGACGTACTTTCCGATGACGCGGGGCGGAAGAATCTTCATCTTCCCAGAGACGCGGGGGCCGCCTCCAAGGAAGAAAGCAGAAGTGGGCAACAACAACCTCCATTTTTCCCCAGGGAGAAGGAGCTGCCATCTTTGCTTTGTCCCTGAAGTGAGTCTTTGTTTGTCATTAGAGAGGGCCTGCGGGACCCATGCTTCTGAGGCTTTGATCACATGGGGTCCAAACACAAGTATTGCTGAGGTTATGGGAAAGAAGTCCAGGGGGAGGCGAACCTAACTGTGCTTTTCGGCTCTCTGCACTTTACACCTGGCACCTCCCAGACCACTGGGTCATGCCGGTCAGCAGACTCCATCCATGGGGAGGGCTGAAGGATTGATTCCCATAATTCTAAGAGCCTTTCGTGGGAGACTATCATATCCTGCGTTTTTAAAGAGGGCTTTCAGTAACGTAGCCTGAGCTAGCTTATCATGACTTAGAAGATTACCCATCAGGTACACCTGTGGGGATCACTCACCCAACTCTTCAATATTTACCCGATATATGCGAGCCCCAGTTCAATCACCACTTCTTGTTTGTCTGTTTGTGCTGTGGTTCTGAAGCTCAGATCCGGAGCATGAGACACAGACTCCGGGGAGATTTCTGGAATGCTTCTAGTTTTTACAGGCAGAGCAATCACTTATATAGTCAAGGAGCAAGGGGCGGGACACCGCATAGGGAGCATAACAGGATTAGTTGATCCTTTGGGCAAGCGATGGAGGCAGCAGATAGGCGGAACGGGATGTCCTTCAGCCGGATCTAAGCCAGTCTCAACGCCCGAGAGTGAGCGTGCTCAAAATCCTGAGTATCCACTAGCCTGCTAGATGTGCGTATGGCGCACCTGGCTCAGCCATGTTTGAATTTCACTCACACTTTTCATGTAGTATTCTAACAAAGATGTATCAGATGATACTAGTATTTTGTCATTAATTTTAAAAAATTAATTTGTGAAGTACTATATGATTAAACTACCAGTTAATAATAAACTCTAAAAGAGATCAAAGGGATACTAGGGAGGCCTCAGCAATTTCCATTACCTAATATTATGCAAATTTCCATTATCAGTATGTATTCAAAACTCAAAAAAGGTATTTATTCTCAAAGCATTACGCAGAGTAAAAATTTGTAGACAGCACTAAAGTGGTTTTCATCTATTATATTTTAAATATAACACTGAAAGAGAATTATTGGTGTAAAAAGATGTTTAAACAAAATTATATTCTTCTACACATCTGTTGTTCCTAAAGTCTAGCTCATGGAAATACTGTTCAGGAAATAACATTGCTTGATAGTAGTGTATTTATGTGATCAAATGTACCGAGGATTACAAATCAGCTTCCCAATGGTTTGCCAAGTGGGCACACCCATGCCAGGAACAATGAAAATTCCTTTTGCTCTATCGCCTTTCTTAGCACATATACAATCGAGAATTTTAAATTATCACTATATTATACAAAAGAGTATTTAATTGTGGCTTTATAAACACATTCTTTTGTTGAGCTAGGGAACTTTTAGTTATTGTGTTCCCTCATATAAGAAATACATAATAATTTGCCAAACTTTACTTTTCTCCTTTTTTAATTAAAAAGTTTATGTGTTCTAGATAATTGCCTGTATTTTCATTCAGTTTTGGGCTTTACTTTTTATTTTTTTTTCTGGTTTCATTTCTATAAACATAGTCTGATTTATCATATATATGGTGTGTATATGTGGGTTGGATTTGTATTAAATCTTTACAATGACACAATTTGGCTTCAATCATATTCTTCTAGAATTTCCCAATTATGTTTTTCCTATTTGAGTTGTTGATCTATATGATGTTGCCTGTTATGTATGGTGTTGAGCCACTATTTCATGAACATTCCATTTGGCTAGCAATTATCAGGCCCTTTTATTGGTCACTTAATCTATGGTGAAACATTAACAGGGCCATGTGCCACACCTGCAGAAGCTGTCTCCTCACTCTTTATTTTACTTCAGCTGGTTTGCCTCCCTATATCTGAAGACACCTATATGTTAATCAAAATAAGCTTTATAATCTGATGAGGGAGGTTCATATTCTTCATTTTTTTGCTTTCAGATGCATTTTAGATTTTTTTTTTAACTTTTTCATCTTTTGTATGAATGTCAAAATTTGCTTTCACTTCACATGCCCACTTTTGGATTCTTGAATGACATTACGTTAGACTTCTAGGTGTATTTTGGGAAGTTAACCTTTCAGTGATGCTGAATCTTCATACTCATCAACTTCTTATATGTTTCAAATTACTTGGACTTCTTTAATAGCTCAATTACAAGTTGTAATTTTCTACCTAAGTATTTACATCTTATAATTTAAGCTGATATTTTAATCACATATTTATTCTTTTAAAAAACAGTTTGTTACTACTAATTAAATGGCAAGGTATTCAAATTACTTATTCATGGTTATACCTGGCTAAGCACAACTGCATATACAAAATATTTCAATGTATACTGTTATATTCTTGGCCTAAAATAACTTACTGCTCTTCTAGTTTTTATAGTTTGTATTTTTTAAATACTCTGATAATTATTAACATATAGACAAATAGATGTGGTTTCTTTTTTATGTGGGAAGATTTTTTAAAATGTTCAATTGTGGTTATAAAGTTACATTTTACATTTTAAAAATTAATTTTATTAAGTGACATATTTCTAAAAATTATCAGAATTTCTAATTTTTTATATTTTTATTATTTTTTAATTTTTACATTTGGTGTTTTATTTCTAATTCTCTTCTAACACAGTTTACAAATGCTTTCCTTTTTCTCTTATCCACTTTGGTTAATGTTTGTAAACTTTATCTGTATCATTCAAATACACCAAAATTTAAATTTATTTGCACCTACCTAGTGTGATGTTAGTGTTTTCATTTAATTTCTGATAGGAAGAAATATTATAAAATTCTCTCTAATTATTCTCACTACTAATTCAAAAAGTTTGACAGTAGTAGTATTTTGATGTGATTTTTGTTTTGATATTTTTTCATTTTCTTTGTAATATCTTCAGGTTTATTATTAATTTGGTTGCAAATTTACAAAAATATTAAAATGATGTTAAAACTAATTTATAGTGTTTACAAGTAGCTCTAATATAAAATTGAATGACTTATTTAGTGGCTTGGTATAAATTAGGACAAATTTATCCATGGTGGGGAGTTTTATGTATTTTTCATGATATAGGGCAGAGCTCTGTGTGTGCTTATTAAATGAATCTTAATAATGGTAGCAATATTTTTAAGACATTTATTTCATTACTGGTGATAGTGAATGTGTGATTTTGTTCTTTAAGGTTTTTCTCTTCCCTTAGCATTTTGTCAATCTTATGTTATATAATTCCAATTGTTTTTAATTTCATACTGAAATCAGATTCTTGATACTTTAATCAGTAGGCACTTACTTTATTGACCTTTTACAAATGCAATTGAATGACTAACTTTTAAAATAGTTTTTAACAAATTTTCGACATGTTCAAAAAACAAAATCACTAATTCTACAACACCTTAGTGACTAAGATATGTTACTTATTTTCTGTGAGCAACAGTTTACTCACATTTAAAATAAAAATATCTAAAACATTATCTAATGTTCAGAACTATAATTATCTTAATAAAGTATGCATATTATTTTTTATTCTACTTTACAAGCATAAAAATGCTTTAAGCTAATTGGTGAAATAAGGAAGTTAGAGTATATATTTCACATCAAAAAAGGTTGTAAAATAATATTATTATTAAATAGTGCTTTTTTTCACTGGGAATAATTCTGAATATGGAATGCTCTGGAGGTTAATAAGCCTCAGATATGGTGTCTGTGATTGGTTTTATAATCCAACTCATTTTTTCACTTTACTTCCTCTTCATCAGTAAAATGAGGGTATTTAACTATGCTTTTTGACAAACTTACTTAAAATGCTTTGTAATTCTCAATTAAAGAAAAACTCTACAGCTTTTGATTTTCACAGTTATTAAGACAAGCAAAATAGGCTAGTATGTGTAAGATTGGAAAATAGAGTAACATTAACAGATTTTATTCATTTTTCAAAATCATAGCTTGCAGTTTAAAGTATTTCCTGTTTCATCTGGCTATGAATGAGTATTTTGATACAGGAAAACATTTTTCACATATAAACTTCATTTTTCTGGTGAATTCCTTCCTTAAACATGCAAATTAACGACTAAGTAGAACATTGACATTAAAAAATGATTAAAGTAAGAGAAGAATCAAAAGTAAAATATGTTATCCCAGTCTTAAAAAATTTCCATACACTTAATGTAGTTACATGGACTTAGACCATAGGACATTGAGAAAATAAAGGTTTATATTAAATTATTGATAAATGGATATACAAGGTTAATACATTGTATTTGATCTGCCTAAATATTTTTATGATTGTGTTTTATAAAGAAGCCCTACAGAAAAAATTGTATTCACTGTCATTTCCACACTAAATAAGTAAATAGTTAAAAAAATTTATGAGAAAAATAAAAAAATTAAAAACACAATGCCTGGATATTCTTGGTTATGGGCAGTATTTTGCCTTTATAATTTAGATACTAGATAAATTTTTGGACAGTGTATTTTATTTACCTTTGAGATGGCCTCTAACGTAAACCCGGTATGAAACTCTTGAAAACTGGCAGGAAGTTGCATGGGTCGTGCTAGATATGAACATCCTGGTTTTGAGGGAGATAAGGTGTGTGATTGCGTCCATGGATAGTGGTGAATGGGAAGCAATGAGTAGACAGGTGTTAAACCATTCACTTCACTGTGGTGCCGTGCAGAGTAAAGTTGGTTTGCTGGGTCAGGCATATTTATAACTCATAAAATTACTGAACCAGAAAACAAGATAATTTCACTTTTATGTTACTAGTGTCCTTTGGAAATCTTTAAAGTTTTGGCTGGTTTAACATGACCCCTTCATTCTACGTCTTGCCTAAGGGAAACATACACTTTGCCAAAATAATCGCACTTTCAAATACTCCAGAAAGTAGTACTAATTGGATGAATTTTTCATGCTTTTCAATTTTTATTGATTGCTTATTTTCTCACATACTCAAGAAATTTGTTAAAAATGCTAAAAATAGAAAAGGTATGGTCTGCCTTAGGAGTCATATTGTGAGTGAATGAGTATTGGGCTCACTATTTGTTAACTGATAGATTTAAGACAGTAGCACTATTTTACCAATTACTTTTTTGCAATTTAATGAATTCATATAGACTTAACACTTAAAAGACTATCTGGTGAAAAAGCATTTTAGTTATTTTTTACTATTATTCAAAAGTACATACATACAAATCTCTTTGTCAGAATTTTAGTATTAGGGGATTTCAATGTCACCAGTTCTGTGGAGCATTATACCTAAATATTTTTGAACCTTTAATAGCATTTTTAAATCCTTTGGTAAATTTTGGGAAGAACCCAGTATTTTTCAGGGTTATATTTTATGTGTATGCATACATGAATCCAGATAAAGTATGTATCTTTGTAAGTGGCTAATGATCTGCTCTATGTGTGTATAAAAGGTTTGTAAATATTTGAAGCTCATAGCAAATTTAGCAATAAGATTTTATTAGAGATGAATCATTATAGTATTTTAATTACTTTGCATTAAATAAGTTAAAGTGTCACATAGCGTTTACTAACTAGGGATAATTATGTCTTTATTTTTGATTTTCAGTTTCTGATCTTGCTATAACATAATTCATAGCAGTAGAGAAGGCAGGTAAGGGATACACTCAGTTTATGACAAGCAGGGTTTAATTTAGAACTCAAATGATTGAATAGAATGTGTGAGGGGGACAGTTGGATGTGGCAGAATTTATGGGGAAAAAGAACTGGAAACAATAAAAAAATTACTGTTCAGAGAGAGTGGTGAGTAATCCTTTTTAACTATAAGAAATATTTAAAATATGTTTGGGAAAAAATTCTAGAAAAATGTGTAATAAGAAGCTAGCTAGCTCTTTACCTAGGCAACAATTACAGTACTTGACACATAATTATCTGAATCTTAAATTCTCTTGAAAGTTTGTAAATTTTATGGAAAGGTTTGGACATAAATTTCTACTTAATTTCAACTTATTTTAGCTTTAACTAAACAGCAATTAGCAACTCCTAGTCCCCTAATCCCAGCCTTGTTGCAGGTAGCTTGGTGTACGGTCCTGGAGCATTAATGCAGCTTGTGGGATCCAGCATGGGCAGATATGATCTTCCAGTCCAAATATTGGAGATTTGTGTTGTCATTGCTGATTGCCTCTTCTTACTTCGGAGTTGCAGACACAGGAGACCGCAGCCGTTGTCTCATCCCTTCAGCACCACCTTGGAAGCTCTTTTCCCTCAGCTAAAGTGACATCTAGGGTGTTTAAAATGGCCAGTCCCCATTTACACCTAGTTGGCATTGAAAACCCACTAAACATAGAAGAATGACACCTGAGAAGATGTTAAGTTTATAGCTGAGCCTTGTTCTCAGTGTGGACTCAGCATTCAATATTTAAATCAAACAAACAAAAAAGGAAATAAAATAATCAAACAAAATACCACAGGGAAAGAGGAGAATCTTATTTAAGAGATGGCAAATTATTAGATTCAAAATCCACAAAAAGCTCAAGGAATGATAAATAGTTGGAAAATATGGCCTACTTAAAACATATAATATTCCTGATGAAGACCAGATTTCAGACCTGCTGGATAAAAAGACTAAAACAGTCAGTCTTCATAACAGAAGGTGAAGGGAAACTAAAACACATGATACCTGAGCAAAATGTAAATATCATTAAACAGATAGAAAATTTAAAGGAACTGAATATAAGATACAGAGATGAAATTGCTATAAATAAAAACATAGTTAAGGATGCATGATACGATTGCATAGATAGCAGAATCATGGAATGTTAGTAGAACAATTGAAATCACTCAATCTCAGGAAAATTAGTTTTTAAAGTCCTGTTTCAAACTGCAGAAAGCATAATGCACCATCAAGTGAGCCAGTGTATTAATTCTGGAAAGGTCAGAGTAGAAAAGACAAAGGATTAAGAGATACTATTTGAAGAAATAATAACCAAAACCTTTCTATATTTATTGAAAGACAACAATATAAATATTAAGGAAACTCAATAATCTCCAAATATGATGCACTCATAACCACGCCAGGTTATAACTGAACTGTCACAAAGACAGTTTTGTGTCACCAAGACAGAATCTTGAAAACAGTATGAGAGAAGAGCTTATCCTACAGAAGGGATTCTCAATGAGATTATCAACATATTTCACATCAGAAATGTTAACGGCCAGAAGGGAGTGGGACTGATATAATAACTCAGTATGCTAAAAGAAAAAACAAAGCAGTCAGCTACACAACCTGAATGTGGCAAAACATTCATTCAAAACTGAAGTAGAGGTCAGGGACAAGGGGAAAAAATGAGAACCCAGGCCTGTCATATAGAGGTACAAGATCCCAACGATGAATGTAACTACTGTATCCCTAAAATGTACCAATAAACTCAATTAAAGCTAAAAAAAAAAAAACCTAGAACCAAGCTTCAAGAATTGCTAACAAGAGTTCACCATTTTGAAATGAAGGCAATTAAGCATTAACTTGAATTCATACTAAGACATACAGATCTAAGTAAAACAAAATTAATTGGTAATCATAAAAGCTAGTATTTTTAAAACAAATGTTTGTAAGTATGCTCTTTTTTCATACAATTTAAAAAGTTAATGCAGTAAATACTAGTCTAAAAACCAGTATTATTTTCACTTGGGTTTATAACTTTAAAATTTATTTTGTTAGTTTCAGAAACTAATACATTAAAAAATTACTAGCTAACATTTTGGCACACAATACATATATTTGTAATTGTGTTGTCAACAACTAAAAGGCATAAAGACAGAACTATAAGTGAGCAATTGCTTTAAATCCCTTGTAGTTAAAGTGGAATAAATTTAAATTAGTTATAATTTGAGATTATATGTAATCACCCAGGTAACAACAACGAAAATAGTAATAGAATGGACTCAAAGGGAAATAAGAAGAGAAATAAAATATTTCATGATAAAATTTACTAAGATTACTGAATTACCAAAGAGGAAACTGTAGAGGAAATGAGGGTCAAAAATATATAATCCATATGGAAAATGAACAGTGGAAAAAACGAAATTAAATCACTCCCTGTCAGTAAATACTTTCAAGAGAATAAATTATAAATTCTCTAATCAAAAGATGGAGGTTGGCAAGATAGGTTTTTTAAATGATCCGAATTTCTGTTCTTTAGAAGCAAGCACAGATAGAAATAGATTAGAAGTGGAGTACATTTCTTGGGAATAGTAGCCAAAAGAGTGCAGAGGTAGCAGTAGGAAAAAGTAAAGCCAGTAGTGATAGCAAATGCCTGTAACCCTAAAGCTCTGAGACACCAGGGAAAGAAGATCACAAGTTCAAATTGTCAACTTAGCAATTTAGCAAGCCCCTTACTCAAGATTAAAAATTTAAAAAGGGCTGGGGATGGAGCTCAATGGAAAGGCCATGGGTTTGATCTTCAGTACCACCAAAGGAAAAAAAATAGAATTTGGGTAAACAAAGGTTATGAAACAAATAATGTATATGTTAGTGAAAACAGAAGGTATAACAGTTATACACATTTCCTTATGTAATTACAGACCATCAAAATAGAAAACCTTTACATAATTAAAATGAGTTCATGTTTGCATAACAACAGTTAATGATTTCAATACTTCCTTAAAAATGGATATAAGAATGAGGAAAACGATAAAGTAAGAAAATAGTACAATAAACCAACCATATATAGTAAATACTAATATGCTTGAATAATATGGTAACAATTACAGTAGAATAGACATTGCCAATAATAACCCTCAAATACTTTCAGAAACATTTATTCCATCATTCTTGATATTTTCTTTTTTTAATTTTTATTGGTACATTTAAGGTATACAATATAATGAAATTCATCATTGGAAATTTCCACCTTTACATGATCCATCTTGGTTCTTATTTTTTCCCCATTTCCCTGCCTTCCATTCAACTCCTCCATATCTACAAAGTCTTTGTTTCCATTTTTTCTTTTCTCATATTAATTCCATTCCCTTCTTTCTTTTCCCCTACCCCTTATCCCCTTGCCCTTTGCACCTTTTCTTCCTATTTCACATTATCTTTTACACCTTTTAGTCCTTATTTACATTTTGTTTTTCACACTAGAGAAACTATTTGGTATTTATACATTTGTGTCCTAGTTATTTCACTTAAGAATATTACATCAATGTGCATCCATGTAGCTATAAATGTCTCTAGTTTCTCATTCTTTATGGCTAAGTAGTACTCCATTTTATAAAAACACACACATTTTCTTTATCCAGTTTCCTGTTGGTGGACAATTGGGCTGCTTCCAAGTTTTAACTATCACAAATTGTGCTGCTAAGAAAGTGGGTGCACATGTATCACTGGTATGATTCTTTTAATTCTTTAGGGAAGATACCCAGCAGGGGGATAGGTGGGTCAGATGGGACCTCCGATACAAGTTCTTTGAGGTGTCTCCATACTGACTTCCACAATGGTTGTATCAGTCTACACTCCCACTAGCAGTGGAGCAGTGTTGCTCTTTCCCCATAACCCCGCCAGTATTCGTTACTGATTGATTTCATGATAGCAGTCACTCTTTCTGGGGTGAGATAGAATCAGTGTTATTTTTTCATCTTTCTCTCCCTTTTTTTTTTTTTTTTTTTTTTTTTTTTGGTACCAGAAATCAAACTCAGGACTTTGCACTTGCAAGGCAGGCTACGGAACCAGTGAGCTAAATCCCCGGCACATTTTCATCTCTTGAATGACCAATAATATTGAACATTTTTTTATATATTTATTTGCTCTTCTGCTTCTTTGTCTGAGAAATGTCTGTTGATTTCAGCTGCTCATTTTTGGATTGGGTCTTTAAATTTGGGAGGTCTGATTTTTTTTAGAGTTCTTTACATATTCTAGATCATAGACCTTTATCTGAGGAAGAGCTGGTGTTTTTTCCACATTGTGGGTTGTCTCTTCACACTCTTGGTCCTTTTGCTTATTATACAAAAGCTTTTTAATAAGAAGACATCCCACTTGTTGATTATTTGTGCTAGTTCATGGGCAACTGAGGTTTTGTTCATAAAATCTTTTCCTACGCTGATGTCTTCAAGAGTTCTACCTAGCCTCCCTTCCAACCAATTTAGTGTTTCTGTTTTAATATTTAGATCTTTAATCGACTTGGATTTTAATTTAGTGAAAGGTAAGAGATATAGGTCTAAATGGGGAGGGGAGGAGGGGGTGAAGGGAGGGCAGGAACAAGGGGAAAAAATGAGAACCAAGACCTGTCATGTAAAGGTACAAGATCCCAATGATGAATGTAACTGTGCTGTATACCTAAAATGTACCAATAAACTCAATAAAAAGAAAGTATATAGGTCTAGTTTTAGTCTTTGGCAAGTTGAAACTCAGTTTTTCCAGCACCACTTATGAAAGAGGCTATCTTTACTCCAGTGAGGGAGTTTGGCTCCTTTTTCAAAGATGAGGTCACTGAGTGTATCTGGAGTTGTTTCGCATCTTCGAATCTGTTCTACTGGTCCTCAGGTCTGTTTCTTTGCCAGTACCATGCTTTTTTATCACAGTGGTTTTGTAGTATGCTTTCAAGTTGGGGATTGTGATACCCCTACCTTGTCTTTACTGCCTACAATTGCTTGTGCTATGCTAGGTCTCTTGTTTCAAATGAATTTTTGGATTATTTTCTCAAGGTCTGTGAAGTATGCAGCTGGAATTTCAATTGGGATTGCATTGAATCTATATAGCATTTTTGGAAGTATGGCCATTTTCACTATGTTGATTTTTCCTACCCTGGACCAAGGGATGTCTTTCCATTTTCTGATATCCTCTTTGATCTATTTTTTTTTCAAAATGCTACAATTTTCAGAGTAGAAGTCTTTAATTTATTTCATTAGCTTGATTCCTAGGTATTTCTTTCTTTTTTTCCTCATTGAGTTTATTGGTACATTTTAGGTATATGGTACAGTTACATTCATCATTGCGATATTGTACCTTTACATGACAGGTCTTGGTTCTCATTTTTCCCCTTGTCCCTGCCCTCCCTTCACCGCCTCCTCCCCTCCCCCTTTTACAAACACTTCATTTCCATTTTTTCATTTTCACATATTTTTTCTTTTCCCTTATTAGCTTTCCCCTACCCTTCGCACCTTCCCTACACCTGTAGCCCCTTTCCTCCTATGATATGATATAGTTAACAATGTGAAATAGGATTCCTCGGTATTTCAATTTTTCGGATGCTATTGTGAAGGGAATTGTTTGCCCCATTTCTCTCTCAGTGAGTCCATTTTTCATGCGCATAAAGCCACTGATTTTTGTTTGTTGACCTCATATCCAGCTACTTTGCCAAATTTGGTTGTTAAGTCTAGAAGACTTTTGGTGGCGTTATTGGGGAATTCTATATAGAGTATCTTGTCATCTTCAAAAAATGGCAATTTGACTTCTTCATTTCCTATCTATATTCCTTTTATTTCTTTCTTGTCTAATTACTGTGGCTAATGTATATAAAACTGTATTGAACAGGAGTGATGATAGTGGACTTCCTTTTCTTGTTCCTGATTTTAGTGTGAAGGATTTCAGTTTTTGACCATTTAGTATAATATTGGCTGTTGGTTTTTTCATAGATGACTTTTGTCACGTTGAGGTAGAAACTATCTTTTCCAACTTTCTGTAGGCTTTTTATCATTAATGTATGTTGATTTTATCCAATGCTTTTTTTACATCTACTGTGATGATCATATGGTTTTTGTCCTTGGCTCTATTTATATAGTGTATTACATTTTTAAATTTGCATATGTTGAACCTGTATCCCTGGGATGATTCCCACTTGGTCAGGGTGTGTGATCTTCCTGAAGATCATCTGCATTCTATTTGCCAGTATCTTATTGAGGATTTTTGCATCTGTATTCATTAGTGAGATTGCCCTGTAGTTCTTTCTGTTGGGTCTTTCTCTGCTTTGGGAATCAAGGTGATGCTTGCTTCCAAGTATAAATTAGTCAGTATTGCTTCCCTTTCAATTTCTTGAAAAGTTTAAACAGTAATGGCAGTAGTTCCTCTCTAAATGTCTTGTAGAATTCAGCAGTGGAGCCATCAGGATCTGGGCTTTTCTTAATTGGTAAGTTTTTAATTATGTTTCCAATTTTATTGATTCATATTGGTCATTTAGAATTTTAGGTCATCTTCATTCAACTTTGGTAATTCATAAGTATCTAGGAATCTGTCCATTTCTTCTGTATTTTCCATTTTATTGGAATATAGTTTGTCAAAGTAAGTATTGATGATCCTCTGGATGTCTGCTGGTCCATTGTAATTTCACTCTTTTCATTCCCAGTTGCATGGATTTTGGCCTTTCTTTCCTTTTTTTTTTTTTTTTTTTTTTTTTTTTTTTTTTTTTTTTTTTTTTTTTATTCTTTCAAAGAACAAACCCTTGGCTTCACTGTTTTTTTTATTGTTTTCTTAGTCTCCATTGCATTAATTTCTCCTCTGATTTAATTTCCTACGTTGTATATGCTTTGGGTTTGTTCTTCCCCTCTTTTTCTGGAAGCTTGTGGTTTAACATCAGGTTATGTAATTGAGCTCACTCTGTTTTCCTAATATGAGTATTCACTAATTTTCCTCGTAAGACTGCTGTCATTGTGTCCTATAGATTCTGATATGTTGTATTGTCATTGAAATTTAATTGTAAGAACTGTCTGATTTCTTTAATTTCCTCTGTGACCCATTGGTTACTCAGAAGAGCATTGTTCAATTTGTGTGCTTATAAAATTCTTGTGGTATCTTTTGCTATTGATCTCCAATTTCATTGCACTGTGGTCTGATAATATACAGGGTATCACTTCAATTCCTTTTCACTTACCTAAACATTTTCTAAGGGTGAGTATGTGGTGTATTTTGGAGAACGATCTTTGTGCAGCTGAAAAGAATGTGTATTCTGATTTTCTGGGGTGGAACACTCTAAACACCTGTTAAGTTCATTTGTTCGAGAGTTTGATTGAGTTCTAATATTTTATTGTTTATTGTTTATCTGATTGATCTCTCTGTTTTTGACAGTGGGGTAATTGAGGTTCCCCACTACTATTATGTTAGTATTTATATGATTTTTCATGTGTTAGTATCTGTTTTATATAGTTGGGTGCACTACTCTTGGATACATATATATTATTGATTGTCATCTCTTCATCTTGGACTCTTCCCTTTACCAGGATCTAGTGTCCTTTGTCTCTTAATCAGTGTTGGTTTGAAATCCACTTAATCTACAAAGAGGATAGCTACTCCTGTTTTGTTGTGGGTTCCTGTAGCATGGAGAATTGTTTTCCACCCTTTAACTTTCAGCCTGGAGTTTCTTTTTGTATTATGTTTCTTGTATGCACTATATTGCTGGATCTTGCTTCTTGACACATTCTGCCAGTCTATTTCTTTTGATTGGTAAATTAAAACCATTAACATTGATGATTAAAACTGATATGTATTGACTTATTGTCATGGCTTTTTTTGGGGGGGGTTCTCCCCCTTTGCCTTTAACTTCTTGACATGCCTGATGGATTCTTTATGCTGAACTTCCTGGGATTGTGATCCTCATTGTCTTTTCATAGGATATTGTTTAAAATTTTTTGGAGTGTTGGTTTAGTGTTCATGAAGTTCCTAAGGTGCTCTTTGTCATGAAAATATCTTATTTCTCCATCAGTTTTGAAGGATAGTTTTTCAGGGTACATCAATCTGGGATGGAGGTTGTTTTCCCTTAGGGCTTGAAATACTTCACACTCTTTTTGTCTTGTGGGTTTGTGTTGAAAAGACTACTGTGATTCTGATTGGCTTTCCTTTGTATGTGATTTGTTTCTTTTCTCTAACTACTTGTAGAATTCGGTTCTTCTGTTGGGTTTCTGGAATCTTAACTTTTATATGCCTATTTGTAGATTTTTTTTTTTTAATCACAGCTAGTTGGACTCCTGTAAGCCTCACGTATCTGTAAGTCAAGTTCTTTTTCCTATTTGGAAAGTTTTCTCCCTTTACTTCTGTGAATAGATTTTTATGTCATCTTCACTCTCTTTTGTTTCTTCATTAACTCCAGCTAATCTTACATTATTCTTCTTTGACTCATCTAGCAGCTCTTGGAGTGGTGTCTCATGATCTCTTACTAGTTTTAAGAAATTTTTCTCTTCCAGGTCACTAATTGCAATCTTATCTTTTATATCAGAAGTTCTGTCCTTGCATTAACTCATTCTGCTGCTTAAACTTTCAATGGAGTTTTTACTCTCCTAGAAATCTGTTTGCATCTGCTTTATGGATTCCATTTGTTTCCTATGTTAGGATTCCATCATATTCTGCAGCTCCTCTATTTTTTTATCTGTGTCTGCTCTAGATTTATTAATCATGTCTCGTACTATGGGCAAAATCTCTGCTGTTACCTGAGAAATTATTTCTGATTTCATTTTTTCCAGTTCCTCTTTCATTACCAGTTCAGAGGTCCAGGTTGTTGAGTATCAGATTGTTCCATCTTATCTCCCTTTGGAATTGCCTTAGGTGATCTGGAAATTGGGTTTTGAGACTTATTTCCATGTCTTCTCATTTCAGCACATGCATCCTTCTGTGCCTTTGTTGAGCGAAATTTTTGCTCACCCAGTGGTCTTCATTTTCAGACAGCCACGAAGCAGCCTTTATTCTGCTGCTCCAAGGTACATTAATTTCTGGGTTTAGAATGGTGGCCTTCTAGATCCCTGAGGTATCCTGTTGTCTGGGCAAGCATCTGGCTTGAATGTATGCACAACTGGGATTGTATCTAAGTATACCTCTCACTGGGGCCACCATGTAACTATTGTCTGGGAGGGCCTTTGTACCCCAGTTCCTGTTGTCTGTATAGTCTTCTAGCTATGGTCCCCATGCAGTTATCAATGGTATCAGGACAAGTCTCTTGCTGTTGCTTTTGCATCTGTGTAGTTCTTTTCCAGGTGGGCCCTTGGCTATGGCCAATAGAATGGCTGGACTGTAGCTGAAGCTTGTATACCTGTGCAGAACTTTTCTAGGTAGGCTGGTGGCTTGGGAAGGTATGCCTACACCTCTGGCGTTGGTGCAGGACCCTGGCTGGGATCCAACTGCAGCTGCACCACTCTCGTATACATAGCTGCTCCCCAGGATCTGTGCACACTTACAGATGGTGTGACAGGCCTCTGGATAAAGCTTGTGCATCTGTGTAGCTCTTCTCTAGGTGTCCCCGTGGCTTGGTTGGATGTGATCATACCTCTGGGGTTAGGGTAGGACCCCTGGCTGGGATCTGCCTGCAGCCAAGCCACTCTAGTCCACAAAGCTGCTCTTTCGGATCTCTGCGTACTTACTGATGGTACGGCAGGCCTGTGGATCCATTCTTGCCATTTTCCTAAGAAGTTCTGGAATTTTTTTTTCATTAATGGCTTTAGTTGTGCTGTCATGATTGCCTCATAGTCATAAATTGATTCGAACCTGATCATTCATTTTAACCTTGGGAAATTGCCAGAGGTTGCATCACAGCTAATCTAGTGAATATGTTGGGTGAGAACATTTTTTTTCTTTAGATACAGTGCCACGAACCTTTTGTCACTAACTAGCTTGAGTCCTGGGTTTTAGTAATGATGGAAACTAAAACTAAAGCACAAATTTATAGGGAAAAGCTGTAATTAGAAGGTAAAGAATGTAAGAGAAAACATTAAAGAAGTTTAGTTTAAGAGATTGAAATATCAGGTCAATCCTTACCAAACAAGAAGATGAAAAATCAGAAAGGGTTCCAGTTTGAAAAGCTGCAGAGATCACACTCTGATGAAGGGTGTGACAATCTCACAAGTTCTGCAAAAGCAAAAGGTCTGCTTTAAGGATTAACCTATGAAAGGGGTCTGGTTCATCATTACCTGAGTACTGGTTTTGTAGTCTGAAATTTTCATGTCTGAGGCATGTCTTGATCTCCAGTAAAGGACTGGATCAACGTGAGGTGTTTTCAGTCATGTGAGACTCTGCTTTTCCTGGAATTCAGATGATAACATGCTGAGTGCATTGGCTGGAGGCTTCTTAAGTAGCTGACTGTCCCTCTAAATACTTCATGCCCTTACTCTTCATGGAGGATGATATCCTGTTAACATAGTATTAATCAACTCTGTCCTGCAAACTCCTAGACATACACTCTCTAAATGATCAAAATGTCCATAATGCAGAGCTGAAAAGATGTAGGACCCAAGATTTCAATAACAAAGTGTAGAAAAGGAAGGTCACATTTTTTTCTGTTTTTAGTTACCTATTCTGCATCCTACTTGGGCTCAAGTGAAGAATCATGGTGTTTGGAGTTATAATAGAAAACAAAATAGATCTCACATCAATGACCCAACATTATAACACAAAGCAACAAAAAAAGATCAAACTAAATCCAAACCTAATATGTGAAAAAATAATAATAATCAGAGCAGAGACAGAGAGTACAAAAACAAAGAAAAATCAATGAATCTAAAAATTACTTCTTCAAAAGGATCAGTGAAAATGACAAAGCTTAGATTGATTAAATAAAAAAAATTATATTAGTAAGTTAAGATTGAAAATGGGAAAATATAATTACCTATACAGAAATAAAAACCTATAAGCTGATGCTATGAGCCATTGTATACCAATAAGCTTGATATACTAGATAAAAAGAAAAATTTCTAAAAACACAAAACCTACCAAGGTAAAATCATGAAGAAATTAAATCTAAACATATTTGTAGCTAATATGAACATTGTATCGATAATCAAATATTTGCTATAAAGTCTGGACCTGATGGTTTGACTGGTAAATTCTGCCAAACATTTAAAAATAACTTCTTGCTAAACTTTTGCCAAAAATTGGGGGAAGAGACCCTTTTTAACCCATGCTGTCATGCCAGAATTACCCTGACACCAAACTAAATATGATGAAAGAAAGGAAAACTACAGACTAGTATTACTTATGAAATTACACAAAATTCCTCAACAAAATATTAACAGAACAAATTCCACACATATTAAAAGCATGATAGAACACTAATCAAGTTGGGTTTATTTCTGGAATTCAAAAATGGTTCTACATCTAAAAACTGGTCTAAGATAATACACAATACTGATGGAATGAAAAACCTAACTATAATAATTTCCACTGATGCAGAAATATTTGACACAGTTAAACCATTTGGATGAACTAAAGACCCTGCAAAGTAGAAATATAAGGATATGGTTTCAACATAATAAAAGCCATATGTTAAAAAAACAATTTTTCTCACAATTAATGGTAAAATATTTAAAACTTTTCCTCTGAGATCAGAAACAAGACAAGAATACATTTTTAATATTCATATTCATTCTAATACTAGAAGTCCTCAAAGATTAAGCAATAAAAATGAAATAAAAAATATCCACATTGAAGTGGTGAAAATAAAATTGCTTCCATACATGAATGTAATGATCCCATATGTAACAGAATTTAAAAATTCCACAAATCCTGAAGCAATCTAGAACTAATAAACACATTCATCAAAAAACAAAATAACACAGAAAAATCAATCATATACATGAACAATGACCAGTCTGAAGTGAAAAGTAATAAAACAGTTCCATTCATAATAGCTACGGAATTGATTAAATTGATGAAAGACTTACAATGAAAACTACAAAACTTTTCTGAAAGTAATTACAGAAGTCAAAAATCATCTGATCTTTTAGGATTAGAGGACTTAATGGGATTATTTCAAAGTTACCCAAAGCAGTGCACAAAATCCAGTGATTTATTTTTGCAAAAAATAAAGTTTATCCTAAAATTTATGTGAAACCTCAAGGGACACCAAATAAGCCAGAACATTTTTTAAGAAACTTGCAGAATTTGGAAGATTCATTTTGTCCATATTATAAAGCAAATAATCAAATATGAAATTTCACATATAATCAAATTATTTTAACAAAGATATCAGAAACCAATGGAGAGAGATATATTTTTCAGAAAATAGTAGCAGAAAAATTGCATGTTCATATACATAGAATGAAGCTTTATCTAACCACATATTGATAACTTAAACCATACTAACATCTCAGCGTAAGATGTAAAATTATAAAAGTCTTAGATGAAAACGTAAGGCTATGTAGCTTCAAGACATTGAGAGGAATGAAAGAAATGAAAGAAATATAAGAATCATTTTGCAACAGTTTCTTGGATATTACACAAGACTCAAATGGACTAGAAAAATAAAAGTTATGAAAATTAAGAATATTTGTCTATTAACACTCAATAAAGTAATCCTTTACTTTCCATTTCAAATCATCAATTATACATGGGTAAGTGAAAGGAAAGAAAGGAAAAGAAAAATATGAGAAAAGGAAAAAATGGAAATAAAGTCTTTGTAAATAGGGAGGGGTGGAGGGGTTGAAGGGCAGGAAGGGGAATGGAGAAAAAATAAGAACCAAGATCCATCATCTAAAGGTACAAGTTCCCAATGATGAATGTCATCATATTGTATACCAATAAACTTAATGAATAAAGGAAAAAGGCAATCTATGAAATAGGAAAAATATTTTCAAATCATATCTGAAAATACATTAATATCCAAAATACACAGAGGTTTCTTAAGACAATAAGAACAGACATTGAAAAATGGACATGTAATAAGCTAAACATGAACTCAAAGATGATATTTTAATAACTTATGAAAAATACCCAACATAATTAAATATTAGGGAAATAAAAACCAAACACAAATAAGATGCCCCATTTCTACCAATAGAATGGCCATTACCATAAAAACTGAAAACAACAATAGCTGGTAGAGATGTGGATACATTGGAATACTTGTACCTTGTTGGTCGGAATGTAAAATGATACAGTGTTATGGAGAACAGTATGCTAGGTTCTCATAAAATTACAAATGGATTTAACATGATCCAGAATTCCAATTCTGGCTAGTTATTAAAAGAATTGAAATCTGGACCTCAAAGTGATACTAGCATTCTTATGTGCATTGGAAGAATATTAATAGTCAATATGTGCAAAGAACTTCAAATCCATGGATATAACCTAAAATGTACCAATAAACTCAATAAAATTTAAAAAAAAAGAATATGTGCTATATATGTAACTTGGGATACTACTGAGCCCTATAAAAATTTTGTGGATGAATAGCGATGACTGTTGCACTACAAAATGAATGTACTTAATGGTGCTCTGCTGTACACTTAAAACAGTAAATTTATGTTAAGTGTGTTTTACGATTTTCGAAAGTGATAAGCTAGATAAATCAGCATGCCCATACCTTGAAGTGTTTGTTTGCTTTTTAATGAAGTAGTAATCCTCAAATAGGAAAAATATTAGGTATTTAGTTGATAAGGCTCCTATTTTAAGACAGTGTGTCATTTTCTGTAAAACAAATCAAAACAATTTTGTCCCAATAATGGAAAAGGTGACCAATATAGTTTGGAACCACAGTTAGTAAGTCAGTTTAATGGGACACACATACACACATGCAAACAGTTAAAATATCTCAAGCTTCTCAACTGATAAATTTTCAAACTTCAGGTGTATATTTACCTGTATGTGTGACATATGTGACATACATACATGACAGGAAAGATACTCTCCTCTAAGTAAAATAATGCAACAATGTGTATGTGTGGAAAAGAAAAAAAACATACAATTACATTATACAATTTAAAGGAATATTAATTTGCATTATCATGTGAATATCACCCACTCTTTAGGTAAGCACCCCAGTAGTGTCTTAGTGTCTATTAATTAAATAGTATATTTGGAGCATTTCTACCTAGATTGATACTAGTCAAGTGTGCAAAGAGCTATAGACCCAACCCCTCATAAATTAATAAATCTACAAAAATCAGAAAAAGAAGCAATACTCCTTAATAAGAACATAGTTCAGCATATTTCTTTCCACTTCAGAGTTGTATATATTAATATAAAGAGAAAACAAAGCAGCTCTAATATTGTTTGCTGGAGATGTGCTGCTTTTCAAGTTACTTGCACTCATTGAGTTGACTCACTGATTGCCTTGGACACAATTCTCTGAAGGCAGGAGCTAGGACTCTGAAACGCTCTGAGCATGTATTATGTGTGTAATGAACTGTGAAGGAGCAGCCACAAGTTTTCCACTGCAAATAATAAAAGATTTTTCCCCAAGGAAGATTGTTGGAGACTGTGCAGGCATGAGTGAGAAACAGAAAGCATTGAGCTGTTGAAATTTTGTAGGATCGGCCAGCTCTAGAAAGTGAGTAGAAGTACTACTAGGCTTATATAAACAAATAGATAAGATGAAAGGATTAAAAACAAGAAAGAAAAGGAAAGAAGAAAACTATCACTCATTATATGTAATTTTGAAACACTTTTTTTCTATTCTATTTGTATTTGTAAGGTTTCACTTGCATATCGGAAAAATAGAAGGGAAGTCAATACTTTCAAGACAAAAGGTATCAATACTAATGATGGAGTGCTGAACTTTCCCTGTCACCGGGGGTGAAGGCAGTGTTTAATCCAAGTGAAAGTGTTTTAGCACCTTTAGTGTGTGTTACACATTTTTATATGAGTTCTAACTATACATTAAGAGGATGTTATTTGTTATGGATATAAAAGGTGCAACTTCTGCACTGCAGGAGATCAAAACTATAAAAGGAAGGATTCTGTGTCTGGAAAAACTTGGTATGAGAGGATCTTGACATGAACTTCATCTTTTGAGGGGAGAGACCCTGCCATAAGTTTATGGCAGTTTCACAAAAAGAAGTGACCTAAGCTAAGTTTTGCAGTTAGGTGTTGAATTTGATTCCCTCTGGACTAGCATGAGATTCTGAAATATGATAGAAAACAGAAACTTATGCAGAAACAGACTTGGATTTTTCAGTTATTTTTTAACAATAGACTTTCAAAGTTAGGTGTTGTTTCCAAATGTAAGAAGATAAAAAGGAACAGGTAAACCATTGATATAAAGCATTCCAGCAGAAGCATCGTTTTCTGTTTGTAATACAAGGTGTCTATATTTTCTTTAATTTGTATTTAAGCTATTTTGAGTTATTTAGTAATAATGGGACAAATGCAAGAGGGTATTTTTACCATAAATATGAATTTATGTGAGGCATCTTGTCTTATGATGCCCCCAATATGAAATTAAATAGTAAATTGTAGACTAAGAACTATAGAAATTTGAGAATTATAGACTCTGGAACTGTAAACGGGGGTCCCACATAATCCAGTGCACTCAGTACTTTAGATAGTTCCTACTGAGCATACGGTTTGAATGCAATAATACTATGGATAATAATCAATGAATGTTCCTAAAAATTACAATCTTTCTATTCATTGCAATTTTTGCATATCCATTATCCTGAAGTTTAACTATGCAGGTTACCCTACAGTGATGTTGGTTGTAATAGTGAGTCTAAACAAAAATGCAAGAAAAATAATATTATAATACTTTTGTAAGATGTGAACTATTTTACACAACTCCTAGAGTAAAAAGATCTCACCTAGGAGTTCAGTGTTTTAATGATTTACAATATTTTGTTAAAGGGATACAAGGAACTCCTTGAGAGAAACTGTGGTCTGCATTAATGTCAGGATTCTTCGCCTCAGAATAACTGCAGACATCATTTTAATGATACAGTACAGGAGCTCTCCCTGGCTGTTTTTAAGAACAAGGAATATGAAAATGTGAAAAGAAATTACATCTTTAAAGATATCATTTATGAGTGACATCCTGAATGGTAGTCTCTAAGGAACTGGATAAAAATTCCCCAAGGTTAGGCATGGACCAACCAAATGCATTTTTTAATAGAAAAATATACACAGAAGTGGGAAAATTAACAATCTTAATTGGCAATTTCAACATTTCTCTTACAGTAAAAGATGCGACATTTTGAGAAAATTAAGCATATAAAAGATTTGATCAATGCAGTATCTTGACATAATCGATGTTTATAGACACCTATACCCAATAAACACAGACTACATGGTATTTTTCACATGCATTTTCTGGGCCTTAAAATAGGTCTTAATAAATACAAAAGAACTAAAATAATGCAGAGTATGTCTCATGACCACAAAGGAATTAAGTTAAAATTTTAAAATGTGAATTCTATGCACACACACATTTTTATAGGGCTAAACATATAACCCAAAATAAATAGAGAATCACATAGAAATTCCAAAAATAGAATTCATTCTATTCTATAGATATATTGCACTTGTGGTTAAAGACATAAAACAAAAACTTCATTACAGCATTATTTTTTATTTAAAAATACAACGTTTGAGGAAAGACAAATGATTTAGTAATATGATGCTGGTAAAATCAAATTATGTTATGTAAAATAATGAAATAAAATGTAAAGGAGCTTTGGCAATTTGGAGTTTTTCATTTGTGTTAATATGCTGTGCTATCTAGTGATACAGGAAAAATTCATACCACTAGGCACTGTGCTGTCATTTTTTTAGAATAAGCAAAATAATCTTCCTTAAACAAGAATGAGAAGATATTACTTTAATATTTCTAGAATTGTGACTAACAAAACAAAGCTTTAGAGGCAAAAATCACACTTGTACTACTGTCTACAAAAATGAGGAATCTAAGAAATTCTAAAGTAGAGGAAATGATGACCAGCTTTATAAGCTGTTAACTTGCTTTTTCTTTCACATCAGAATTGGAAACCTTTCTTCAAATTTAGTCAAGGTCTTCTAATTAGAAACTGCTCTGATTATTTTCTAGGACATAATTTATCAAATTGAAGTTGTAATAATTTTTATTTTGATTGAATTCCTTATTAGCAGGTAAATTCATAATTCAAAAAATTGTAGTTGTTTAAACTTGAGGACAAATGTCAATAGGTCATTTAAAGTGGCACAAGATTTTACTTATATTTCAAATATGGAATATAATCATACACTTAAAATATTAACAAAACAATAAACAGTTGAAGAATTGGAAAATATCTATAATAAAAATGTAGTTGCTGGAATTAAGAATAGTACAGAAATGAAAGAATAGTCAGAGTTATGCAGTTTGATATATGGTATTAAATCTGAAAAATACTGAGAAGATTACAAGTGGAAAGTACAGGAACTTAGAAGGGAATAGTTTAACCAAAATAAAAGCAAGGCCAAGTGTGCAGCACTACTATAATCCCTCAGGAGGCTGAGGCAGGATTATATTGAATTGCAGACCAACCTGAGCTCCACCTTGAGGAACTTTCTACTAAAAATAAATAAATAATAAAAAAAGGTTTGCTATATGGTAAATGGAATCATAGGAGAAGAGAGAATGCGGAAGGAAACATATTTAAGGATTGACAGCCCCAAATTGCAAAATTTAGTAAAAGATAAAAACATACATATTCAAGATGCTAAATCAATTCCAAACAAACAAAAAATAATTCACAGACAAGCACCCATAGATCCATATTATGCAAACTGTAAAAAATGATGGATAAAATATTGAAAGGCAAGAGAAACAACACAAGGGGCAAACAGTTAGAATGTCCAGAGTTTGCAGAAGTCATAAGGAATCAAAGTGAAATAAAAAGAAATGATTATAAGAAAATGAAAAAGTGGAAACAAAGTCTTTGTAAATAGGGAGGGGTGGAGGGGTTGAAGAGAGGACAGGGGAATGGGGGAAAAAATAAGAACCAAGATACATTGTGTAAAGGTACCAATTTCCAATGATAAATGTCATTATATTGTATACCTAAAATTTACCCCAAAAATTAATTTTTAAAAAAGAGCCCATGGTATATGCATTGCTTTTGTGCCAGTTTCAGGGTTCCCACATTTGCAAAGGCCTAGGTTTTCCTCACATATCAATATAAAGATAAATGATAGAGGAAACTAGATATTCAAGAGTGAGGAACATTGAAATACATATAGAAGCGAATCTAAAATGCTTAATTTCCTCTTAATTTCTAGATAAAACATTAATGTTAAAATGTGAAAATAATTACATAGTTTATGGGCCTATAACGTATGTATGTGTGATAATATTGATAAATATAATAAAAATTCCATTTTAGTAACATTTACAATTATTCCGTATTTTATATGAGCTGTTCTTCCTGTATGATAATTTATTTATAAAAGATGGTTGAGCTTGTTAGTAGACTGACAAAAATGAGGTTTTCTGGTAAGTAATTTCTGAATTTATAGGTATGTGATAGATGTAATAGCTTAATTTCATTAAATAACAATAAGTAAAATCATGTTTTCATGAATAATGTTTGGGGTTGATTAATGATTTTTTTCTCTGATACATTTGACAAGTTGGAACAAGTCATTTTGTAAGGGCTTACTAAATGGTATACTATATAAAACTGCTTCAACTTTTTCTTAGAACATTGTGAACTTCTGAGGTTTTGTGTTTCTGTTCTTATTTCTGAAATTTAAGATGTATTCTCTTGGTAGCTGATCCAATTTTAATCACACCCCTAATAAAATATTTATTAAGTAATTTAATGTTTCTAGTAGCCTGTGTTATTCCCAAAGTTCATAACCTTCAAGAATTTATTTAATAAAATATTGAAAATTTTTCCTTTAAGTGGAGTAACATAGGCACTTGAATTTTTAAAGAATAAGAAGTTTGTTTCTAGAGTCTGTTATGTTTTACTCATTCTGGAGAATTCAATTGAGTGAAATTAAAGAAGTGCTGAGGTGTTTAAATCTGAAAGCAGAGCGTGATAGATAAGCAATAATTTGGACAAAATTGTGATGAATATAAGATAAGAATGACTGGTAGACTGAGTGCCTGTTTAGGGTTAGGAATGGTCGACTTTTGGGGAGTTAAGCTTTCTTGATTTGGGGTTTGAAAATTAGATCCATTTACATGAAAAGAAAGACTTTACATAAACAAGAAAGCTATTTGCAAAGACTACATGGAACTAAGGCTGTTATACAATCTAAAAAGTTAAGAAATGTGAAGGATGCACTGAGAAAAATGAAAATGTGTTGGTCGACATGGAGTGCTACAGAAGCCATAGATTTGTTGGGAAGCATCACTTTGGATTCTATGCATCTTGAAATGCATTTAAAATGAATCTGATGGGGTATGCAGGGTGGATTTATTTTGGTAGAGAAAAAAATGCCTGGGAGCAAGACCACTGACATGACTCCCTTGCCCAGATTTGAAACGCTTACCCTTTACATCTGCAGCTATGAAAATTGCATAGTTTGCAAGTAAATGCATACAAGTTATGTTTTGTGCATTTAAATTAGAACCTGGCTGTGTAAAGAAATTCAGGAGATAAATACATCAGAAATATACCTTCTTCAAGTTGAGTTCTGTTATTACTACTGAAGTTTACTGATTTAAAATAGATAATGTGAAATACACAGAAAAGGAGAAAAGGGGAAGGGGAAATTGCAGGGGTAGAGGAAGAAGGGAATGGAATTAATATGAGGAAAAGAAAAACAATGGAAACAGACTCTTGGTAGTTAGGGAGGGGTTGAAGGGAGGACGGGATAGGGAAAAAATAAAAATCAAGATGGATTATATAGGGCCGGGGATTTAGCTCAGTGGTTCGGTGGCCTGCCTTGCAAGCACAAGGACCCGAGTTCAATTCCTGGTACAAAAAAAAAAAAAAAAAAGATGGATTATATAAAGGTACAAATTTCCAACAGTGAATGTCATTATATTGTATACCTTAAATGTTGCAGTAAAATTCGTCTTGAAACATTTAAAAAATAAAATTAACCTCTCTTTTGTAGAATTGTTAACAAAGTCTAAAAGCTGTGCAATAGTCTTTAAGGTTTCAAATAAGCATGCTTTCCCTAAAATATTTAACCTATCAGATGTTGTAATTTTCAAAAATAATGGTTCAGTAATGTATTTAGGAAATGCCATAAAATATCCCTGATTTGAGAGATTAACAATGAGATTAGAAAAAGTTTAGACAAGCGTAGAAGAAACACAAATGAATACAGAGTTTTTTTCTAAAAAATCAATGTTCCTTACTTATTTTATTAAAGGTGAACAAACTGTTTTCTATAGAGGACCAGATGTTAATTTTAAATTTGCAGGATAAAAAATAAAATCTAAAATTTTTATAGATGCTTATATAACAAGACTCCAAACAAGTTGCCACGAAATTTTATTGAGGTTGCTTACAAAGAAATATGATCATTAAATATAATACATCATAATACAAGTCCAAAAATGAGAAAAATGAAATTTGGTTTTTATTTCGATTAGTGAATGTTTGTAGTACGTAATAATTACTTTTGTCATGTGCAGTTAGTACAGGTACATAACGCAATTAATTCTTTTTCATCCCCTTCTCTCTTCCTCCTAATTTCAAGTAAGTGTTCCCTGTTGGTTAAGTCGATTGCCAATATTAGTCTGCAAAAATCACAGCTGATGAATATGGACAGATTGTACTTTGGCTGAGCACCATAGTTTGTTGAACCCTATTCTACACTGTGAAATTGCCTGGGGTGGGGGTTAATGCCTATTAGAACTAGTGTCTTAAAATTTTATTTCTCTAGAATGAAGAGCCAGAATGGTAAGTCTTGCTGACGTGAACCTCAAATGAGGATCTTTAAAGATCCTTCTCAAGGTTCTGATCTAAACAAACAATAGAGAAGCCTTGAGCATTTTGGAGTATACGATGGTAAGCAATAGTCACTGCAGTGCTTAAGGGAGAGACAGTGTCCAGCTATGGCAATGGAAAGAAGCGCACAGAGGAGAAACTGCAGATTGACTGAAGACGGTGGCTATGGAATGCCCCTGTGAGACAGCACAGTCGCAGGATATAGAAGGTAGAGTTGTAACGGGCCAGGATTTAGCACAAGGATGGCATCGCTGTGTCATTTTTAGGGGTAAGACAACTCCTAACCTGAGGTTGACTGATACCCACTGGGATAAGTGATGGGAGAACCATTTGATACGCTCTGTGTGGGGATGTAATCAGTAACCCTAGTGGCAAGAGCTCATCAGTACTGCAATGATAGGATCCACTGAAGCTCCGCGTTCTTCTTTATTAGTTGCTGTAGTTTGTGTCATCCTAAAAGCATGCGTTAAAACTGTTCCCAGGATGAAAAAGTTTGGCAAAATGGGGCCTAAAGATAAGTGAGGAGTAGGCCAGGAGAATGGTGTGAGTGGATTAATACCTTTATATCTGAAGTGGTTTATTGTAAAAGTGGAAGTTTAGTCCTCTTCAGTCTCCCCCAGTCTTGCCTTTCTGTCTTCTGCCATGAAGTAGTGCGGGAAGGAGTTTGTCGTCCAAGGCCAGTCCCATGATCTTAACATTCTTCACCTTCGTAACCCTAAGAATACCTTTTTATTACTTACACATTATTTCATCCTTGATATTCTGTTAAACATAATGAACTAGACGGAGAACACAGAGTACATGTAATTACAAGATAAGATATATTGCTTGCACTTTGTGAAGAAGGATTCCACACCCTAAATGAACATCTGTGGAGCTGTGGCACACATGCTGCAGCTGGCTGTATCCCTGCAAGCTCTAAAAGGCCTGCCGTCACTGCTGTGGAGTCTGCATAACTCCGAGCAAATGTTTCAGTAAATTTCCTCAACTTTCATTCGCTTCCTACTTTTTGTTTTCCTCCTCTTTTTTCTACTACTTTAAGTCTTCCACCAGGGAGACTCTTCTGAGAGCTAGTTCATGGCATGCTATCATCTCTTTTCATCTTTTTTTATCCCACTCTTAAATTATAAGCCCAGGGATGTTTGTGCACTGGTGGTGTACACGCCGATATTCCTTTGCTCATTTGGTCCTCAATCTTGTTATTCTCTCCAAGAATTATAATGCAGTTATTAGCAGAGACTGATATTGGGCTTTCAGTAAAGTCATCATGCCAGATGTGTGGACATACACTTTTCTATTTGTATTAGTCTCTTTTTTGTCTCTTGTAGCACTAAATTACTATACATATCAACCTGAGGAAGTATGATCCGCTGCCACTGGAGGCTAATGTGAAAAGCAGGCATTTTAACCGAGTACATTATTTCTTTATTGTATGTCTTAGTTATTTTCTCTTCGCTGAGGCACACAGTACCACGCACCCACAAACCCTAAGGAGGAAAGCTTTGTTTTGGCTCACTGTTTGTAGAGGTCTCAGTCCACAGTGTGCTGTGGACTTCAAGGTATGGCATTGTGGCAGAGGGTAATGGCAAAGCAGAATTACTCATGATATATCAGGAGAAAGAGAGAGAGAGAGAGAGAGAGAGAGAGAGAGAGAGAGAGAGAGAGAAGAGAGAGAGAGAGAGAGAGAGAGAGCGCCCGCGAGGGATCAAGGGAGGAGGAATGGCTATGCACCATTCTAGGCCACACCCCTAGTGAGCCACCTCCTCAGACCAGGCTTCACTTCCCAACATTGCATTTAGCGTTAAACCCATCAGTGGACTAATCCTCAAGTGAGTATCATGGCCCTATATCCAATCAGGTCCCTCAAATCCCACTTCTAAGTACATGGGGCTTTGGGAGGAATGCAGATATAAAGCCTAAAACTTTATTATTACTTGTAACATCCGGCAAGTCATAACAGAAAGGTGCTTGGCAATTTAGTTTGAGAGCTACCCTTCTGGCTTAGTTGTGACTATTATAGTGTCATTGGAATTACTGCTGTTCGGTTTCCCATTCTGTTTCTCCACTAGGAGAAAAGGGTACAGAAAGTAATTTTTCAGAGTAATACAAAAGCAAATGAAATTGTGATACAACCTTTCGAAGGCCGTTTTATTCATCTTCGTGTCTTCAAAATTGGACCGATATTTTAAAATAAGTTTTAGGTAGAACTAGTTTTCAGAACGATAGTACATTCTGAACTGTTTTCCTCACTTCTGTCCAGTTCTTCAACAGTGCTTTTGTCTGTAACCGGACGCTGCTGAGTTTCTCACACACAGCTTCGCCTTGTCGTTGCCCCTCCTCCCCTTTCCTTTCTTTACACTGCGCTTCCAATATCCGCTGCTGTAGATCTGCCTTTCTCACGCTACTTACTTTACTTAAAATAATGCTTCACCGCTTCACCCACTCTGCCCACAAGAGACGGCTGGAACTTGTAGCTCCAGCTACGAATTCTGTCTCATCTGAAGTCTCCTCTGCCCCTCCCAAATTCAGATACATTCAAACTGTCTCATACCTTTCACTCAGATTCTAGGGCCATGCTGTGCTACACTGTTCTGTAGACACAGCGTATTTTTAAAATTTGTGAGTTTACACTGTGAGTTCTTCAGTAACAGGGGCGCGTTTTAGTGACGACGGTCTCACCGGCAGGGTCCTCGTTAGGAGTGCGGTGAAACTGTAAATGAATGTGTGAACTCTCGGGCCCTCACAGCTGTATGTATACCACGACACATGCAGTTTTCTATCTTCTGTCACCTTCAACTTCCTTCCCTAGACCTTTAAGTATATTTGTACCAAATAGTAAACACACACATTTCTTAAGTATGACATTTTGCACATCACTTACTCTTACTGATGGATGAGCTAATGCCACTAGACACAAACCTAACCATTCTGCCTGAGGCACCTCTGTTTTGTGTATCAGTGTTATCTGCAAGGAAGAAGAAAATAGGGCAGATACATGCAAACATTAATCCATAGTAAGTAGACAAGATTTATTAAGCAGAAAATAACTGACGGAGGCTTAAACAATGTTCCTGGACAGTACATTTTGCTAGGAATTTCAGTCTAAAACTTTCGATATTTATTCCTTATGGAATATGGAGTAATATGGTTTTTTATTCAGTTGGACAGTGTCATAGTGAAAATACTGACAGATTCTGACTTGCAGTTGCATTTAAGGGTAGTAGTAAAAAATATACAAGGATGGATAGCAGTGAATAATTTATTGTAAACAACCCAGCATAAGTATGTAAGAAACAAAATTGTATTTTAAAAGCCTGTTATATGCTTTTAGCACTCTCAAAACATTAGAATATATAGTATCACAGTTATATATACATGATAGATAGTATAAAACTGTATCCATTTTAACAGATAGATTGACTATTGTTCAACAAATAGCTAGTTCTATGAAATTTCATAGGAGAAACATAGGAAAATATTCTAATTATATTCTGGACCCTAAATTATGCTTAAATTTAAATTATTCACATCCTCAGTTCATCATTGATGAATTGAGTTTAAGTTCATTATATCATTCACTAGAATAAATATTTTAATTCTGGACATAGAAATCTTATTACCAACCCCACTCTTCTATGGTTATATTACTGGCATCCAGGATTTTCAAAAGATATAATAAAGCAGTTTGGATATTTCTGTTTCACAATAAAGAAAAATCTGTTTTTTTCATTTGTGGCCAAAGATGCCTTGAAATTGCATGAAGGAGAATAAAGAGACCAGAGTTATGGGAAAATGTGCATGGGAGATAGCCAAGCCTGGTTCCACCCTCTGCATTTTTCAATTTGTTTTCTTATCAGCATGCCCATAACCTGGAAAGCATTAGGCATAAACCCAATGATAAAGCATATGAGAATTTCTTCCATTCTGTCTCAACTCTCCTTCATGTAAACACTTTTAAAAACTTTGGAGTCCCCATTTTAAATAAAAGAAGTTGCAACAGAAATGTAAAAGTAAATTATTTTAACCCCAGAAGCTAAATAAAGTGCATATGTGGCAAACTTTTTCTAACCTTTATGAATAAGAGGGAGAATGCAAGGTGAGAAGTAAGGAGTTAATTCAGTTCATTCCCAGAATAAATGGTGGTGGAGGACTTCCTTACCTGTGCGCCTATAAAGGTTGAATGGTACATGCCACCAGCCAGTTGAAATTCTGGGAGTAAGCAACAGGAAGGGACTCAAGTTCATTCCTTCGACAGGAAATGAACTCATTAAAAATACAACTGAAAGCTAAGAGCCGATGAGGAGGTTGGAATTCCAGGGCTGGCAAACAGATGGGAGTCATGGAAGGCCAGGCTTTCACAAATGTTCACAGAAACATGATTGGGTAATGTGGCCAAACGTGTCAAGGTACTGCAATTGGAGTCCCATCATCAGGCTTCATTTCTGAATATGCTGGAGCCTGAGGCTCTGCCAGTGCCCTGGTGAATATTTCTTCAATGGCAACTTTACGCTCTCATTCAGTCATGGGAGGACCACAATGTAGAGATGTGTGTGACCTTTTGTCTTTATGACGGAAGACTAGACTTCCCACCAGCACTCTGCTGCCTACCAGTCCTCAGATAACACAATGATCTTCAAAAAATGGAAGAAAAAGTTAGATGTTACACTCTCAAATAAGAGAAAAAGTGCACACTGTACAGCTGATGCAGATAAACGGGGGGGGTATGATCATTAACTCGCCATCTTCAAGTACTTATGCTTCTTTTCAAGATAACTGGATAAGAGTGTATGCACATATACTTCTGTACAGCCTATGGACAGTTACGGCTCATTTCAAGAAATTAAAATATTGAACATCTATGTACAGGTGCACACAATATCCGTAACATGAACTTAATTCCTGGATGAGCATGGAAAATGTTCATATCATTCCCCTTACATATGGCAAAATTGAGGACCAGAAAAGTGAAGTGATTTCACTGACCTAATATTTCTAAGAGTAATTGGAAATTCTGGGATTTTATCCAATGTGTGTCTGACAGAGATATCCTTTGGGGGGGCTGGAGGTGTAGCTGAATGGTAGAACACTTACCTAGTGTGCTCACGGTCTCACACTCAGTCACCAGCAGACACACACACAAATTAATTGTTGTACAGGGCCATGAAAAAGTGATCATTCAGGTAAAAAAGTTGTTTTAGTCAATATAGAATAGCTTTCCAAGTTCCAGGTAATTCTTTTCTATACTTTCCATCCATATTCAAAAGTAATTCAATATAGAATAGCTTTCCAAGTTCCAGGTAATTCTTTTCTATACTTTCCATCCATATTCAAAAGCTTGCTTTTATTTTATTTTTTCCATTTCAAGTTCTGTCATCAGTTATCTTGGGCAGTGACATTTTTCCATAAATTAAAGTCCTCCTCTATTGGTTTTATTTTTCCTTTTCCACTATATCTATATTCATTTGCATGTGTTTATATTGAAAAATCACATTAAATGTAAGATACTGTTATTTACCATTGTATCCCCCAGGCTTAGCATAGTACCTACTGTATAGGAGCTGAGTGAAATAAATTTGGTTTTTGATAAAAGGCTAGAAGAAGGAAATAAGGCAAGAGGGTGAAATAGTAAAGAAAAAGTGAAAAGAAGGAAATATAGGAGGTGAGAATATGGATACACCAATTGTTATATAATATCCTCAGTTATTCACAGATAAATTGCTACCTATGTAAGATTTTGTAATAATAATAAAGTTGATGGCTATTTATTTTCTGTGAGTTCTAGTTTATTTGGGTCCATCAATGTGCTTATTAGTATTGTTATTTATCAGAAATCGTCTGTTCATTGCATGGTCTTCACTTAAGCTGAATGAGTTCTGTGGACTAACACTGTTAAGAGTCAGTCTGATTTTATCTGATTTTATATTCACTGATTGGCACTTCTCACTCTCTTCTCTCTGGTATTCATTTGTTTGCTAAAAAAAGCATGGATAAAAGATCAGGCTTTGGGACTGGGAAGTGATTTAAATAATTATGAATTTGTGACAGAGGGACATATTTCATTTTTTGAAAATGCATAACATTCTGTAAAGATTTTAAGAAGTAAGAACTTTGAAAGGGCTTCTTGATATGAATAATTGCAAATGTCAAAGGATGAGAGTTCCCTGATAGTGATTCTATTTCTAGAATGTCAGATATTGATGCAAAGGTGACATGAATGATTGGAATGAGTTATTCCATATGCCAGGGATGGTCCTGTGGTGAAATGAAAGCAGTACTTTATAACCAACAGAGAGATTTATTTAAGGCCAAAATGTCAGAGGTAATCAAACTATTTAGCTTGCACTTGTAGTTTTACTTTATGCTCTCTAAATGGACACAGAATTTATCACACACTGACAAATTAAGGAGATGGTATTTTTGTAGATAAAATGGAATGAGGCATTGTAGCTTTCAGTGAAATATTGATAAAAATCATTCTAGTAATATTTTAAATGAATTTTGCATACTAATGTAATTTCCATATACCATTTTTTCTTTGCTTTCAATTTGTTTTAGCCCAACTGCAGCAAAGTAGACAGTTATCTTTGGGAACATTTCCATATATGTGGTGCCCAGAGCAAAATTAGAACTTTGTTCATACCCTGAAAGCCTGTAGTACCCCCCATTCTGCCCTTTTCTAATAACTATTTTCCTCCAGTGGTAATTACCACCCTGATATGCAAATGTAATTATTGGTCTTGCAGGTAACACAACTATGAGCATTGTTAGGATGTGCACAAGTAATTATGTAGGTATATCTGCCTCACAGATATGGAAATCTGTAAATCTACCCACCTGCTTATCCATCCATCCATTTATATACATTTCTCTTAGGTATAAAATAAATGGGGTGCGGTACTCCATTCACTGATGTGTATGCTTCGGTGAAAACTAGTGATAAAATTTATAAAGTGTTTGTAGCGGTTTACCTTCCCACTAGCAGTGCACATCACCTTTAGTTGCTCCGTGCAATGGGCAACACCCGTTACTGGCTCTGTACTTCATTTTAACCATTCTGACACTAATGTAATTTGTTTTGGGTTCATATTACTTCACTTTTCCAAAATAATCAAAGTTATATAAATCACATCAGGCTTTTTTATTCATAAGTTTTCATTTCAAGGACTTGAGTAATTCCTGAAAATGTTTCTTAAAATGAAATGTTACATACTCCTTAGCGAAGGGGCTTTTTCTTCAATTTTTAATGGAATCAGCTGCATTAGGCAAATATACCCTAAATATTTCAAAGATTTTCATTTTTTAAAAAACTGTAAATGTCTTTTAATAACTCATGATGGAATTTAAGGCAGCTTATTCTCACATCTTCCTCTCATACAAAGGCATTACATACAATATTACATGTTTTATTGCTGTGTATGTGATAAAACTTTCCTGTTTGTTAAAAAAATATTATCTGTCTCTAAGATTAGCTCTAAATCACTATACAAGCTTTATGTACCTGAATTATTTTCAGATAATATTACATTAAAACTATTTAGCAAATACTTAGTTTGCATTCCTAAAGAAATCTATAAACTGACACAATTGAAAATCAAAGTCTGCTTCTGGTACAACAAATGGGCAAGTTTTACACACATCTTGGAGCCAGGCTTGAACTGCAAAGTACAGTGAGGCTGGAATATGCTTGAGGGGCTGGGACCCAAAAGAACCCAGTGTCTGGCTATCTGAATGTTCAAGTTCTGGTTGTACAAGACAAAATGTTGGCCTGGTATTTGAAGGGTATGCAATTAAAACTGAAAAAAGCTGCGGTGACTGACTGGTGGATAAAGATTAAAAGGATCCAAATACTAGACACTAAAGCATGGGCCTCTAAAATCAAACATTTTGCAGATATGCACTATAGACACGTGCTAGGAATAATGATTTCACTTTGTCAGTGATTGCTGCTAAGAAGAATATTCGCATTATCTTTTTGCCTGTAATTGTTTATTTCCCTCATCCATTATTTAATGCAACCAGTTAATTTTCAAAATATTTCCTTAGAGTGGATCAAATCATGCACCTGCTCTTAAACAATGTAAAGCCATCAATTACTGAAAAACTATTTGGTTTAACATTCAAATTTCCCATAGTTTGGCTAAATGTGATGCCTTCTGGATGTCTAAATGTATAGCTTTTCTGGGCCACAGTGAGTGAAGAAAAATTGTCTTGAGCTGCTTATAAAATAGCTAGTATATGTATAAGTAACAAAGCTTTTTTAAATGCTTTTACTATGATATTAAAAAGCACGTGAACCCAATTTTAATAGTTAAATAAGAAATCTTATGTATCTGCTTAAGAACAACAAATGGCTGTCTTCACAGGCACACACGTATGGGTAGTTTGAACTACTGTTGCCAGTAATCACTGTTTTCTGTCCAGGTTGCAGAAGTGCACAGTGTCTGTTAGAAGTGGGTCTCTATGCTCCTTACCTCCGCAGCCCTACAGTCCTCACTGGAGCACTGTTGCAATTGAGTCCTGAAAACATTGGCAAAAATTGCAAAACAGTGCTCAATGTTTCTAGTCCGGTGGGGCCACATTATTAGCTAACCACAGCTGTAAGTCAAGCATATATGCTTTACAGTCTTTAGTTTTAGCTCGTTCTTTTTCTTCAACATAGACTTTTTTCTTCTTTCTTCCTTCCTAGTCCCATAGAATCATCCTTATTATCTGTGCTACAGCACAAATCCAGCATATATTTGAAATTCATTATGCACCACATCGTTTATCTGGACCCTGCCATTCGTACCTTAGCCCTGTAATACTCGCTTTTTCTTTGCTGGGTTGAAAAGGTTTACTTACTTACGTTTTACGTATAATTATAATCATTTTAAAGCTAAAAACTATATTTTATAAACCTTTACAACTCCAGGGATACTTAGCAAAACTCTTTCAAACAGCAAACTGCAAAGAGATGGAGAAAGGGGAGAAGTATAGGGAAGTAAAAAAGAATTAAGTTAAGTACATGTGTCAACACCCTTTGATTAATGTTATTATTACTTACTGCAAATATGTACAGTACTAATAAAAATGGAAACAACAAATTGGCTTTTACTGGCTTGAGTAATTAAATTATTGCATTTATGGAACACATGTTCTTGCAAAGAAATTATTTACCTCTAAACAGTTTTCAACTTGAGGCATTTTGAAAACTTCCTTGCCGTTGGACATATGGAAGTATGTGGAGATATTTTGGGTTGTCACAGTTTAAGGGAGGGATTGCTACTAGCATTTTGTATGTAGAAGTTGGGGTTGTCAGCTGGGTTGTCTTAGTTTCTGTTTCTTCACTGGAAAATAATACCTGACACCCACAACTTAAAGGAAGAAAGGCTTATTTGGGTATACAGTTTGTAGTAATTTCTGTCCAGAGTCCACTGGTTCCAAGGCAGGGCAGCATGGCAAGGGGGCATGGCCAGAAAGAAATAGTCTGTGAGCAGATGAAGGGGGGGGCTGTGGGGCAGGGAGAGAGGGTGAGGAACAGGGAGGGAGAGAGAGAGAAAGAGAGACAGAGAGACAGAGACAGAGAGACAGAGGCCCCCTTCCAGGCCATGGCCCCAGTGTCCCACCTCCTCCATCACACTCAGCTGGAAACTCATCAGAGGACTAATAAATGAACTGATCCATATCAAACACTCATGATCCATTCACCTTACCAAAACCCTACTTGGGAGAACATGATGCTTTGGGGGAATATAGATTATAAACCATAACTCTAGGTGTCATGATGCATGCCTGCAATCGGGAAGCTAAAGGAATAGGATCACAAATTCATCCCTAACCAGAACAAATTAGCAATTTAGTGAGACCCTGTTGCAAATTTTAAGAACACTGAGATACATCTCAGTGTGAAGAGCCTGGGTTCAATCCCCAGTACCACACACACACACACACACACACACACACACACACACACACATCTAAAATGGTGCTAAGTTTTGTACAGTTCACAGGGAAGTCCTCCATAAGAAATGATTTTCTAGTATCAATTATAGTAGTGCCAACCCTGAAAAACTGTTTTAGATTAGGAAAATAACCTCACTACCATCAGTTTAAAATATATATGCATTTTACCCATGTGCTACATTAATTTCTATACAATCTTCATTGTTTTTATTAATTTTGGTAGTTTCTTCACAAATGTATGAACTATATACACAAATAGAAATGTAACTAATCATCAGCAAAATGCAAATCAAGATGACAATGAGTAATGACCTCAAACTTGTCACATTGGCTATCAGAAACAAAAAAAGAAAAAGATTTCCTAAAAATTGTCCACTGTGGGTAAGAGTGAAACTAGTATAGGTCCAATAGAAAACAGTTGACAATTTCTCAAAAAATTAAAACTGAAATTACTTCATGTCTGTCATCTGGGATAATTTTTTAAATTACTTATTTTTTGCCAAAAAGTAAGCCATAGCAAAAGCCAGTCTAACTAGAGTTCATTCATTGAATCACTGGTTTATTTTCACTGATTGAATCAACCACAGATTTCATTGGAATTACTCTGACTTATCAAATTTTAATAATTTTTAGTATCAAATATCCATTTCTTGCCAAATTTTCACTATAAGTTGGTTGTGAGTAGAAAGAAAGTTGGTGCAGTGTCTCCTCACACAGCAACCTAAGTTGCTGAGGTATCTGACATCTGGAGCATTTGCTGGAGGTTGTGGCAAAAGGAAGAAAAGGAGAAAAATTAAAATTTGACTCTTCAAAACTCTAGCCTTTCAATGATCTACAGCATGTCTTGGCATTTGGTAAACGGACCATATTGACTAACACATGGATTAGGAGAATTTTTTGGAAAATTACATATTTCCTATCGGCATAGGTTAGCACACTGCATGTGAGTTACCTTCTTGTTTGTGTGACAAAAATACTCGTCACATGCAAGTGAAAAAGAGGAATGGTTTGTTTACCTCACAGTTCATATTTTCAAAGTGATTTAAATCTGGCTAACGTTTTGGTGGTGATATTTGGATGCATTTTAATTCCATCACAGTGCCCATATAGTACCTCAGAAAATGAAGATCTCTCACATTGTCAAGGTAGTTGTTAGAGTTGCGGTAAACCTTGGTAACTGAAGAGTGGTTCAGGGATTATCCATGTGTATCCTTATGAAGTCAGCCCATAATGTTTTTGCCTACAGATCACATGGGAATTCTCTCATAATACAGCGTTCAGGGGAATGACATTAACATTCTGCTTTCATATTGCTTATTCTTTTACATTGGAGCAGATGTCAGTTTCATATGGATTCTGAATATCAGCCAATCTGTTTTTCAAATATAAATGTAATTACTGGTCAATAGTTTTAGATAATTTATACATCTGCTGAAGTCGTGGAGGTTTTATTAATTATCTTGACTTAGGGTTCTGTCTCTCTGGAAAGCTGATAATTTAGAATGATATTACTTTGAATGAATTCATCTGGTACCTAATAATATCCGTAGTAGACTAGGTGTGGTAATATGCAGTGCAGTTGCTCATAAGTCCAGTTAGAAGGTTCAGATGCAGAAAAAGGATTTTCTCCAAGAAATACTTTCTGCAGCTATGTGAAGTAAAAGAGAATGTGGAATGCAAAATTTTAAAGCAGACACTATAGTTTGTCACATTAAAAGCATTTTTTCTCAGTTATCAGGGACTACAAAAGTCATTAAATCTAACTTGTATCTATTGTTTTATCACTGAGAGATAATTCTCAAACTTTAGATTAAATGTGATGTGGCGGTCCAGCTGTCACAACACGAACATGCCTGAGTCGGGGAGTGAGGATTGAGAAAGGAAAGAACACTCAAGCCTGAGTGGAGATGAAGAGAAGTCTGATTTATTTCACAGAAACAGCTCCTTTTATAGGTTCACATCAACAGGAAGCTTTTAAGGGCACACAACAACAGAAAACACCAAGCAATCTTTTTTATCTTTATGCAAAGACCGGATTTCCTGACTCTTACAGATAACATCAGATCTTTGGCTAACGAGCTTGCTGTTATGTCAGGGTCAAAGAATCAAAACAAGCTCAACAAACAATTTCCTTGAAAAGTAGCAAATGTTGATGCCTTAATTATACAGGAAGAAGTTATTTTCCAAATGTCAAACTCCAGTGGGCCATGACTGGGCCCCCACATATCCCCCTTTTTATTATATTTAGAGCAGGGACTTTCCCAGCTCAGCAGAAAGACTGTGCCTGTCTTAGGTGAGAAATGTCCAGAGAAATCCCTTACCCATCATCAAGCCATGAGAATTCTGATACTCATGCTCTGTCTTAGGTTGGATATTTCTCTACACTTCTCTTACCCGTCTTTGACTACCAGCCTCTGAAGGGGTTAGATCGTAGGTTGTGGAGGCTTGACATGTAATTTTTACAAGCATCATTATGAAGGGAGGTTGTCTCAAAACCATCACAGAATGAAAGGAAGTCATCATTTTTGAGAATATACAATTGGTCAATTTATAATTAAAACAGCTGTTGTTATATTCATAATCAGTTTCATAAGCAATCTCTATATTTCTTACCAATAACATATAAGGAGGATTAACACTAGACATTATCTTTTTCTTTTGTTCTTTGATTTGAGATAACACAGTATTTACGGTATTTCACATATTAAAAGTCTCTATGTTAAAAACATTTAAACGAAGGCTAGTAACTTTGACATCTGACCATAAGCATATTTCTCCCAATGCAGCAGCAAGCTTCCAAATGTTGGTTTGAGGAAAACCTGAATTTGTCCGCCAAAGTCCTGCAGACAAGTTTAAGTCCAAGTGATTAGTCCAAAAAGTTTTGAGATGTGTCATTAAATGGTCTTTCTTGAGGTATAGTAACATAGCACCTCTTCCATAAAATAGAGGAG
>NW_022900941.1:12978242-12979270 GCF_012274545.1 Fukomys damarensis | reverse complement strand
GAACCAATCTCTCTGGTAACCATCGAGCTCCGTCATGTTCCTGTGAGAAAACACAAACATATCCTCGGCCCCATATTAAAATGGGGTCAGGTCCATACCAAAGACCAATTAAGGGATCTCTCCATTTTACCAAGGTATATGGAGAACCTTGTGGATGCCAGAATCTTTCTGCTGCTGAATGGCCGTGCTTATCAATTTGTAAAAAATTTAAAATATAGGTAGCATGATTTAAGTAATTTCTGGGTGAGGAGGGATATAACTCCCCCTTTTTTATTTTTAGAAGTTGCACTTTTAATGTGCCATGAGCACGTTCAACTATTCCCTGTCCTTGAGGATTATAGGGAATACCTGTAATATGCACAATAAGCATTTGTTGGCAGAATAGTTTGAAGGCCTTACTAACATATCCAGAACCATTATCTGTTTTTATTTTTTGAGGTACTCCTAAAATGGAGAAACAATATTTACAGTGAGCAATAACATGTTTAGTAGCTTCTCCTGTTTGAGCTGAAGCAAGAATAAATCCTGAAAAAGTGTCAATAACAACATGTACATACCTTTGTTTTCCAAACTCCATTACATGAGTGACATCCATTTGCCATAGTTGATTAGGAAGCAAACCTCGAGGATTAATACCATAATGTGGAACAGAAGAAAACTGAGGGCAAGTGGAGCACTGTTTAACAATTTGTCGGGCAGCTTCTTGAGGAATCTGAAATTGATATCTAAGAGTACGACTACTTTGGTGATGGAGTTGATGAGATTGACGAGCTAAATCAGTTTTAGAAAGGGCAATACATTTTGTGGAAACATCAGCAAAGTGATTTCCAAAAGACAATGGACCGGGTAAAACAGTATGTGCTCGAATATGTCCAATAAAACAAGGAAGAGAACGAGCATGAATATAATTTTGTACTTGAATAAAAAGTTGTTGAATCTCTAAATTACTGGTATTAATACAGGCCACAGTTTCTAAAGAAGGAAGGGCTTTAGCCAAATACTGACTATCAGTATATAGATTAAAAGAA
>NW_022900941.1:12966134-12977985 GCF_012274545.1 Fukomys damarensis | reverse complement strand
GAATCACAATTCTGAAACAGCCAATCTAATTGTTTTCCTGTAAATGGAATTACAATAATGGAAGGTTCTAAACCAAAATATTTCCGAGCATTACATCGGATTGATTGAACAAGTTGGGCAACAGCTTCATAATAAGGTTGTAAATTTTTGGCAGGTGAAACAGATAAATGTAACCACAATAAAGGTCCATTTTGCCACAAAACTGCTATAGGGGAATGTTTGGTTAGAAAAATAAAAGCTTCTAAGGGTTTTTGATAATCAAAATAAGATATCTGTTGATTAGAAATGGCTATTTCCACCTTTTGAAGAGCCAATCGTCCTTCATATGTGAGGGTCCTGAGGGAGGAAGGATCAGGATCCCCTTGCAAGATATCAAATAAAGGTTTTAATTCTCCGGTAGTTAATTTTAAATAGGGATGTATCCAATTTATATCTCCCAATAATTTTTGAAAATCATTCAAAGTTTTCAAATTATCTTTTTGAATCTGTAACTTTTGGGTAAATATTTTTTGAGGATATAGCTTATATCCCAAATATGAAAAAGGAGACTCCTGTTGAATTTTTTCAGGAGCAGTAACTAACCCATAATCATTTAAAACCTTTTGTAAATAAACAAATACAGTGAGCAATAATGATTCATCTTCATTTGCTAAGAGAATGTCATCCATATAATGTATCATATAAACAGAAGGATAACTTTGTCTAATACAGGAAAGAGCCTTGCGCTACAAACTTTTGACATAGGGTAGGGCTATTTACCACACCTTGAGGCAAAACTCTCCATTGGTACCTTTGCATAGGTCCCTGGAAATTAATAGAAGGGACAATAAAAGCAAATCATTTACAATCTGTAGGGGCTAGAGGTATAGTATAAAAATAATCCTTTAAATCAATAACTATTTTCAAAGTATTTCTAGGTATTGCAGAGGCAAGGGGGAAACCAGGTTGTAATGCACCCATGATTTCCATAGTTTCATTAATCCTTCTTAAATCTTGTAATAATCTCCATTTACCAGACTTTTTCTTTAGCAGACGGTTCAGTGTGGCCTTTACCTAATTGTTCCTGCACTAACTGTTGGGCAACTGTTAATTTCTCACTAGTTAAGGGCCATTGGTCAACCCAAACAGGTTTTTCATCTTTCCAGACTATTGGATCTGCATGGGGTGCAGGCATGTCAATGACCCCTAGGGAAAATATCCCAGTCCTTGTTTATGAGGATGAGCTGACAGAGTCACAGGAAATTGAATTCCTTGACCTTCCTTTCCTAAACCAACATTAGGCAAAAATCCTTGATCAAACATTTGGTTAGAGACCTTTTGATTAGGGCTATATAAATAAACTCCCATTTGTTGCATGACATCCCTTCCTCATAGATTAACTGGGAGGCCAGGAATAACATATGGTTGAAAAGTCCCACAATGTCCTTCTAAACCACTCCAATTTAATATATCAGTACTTTGTTTAGGATTTCTACTTTGACCAATGCTTTGTAATTGAGAGACAGTCTCCTGCAAAGGCCATGTAGAAGGCCACTGGTCAGCAGTTATAATGGAGACATCAGCACCAGTATCTAATAACCCAATAAAAGAACTTCCTTGAATTAACAGTTTTATCTCTGGCCTATTGGCTCCAATAGATTGTACCCAGTAAACATCTGAGGACCCAAAGCCTTTATTCCCTCTAATGGCTTTTTTATATTTTCCTGAAGTAACTATCCTGGGTAAAAGAACCAATTGAGCTATACGCTGTCCAGGCTGAATAACAGAAATTTGAGAAGGAGAACAAACCATAATTTTAATTTCTCCAGTACTATCCTCATTGATAATTCCTGGGGAAATTATGAGTCCTTTCATGGTGGAGGAACTTCTACCCAATAAAAGACCTAGGGTACCCCTGGGTAATGGCCCAAAAACTCTGGTGGGTAATGCTTGTGTTCCCATTTCAGGGGTTAGTACTGCATAGGAGGGGGAACTGAGGTCCAATCCTGCACTGCCTGGGGTGGCTCGGAATAAGTCCTGAACGGATTTTTTGACTGAGGGAAGATCCGAGGGGTTGGATCCTGAAATGCCCCAAAAGTTTGATATGGGGCCTGAGGCTGGCCCCTTCACCCATTTCCTGACTGGATAGGATTGCCCATAGCATCCCTTTTAGATCTATATTCATTGGCCCAATGATTTCCTCTTTTACATCTAGGACATAAACCAGGTTCTTTAGGAGGTTTTGAAAAAGGTCTATTTTCTTTATGTTGTGGGCAGTCTCGTATTAAATGTCCTGCCTGACCACAGCCAAAGCAATTTCCATTATTCCCCCTTTTTGGAGGGCTGCTTCTATGTTGTTGAAATAAGACCTCTTTTACAGTTTTTTCTTGAAAAGCTGCAGCCATGGCAAGGCCCTGAGTGTAAGAGGGACCTATATCAGCACACAAACGAACATAAAATGATAAATCAGCCTTCTTTCTAAAAGGACGAAGGACAGCTTGGAAAGCAGAATTTGCATTTTCATAGGCCAATTGTTTAAGATAATTTCTGCTTCTGATTCTCCAATTATTCTACTAGCTGTTTGCAACAAACGATCTAAAAAATTTTGGAAGGGTTCATCGGGCCCTTGTCTGATTTTAGAGAGATCCTCTGTAGCCTGTCCAGAGGAAGATAATTTTGTCCAAGACACTTCGGCAGCTGCATTAATTTGAGTATATACTCCTAGAGGAAAACCCAATTGCTGAGTAACATCAACATAAGGTCCCTCTCCTGCTAGCATCTCATAAGTTGCATTAAGTTCTCCTTGCTGTCTATTCAGGTCTGCTATTCTCTGGCATTGTTCTGCATATTCAGACTTCCACAACAAATAATCTCCTCCAGCTCGGCAAGCCTTAGCAATCTGTTTCCAATCAAAAGGCGGCAAGGCATCAGTTGTGAGAGAATCTAGCATGGCTAACGTAAAAGGGGCAGTCGGCCCATATTGGGTACAAGCCATTTTCAATTCTTTTAATTGTTTAAAAGGGATGGGGGTGTGATGTCGAACAAGGTTTCCCTGAGCATCCTGAGCCTCAAAAACTGGGCAGGCCGGAGAAAATGCAGATACATCCTCACCTTCTTTAAAGGCTTGTTGTAAACACTGCTGAACTGGAGATTTAAGGAGTTGGGAGTTTACTCTCACAGGCTTCCAGCCTTCAGGAGGTCCTGAAGCCAAAGCAATTAAAGAAGGCTCCTTTTCTGATTGTCACAAGGAGAAGGATCAAGATCTGCTATTGTACTAGGCTTGTTTTTAGGGCGTTTATGACTAGTCCATTGAGCTTGCATTTGTTTAGACAGATTTTCTATCATATTTTCTAATTTTTCCATCCTATCTTCTAACTGAATTTTTTGTGAACCCTCAGTATGGGCTGCTGTCACTAAAGGCGGCCATACATTTTCATAATATTTAGCAGTTTCTACTTCAAAACCTAGAGGTTCCGGCGGAGCCATCGGAACGATACTTTCACTTTCAATTTTACAATTAGGCGGAGCCGTTGGAACGATAGTTTCACTTTCAATTTTACAATTATCATACTCAGGTTCCTCTACACTCAATAAACTTTTAAACATATATACAAAAGGCAAGCGACTAGTGCTAGCTCCCATTTTTATGACTGTTGCTAGCTCCCATTTTTAATATTTATAAGAAAACTCACTGCTCCTCTTTTTGACTTCCTTTTGAAGGTCCTCTTTTTTCTTTTCATCGAGATCTCCTTTTATTCTTTATCCAGCAGTGTCCTTCACTGAATCCCTTGATACTCAGGTCCCTGTTCGGGTGCCACTTGTGGCAGTCCAGCCATCACACACGAACATGCCTGAGTCGGGGAGTGAGGATTGAGAAAGGAAAGAACACTCAAGCCTGAGTGGAGACGAAGAGAAGTCTAATTTATTTCACAGAAACAGCTCCTTTTATAGGTTCACATCAACAGGAAGCTTTTAAGGGCACACAACAACAGAAAACACCAAGCAATCTTTTTTATCTTTATGCAAAGACCGGATTTCCTGACTCTTACAGATAACATCAGATCTTCCGCTAACGAGTTTCCTGTTATGTCAGGGTCAAAGAATCAAAACAAGCTCAACAAACAGTTTCCTTGAAAAGTAGCAAATGTTGATGCCTTAATTATACAGGAAGAAGTTATTTTCCAAATGTCAAACTCCAGTGGGCCATGACTGGGCTCCCACAATGTGATCTATGCTTTCAGTAGAAGTTTATTTTTTATTTCATATTACCATCTGAAATCTTTCTAATTGAAATGAAAATAAGAAAGATCATTTGTTAATCCTTTTCCTTCTCCCACTACTATTACTATTCTAGTACTACTATAGTACCAACACAGAATTAAAGAGTGTAGTATCTACTATCGGCCAGTAGTTGGGGATAGTTGGGGATAATTTAATTTATTGCTGAAGCAATAAAGATTTTATTCTGATTTAGATTTTGTATCCTACAAAGAGCTCAGGATCTTGAACCATGTTTACTTGTGTCTTCTTCAGTAATACCACATGTGTTCAATATTCTACGTTTGTCATTTTGTTATTCACCATAGATCTGTAGTGTATGCAATTCCTACCCATATTTCATTAAAAAAGACTGATGATTAAGCAAATTACCAAGGTCACCAGGATTATAAATTTAAACTTCCTCATTGTGAAGCCCATCCTTTAAAGCATTCCAGTGCACCGTCATTTTTATCTCCAATATTTTTATTCTTAGGTTGGTATCCTTGCCTGTAATATAAAAGACATGTATTGGTGGAATGATTAATTAGACATGCTGATATCCTCAAATCTCCAGAACCAAAATAAAGTATCAGTGAAGTTTTCTAGACATTATGATTTTTTAATCACACTGAACATCTAGATTAAATATTTTGCACCTTGCAGTTATTTAGATGATAATTTCAGAAGTTCCTGTGTTTGCTCACCTTGCTTTTGTGTGTATAACCATAAAGCATGCTGGACACATAGATATTGGAACATCTTTCACCCTTTTAGTAAGGCGTTTGATCTAAATAGCAATCTGACTTCCTAAAATGTGAAAGAAATGTGTTCTGTGGAAGGGTATAACAACACACAGATAAACAGTTTTAACATTTGGCATTACAGACATTGTAGAGTGAATAAGTAATTTTATTCCAAATTATCTATAACAAAGACACATTTTATGTGGAACCATTGTTCCTATCCTTGCCAATTCTATTCTGAAAATCTCTGTAATATGTTTAAAACTCTTTAGCTCTCCGGCACAAGGTTATTGTTATTGGTATGCTATTAAGGAAAGAGTTGCCAAGAAATGTTGGTGTATATTGAACTATTTTTTACTGTCAGTTCAAAGACATTTTACTAGTGCTTCTTATCATCAGTGAATCTATGAGTTAAGCTGGATAAAAATCAGAAATTTTTAAGTATGCATTATTTTATTGATCACCAAATGCGTTTTGAGAAAAACCCCAAATTGAAGCTTTTCAGTCAGCTGGCTGTTACTAAAATGCTGTCTAGTTTCAGTTAAATGTCTTCTAAGCATAGAAAATGTTATCTTATAGCCAAACCAATTTTGTGGTATGGGGGAGATGTTACCAAATAGATGAAATATTATTGCTGAAAATATGAATCTAAAAGTATCAGTTCCCAGTGCCATGTAATTACAAATGACAACTTGATATTAATATGATAGGGGAAAAAAGCCATTATTCATAGAATGCTATACAAATATACATATTAAATAAAAACAGTTTAAAAGCAGGCATTGATAAAATACCTAACTATTCAGTGATTATTCTATAGTATGAAAGTAAAAATAGACTTTCTAACATGTTGGAATTTTTCTTTGTTTCATGTTTCCTGCTCCAGATTTATATTTTTGAAAATAATATCTACTATCAGCCTGATATAAAGAGCAGTTCATTGCGACTGACATCTTCTGGAAAAGAAGGAATTATTTTTAATGGAATTGCTGACTGGTTATATGAAGGTGAGTTGAACAGATTTAGTTTCAAGAGAATACAAATAATATATTTTTATACAGAATATACAAGAAAAATCTGTTCATTCCAGAAAAAAACTTGTAATGTTATTTCTTCTCCCCATTTCCTCTCAAAATTGCCTTCATACTTTTGTATCATTGCATGTGCTCATATTTTGCCTGGATGTGATTTATATCTACTTATATGATTCCAAATTTCATATATGTATGTGTATATATATATATATATATATATATGCACAAAATACATACCAATGATGTTCAGACTAGATAGATTATTTTATTTTTGATGGCACTTAAAAATAAAAGTGAGTGGTTACCTCATCTTACTCTGGAATTAGTGAATTTTTCAGACTCTCTGGAAATGAAGAAACAAAAGTCTTTGTCAACAAATGAATGAAAGATACTTGAATTTAGTCATTCCCATTAGGAACAATCTGTCATTTTTGAAAATACATTGTGTAGGGAGAAGATTAAAGCCTACTTGCAAGTTATTTCAAATAGCTATCAAATAAAGTTTGGGCAATGGCTGAGAATATAAAAATGAACCAGATGTTAAAAATCTCCATTACCAAAGAGGAGTCGTGTTAGTGGGAATCCTTGTCTTGTTCCTGATTTTCATATGAAACTTTTCAGTTTTTGGACATTTAATATGATGTTAGCTGTTGGTTTTTTGTAGATAGCCTTTATTAAGTTGAGATAGAGACCTTCGCCATTGTTGGTGGGAGTGTAGACTGGTGCAACCACTATGGAAATCAACGTGGAGATACCTCATAGAGCTGGGACTAGAGGTTCCATTTGACCCAGCCATCCCTCTGCTGGGTTTCTTTCCAAAAGAATTAAAAGTATCATACCACAGGGATATATGCGCACCTATGTTTATAGCAGCACAATTTGTAATAGCTAAAACATGGAAACAGCCCATTTGCCCATCATTTGGAAACTGGATAAAGAAGATGTGGTTTTTCTATAAAATGGAATATTAGCCATAAAGAATGAGAAATTAGATTCATTCATAGGAAAATGGATACATATTGAGGATATACTCCTAAGTGAAATACATAAGTCACACATGTGTAAATACCGAATAATTTCTCTGGTGTGAATAAACTGTAATAGTACATAAGATCCTAATGAGGTAACTGACATTGTGAAATGGGAAGAAAAGGTCTAAAGGTGTAGGGAAGGTGGGAAGGGTAGGGGAAAGGTAATAAGGGAAAAGAAAAAATGTGAGAAAATGAAAAGATGGAAATAAAGTGGTTTTAAATGGGTAGGGGAGGAGGGGTGAAGGGAGGTCAGGGACAAGAGGAAAAAATGAGAACGAAGACCTGTCATGTAGTGGTACAAGATCCTAACAATGAATGTAACTGTACTGTATCCCTAAAATGTACCAATAAACTCAATTTAAAAAAATCTCCATTAACTTTTAATCATGTGCAAATTATCAGTTGAACTCTGGGTAAAGATTTCCTGGGAAAGTCTCAAAGCCGGAGTTTAGTAGCTGGGCTTCAGACCCTGCAACTTATCTTGGCACAATATGTCAAGATTTGAACTGAATTAGTCTATTTGATTATGAATTTTACAGGTAAGAATCATCTAGAAAATCAATTTTATTTCTTGAACAATATTTGCAAATAGTCTATCTCTGATGTAATATTTTTAATCCTATGCAAAAGCATAGAAATGAGGCTCAGGCCAGTGTAGGGATTCACAGACATTTTCCTATGGGGGAAACCTGAGCTGGCATGTGAAATTGAGAGGCATTAACATGAGAAGACATTAAGATGGAAAACCCAAGCAGAGGTTACAGCTTGCTTAAGCACAGAAGTGTTAAACAGCATAGTGTATGCCTGAGGACTGCAATCTACTTGAAATAGCTTCAAATTTAAGGCAAAGGAAGGCAGTAAGAAAAGAGGGTAGTGACCTCTAACAATCATCTGGCATTTCAATTATTTTGCTTCTACAAAGTGGAGAAACTAGAAGAGTTTTCAAGTATGGGAGTAATGAGATTAGCTCTTCCATGTAAATGGATCATTTTGGTTATAGTGTGAAACAGGGATCTAATAATGGGAAGGACCGGTGAGTAGCTATAATGCTTTTTCTACGCTCCGTCAGGAGATAATGAACAATGGAACTAAGGCTAAAGCACTTGGAAGGAGGAGGAAAGATTCTAAAATTGATCAGGCATTGAAATAGGTCTTAGTGGCTAAGCAGATGGGGTACATAAGAAAAGACAAGGATGATTCTGTGACTCCTGGTTTTGGTGATTAGTACCTTGAGATGGCAGACACAGGGAGTGAGCACTAACAAGGAGCATTGGATGGCAGGGAGGAGAGGAGTTAGTGGAAATGTGGACATGCTGTATTGGCCAACACATTATGTGATCCTCAGTGTCAGTGAACTTTTAAGTCAACTAGGTGTATGCTTGATATAGACTGATGCCATGACAGACTTAAGCCCTGATCAAGATGTTTCAGGCCTATGGCATATTGGGAAAGCTTGTTTTCAATGAGGTTCTGAAGAGTGAAATTAGAAACCATTATCTAACTAACAAAGTCATTTTCTTAATAAGACCGTAAAAATCTATATATTTAGGCTGAGACTGAACAGTGTGTTGGGGCTGGGGGAGGGAAGGACAAAGCACATGACTAAAACTTCTGTGATAGACACAGTAGGTCTAACAGGTTCCATAGGAGACATGAAAACTTAGATTTTTGTCACTGAGATTAAAGCTAAGACACTGGGCTCTTAGGTTCCAGGTATACTAGGGAATTCCATACACGTGGGTTTAATCCTGCTGATAAATTTATTCAAGAAACCAAATTTTAGGGATAGTAAGTGACTCAGATATGTCCTCAGAGAAAATGAACTGCAGGGCTGGCATGTGAACATGTGTTTTTTGTGTACAAAGCCAGCATTGTCTGTTGCAGTGGATGTTTCCCATTGTTCTATAAAATACAGCACATATTTGGGGCCCTAAATCATCGTAAGTTAATGAGTCTTTTCCTCAATGAAAGGCTCTTTGGATTACTGTTTGTGGACTCTACTTCTCACCTCTCCTTCAGAAGGAGTCCTCAAGGGGATCACTGTTAAGGTTCAGCACAAGGATTTAAGCAAGTCATTTGCCGTTAACTTTTCCCTCAACATTTTGCCTGCCATTCTCAATCTATGTTTCAAGAGTCCTTGTGATCTTATTGTCCCATTGTCACTTTGCTTGTCCATGTGCCCACAACTCTCAAACTCCAGACCTTTCTTTTCTCCTCAGTATATTTTCTGAAGCACAGTGACGTGTCCTAGGGCAGTGATGGTGAAGCTTTTAGAGCTTTCCGTGATGACAGTCCATTGTAGCACAGGTGCCATAGGTTCACCACCACTGTCCTGGAAGATGCCAGTGATCTTCATGGTTCTGTGGGTGCCCTTCTGGTGTGGAGGTTTCCTTTTTATTACTTCATAGAAATCAGTTATAATCAAAATAACCTTCATAGAAGACTCAGGAAGTAACATGTGACATTTCTCCTTTTTAAAATAATTGACATTTACTTTCTATAAATGCCAGTGGGAAAGGGGTGGGTCGGTGAGAAGTCACATAAAGAATAATAAAATAATGTAATAGCAAATGTGAAGGCTATTACACGATCTTTTAGGACTTGGTCAGTTTGTGAGTGCAGCCAGTGCTCTTAACCATGGCGCTAATATGGAGTCTGTAAAGCTTCTTTTTCTCTAATTGATATCATTACCCAGTTCTTAAGGAAAATAAAAACATATAAATTATAATGTGTTCTAAAGCGTTCATGAAGTTCAGAGAAATAAAATTCTCAAAACAGAAAATCATTTTAAATACCATACTTATGCAAGGCCATTGTATTACAGTTTTACACAATTGTAATACAATTGTATTTTATTCAAATAAGTCTCTACATTTGATAGGGTAACGACTAAATGAGACACTATATCAAGTATAATTTTAAAAAATTTATTAAAAGGAAATTACATGGTTGACACATCTTTAGCTCTGAAAATTTCCATAAAGTCTTTAATCTGTTAAATGAGAAAAATGTACCACTACTTTTAATGATCTGATTATATAGAATAATGAGACCAGTATTCCTGAATGATTTATAAATATTTTTAAGTTCCAAAATTTTAAAGGGATAATTAATAAAATTTTTCCACAGCCTCTGAACACGTATGTCTGTCAGACATTTTCTGAGTGCAGTACAGGGAGGTATATGGTTTCTCTGGAGCATTTCCAATGATACACTGTAAATGCTTGTTATACAAGAAACCATTCAGGACACAGTAAATAGAAGCATAAAGAGACCTCATGCCAGTGTAGTAAATAAAATTATAAATAAAGCTAAATCTGATGTGATAGATGAACCGAGTTAATTCATAAAAGAAATGGCCTTTGTATTGATCTCCAAGAATGACAATAATGAAAGAAAAACTTGACAGGATAAACAGCACCCTTATTGACAAATTGCCCTTGTTGCACATTTTTCACTTAATGGAAACAATGCATACTGCTTATTTTTCATTTTATTTTTTTGCCTTCTCTTGGAGTTATGAAGTCATATTTATTCCTCATTGATTAAATGAATTCTTATTGGGCACTTAATGCCAGTGAAACTGGACTGTGAGAGAGAAGACGGAAAGGTAGAGATGCAGCCACGGCAGTATCCTCATCAGAGCCGAGTCCCCGAGTCACCAGCTGAGTTCATAGTTACCATTGGATTTGCTACTAGTTCATTGGCGACCTTGAGTGAGTTGGCAGGGACAGAAAAGTCTGCTGTGGATGAGCGTCAGAAGGACAGTGAGCCCGTCATAAATATAGGTGATTCTTACAAGAAAGTTGTCAGTAAGAGGCAGAAAATAGGGAAGAAGTCAACAACAGAGTTACAGGGAGGGCGGCAGCACCCACAGGAAATTCAGTCTAAATTGAAAAACTCTAACTGGATAATGTCATCTTGGTTTTCAGTATTACATGTTAATCTGAGTGCAGCAATTGTATCTGAGTTTTCTGGAAATGCTTTTCACTGAGGTTATGTTTTAAGTCTCTGTGACATAAAACCAGTGTGTGGAAAACTCCTTCTACTGTGCAGGGAGATTTTCTGTATCACAGTAATGAAAATGATCAAGAACCAAACCTATATTAAATTGGAATAGAATGCAATTTATAAAAATAAATTGTTTGTTAAATAATATAATTAGTGTAGGAAGTTTAAATGTTTGAGAAAATGTCCCTCTTAGAAGCAATTAAGGAAGCTTGTGCCTTATCCAGGATGACTACTAAGAAAATACATATAAATGATTCTTTTATTTAGCTCCTCCTCATTCCAGTCAGCTTTATTTTTATAACTGAAGGAAGTTGTCGAGTGACTATTGTTTTGGAACCATAGCATTTTTGTGAAGAGTATTAGGCAGTGATCACTCAAAAGCAAAGAGAGTCGGTGATACCCAGTTTCTACTGCATGGTGGCCATAAATCTGGAACTTGTCTACTTGACAGAAGTATGGGGCACACATACTTTAGTGCATCTGATGAACGTGCATCTTAGAAATCCCACAGTGTTGACTCTAGCTACTGGGAATCTCTTCATGTTTTCAATTTCATAAATTTGTGCTTAATGTATTTTTTTCTTCCAGTGGGTCATGTGTATGATTCATATCTCCAAATAAAATGTTCATTTATTTGTACAAATCAGACAAAGGATCAGAAGTAGAAAAAACCCCAGTAGGGCTTGGGATTTAGCTTAGTGGTTCTGCTGCAAGCCCAAGGACCGGTACTTAATCCCAGTATCAAAAAAAAAAAAAAAAAAAAAAAAAAAAAAAAAAAAAAAAAAAAAAAAAA
>NW_022900941.1:12929295-12966118 GCF_012274545.1 Fukomys damarensis | reverse complement strand
AAAAAAAAAAAAAAAAAAAAAAGAAAGAAAGAAAAGAAAAAAAACACATTCAAAAGATAATTCAAGGAGATTGGGTTAGCTTCCTGTTGCTGCAACAAATACCTTAGATAATTAATTTATGAAGAGCAAATATACACTATTTAGCTCATAATTCTGGATCACATAGCCTCATTATACTTATAAAGATGGCACATCATGGAAAGTGCATATGGAGAAATAAACTGCTTATATCACAAGCCAGAAAGCACAGAAAGACCCAGAAATGGGGATCCCACATTCCTGTATGGCGACATACTCTATAGGTACTTCCTACTTGCCACCACCTCTCAGTATCACTGCCCCTGGACCAAGCCTGTTTTCCCATAGACTGTTTGGGAGGTCTCACCTGGGTCACATCAGAGATTTCATCTCTGAAAGGGCCACTTCTCCAGAAGAAGGAATATATGACAACTTTTGGCTAATAACTCCTGAGCCATTTATCACTGAAGTGGGGAGGGAAAGAAGTCTTAAGAGTTTGAAAGGAGGAAATCCTACAGATAGTATTTCACAGTAACAGAGAACACATTTTGATGATAAATACAGCCAGACACATTATATCAGTGACTGGGAGCCAAGAAAATAAATTTACCCACACACTTCCTCCCTTCATTTTATTTATCCGGGTTTCATGTTAGCCATATCACTAAAAAAATAAAACAGAGACCATTGGAAAATTATATTATTCAAATTAAAAGTGAATGTCCCTAAAAGAGAAGCAGGTCCCATCAGCTACTGTTCCATTGCAAGATAGTATAAGTCTAGCTGTAGATCCAAAATTTTAGCCACCACTTCTGTTTTTCATATCAGGTGATAGAGAAAATGCTTCAGCCTAGAAATTAGCTTTTTGTGAGTTCTTAAATGATAAGACTTTCCTGTTCAATTACCTATTTGTCTTTCCCTTACTTTTTCATCATGGTGAGTAGACTTACTACCTGATGAGTCAAACCAAAACTTTATTCCTGACAAGTTTTATTCTTCTGCATTAACTTCTTATTAGATTGCTAAATGCTTAGTTTTCTGTTAACAAGTAAAATCAGGCAAACATTATTTGTGAATCTCTTGAGTTTCTCCTTAAATTCTTTGTGTGGGAAAGACACATTTTATTCTGGTAGATGTGAAGTATAACCATATCCAGGATAGTGACTATGTTTTCTGTCAGAACTTTGAAGGGGTATTTTTTTTTAATTTTATGTTTTATATTTTTAGTTATAATGATGTTAAAATGGTGAAGGGAGACATTTCATCTTCCAGTTTAGAGGAATGGAATTGTGTCTACATTCCTGCTGGAGGTATTAATCCTTGAAAACATGGAACTCCTAACATGACTTATTTCATTGTTAGAACAGGAATCAGAATGTATTTAGTGATTCATTGAAGATTGTGAGAGAGAACACTACCCTTGCTAACTCTTAATTCTTAAGACTGTTCCTTCTGCCTACAAAGGAAGGACATATGACCTGCTATAGGACTTCAGTGTTGTAGTCAAACAAAAGTGCCAAAACATAGGTAAAGATGACTATTTCAACCCCATCAATCCAGGAGATAAAACTAATGACAGTATAATGAGACTACTAAACCACCACAGTGAGTGAATCCCTGGCCCTTATTTTTATCAAAAGCATTTCCTGTTTGGAGATGTCGCAATATGTGTTAAAGGTTAATACATACATTTTTTTAAAAAATGAGCCTATTGGTTGCAGTGCTGACCGGAATGCAAGCGGCAAAACCAAAGCTAGTCCCAGAGTGTGGCTCTCTCATTGACACAGATGCTCCTTCCAGATGGAAGGGTTCCCATGTAATCCAGTTGTGAGGAGGTCATCATCTGGCATACTGGGCAGTACTATGGGACCAGTGGCTTAGCAAGGCCCAGTACCAGTGGCTGGTAAGGGTGGGAGCCAGAGGCTGCCATGAACATGACAGTCATCTTGACTATTTTATTGTCAACAGCAATTTCTGCTGTGGATGTGGTCTGTTCATATGACATAGGTCACTTAAATTTTCTCCCATTTACCCCTCTCATATCCATTTGTCTTTCCTAGGCCTCCTGCCACTAATTTTTTGGTTATTCTTCCCCTCTGATCAAGTGGCCATTTATTAGTTACTAAGCATGAGTCACACATGTATAGCCAAATCTACAAAAAAAAATGGAAAACAATTTTATTCAAAATCTTCCCGATTTGGAAGATTAATGTTTATTATTGTCTCCTAATATCATTCTCAAGTCAGATTGTAGTACAGAACCTATTTAATTCCAGATTGTTCATATATTTAAGTAGACCTTACATAAGCCAGGACAACATTTATTTCTCCTCTACCAGCTTCTGTTGGAAAATATTCCTCTGAACCCAGATATGAGATGACGAAGATGAAACAATACTATGGGTAATCCTGTATACTTTTTCACCCAATTCCATGTATGCCACTTTTAGTTTATAGTGGTTAATGTTCAGTTTTATGGTAGGTGGGTCAGATAAGAACCAGTGTTTGATGATCAGTTTGGATTGCATAGTCACTTGTAAGCCATACTCAGGCTGTTTCTAGTAGAGCCCAATAGAGAGCTGATTTTGAAAAACACAGTATCCATTAACATAAGACAGAACGGTCTTTCTCTAGAACTTGGAATGTGTGGGCTGTTATCTTGTGAGTGCCAAAGGTGCCGCACAGTGTCTCGGTTTGTCACAGAGACTGACATTATCATTGCCTCTGCTGGGTGACAAGATACAGGAGGTAGGGAAGGTTGCACCATGATCTGCCTCTCCCTTGTGGAGTGATTCATAGCTCGGGTTCAACACAGAGCTGGCAGGTTTTCATCTTACCTGGGAAATAGAACCAGCCAACACATGCAAACGTGGTTTGTGGTGTCTTCAAAATTCAATGTCTAATTTCTCTTTACTTTTGCACAAGTACACTCTCGATATTTTTTCTCTCACTTTAGAAGAGACACCTCACTCTGTTCCAGTCTACCTGATCTCTACAAACTTCCCCAGTCCCTCAGACTCCAAATATTTTCACTGAACTTTGATGCTAATTCTCTGCTTTTATGTAGGAAAGACAGTTTCCTCCTATAAAGATTGCCTTTGTTAGAAAGAGGAAATGTGAGAATTTTGAGGTTTAACATCTAAGGGAAGGAGGAGTAATAGGATTAGAAATGATTAAGATATGCATGTACCAAATTTGGAAAATAAACATTACTATTCTGTCCCAATAATATGCACTAGTTAAAAAGTTCTTTAGCTGTAAAATCAGCTACCTAGTGCAGCATTCAATCATGAAATTTTTTATTATAATTATAAAATTGATATTTATGAGAGTTGACCAGATAATATAAACATTTTATTTTTCTTAACTCAAATATTTTTGCCATATGTGTAAGTTTTCTAGTTTTACTTCACTGCTACCTTTATCCATGTTTAAAAGCATGAATAGTGCTGAGACCTTACTGTGCTCTAGGTCTTCAACCACTGCTATGTTCTCTTGGATCTTAGCTTTATCTTTCCCAATTACTGAAGAGAAGGAATTTTCCAAAGGTGCCATGGTAACGTTTGGTACTGTATGTGCATTCCTAATTTCCATCATGGTTTCAATTTCTCTTTTTTGCTATGTACTTTATTTGAGTTGTTAGAGTAACCATGTCATCTATATGTCGTAATTTTATAATCACTGTGGTTCTTGTAGCAGCTAAGTGCCATAGATACTTGTTCTCCCCAAGTCTTTCCCGTCTAACTGCCTGTCACTTCATGTTATCACCCTTGACTATTGATTACTCACAACTTGTCAATTTCTTTTTGTTTTACAACTTGTCAATTTCTATGAATTATCTATCCTCCAATCTCTTCCTGCAAAAGTAGTGCATATATACGTGTGTGTGTGATCGATTGATCTATCTATCTATGAGAACATAATCCCAAAATCTAATTTTGAAAGTCTGTTTCTAAATCAACTCTTGGTATTAATTATTATATCTCTCAGGGTGCCAAATGGAAATAATTGACATGTTCAATAAGATAATTTGAGGATGATTTATTTACAGAACATTTAGACAGGTAAAATCACAGGGAAGCAACAAAGTATAGTGCTATAATCTAAAGTAGTAGCAGTCAGGCCTCTTTTTATCAACCCCATGAGCATAGTTAGGATCTATTAACAGAGAGAGGAGAAAGTCATGTGGAAAAGGCAGCACTGACAAGAGCAGTAACATCGTTCACAGTTCACAGCTAGCCTGAGGTGGCACTGCTGTAGAGCACTGGAAGAGTAAGTAACCTGACTTTACTCCTTCCTTTCTCATCTTCTGCCAAAGCATTATAATGATGGTGCCCTCTGGAAGCCAGAGGGCGTGGGGGCCCTTTTGATGTAGTTCACACACATTAACTTTCTGGGCCAGAAACCAAGTGTAGAAAGTAGATACAGGATCTTGGTTTACATGAAATATATCCAGTATACTTTTCATTCTGTTTCCTTAGAGCTTAAAATAGTTTAATGAGCTTAGAGCATCCTCAATTTGTCTGATAAGAAAATAGAGAATAATTGACTGCAGATATGAATGAATGGTAATGAGGATGTGGTAATGTCTCACTCTTCAATCGCTGTTCTCAATCTTCTCACTCTAGTGTTTTCACATGCTCTGAAATAATTGCTGAAAAAATATGCAATCCTGATTTTATCTTTTCATCCTGTTCTTTCCTCTACACCTGCTTTTCCTTAAATTAGAAAGATAAATCAGAAAAACAGAATTCACAGGGAAATTGATAAAATCCATCAAGCTGTCTAGAAAATATACATGTACAATGAAGATATCAAGGACAGATGTTTGTGGGTCACTGAGCCCACACCTCTACAGTTGGTTTCAAATAACATTCATCTGTTCTAGAGGAGATTCTTCATTCTCATATCGCCCACTGGTGGTCGCCAGATGGAGAAAGGCTTGCCTTCCTGATGATAAATGACTCCTTGGTGCCTAACATGGTTATCCCTCGGTTTACTGGAGCATTGTATCCCAAAGCAAAGCAGTATCCATATCCTAAGGTAAGCAACGTGGAGGTGATCGTTCATTCCTTCTCTCTGCATGAGTGACTTGATGGATGGCATGCTTGGTTCATGAACAGGTTGCTTTTGAAAGAGAAAAGACATCTCCTTTACTTGTAAGACAGATTCATCATTTGGAGTTGGCACTAAGTAATCCCGACACGGCTGGGTAGAAAGAGGTAGAAATGATTTGAGGGCATGCGAACTTTCTCTTTCATTATATGTCTTTCTAATGCTCATTCTTGTTTTTGTTTTCATTTTTCTCACCTTGCCAGTTAAAAAGAGAGTGATAGGTGAGTGGTAAGAGGCAGAACTGATGCTAGGTGTCTTCAAATTACATCATACAAGTTGTGAATGTTACAAGGGAGGAGGGAAAAATGTAGTGGTCAAAAGAGTCGGAAGTTTCAAATTCAAAAAATATAAATTTAGCTTCTTTCAGATGACTTCTTAGAGCACTTAATATACTATATGTTAATGTGTATTATAAATCTTCTACAAAATGGACTAAGTGTAAAGAATCTCAATAAAGAATAGACAAAGCATAAAAATTACCAATAAAGAATAGACTAAGCCTAAAAAATTTATTAGTATTAGTACTAATATGAGCATTATTTTGGCAGAGCATATTGTGGAACACAGTTTATGAAATGCTGGTAGATAGCATAGATGAAAGGTTTTATTAGGTGAGGAAAATATGGAAATCTTGCCAAGACAACGTGACTATTTGCAAGTGTTGTATTAAATAAGGCCTCAAGGAACAGAAGGCAAGAACATTGGGAATGCAGAGTTGTTGTTTTTTTTTTTAATTGTAGGCCACCCTTACTTCCTCAAGATCTTTTTCTAAAACTCCATGTCCGCATACATTTATATAACAAAGAAAAGGCCCATTGTAAGAGGCTGTCTGTATCAATCATGAAAAGATATCTTAAAGCAAACTTCTAAAATTCCACTTTACCCATTTTGTCTCCTAATTAGGTAAAAGAGGATGTAGGCTTCACTAGAAGCTGTTTTTAAGACACGCTTTTAGAGAAGTTGTACTTGATTTTTCTCAAGCACAATATATTAGCTGAGCACAGTGCCAGGCAAATTCCCAACATGAAATGTCTCTTTGGCCTGCAGTGAAGTCATGGTCAGGTAAAAGCCAGGCCAGTCACATATCTGTTCTTCTTTTTACTGTGTATCACAATCACATTATCCACGACAGAAAGTAAGAAAGGTTTGAGGATGAAGAGTTAGGAATGAGAAGTGATTTCCTCCTCAAGTTTGTTCGCTGTCTTCTTGACTTCCATCTTCCTTTTGTAGGTTGACTCAGTGCTACTAAATGCGGGATTAAGAGAAACCAGTTTCCATAATTTGGAAGCACTATAATTAGGGTTTTTTCTGAACATAGATTCTAAAGCACATATGCTGAGTCATCTTCCGAATAAGGTGGCAATCAGAACTCACAAAATATTTTTATTACATTTCAAGAAAAGGCCTCATGACTTCTTCAGTTATACATTCAACTATTATTATGTGGATGATAGTTTTTATACTAGTAGAATGTACCAGCACCTCCTTTATTTCCAGATAAAAAGTATAAAGACTTGCCAAATATATTCTCTCACATCATTTGATTTACTTATTGGTGATGAAAGCTCACTTGTTAATTTAAGTAAAAAATAGAAAACTCATCCTGTTTGGTGCCCTGGACAAAACCAGCCCCATGGAAGGGGAACCCTTTCCTAAAAGGAGCAAGAACTTTGTGAGTCACACGAAAAGTTGTATGCGGTGGCTACATCTTCAGCTGTGTTCTGCACTCCACACACTCTCGGCATCAAAATTTTAGAGGGACTGGCACCAATAACTGAACAAACATAAACATCTGATGAAGTTGAACTATTTCAGCAATAATTCAGAGGATTCTGAATGCAAAACTGGGCACTGTATTATTTAACAATTTATTTAATTAGATATTTAATAGAATATTACCATGTTTATCTGTGAATTGTATAAATCGCAAGGGCTCAGCATAGACTCTGTGGGAGTCTTTCCACTTTTTTTAAAAAATTTTATCTTCATCATGTTTGCCTATATTTTACAAATGGGCTGACAAACATTTTAAAAGGTTAAGTGCTTTTATAAAAGTCAGGTCTATTTTGAAAACCCTAAAATAGTTCAAATTTATTGATTCCATCCCTCTCAATAAAACTAGCAGAGACTGTTTCATATTTCAGAAGATAGTGCTGAAATCGAAACACTTCCTTGTCAAGTTAAAAATATTGTGTCTGTGTTTGTTGCATTAGCTCTTAAAGACTTAGCTATATATGTATAGCAGGCTTAGTCTCACATCTGTAATGTGTAAATTTAACATGATGAAGGTCCTGATTGTGCAAGGGTTTTAAAAATAAAAAAGAAACATATTCTAACCAACAAAATGGTAAGCACCCAGTCCTTAGATAGTTATTACATGGAACACCTGCCCTGATGTAAATGATAACGGAATACAACGGAAATAGCACTTACTTTTGATCCTTGCTCTCACAAAATAAATTTCAGTATCACTTTGTGGATGTTGCTTTAATTTTTAAGATTTATCACTTTCTTTTCTAGTTTTTAATTGTTAGCTTTTCTATAACAAATGCATTGTTTCAATTTGCTCATCTGCAATAAACTTTTAAAAAGTAGAACTTTGGAAATTGGGATAGCACATAGAGTTCATACTAAAATGTACTTTAAATTAAAGTAGATTAAAATTAGTGTAGGAAATACCCAATATAGTTAGATTTACTAATGAAATACTTACACTAAACAAATATATTTGTATTTTACTTAATTCAGCATGATTTAAAACTCCTAAAATACTCTGTCATTAGCAATTCAGCACAAAAGAAATGCACAGTTCTATCTCAGTAACCTCAGGTTAATCTTCTTAATTAAAACATTATCTTCTTTAATGACAATTTAGATGCCAGTTAAATAAGGTTAATTATTATTGAGGCTTGTGTTTCAGAATCACAGAGGAGGAATTCTGTGGATTTGCAGTAGCTGTGGCAAATGTGACTGCTAAAAGCAAATAGATGAGCTCCTCTAATTTTCAAACTCTTAAAATGACTCATATTGAGGGGTGAAAATGAACTTGTTATGTGTGCTTAATTTCAAAACTCTGCAGAAAAGTAAAAATGTAATTGGAATTATGAAATGCTGAATAGCTTAATTTGGAGATAGTCTGGTGTTTTCATGGATGTGTCTAGTTTTTGTCTAAAATATACAACATTCAATTTGTGTTCATGCAGAAGATAATTGGGATATCAGGATCCTGCTCGGATATAACCTTACAGTGCTACTGCCAAAGAACACTGCCTTCAAGATAAAAAAGTTAATATGTCTTTGGCAAAGTATAAACTGAATCATTAATAAGCTCACAGAAAAATAAAATTTAATTTCCTTATTAGTTCAGTTTACAGTACCAAATAATAAATATATATTTTTAATTGATTTATTGGTACATTTTAGGTATACAGTACAGTTACATTCATTATTGGAATCTTGTACCTTTACGTGACAGGTCTTGATTCTCATTTTTCCCCTTGTCCCTGCCTTCCCTTCACCCCCTCCCAAATAATAAATATATAAGCACATATTTTCAATAAGGTGAATCAATGTCGTAACATTCACTATCCTTTTCATAATCATATATTCTTTTAGATACTATAGAATAATATTTTTACTATGTAATATAAGTATAATACATTTTTTTCCAGAAAGGAATCTTTTGATTCAAAACATGGGACTGTGACAGTGACAGAGAAGTGTTTGCCTCATTTGGGGGGGTACTGGAGAGCCAACTCAGGATGCTGAGCTTGTAAGGCAGGTGGAAAAACCACTGAGCTAAATCCCCAGCCCTTTGACTCATTTTTTTGCCTCATTTTTGATAAGCATATAAATAGTTAAGAATCTTGCCCATGGTCCATAGCAAGCAAATAACACGGTCAGTATTTGGACTCAGGTGTCTCTGAGAGTCTAAGCTCAACTACCTCTCAAAAGATGGTCTTTCTACCAGCATAGAGGGTTTCAGCCTTGTGCTGAAGGTGGCTTCAGTGCTTTGTGGTTTAAGGAGCCCTGGATTCTGGATAAGTCTGATGGAGGCTATCTTCTGACTTTGCGTGTACAGTACTAGAATACAGAGATGGATATCCATCCATTTGCATAGTAATTATCTGGAAATCTTGTTAAAGCACAGATCCATAGGCCCACATCCAGAACCACACATTGATTCTTGTTTTGAATGAAAAATGGTAGGGCTACTAGAACTAGAGAAAACAATCCAAAAATTAATTTGCAATCAGAAGAGAACTAAATTAGCAAAAGAAATTCTAGGCAATAGAGACATGGCAGGGGTATCACAATCCCCAATATGAAACTATACAACAAAGCCACTGTGATAAAAACAGCATGGTACTGGCAAAGAAACAGACCCGAGGATCAGTGGAATAGATTAGAAGATGCAGAAACATCTTCTAACATACTCAACTACCTCACTTTTGACAAGGGAGCCAAACACCCTCTCTGGAGGATAGATAGCCTCTTTAATAAATGGTGTTGAAAAAAACTGGTTTTCAACTTGTCAAAGATTAAAATTAGACCTGTATCTTTCACCATGCACTAAACTAAAACCCAAGTGGATTAAAGATCTAAATATTAGAACAGAAACACTAAACTTGCTGGAAGATAAGTTAGGTAGAACTCTTGAAGATTTTGGCGTAGCAAAAAGATTTTTATGAATAAATCCTCAGTAACCTAGGAGCTAGCACAAAGAATCAACAATTGGGATCTCATCTTTCTAAAAAGCTTCTGCACTGCCAGAGAAATTACAAGCAGAGCTAAGAGACAACCCACAATGTGGGAAAGAATTTTACCAGTTGTTCTTCAGACAAAGGTCCACTATCTAGAATAAAGAACTAAAAAAAAAAAAAAAAAAAAAAAAAAAAAAACCCCCAAAAAAAGATCCAATTCAAAAATGGGTATCTGAAATGAACAGACATTTCTCAGACGAAGTAAAAGCAGCAAATAATCATATGAAAAAAATGTTCATCACTGTTCATTGGAGAACTGCAGATGAAAACAATGCTGAGATTCCACCTCACCCCAGTAAGAATGGCTGCTATCAAGAAATCAACCAATAACAAATGCTGGCAGGGGTGTGGGGAGATAGGAACTTTCATATTTGATGGGAGTGCAGACTGGTGTAACCACTATGGATATCAATATGGAGATCCCTCAAACCGTTAGAATTATAAGTCCCATTTGACCCAGCTATTCCTCTGCTGGGTGTCTTCCGAAAAGAATTAAAGGAATCATACCACAACAATATATGTTCACCCATGTTTATAGCAGCACAGCTTGTAATAGCTAAAATTTGGAAACAGCCCAGTTGCCCGTCAACTGGAGACAGACTGGATAAAGAAGATGTGGATTTTTTTTCCTATAAAATGTAATACTACTCAGCCATAAAGAATGGGAAACTAGAGAGATTTATAGTTAAGGGGATGCACAATGAGGCCATTCTCTTAAGTGAAATTAATAAGTCACATATGTAAATACCAAATAGTTACTCCGGTGTGAAAAAGTAAAAGAATAAAAAAGGATTAAAATGTATGATTGATGTTGCGTAATAGAAAAAAATTCTAAAAGAGTGGAGGAAGTGGGAGGGGTGGGGGAAAGGTAAAAAGGGAAAAGAAAAAATATGTGAAAAGGAAAAACATGGAAACAATGTCCTTGTAAACAGGGAAGTGTGGAGGGGCTGAGGGGAGGGCTGGGGAATGGGGAAAAATCAGAACCTTATAAGTCATGTGTAGGTACAAGATCCCAATGATGAATGTAACCATATTGTATACCTGATATTTACCAATAAACTTAACAAAGATAAAAAAGTAGGTAGGGATAATGAATTTGTGTTTTTAAGGTTTCTAGTGATCGGTTGCTGCCCCTTGTCCAAGAGCACTTTGAAGGTAGCATTAAGTGCAGTGTGCAGCTCTAAAGGTTGACATTTGACCTAACTAGAGACGTGGTAAGACTAAACATTAAATGGGTAAAGCTAATATTTTAAAGGAGGAACACGACAAGTAAATTTAAACGAGAATGAAGTGACAGGCAAAGTAAGAAAAGCAATTGGATGCCAAACTTCCCAAGACAAATGTGCCCAGGCCCTGGGGAGTTTAGGCCAGTGACAAACTGTACAGAATCAGATAATACACTGTGAGGCAAGCTTGCATTTTCTTCCAGGAAGCCTTTTTCTGTATGAATCATTCCTGTCATCTCTCTTAATATTAACAGTATTCCTGTAGTGAAAATAATTCCTGAATACTTTCTTTGGCTCAAACTTTAGACAGGTGTGTAACACTCTCAGACATTCTAGTCTGTTTGGAATCCTCTGGGTTTTTTTTGTTTTTGTTTTGTTTTGTTTTGTTTTACAAAACAGTGCTTAAGTAGCACTTACTGTGGATGAAGCTTATAATGTTACTTCTAGTCCTGACCTGACTTTGTTATTGACAGTTCTTTAAACATGAATCTGTGTGACATCTTTCAATCAATTTAGTTATTCTATTTAGATTTTTAACTCTCTTTTAATTTCCTTTTTTTCTTCTGTGTACTACTACTCATAGTCTTTGCATAATGCCTAGCTTTACTACAAGAGTTGTTTTGTTTAAAAACACATTGAGCCACAAGTCACCAACTGATTTGATACCTCACTTATTCAGAGGAACATTTCTTTTTTTGTTAATTCTTTCAAACTGCTTGAGACATGTTGAAGAAATTTCCCATTTCTACTCTTTTATTGCTTAGAGTTTTTAGGAAAATCTTGGAAGCTGTTGTCTTCAAGTAAATGAACTGAAAGCACGGTTAAAAGCTTTCTGGATTAAAATGCTGGCTTCCTGGATTATTAGAATTTCAACCTGCATAGTTTGTTTAGCGTCCTCATTTTCATCTTGAAAAGTGTTTTTATCTTACAGAAGGGATATTTAGTGAAAAAAATGCATGTAATTTTCACACATACTATGTGCTAGAAACATACCAAATGGTATATTTACTAGTTACTTTTTATTTAATAAAATTCCATTCACTAAAATAGAATGACATAACATTGATCTGTCTGTCCACCTTTCATACCAGATATCAGGGAGGGCAGTTTATTCACTGGTATGAGATCAATTAAACAAGTCGCCCCATTTTAGGAATCCGTAAAATTGAAAAGAGCAGGTAGATTTGGGATAGCTGATACATTAATTAGGTTTTGTGCAGTTGTGACCATTTGACACATTTTGCACATGGGTGGGATTTCTTTAGTCCTCCAAGTGGATGAGACGTCCTTCTCCTCCCCTCTCTTGCTCTCCTTCCCTCCTTCCCGTTCTTCCTTTCTTTTGGAAGTAGTTGTACTTGCCATCCCAGTTCATAAGCTAGGAGTCGTTGCGTGACCTACCAGTTGTGTTGCACAGCCAGCCCTCTTAGTGCCCTGCTCAGGAAAGAACACAGTAGCACTCCATAATGAATAAAGCCATTGTGATTTTCTATCACCTTTAATTGTCTGACTAAACTGCTTGTGAATCACCAATCTGCAGAAACAATTGAAAGCAATCAAGTTGTTGAATTTAAAATAATTTCGACTGCAGAGAAATTAAACTTTTCCCCTTATAACACAAAAAAAGAGTCAAAATACGTTCCCCCCCCTCAATGTAGTCTAATGTTTAATATACTTGCTTTATAACTTTCATTTTCTCAAAGGCAGGTCAAGTGAACCCAACAGTAAAATTGTATGTTGTAAACCTATATGGACCAACTCATACTTTGGAACTCATGCCACCTGACAGCTTTAAATCAAGGTATGCAATTTCAGTTTCACTCTTACATGGAAATAGAGATCTTCAATCCAATTATCATTTTGTTACCATTTAGTGAGAGTTATGATCAGCTCATCATTTCTACTTGAAAATAAAACCGTGGTTGCCTCCATTAGTGAGGAATGAAGTCATTCTAGGTGTCTGGCTGTTCCTAAGACACATTTAATTTCAAGGTGACTAGAAGGAGTACAAAATGATTAAAGATAGTGTTACTGAGATTGGGCCTATTGCTGGAGATGTGTGACAGAGGAGGACAAAGGAAATTTTCCATTGGATTTTCTTCTAGAATATAGTTGCTCCAGTTTTTTTTTTTTTTTAATGATATTTAAAGGAGTATAACGTCCCTGAAATTTGTGTAGTTTTCCAACTTTCTACTCCAAATTTGCCAAGGATTCTCTAGCATTCTTCTCTGGGCAGACAAATTTAATGTGATTTTGTTTCAAATTACCCTACATCAGAAGTCTTTATATTTAAGAAGTTTGAGCAGAGAAAAAGAAATATATTTCATGTGTCGAAAACATACATTTAATATTAACAAAATCTTCAGTGGTGCAAATAAACAAATAATCATATGTATTTTGAAATCCCAAATGTTCTCAAACTTTAAAGGGGATTTTTTCCAATATTTCAGTCCTTTTGCAATTTGCCTCATAGGGTGGGCAGCTGAGTTAGGAAAATAGTTTCACACTACTGCAACATACAAGTATGCCAAGCTCAGAGTTCATTTTAATGATGTGTGTAATTAGTTTCTATTAGAAATTAACTCAAATGTTGAGCTATTTAGGAAAAATTTCATCCCCGTTGGAGATTTTTACAGATCTAGACCAGTCAGATGCCCATGGGTAGTTTTCCTACTTGGAATGGTAATAAAGCTTGGAGTTTTTACACTAAAACCCCCCTCCCTGGTGTTACCAGAAGGTAGGTACCATGGGAATTATTTCCAGGTTCATGGTATCCTGAACAAAGAATTGGAAAGGACCCACGGAGAAAGCAATGAGAACATACATTCAATGAAGGTGCAAAAGAGATAACACTTTACAGGGTGAGAGCAGGCTGGAGAAGGGCCTCACAGAGGCCCCAGTGATAAGAGAAAGGGGTTTTTTGAATCACAAATCCCTAGATTGGCTTCTCTCTTGCAAATAAGGCATTTGGACAATGATCCTATCAGAAACTCACTTGGCCTGGCGCCAGGTTTAAACTGCCCTATGGTAAGATTTGCTTCGCTTCCAGCCAGCGGTAAATGAAGAATTGAAAAGATGACTTTTGTGACAGTCTTGTAAACAGGGAGAGATCCAGATGAAGAAGTGAAAACACCGCTTTGTGTTTGATTCCTGTATAGTGCTGGAGAGCCACAGAGTCATCTGTGGTCTTGTGTTGCACATGTTGATTTTATGAACTTCCACACATTCTGCCTAGTTGGTTGTACACTTTGAGTCGCATTGTCCTCCAGCATTTCACTGTGTCCCCTTGGTCAAGTCACGGCACCTCTCAGTGTCAGAATCCCCTAGTCTTGACTTAAAAATTTCTAGGCTTCAGCCTTTTTAATTTTTTAAATCTTTGCAATGTGGATCACTTTTATAATATGAATGTTTCTTTCTAATAGGAACTAATGACTACTAACTTTGATTTTGTTACCTATTTACAAATAGAATCATATATGTATTAATTTACTAGTATGCACTTTCTCACCATCCTATCAAATCCATTGAATGTCACTTCTGTTTTTTTAATTTGTATGTGTTGACAACATAGCTACTTGTATTAATTGAGACACTGCCTTAACATTTACTAATAGAATAGCTAAATAATGAATTTGATAACAATTTTCATGTATTTCATGTTTTCTAAACAGCTACTATATTTTTATAATCTTCAAATTATCTGTATAATAACCAAGTGAACTATATTCCATTACGCAATGCAATTATAAACAATCATTTTAATTCATTTTTCCTAGCACACTTGAAACTTAAATATGATTACCTCTTACCATCTTCTCTCTAGCAAAATTACTATAGTAACAAAAAACAATTGTTATGTCATTATAGGGAGAAAGAAAAATATAAATATAGAAGTTGTTCTTTTATGACTTGAGCTGTTGTATAAACTATCCCAAAGGAGAAAATTTGTTTTTACTTGATGATTTTAGGATACTGTTTTAATATTGATTGATTGTTTTGAGATTTGGCTGAAGAATAATAACTAGTGTATATAATGATAGCAGGAAAAGAGCTACATCTGGCATCATTTGGTGGACATCCCCTTCAATCAGATACTGAAACTGATCAAAGCCTGTAAAGGAAATAGATGTTAACTCATTGTTATGGTTTTGGAAAAGAAACTACAAGGGTAGCATAAGCTGGAGAAAGTCATAATTTGTGTTCCTACTTTCTACGTTCATGTGCTCCCTTTATTTTATATTAATATTTATTTATATGTGCATAATTTAGCTAAAGAGCATTCATCAAACAAAATTAGACTATGAATGCAGCCTTTATTCAGTAGTAATTCGGTTCATATTCATCTCATCGCCATTCAGTTCATTTCTGAATCATGGTCTGTGTTGATTCTGAAGAGTATAAGTATGGCGACACCTAAGACAATGGCTTTTGTGAATATACTCAGACTCAGAAATAGTGGGAGTTAATGTATCAGTCATCTCATCTTGAGAGGAAGAAAAATTTTGCAAATTACTGCACTGTTAAGGTTTGAGAGTACTCAGTGCCTTTATTAGAAAATTCAGGTATGAATTTAAAATACAAGTTAATTTCTTTTTTTTCTTTTTATTGAGTTTATTGCTACATTTTAGGTATACAGTACAGTTACACTTATTATTGGGATCTTGTACCTTTACATGACATAGTTAATTTCTATCAAAAGATTTTATTATGACAATAAGTCATGCAAAATTTTGCCACAGGTTACAGTAGTGCCACATTCTTTTGGGGAAAATGATGTATTCTCTTCTGTGTTCTGATCATTTTAGTCTGAAGAGTAAAAGTAAAGATTTGTCATTGTTTTAGTCTTACTGTGTTACTAGAATCATTTTACGTATTCTTGAGTCACTCACCTTTTGTGACTCATTGTTCTCCACCTGTATCATCAAAGTGACACTGTCCTATTGCTCCTGATATTTTGAGCTTTACAATGCCATTTTGTCCTCCTATTTCCTTGAACTGGATCTAGCCCAGATATTTTATTCCTCCGAGGAATATATGTGCCTTTCATGAAAATCAAATTAATAGAATCATCATTGCTCACGGAATTATCCTACGTGATCCTTCTTGAAATAATGCATAGTTATTAACAGGTCCTTGGAGGATGCTAGGTATGGGTAAGTCATGATTGTCATTACAGTATACTTATTGGCTATGCTCTTGTGCTATTTTAGAGAATGACCTCAGAGTAACTATATGTGTACAAAGATTGTATTGCATACACAGAGCAGTGATTAGACAGAGAGCCAATGAAAACACAGGTGTGACCACCAAAATGCCTGCAGATGTCTGCAGGGGAGGTAGAGACCTCAATTTCAAGTACTCTTGTGAATAATTAGTCTCCCTGTATGAGACCTCCCAGCAGACAGTAAGCCTGTAGACTTGAGAATAATCTCTTTGCATTGCTTTTCTCTTTCTCTGTGGTTCAAGAAGACCAGACTTAACAAAAAAAAAAAAAAAGAAGACCAGACCTTGAGGACTTCTTGTTAAACCAGAGCCACTGACGAAAGGAACAAGCAGTAAAGCCAACTATAAGAAAGGAACACTTCTGCTGGCCACTGGCTGTGGAAAACCAGATCTAATGTGTTTGTGACATGGAGTTTCAGGAAGATAGCCACATCCACAGCATATAGGCCAAAGAGTGTACATTTCCAAGTGAGGGTACCATTAGGTCTGTAGGAAGGAATAAGCGAACACAGAGAACAATTTTGTTAGATATATATATATCTTTCTACTACCTATGTGGTAAGGTCTACTTTGGTTTCTGTTTTGGTCATTTTCAACAGTCCACATACACACAAGTAGAGAAGGCAGGGATAAAGGGAAAACATGAGAAACAAGACCTGTCATGTAAAGGTACAAGATCCCAGTGATAAATGTAACTGTACTGTATACCTAAAATGTACCAATAAACTCAGTGAGGAAAAAAATGAAATTCTTCGGATGTATAGAGTACTTATAAGGTTTCAGTTATTCTTGTATCTAAAATAACAAGTCTGTTATTGGTACTTTGCAGATTTTCTGGTCCTGAACATAAATTTGAATCTTTTTTTTCCCAACTAGAGAATATTACATCACGATGGTTAAGTGGATTAGCAACACCAAGACAGTGGTGAGGTGGTTAAACCGGCCACAGAACATCTCCATTCTCACTGTCTGTGAGACCACTACAGGTGCCTGCAGCAGAGTGAGTAAAATTTACCTTTCTTCTGTACTGAAAATGAAATCGTTTATTAATTCTTACAAAGGGAAACCAGGAAATCTTTTGTATAAAGAATTTTATATTTAACTTCCAAGGTGGTATGAAAAGATTCATCATGTTAGAAGTGCACACTTTAATACACGAAGTTTCCAAACTTGGAAGTGGCCCAGGAATAAATAAAGGAATTCTTATGAAACACAAATGGCAAATTAAGCCATTGTAGGATTTATCTTCAATAGGAGATTTCTCTTGATTAACCTGCAATTAAAGGAAGAACCTTTCCTGATCCTTTAAATACACTTTTTTTCTGGTAATTCAGATTACTCTGATAAGTGTTTCTGTCCTATGGCAAAGCAAAAATAAGCCAAAAACAGTCCCTAAACTATTTTGAAAGTAGGTTGTATTTCACTTTCTAAATTTCGTTCTTATAAACTCTGTAGCAAGTTTAATATATATCATTTTTAAGATACTTGGTAGAGGAAATGGGGCGATCACTTTAAACTATGGTATGATGTTCTTGGTAATAGGGTAAAGGATTCTGAGATTTTTTATCAACTGAATTTCCAAATTTTTGTTGTGAAAAAGATGGAAAAATATTACCAGAGTAGCTGTTCTGTGTTGAACAACTATAAAACTAAAAATAAAATTGGCAAAACAAATGTTTTCAGATATTAGACAGTAAGAAGAACAGGAAATGTTAGGCAGGTGCTTTACCATTGAGCTACAGCCCCAGCCCTTAACTGGCAATTCAGGGCAAGGAGATGGAACCAAGCACAGCACAGAGCTGTCACTTATCTCAGGCAGTGAGAATCAGAAACAAATCTTGAGACTCTTCTGGTGAAGATCTGTAAAAAACTGAATAAAGCTTCAATTACATGTATAATAATATGAATTGAAATATAGGTAAAATTATGTACATGGGAGAACAGGAAGAAAATAAGAAACAATTATTTTAATTTCCCCAGGTTAGATGAAGAATGATTTATGTATCCAGAGAGTTCACAAATCCAAAACAGGATAGAGACCAAGAAAAAATATCTAGACATCCATTTTACATTCACGTTGTTACAAATCAAACATTGAGAGAGCGTTATGAGATGTGAAGGTTGGGGACGCTGCTCAGTGGTGGAGTGCTTCCTTAGGATGTGTGTGGTCCTGGATCCCATATCCTAAGAAAAGGGAATGAAATTGAAACGATGCAAAAAACTAGAATGGATATATAAAGAAAAAAACTATTTGAATTATTTTATACCAAAGTGTTTTTTTTTTTTAAGTGGAGTTATGGATTAGCCTAGGGTTTCCATTATGCTAGGCAAGTCCTTTTCCAGAGAGCTGGACCTCCCAATTCCCAATTAAAGAGACTTAATTCATACTTAGAAATCTTTCTGCTGAGATCAGGTGTTTTATCAAATACATTCCTCTTTTTTTTTTAATTAAGTTTACTGGTATATTTTAGGTATAAAAAATAGTTACATTCATCGTTGGGAACTTGTACCTTTACAGGATGGATCTTGGTTCTTATTTTTTCCCCATTCCCCTGCCCTCCCTTCAACCCCTCCAGCCCTCCCTATTTCCAGAGACCTTGTTTCCATTTTTTCCTTTTCTCATATTATTTCCTCTCCCTTCTTTCTTTTTTCCTATCCTTCCCACTTCCTTTCTTGATATGTTTTGTGTTGCTGAAACAAAATAACATGGATTACATAATTTATAATGAATAGCGATGTATAGGATCACTTTTGCAGGCTAAGAGGTACAAGATTGAGGGGCTGGCATCTAGTGAGAGCCTACTTGTTTTATTATTCTTTAGCAAAAGGACAAAGGAAGATGCAAGGGAGATAAAAAACAGTTAAACCCATTTTTTTAGGGTAACCTCCACTCAAAATAAAGATACTAATCTGTTCATATACCTTAAGTTCCCACCTTTTAATGCTATTAGATTGGTAAGTTAAATTTTGTGATGATTTTATGAGGTAACATAAATTCCAACAATAGCATTACTGCAAAGACTAAAGGATCTCATTCTTACAAGTTCTAGATAGTAGAAAAGAAAGAATACTTTTTAGTTTAATTTATGATAACATAAATATCAAAGCATGAAAAGGACATCAAAAGCGAGAATGTTTTAGGCTGTTATTTCTCATGTACAAACATACAAAAAAATCATTTACCATATTAATACCCAATTCCAGCAATGTAAATAGGAAGGGGTAGGACATGAATAAAAGGATAGTACCCCCCTATAATTTATAGTTGGTTTAGTTTTGAAAACCAAATAATATCAAGCATTATGTGATAAGAATAAAAATAAATATTTCAGTAGATGAAGGACAAACAGCTAAAATTTAATACCCATTCATGATATGTTTCAGTATAAATAAGTGGAAAAACATTCTTTTCTTTTTTTTCCTCATTGAGTTTTTGGTACATTTTAGGTATACAATAGAGTTACATTCATCATTGGGATCTTGTACCTTTACATGACAGGTCTTGGTTCTCATTTTTTCCCCTTACCCCTGCCCTCCCTTTATCCCCTCCTCCCTTCCCTATTTGGAAAACCATTCTTCTGTTAAAAGGATATCCAGGAAACATTTTCATACTCAATAGTGAAACATTTATCTTATTCCCATTAAGATCAACAGTAAGTTAAGGAATCGATTCTTCTTACTGCTGTGCAACCTAAAGGCCCCAGTCAGAGTAAGTTAGCAAGGAACAAATGTCATAATGTTTGGAAAGAAAATGGAACTGTCTTTATTTATAGGGGACAGGTACTTTTCATATAAAGAAAGGGTAATAAATTTACAAATAACCTATAATAAAAGAGCACCATCTGCAAGACCAATGTACCAACTTCAGTTTTGTGTTCAATTTCTCAATTGTGATTTTTTTGTGTGTGTGTGTGTGATTATTTTGTGAATTGTAATTTAAATGGGAATACTTGGTAAAGTGATTAGGAGTTAAGCACACAGTGACTCTGAGTTGCTTTCAAGATGTCTTTTAAGTAGCATAGATCTAATTTCCTATTTATTGGTTTTGAAAGCATATGATGCTTTCATCTCAAATGATTTAGAAACAGGAGAAAGTGACAACACAAATGGGAAAAGCATAAGCAAGTGGAGAATCTGTCTACAGACTATACAACATTTTCTTGAACTGTCTTAACAGTTCTCTGTAAGTTTATACCTGTTTCCAAGTAAAAAATTCACAAAAGCAAAATATATTTCTGTATAATAACAATAACACTGTGGTAAGAAAGCTAAAATACTTTTAAAATATTGAAAGAATTAAATATTTAAGCCTAAATTTAACAAATACTGTGTAAAATCGCAACATTGAATACTACAGAATTGCTAAATGGCATTGAAAAAGACCTAAATAAACGAAATAAAAGCCCTAACTAAATGAAAGGCCTATAAATTCAGCATTCTTGAAATGAAAAGCTAGGTACTGCAATATCATTTCTATCCAAATTGAATTGTAATCTTCAAATAACCCTAATTGTTAGAAATGAGCCCCCAGGCACAAGTTGTTGGTGCCAGAAAGAGTACACTGCAGTGGCAATCAAGACGAGGCAAAGTTTAAAGTTGACTTCTCCAGAAAGGTGCAAGTGCACTCAGACAGGAGGCAGCCAGCAGGTGCGGTGGTGGGGAAGAGGGATTTTAGGCCTAATGCATAGGAAGCAGCTATCCTTTAAATCCATTGGTTGCTTTTATTTTTTAATTAATTGTAATGAACGTAATTGTACTGTATACCTTAAATGTACCAATAAACTCAATTAATAAAACAAATAAATAAAAGTAAACCCATTGGTTGAATTCAAAGGCTTACAAGCTATCACTGTTAGCTAGTTTAAGGCAAGGAGGGGAGGATCTGAAGGGTTGCTGAAGGGGAAGAGGAATGGAAGGGGAGAGGGTGTGGAAAACAGAAAGTCTTTGGCTACTGATAAGCTATCTTTGCTCTGCAGCTGTGTTTCCAAGTTTCCAATAATTGCAGTGTGAGGGGTGGGGCCACCTAGGGTGGACAAGTCTAACATGGAGGCATTTCTGTTTTATTGTATTTTGGTAGAAAAATACAGGGCCACAGTTTCTCACTTAATTAAAGTACTCTTCGACTCTATATAAACATAAGCATGTATTAAAATTTATATGGTAGTGCACAGGACCCAAACTAGTCAAAACTACTTCATAAGGAAACAAATATGGAAAATGTTGCGCTGCCTAATTCAAAAAATACAGTGACTAGAAAGCTACAGAAACCTAGAGATGGTAAGGAAAGTACAGTAATATGCAGAGTGAACTGAATTGAGTACTATATAGGAATATAGGCCCACATTTATACAATCAATTCATTTCAACAGAGATGTCAGAAACTATTGAATGGAGAAAAGTCCTAGAACAATTGATATCCAAGAAGGAAAAAGAATTATTTTTGATATCTTTTTCATATCATTTTGTAAAGCCAGTTTGAGAAAAATCATAACCCTAAATCTAAAGCATAGGACTGTTTGCCTTGTAGAGGAAAGTACAGAATGTAACTTCACTATACAAATTAGACGAAAACATCATTGATCATTAAAAAACACATGTGATATTATAAACATTAGAAATATAAAGGAAAAAGATAAATCACAGACTGGGGAAAAGTATTTTGGAAAAAGTGTGCATCTGAAAAAGAAATGTGGAAATAAATCCTATATATCCATGTTAATGACAACCCGGCAAAAGCATCAAAACGTTTGAACAGATAATTATAAGAAAGATAATAAACAGATAACAAAGTGTTCAACCCCATTAGACAGTAGAAAATGTAAATTAAACACACAATGAGGTGTAGAAGTGTAGCTCAGTGACAGAGGATTTACCTAGCATTCCAGAGGGTATGAGTACAATCCCCAACCCTACCAAAAAAGAAAAAATATAATGAGATAACGTGACATACCACTTGAGAGACTAAATTAAAACATACCAAGATCTTCACAATGTTATCTATGGATAAGGATGTGGAAAGCTAAATTTTTAAATTTTTGCAGATATAAAAGTAAAATGATACAATTACTTTAAAACATTTTTTCAGTTTCAAATATTTGCAAGCATACTATGTATAACATAATAATATAGTATGGGTAATTTATTAAGTATATATGTCAACATTATATAAATACATGTATATATAATGTACATCATAATTCTGCTTCTAGGTATTTGTAAAGACATAAACATGTCTGCCCAAAAATTTGTAAAACAAGTCTATTTAGAAAAGTTTTGTTCACAGTAGCTAAGAAAGTGGCAACTATTCAATTATTGTTAATATGGAATATATTGAAAAGATGAGGCATATCTATAAAATAAAATTCAACTCAGCAATTTTAAAAGGAATAGAAATAGAATGTTGCTATTTTTCATGATAGTTAAAGTCAAATATGTGATATGAAGGAAACCTCAAGTTCTGAATCATATAGCATGTTCATAATGAGTATTTTCATTATATATTTCAAATTTATATTTTAATTTTCTGGATTTTTAATTTGAAATTTAAAATTCCTATTTGAAAATAGGAAAAATTAATGTCATGTTGGTACTTCAGGGACGGAGAAGGTTCTGAGGAGATGTGAAAGTCCAGCATCTTGATAGGATGTAAATATATTTTTTGAAAACATACCACATTATGTGCTGTAAATCTGTGATCTCACTACCTATGAATATCTTTAAAACCATTTTTCAAATAGTCTGTAAAAGAGAAATATAAAGGCAGACATTTCTCTGTGAATGGAGTGATGTGCATTAATGTGGAGATTAAATAGTTTAATCAGCCATTTACTTACTAGGTTGATGTATTCTTATCACATTAGGCTTACATCAGTAGAAAATTTACCTCAGTCATTCTTCTTTATCTGGTTATATTATAGATTAGGTTTTCTCTGTTCATTTGGTACAAGGTTCTCAGTGGTTTTATATTCAACTGATTTTCATTTAAAACTTAGCCTATATATAATGTAGTTAGAGAAAACCTGTTACTTTTGCTATAGAAGGATAATCTTAATGTTTCCATTATGGGTAAACACAGGGTAAATTAAAATGCTACTATAGGAAAATTGATATATAAGTCCTACCATATTATTCATTTGACAGACTATCGACATTCTAATTCTGTGCCATGTTGGGAGTTTAAGTGTTTTATTTTCAGTTAATTGAAATAACAAGACAAATAATAGCATATGGAGTTTTCAGCTCTAATGAATTTTGAGAAAATTTGGTGGCACTAAAGAGCAGTGGTATCATTTTCTATTTAAGTCTTTTTTCTATCTGCCAAAAATGTTCAGTGTTGAGGTACAAATACTCAAGCAATTATTTCATTAGATACCTTCCTGATGTCTGCATATAGTAAAGAGTTGTTGAAGAAAATACCCCAGAAAGAAAAAGTGGTCAATTATAAAGTAATAGTAATGTAAATTTAGAAAAAAATGCCATATAAAACTTCAAAAATTATAATTAATCAGTTTGAAGTGAGTATGTAGTAAAATCTCTAACATATTAGAGATATATGGTCTCTAATATGTAATCTCTAATACGTTTTCTTAATTTCAGTTTATTATAGAGTAATTTCTTTCATAAACCTACAAGATATTTCATATCAGTACACAGAAGCAGCATTATCAAATATTTTATGTACTGGATTTAACTGAAGGTTGAATTAGTCAAATTTTGTTTTTTGAAACAGGATTTTGCTTTTAACCATTTAAAAGAATATTTTAAAGGCACGTATAGTTTTGATATTTCAAATGTTTGACATTTTTCTTAAGACTGTGTACCAAAAGTAAGAAAAAGTGGCTATGGTAAAGAGCAGATTGAATTGAAAAGAATGTCCATTTTTAAAAACTTTATGCCTGGCTTTTTGCCTAGTTCAGTTTGAGGACTTAATTTTGTTTCCTCATGATACCCAGAGGTGAAAAGAGGCAGCATCTGTTGGTTCAAATGAGGTAATCCAGAGACCAGACAGGGAAATGTTCTATCCTTTGTGATCTATCCATGTACAGCTGGATTCTGAAGTTCATGCACACATAAAAAGACTATAATTAAATTATCCTTTAATCCGAGTTTTCTACATTTCATTCAGTTTAATTCAATGGCAGTGTACTCTCTCGTATTTCTAGTTGAACGAAAGAAGAAAATGTCTGAAGATAACAGTGTAAAAACATTAACTGGGCATATGCTTACTTTGGTTCTAAAGTTTCACGGAACTAATTGTTTTGTTTCGTTTCAGAAATATGAGATGACCTCAGATACTTGGCTTTCTAAACAGGTACGGCAGAGGAGACTCTGTCACACTGTGACCGCGTGACCATCCTATTCACCGATTTATTACACAATAAATTTCTCTAAAAACTTATTTTACTTCCTTGACTAAAATTTTGGTATGTTTGACAAAGTGATTTGTTTCCATTAAAAATTAATGACTGGGCTTTTAAATATATCACTTGTAAATAGGTTACTTCTGTCTTTTTATGGGCTATAATGTCAGAATAACAGTAAGAATCCTTTTTCTGAATCAATCGTATAAGTAAGCAGTTCTGTAGGTAAAGGGAAAGTTGAAACCCCTTAAAACTAGAAACACCTGCATTATTCAGATTGCCCCCAAAATTGACCAAACCTCTAAGAAATTGGTCATTTGGAGATTATCCAGAAGAATCATGATTTCCTTCGAAATATCATGGCTTTTAATGATATTTTGTGACATAAGCAAGCTTGGAATAAGATGACTAAAATAGAGTTCTCCACCACCCAGTCTCAGACTGACAACTCAGAAGGAGGCACAACAGGTCTTGTGGGTGCAGCCGTTTCACTGTGAACTCTTTCACTGCTCTTCTGTGGACTGAGTTGTTCTGATGTGTTTGCTTGGGTTGTTGATTTATGTTCTGCTATATATCACATCACGTTCTTACATTTGGTGTCCTCTGCCTGGGTGCCACACAGATCTATGGTTTCACTTAGCACTCATATTGAGTCCTCCACATTTGTAGCCTTAGCTAGTTTGATGAGATCTGAAACTCATATTCATGCTTGGCTTCTCCTAAATCTATCAAAGTAACTTCACACAGCTCAGGTCTTCTTGTCTTTCTTCTTTCTTTTATATGGGGGGTAATTTAAATTTTTTTATCTCATTGAGTTTATTAGTACTGTTTAGCTATACAGTACAGTTATTTTCATCATCGAGATCTTGTAACTTTACATGATGTATTTTGGTTCTTATTTTTTTCCCGATACCCCTGTGCTCCCTTCACCCCCTCCTTATTAGTACATGTTTACAATACATAATGATTTATTTCACAGTAGGGAATTGGTACACATACATAACACATTTGAAATCCCCCCTCCGTTCCCTTTACCTCCTTTTTTCTAGCATCAGATTTATTTATTTGTTATAAGTCCTGGAAAAATTAATTACCATATATACAGATTAAAAACCAGTCAAAGAATGTGTAAAAGATGTAAGACAGTGGTACAATGTCAAGGTAGAGATTTAGATACATTGTCTGTGTTGCATTACAATACTCTTTCTCTCCCTCTTTTTTTTTTTTTTTTTTGTACTGGGGATCGAACTCAGGACCTTGGGCTTGCAAGGCAGGCAGTGGCACTTGAGCTAAATCCCTGGTTCTTTCTCTCTATATACCTCTTCTCTTTTATTTTATGTATATATAAAGTTTCATATAAGAGAAACCATGTGATATAGCATTTATACTTGTGTATCTGAGCCACTTTGCTTAATATTATCATCTCAAGATGCATCCATTTTCCTAAAAATGAATCGTTTATCCTTATTTATAGGAGAATAGTATCCTATTGTGTATAAATACATTTTCTTTATCCATTCATTCATCTGTTGATGGGCATATAGGCTATTTCCAAAATTTAAATGTTATGAATTACACTGCTAAAAATAGGAGTATGCATGTAACTCTGTAATACAATGTCTTTGATTCTTTTGAGAAGAATTGGGAATAGATGAGTCAAAGAGAATCAGTTTTAAGTTTTTTGAGGAATTTCCATACCTTTTATCACAGTATTCAATAACATAATTTTTATTTAGCTAATTAATAAAATTATTAACCCTGTGGTTATCCTGGAACATTGATTAATCCTTATCTACATATAAAATTGATCACCAAAATTTTGAATTATCTTTTCACAACTCTATCAAGCCAATCAAATTTTCTATAATTCACGAACACTGTCCAGATTCAGACCTTGAGAACCACAGTCCTTTCGTAATCAGCAAACTGTCAGCCCATCAGACAGCTGCCCATCTGTTCATGATCCAGGCTGAGTGACTTTTCTGAAACCTATAGATATCTATAGATATATGTGATTGTCACTCTCAACATCACCCTCTTACTCCCACTGCCTCCACTCGAGCACTCTCTGTCTGTTCCTTCGGATAATGGCCACCTTGTAGATTGTTCCAGTTCTGTGCACGCCATTGCTACAACCATTTTCCCCCTTCCGACCATGTCAGCTCTCAATGCAACGGGCCTTCCTTGTGAACAAAGTTTTGTGAAAAACTGTTTATTTGTTGCCTACTCAGTTTTTTCATTCTTAGTTTAAATAATCTACTTGAGGATTCACCTTATTCACCAATAACCCTAAACCTATCATATCCCCCAATAAAACTTAAATTCAAATGTAATATTTGTGTAATGCTTATCCAACTATTTCTATGAATTCTTTAAAAAACAAGGATGTTTCTTTTTTCTTCTCCATTGTAATTCAGATGCCTGACATTGAATCCATTATGTAAGAATAGCTGTATATGTTTGTTGACTGGATGAAAAGAATAGGATAACAGGACTCCATATAGGCTAAATACTAACTCAAAATTTACATATACAAATAAGTGGTTACATACATACATATAGTCTATATATGTGTGTGTGTGTGTGTGTGTGCGTATACACACAAATATCTATTAATGCAAAAATTTATTTTAGTAAATGTTCAAGATAAATCAGAATAAATCTTGATTTTTTAGTCAGTAATTGATAATAAAATAAAAAACAAGAATATAATGCATATTTATGTATTCTGATTTGCTTTGCTTTATTGAATCTATTTTTCTATCATTTTTGTGACCAGTCACATTTATAATAGTTCAATAGACATCAGTGTACCTAAATCTAAACATCCTGTTTATAAATGTTTAATAAAAAAGTTAAAGCAAATTATTCATTTATTAAATATTCAGTAAAATATAAAGTTCATACCTTATCATATTTGATTTTTTCTCCAAAAGTTCTCAGAGCATTTTATTAAATTCTTAGAATTACATGAAATTCAAATTCAAAGGATGATCATATTAGCAGAAATAAGAATCAAATATCTAATATACCTTATAGTTAGAAATTTGACAGAATTGCAAGCTCACTTTCTGGATAGTAATATGCCCAGAGAAGTCGTGTGCTTGGCCTAGCATTCAAGGGACTTTACACTTGGGGTGTGCAGCATGCAGTATGTTTGGTCAGGGAACAGCATTTAATATCCAAATCTGAGGCCATGTATGCCAGCACTATCTGTGAGTTCACAAAGGAAGATGGCTCCATAGAGCCGAATATTTTCCCCCAGATCCTGTTTACCAGTGCAAATTTGTAAACCCAACAATGTAGTTGAAATTATAGCCTCAATCTACTTTTTTTCTGTGTCATTGTTAATGAACTACAATTGAAAGGGGAGGCTATATGTAGAATACTCAGATATCTGCGTAACATAAAATAACCATCTTTTCAGTGAAGCACTAAGAGACAATAGTGAGTGAAGGAGGAACTATCGGAGGAAATTTATAGATACAACATTAAACTGAAATATTTTTACCTATTGCACACGCGCATTCCTGTACTCAACAACTGAGTCAGGCACTGTGTTCCATGCAATTAATGCAGTGCATTAAAAGCCATGAAGGAGGTGAATAAATATACTTTTTAGACTGTCAGAAGAGAAATTTTTTGCTAGGGAAGATTCTATAACTTGCAAAATTTGAAAAATGGTTTATACCTCATGAGACTAAATAAAAACTGAGTAAGAATTAGAATCAAAAGAAAAGCTGTCCCAGAAGAGCAGGGGATGGAACAAATAGAATTATTCATTGTATCATAGTTGATCAATGGAATTCACTCAGTAGATGAGTAGATGTCTCTGTCTACTAAATACCTAACTATAAAAATTTTCTCAACTTGGAATTGCATATTATTTGAATTCTTTCAGTTTATCATATTCTTATAATTTCTTGAATGCCCATAAATAAATAAAATAGTATCTCTGTATTACTATTCAGAGACATTGTTACTAATGAAACTAATATTGGACTCCCTGGGGTGCTAAAATAGCCATAAACTGACTTGTTTATTCAATAAATAATTACAGTACAGACAAGAATTCCCATGGACTACAGTGCTAGAAATAGTGCAGTGAAGAATACAAGATTTCTGCCTCACGATGCTCACATTATTAAAGAACACTGTACTTACATACATATATGCTACTTCCATAAACACACAAACACAGACAGGGAGACAAATGCACATATAAATAAAATATTTGTCGAATGGTGTAATGTGCTATAAAAATTTTTAAAAGAAGGTTAAAAAGGGTATGAGGTAAAGTTGGACAACCTGGCTTCTCTCTTCTACCTACATAGGGTAATCTGGAAAAACTTCACTGATACGTGAAATTGGAAAAGAGACAGAAGGCAAAAAGAGTTAGGTAAAGATAGTAAAATCTGTGAAGGTTATGGAGTAGAAACATGCAGGAGATCAGAGAGAGAGCCGCAAAAGAAGACGAGAGCATCAGAAAGCAGATGTCCATCTACAAGAGTTGTAAGGTTTTTAAAGACCTACAGAGGAAGCCTTTCTTTATACCATAGATATATAACCACTGTCATTAATCTGGCAGGAAATAATTCAATGTTTTGTCACATAAATCCATTTTCTTGACACCCTTCCTAAAACAAAACAATCAAAATGTATGACTTCCATGGTTTAATTTTCAAAATTAATTTTATTTATTAATATGCCACTACAGTTTAATTTAAAAAATCAATTATGGGTTTACTGTTTTTTTTTTGTTTTTTTTTTTTTTTTTTTTTTTTTTTTTTTTTTTTTTTTTTTTTTTTTTTTTTTTTTTTTTTTTTTTTTTTTTTTTTTTTTTTTTTTTTTTTTTTTTTTTTTGCATCTGTGGAGAGATAAGTAAGGAAAATGGGAAATTTGGGTTAAATCATTTTCTCTATCTTCATTTTGTAGCTTTTATGCTTTCAGTAAATTTTGTATAAAATGTAAGAAATGAATCTTCAAGTAACTAGAGATGTTCAGTAAAAGTACAGAAAAATATATTAGCATGTTATGGAATTTTGTAATTTTTAAAAAATATATATTTTCATAAGCTACTGCAGATGTTCACATTTTTTTATCTTTGAAGAATAAATAGCCAAGGACAATCTCATACAAAGATACGAAAAATCCTTGTGTAAATCAATTTAAAATGTGTACTTAGTGAAGTTTTAAATCATTCCCATCCACTGTGAAATTGCTCTGTTTTCTCACCACTCAACATACAAACACTATGTGTTACTAACTTAATTTTAAAAAAAGAAATGTCATATACTTTATGTTTTAAATTGTATAACCACTATGGAAATCAGTATGAGATTACCTCTCAGAATTAAAGCTAGAATTGTAATTGACCCAGCTATTTCCTTCTAGATACCTTCCTGCGTTAAAGACATCATATCATAGTGATATATGCATATTGTTTATAACAGCACAATTCATAATAGCTAAATCTCAAAAACACCCTATGTCCATCCACAGATAATTCACTACTCCTGTGCCATAAGATGGCTAAACATGAGTCATTTGTCGGAAAATGGATGTACCTTCAGACCATAATGCTAAGAGAAAAAAGTCAGAAACACCAGCTTAAATATTACATGGTTTATATTAAATCTTATATTATAAGCTTTGTGCAGTGGCAGTATCAAAACCAATGAGGTTTAGCCAAGGCATGATTGTTGCTAATTGAAAATTTAAATCTTATATTATAAATGAAGAGCAAGATAAATAACAGATAATAAAAAGTAGGAAGATAGATCTTTCTCAAATGAGACGAGGATTGAAAGAAGGGAGGGGAGAAGAATAAGTTGTGTTTTGTATATATCCCAGTTCTACAGAAGGAATGGAAACACGCACTAATAAAAGAAATATTTTGACTATCTTGCAAACTAATTCTAAGTCAATACAAACCACGTTTGGCTCTGTAGTGTGAAAGAGAACATGTCCCGTGCCGTTTTCCGAGTTTCACACGTGCTTCTATATTTCAGAATGAGGAACCTGTATTTTCCAGAGATGGCAGCAAATTCTTCATGACAGTTCCTGTAAAGCAAGGAGGGCGTGGAGAGTTCCACCACATAGCCATGTTCTTTGTTCAGGTACGTGCTGGCTTCTCTCTGTGGTATGACTTCATTGTTGTTATGTCCCTGGAAACCCAATTTTTGTGACACTGAACCCAGAGAGTGCGTCTAGTTAGAACCAGCGCAGCAATGTGTAAGCAAAGGGTCCCCATCCATGACCTAAATTCACTGTATTTTCACAGAAAACAGTATCCACACACCAAAAAACATAGTGAGGCTGCCATTGGTTCAACAAACGGAGGGCCTTTGAGTATATAATTTGATAAATTAAAAGAACCCAGATATTACATTCCAAGGAAAATTTAAACAACAGTTTTTATTCAGCCAATATTTATCTCTTCAGTAATATTTTCAAAGTGCTATAAAAATTTTGAATGCTCATCACAAACTGAATGTCCATCAAAATTGAAGGGGTGAGTAAATGAGAGGTACACAAACAAAATGTAATGCAGATTTTTTTAAAGGTTAAAACAGATTTTTTATGTGCTGCCCCAACTACAGAGGCTAAGCTATATTTTAATGGGTTTTTTTTTTTTTGGTATAAAAAGAAAAAATTGTTTTTCCTCCAACCTTCAAAAGAATAGTATCAATTTCAAAAATTACATTTAATTACTTTTAAAAATCGTAAATTCACAGTAGATAGGTTAATATAGTAAGATTGTAGGCAACTTGAATTTAATTTTCATTAAGAATAAAGCATCCTTCAAAATCAAATAGCCGCCCTAGCCTCACAGGTAAAAGGCTTTCTAACAATAAATCACTGGAAATGAATTGGAATCTTTATGAGAATGTTACAAAAGCTAGCCAAGAATTTCATACCTAACCAACACATGGAGAATATAAATGTGGCAAACGTTTCCTATCCAAATTGGATATTTTCAAGTTCCTAGAACTATGAACTCCTGCATATTCTGAAAAAGTTGTTATCTTTATGCATATTTGTATTGAGATCTATCTAATGCTCTGACTTTTCAAAATCTTGTGTCAACAGTTTAAACTTTAAAACTTGTACAACATCTGTATTATTAAAGTACTTGTCATATATTTAACTTTAATTTTAATCAATGGTGAATTAAATAATTTAGAACAGATATACTTCCAAAGTAGAGACGTAGATTGATTTTCATAGAATATTTATTAAGGCAGACATGCAGATTAGACTACTCTGTAATGTTGAATTAATGTAGAATTAATATTCTAAGTGAATCTATACATTTATATGAACAAAATTTTGGGTGTTTCTTTAGCAAACTTGCCAGATTGTATCAAGGAGGTAGTGGTTGTAGCTAAAAATTACTTTTTAACGCAAAAACTGGAAATGTCACTAGGAAATTGTTTTACTTTTGGGGAGATAGGCTTTGTTAGAACGAATATTAGGTAGTGTTTGGCAAAAAGATATTTTCTAATTCTTATAAATAATTGTGGCATTACATTGACTTTTTAAATTTCAGTATTTTATATTCAACAAGCTATGTAAAAAGCTAAGTGGTAAAAATTTTATCTAAATCATGCATACTATAGTGAGACAGGAAAAGGTATACAATATATACAATAAATATTTATATTATATTTATATTCCCCAAAGGAAATCATCTATTCAGCATATCAGGAGGATAATGTCTAGAATAGTATTAGACAGAAGGATGATTTTGGCATGCGAGATGAGTTATTTACATACCTAACCCAAAAATTTTTTAAGTCATGGGAAAAAATATCTTCTGCCCTAAATTTAAAAAGCTGACCTGTAATCCCATTCATTTTCTTCTTCATGAAAGGAAAACTTCACAAAGGAGGTGTGCTTGCTTTGTTTCTCTTCTGTATAGAGACCATAACAAAGCTTTTTTATTAAACTAGAAAATATTTTGTTTTGTTCTAATTACTGCTCAGAGTATTCATGGTTTGCCTGACTGAAAACTGGACATGACTATGATTGTTTATGGATATTTTGAGGGTAGACTAAAAATTATTTTTAATGAATCAGAGGTCTGTACTAGATAAATACAGTTTATCCTTATGTTCTCACGTGTCTGTAAACACGTCTGTACAACCCTTACACAGATACACACAGATACATGCATTATTTTATAAAATATTTTGTAGTTTCTTGTTTCAGTATAATAATAGTTAATAGGGCCAGGAATTTAGCACAGTGGTTCTGCTGCCTGCCTCTCAAGCGCAAGGTCCTAAATTCAATCCCCGTAACAACAAAAAAGCTAATAAAAAAGTTGTCTTGTGAATTCTAAGACTGCCTTAGTGAGAGGGCGATAGATATATGATGCACTAAAAAAATTAAGAGAAATTACTTCTAGATTTTGTATGATTTGGAGATAAATACTCATATATAAACACATTTTTCTGTCTACAGTTATTTTCCAAAAAACACGTTTCTAGATGTTAAAAAATCCCTAATTCAAACATGCATACACATGTGTGAGGTATTTGTTTCAGTTTTAGTATACAGCCCAAAATTTGCTCAAGAAAAAAACATAAATTTACAGTCTAAAGAGTCAAGCTCTCTTACATTGGCGACGTGGTACCGTCTTCTCACTTTTGCGATGCTGTATTATTTCATTAAGTTTGCCAGGCCCAGGAAAGGTGAAGAGGCAGAGCCCGGAGCCTCAGCCGCCCCCATTTCCAAAGACCACTGCCTTAGTACTGGGTGCTGTGTATTTGAGTGCTTCCTGATTCACTGAGACTTTGTTTGTTTACCTCAAGTACTCACTAAATGAAATTACTAAGTTTTTGTGAACATTGTACTTTTTACACAATCAGTAAATAGATTAAAGCCATTAGAAGCTATCCTACCAAATTATTGTTCTGGGGCTATTTTCATTATGTAAAGTGCGGGATGTCATTACAAATATTTACAAAAGCTTTTCTCTTTTAAAGTAAATTCCAAAAAATAAAAAGAGAAAGAATTCATGTAAGTTCCTCTAGCTTTTCATTAAAATGTGATTGTAATTTTATGTAAACTATGGTATTACATCTTTGTAATTTAAAATTAAAATACCAGGCTTCTCATATAAAATGGTTTTTGGAAAGAATTCCATAAAAATTAATATCTAGTTGACTGGAGGTACACAGATAACCATTATTGTTCAATGTATAATTGAAGGCAAATTTGTCATCATATCATAGATGGCATTTTACATAAAGCTTATGTATCTTATGAATTATTTCTTCATATTGCTTAATAGAACTAGAATTGCTGGATCAAAAGTGAAATATTTCTTTGCCCTTATATTTTCATTTCCAGATTGATTTTGTTGTATGTGTAAACAGATTTTGTGAGCATTTTCTCTGTTTTTTGTGGGGCTTCTTTTGGTTTTTTTTTTGTTGTTGTTGTTTGTTTGTCTGTTTAGTACCGGGGATCGAACTCACATCCTTGCGCTTGTGAGGCAGGTGGCGGAACCACTGAGCTAGATCCCCAGCCCTCCCCTTCGTGATACAGTGAACCAAAAACAGTGTTTAAAAATCTGAGCAAAATAATGATGGATGATAGGAAGGAGCTGAAGAGAGCGAGGGAAGTGGGATGCGGAGGAGGAGAAGATGAATTTTAAAACAGGATTAAAATATGCTGTATACGTAACTCACTCCCCATGAGGAATATAATCATGTACTACAAATGTGTACCAGTAAAAATTTAAAAATGAAGAAAGGAATACATAGACAAAATCTATGACTTTTCTGAAAAATAATAGAGCAAAAAATTGTTTATTTGAACAACTGAATCTATTCTCTTATATGCAAAATTGTTCTTCTGAACAAATATTTGCTGTACACAGATTAATATCAAGTGATGTACTTCCTGCAACTCACTCTGAGTCAAAACTTCTTTTACCTCAGACCACTGAACTTCTGATTAGTTCATATCCTGCCATTCCTTTCTCTCAAAATAATATTTGTTACAGATTCTGAATTGTAACTCTTGAGTTGTAACATCCTACTTGCTGCAATGGCTGCAGTTAAGAGACAGACTTTTGTCAAACACAGACCTCCTTTTCTCTTAAATGTGGGGTAAGCACAGTTTCCATTAGGTGAAGTGGTTCATATTCACAGACATAAGCAATTGCACTATCACCTTCCAGAATTGCGTTAAATGAAAAATTATATGTTAGTCAATCGATTCACTTTCTCTATTCAGCAACATGAAGTTTTGCCTACGAGAGCTGATGATTTCACTTGGAACAATTTTAAATGCTATTATTCATTGCAAAAACTAGAAAATATCATGCCCCCAATTCACAATTGTATCACCTAATCAAGCCAATGAAATTTTTTCATTAAATTTCACTGCTGTATCTGATTAGGACATTGTCTGAAAACAATTAGCTTATTTCATATGGTGAATAGACAGTAAATTAAAGCATGCTATTTTTGAGCATTGCATTTCATTTGCCTTATTTACCAGCTGTAAAAGTTAAACCTAATTCATATCAGATATGAGTGAAGACAGCATAGTCAGGTGAAACTCTCAGGCACTATTAAATTTTACTGATACCAATGTGTTTCCAATTTTTTAACAAGAACACAAAATGATATTTACCTTCTTTGCTGGAGATAAAACCCCCACAAATTTAGTCTCAAGTTAAAAAGGGTAAGGAAGGTATAAGAATTTCAACCTTTTTTGAAGAATGTCAGTGGTTTGACTGTATTTATTCTAAAATTAAAGTTGAAATATAACTTCAATTTTAAATATATTACATTACCACACTGTGTCACAAGTCTACGATGACTTTATATTCATATTTGTATTCAGTGTTTCTATTTGATCAAGTTAATATATTAGATTGTTTATGAATAGAAGATAAGATATGTTAAAGTGGACTAAAATGAGCTGTTCTTCTCTACATTGTTAAATTTCTTTTCCTGCTGTTTTATTTCTGCTAAAAGTGTTTGAAAAACTAACAAGTTCAGTCACTCCCACTCACTGACTGGTCAAGTCCCTTGAACTTTTGATGTGTCCTCTGTGACAGTCCACTATGTTCTGATTGCCATTAGGACTATTTATTTGGAGGCTAGTTCAAAATTAATGTGTTCCCTGTTACGAGATAGACACTTGCTATGCATTATAGGAAATTAGGTGATTGTGAAATGAGAGTTTGACTTACTCCTCATCCCATTTTTGTCTTGGCAGATGTTAAGCCACCAGGGCAATGGTAGATGTTTGAAATAAATTCAAAAGATTGTGAGATTTTTATTTTGGCTCCCAACAAGACATCTTTTGTTTCTTTGTTTGTTTCTATACTTAAAAGCATAATATTTTGAATCAAATCGATATTTCAATTTTAAAAATGTACAGTTTTATTCTGGACACATTATGCTCACATTTCTGAAATCATTAGATTTTTTCTGAGGACTTTTTTAATGAAGCTGCTCTTCTATCCTTGAAAGACAAATACATACCAAAATTCCATGAAAAATGAGATACAACCTAGAAAATATGAATCAAGAGTATCTCCAGATTGATTCCCAGTAACAACAAAAGTATCTCCAAATATGTACAAATATTGAGTTAAATTTCTTCATAATGTAAGAATATTTGTTTTGTCTTGAAGTCAACAACAAACTGCACTAAATCTTTGAATTGTTTGTATCCTGTTCTCTTTGACTCAATCAAAGTGGGACCTGAATATAAGTTAGGGTAGCTGTCAAATACGTGCTTATCTTATGGAAAACTTAGAGTAAAATGTCAGATTTTAGAATCCCATGATAATCTTTGGGTTGTGTCAGTCTTAATTTTACAAATTGGGATTTATCATTGCATTTATACTTTTAGTTAACAATTATCTAGAAATTATATTGACTCAGTAAAAACAGAACTTGATGCAAAGTTCTTTTTTTTTTTTTATTGAGTTTATTGGTACATTTAGGGATACAGTACAGTTACATTCATTGTTGGGATCATGTACCTTTACATGGCAAGTCTTGATTCTCATTTTTTTCCCCTTACCTCTGCCCTCCCTTCACCCCCTCCTCCCCTCCCCATCTACAAACACTTTATTTTCATCTTTTCATTC
>NW_022900941.1:12924629-12927237 GCF_012274545.1 Fukomys damarensis | reverse complement strand
ATCACTCTGATTCCCAAACCAGAGAAAGATACAACCAAAAAGGAGAACTACAGACCAATCTCCTTAATGAATATAGATGCAAAAATCCTTAATAAGATACTAGCAAACAGAATACAGAGGATTATTAAGAAGATCATCCATCATGACCAAGTCGGATTTATTCCAGAGATGCAAGGGTGGTTCAACATACGAAAGTCAGTGAATGTAATACATTATATTAACAAAGTCAAGGACAAAAACCATATGATCCTTTCAATAGATGCAGAAAAAGCATTTGATAAAATTCAACACCCATTCATGATAAAAACCCTGCAAAAAATTGGAATAGATGGTCTATACCTCAATTTAATAAAGGCTATTTATGAAAAACCATCAGCAAAGTTCTTTTAAGAGTGAGGAACAGACATCAAGACAGAGGTCAGAATTCAGAGGTTTACCAATAAGACGCTGGACTTCTTTCTCAAAGAAGATCCTATTACACTATACGCAGAATGGAGTACACAATGTACTCTTAGTTTCTGTTTGATTCAGTAGCTTGTGTGGTACACAGGATAATAAAACCCTTCCATATCAGATAACCAAGATTCTAGATAAAATTTCCAACAAAACTACATAGGGCACAGATATATATATATATTAAAGGTGGGGTTTTCAAAATCAATGAAATATACTACTAATTTTATAATAACTTATTTTGAAAATGGGAAAAGATTAAATGTTCTTCAATGTATTTTATGATTCATGTATCATCTTGTAACCAAAACAAACAAACAAACAAACAAGCCAAAAAACCTGCCAGGAGAAAAAATGGAAAGTTAAAAAAATTCCAAGCCAATTGCTTGCAAATTGAATTCTTCATTCTATTAAGAAATTTAGTTGTTTTTATCCTAGGATTGCTAAGTTTGCTTATAGTTTAAAAATATATAAGATAATTCACTGCATTCATAGTACATGAAAAATTACCATTTCATAGGTGTAGAAACAGGGTACATTAATATGTGACACACTCAATATTCAGAAACTTTAAAATTTGGGAATTGAGGGAATTTCTAAGACATTCACCAAAGGCTCAAGTAAAGTAGTATAATTGAGAATGGGTCAGTAGTAACTTTCTTTTTAAAAATCAGCATTGAGACAAGAGATCAAAGTTAAATTCTTGACTATGCACAAACCCCAGGTGACAGTTTTTATTAATCACCATCTAAGAAAGTAGAAAATGATAGGGAAAGGCATCTCTTGGAATATAAAACATAAAGGGAAAGATGGAAGCTAGAGGTAGAAATTAAAGTCTCTACAAGAGAAAAAGATATTAAATTTCCTAATATACATACCCAATCCTAAGGTGCCACTTAATAATACTCAATAGATTTTTACTTAGTAGGATATGAGAAATATAAAGCTGATGGATTACCAGTTCCTTCGTCCCTTCATGTATGTATAGCCCGGGAGACCCAAGATGTTTCTAAGGAAAAATTATGTTTAATAATACAGCATTGCTATGTAAGGAACGTTAAAGGTAGAAATAAACATATTCTAATTGATGAAAATACTCCTGAACAAAAAAATAAATAAAGCAAAGGAAAACTGTAAAATAGTACTTCAATATGAATTACATATTATTAATAAGTATTTGTAGTTATCAAATTATACTTCAAATGAGATATTTAGAGTCTTAAGAATGGGTTAATGAAAAAGGTTACAAACCAAAAAGTGGCAGATTTTATAAGGAAACTAAAAAAATACAACAAATGAATTACTCAAAAGATAACAAAAATATTGCTAGAAGTATGCTAATGGATATCAAAGAGAGAAATTAAAATATCAACAGAATGAAAATAAACTACTAATAGAAAGAATCATAGACACAGCAGGAAAATAAAACAAGATCTAACTGACATTGGATTTCTTAAAGAAGTTTACAAAACTAAGAAAGCCAGGCCATTTAATATCATAATCTAACAATAAAGAACAGAAATTGTCTAGAAACAAAGACCTTTAGGATGAATGAAAACATTATTAAAGTTATTAATATAAAATGTAAACTTGGTGCCATGTTCTGGGACTCTAAAAATAAGACTTCCCACAAAAATACTTATTATACTTAGTGACCACAGTAATTACACAAAAACTAAACAGAGTTCTTTAATATAGTATCGATCACTCCAAAATAGTTGTATTGGCTAGATTTATACACCTAAATAAGAAAGGAAATCTTTAGACTGACTCTTGAAAAAGAAGCCAGTTGTATATTTTATGCAAAATAAGCACCCAAAACAAAATGATTCAGAAAAGTCAAAGTCCTGATACTAGGCAAAAAATCGTTCAACTCTAAATCTTGACATTGACCAAAGGAATAAATTATACTGTTAAATTTCATAAATCACAAGGAAGATGCTATGGTTAAATGACTATAGCATAGATGGAACAAACATGATTGAATGATTGGAAAGCTTTTATTCTTGGTTCAAAATGAGTGAAGTGAGCACCAAAAAACATTATATACCTGTATAATTAGTATATATATATATATGTATATATAGATATAGATATAAAAGATCTATCTATATATAGATAGATATCTATGTATATCTATATCTATTTATCTATG
>NW_022900941.1:12770431-12924601 GCF_012274545.1 Fukomys damarensis | reverse complement strand
ATATATATATATATATATATATATATATACACACACATACATACATTAAGGAAACTAATACATGGAAAGCTTTTATATATATGCCAACTACCTTGGTCTGATCACTACAAATTGTGTGCATACTTTATGTTCGCTGTAACCCGTACGTATGTAAAATGATTATGTATTGACTTAAATATGTAGAGAGAACTGACAAAGACTTGAGTCAGAAAGGTTTAGCCTGAGTTGGATATTTTATAAAAGCATAAATGTACCAAAGCTCACAAATCTGTATAACTTCTTTTTCTATAGGCTAAAATTTTTACAATAAAATAAATTCAAGTTTAAATAAATCCACTGAAAAACATATTATTGCTTTAAAAAGAGCAAAATTTTGGAAATAAATGTTAGAAAAGCAGATTAGTCATACTACCTTCTTTCAGTAAACTACACATGAATCATAGCTATAATCATCAACATAGACTCGTGCCCGACACAAATTGAGTGAAAATAGCAAACCTCATATAAATGCACATACAATAAAGGTTCACCAGTAAATAACATGCAGTATTTATTTGCAGTAAAGTTTCTTCTGAAATGTTTCATGTCAAGTTGTCTGGACTGCACATGTGTTGATTATTTAGTGAGAGTGATCAAAGTGTTAGGACTCACAATACCGCTGTTGAGATTGTGCGCAGGTGCAGGCTCACCTGCAGTTTTCTGACTGTTTCTTACAACACAATAATAAAGGCAGAATCCTGTCTGGATCTGTGGTTATAAGAATATGTGTGCATTTTGAGACTTACAAATAAACCTGACTGTCAGTTGAGAATTAAAGAATTAAATATGGCACAGGCAGTTGGTATTTTCATGTTTACCAGAGACATGCTGTTTAAATAAAAGGAAAAATCAATATTTTCCATTTCTTTGCAGAGTAAAAGTGAGCAAATTACCGTCCGGCATCTGACATCAGGAAACTGGGAAGTGATAAAGATCTTGGCATACGATGAAACTAGTCAGAAAATGTGAGTGTTTTTGGTTTTGTCCTCAGGCTGACAGGCAGAGCTGTCAAGTGCAGTCCTTTCTATTAGAGTTATGTTTTGCTTGGCATAATCCTAGTGAAAGCAAGCCACCCATGTGAAGAGTAATGTTTTCCTGAAGACTTCCTCTGTACTTGACTCAAACATGTTGCAGAGACCACGCAGGTGAAAGACAGAAAGATTGAGATCCTGCAGAAGGGAACTGATTTCATAAAGAAAAACAGGATATATTTGCTAGGTTGTTCAGAGTCCTGTTGTTGAATAACAAAGTAACACTGGTCTGTTTTTCTTTTTGAAAATTCAAATGGCATCATTGTGACTAAAATAGATCAAATTCTAATGTTTGTGTTCTTTTGTTTCCTACACAGTTACTTTCTGAGCACCGAGTTATCTCCCAGAGGGAGGCAGTTATACAGGTAGGTGCTTTGCAAGGATCTCCTTACACAGGTTGGCTTCCTAATGACAATCGCACAACATATTGAACAAAAATCTAAAGTCCCATTTTCAACATGGGTAGGGAAGACTCATCTTTTATGCCACAAAACCTCACCGGCTTGAGGCAGTCCATTAGTTCTGACCCATTCTGAACTAAGAGAACTAGACCTGGCTGGAGAATTTCTCTCTTGCTTCTTTTCCCTTTTTTTTTAAATGTGTTTTTACAGTGTTTTAGATGCTGTTTCTGAACTCCCCGTGTCAGTGACATTTATATTTTTTTCCTAGTAACCTCTTCTTTCAGTAGGTCATTTTGAATTTTTGATGGTAAATACATAATTTATTGTTGAATAGAATAATACTTAGTAATATCAAACATAAGCTTTCCCTGTTTTGTCCTGTATATCATAAAATCCAATGAGATTTTTGTGAAAGGAGGCATGCTTGTTTAAAAATGGGAATTTTTATTGCTTAACTGAAATATAGCAATTCATGGGGAGTATTTCCATCTGCCCAATTTCCCCAAATGCAAAGTTATATTAATAAGAGGAGCTTAAGACCCCACCTATTTAGCATTAAAATGTCTCTTCATTCAGAAAGCTTTCCCCAAGACTACACAGGAATGACTATTATTTCTGGCTGACACAGGAGGTATTAATCCTAGACTTTATATACATTTTCTTATTTCCATTTTACAGACCTATTTTTAAATGTCAAAACTTCCATGACATATTCTCAGTGGAAATTCATCATGTTTGAAGAAGTATCACCTCTGGTTTTTACCAAGTAGCCTGGAATTTCCTCTGAGAGCAAAAATGCATATTTAAAGTACTCTGACTCCTCCATACTCTAATTTATGCACACTTCTTTTTTCCAAGCAAGCCACTACTTTTCAGTTACATCTCCCAGTATGTCACTTTATATTTTTAGTTTATTCTCTTGGACCTACTGGACCCATGTTCACAATTTTAATGACTTCAAGAGAAAGGGAAGCTCTTTGTTAAGAGTTACTGATTTGCATTTTGGTTCACAGGTCTTTGTCAAAACTGTTCTCTTTGTCTTTCTGGTGACCTGAAGCTCATCTTCTGTGAAACACATATTATGATTAATGTTGATAGTCATGAACAGTACTTTAGAAGTGTGGAAATACTTGATCAATGTTTTATTTCTTCCATTGTATAAAACTCTTAAAGAAATATAACCCTGTCAGAAGATAAGACTTGGTCAAGGTCAGCAAATAGAGCTGCCTCCATCTCTCTTCCTCTTATTAGTTTAAAATGTGATTTGAATCACAATGCCCCCTTAGATTTGTGGGCTTGTCTTATCTTTCTCCTGACTGAGGCAAAGAAGTCAATATATCTACATCCTGTACTAGTGTAGCCCTCTGTGCTGTAAAGAAAACGTAGAACCATAAATTTCCCTTTAAATAGCTCATCAAATGCCAGTTGCCTTAGCTATGGGATAATGTTGGTGTTTCACCCAGAAATCTGAATCAATGTCTTACTAAGTGAAAGAAATAATTGCTGGTTGGCTTAATGTAAGGCACTACAGAACTATCCCCTGCAGAATCAGAACTCTTATCATATTCACTGCGACAGTGTTTTTCTCTCAAAATTTGCATTTCTTGTTTGAGCAAGTTTATGATGTAAATACTGAGAAATGTAAATTTGTGTGAATATATCTATGTATTTCTCTGACCTTGAGCACCATTATTATAAAATAAAGATAACAATTGCTTTTGTTTTTACCCCTTAATATGTCAAAGTATGTATTATTATAGCATATGTACTATCATTGAAAATTAATTTTTCTTCACCGTTTTAACAAGTGATTGGAGAAAAAAAATTTGGAAATGATCCTAAATTACAATGTATAACCTGTTGAATTTAGAAAATCATGAATTTGATTTTGTTACTTATAGAAACATTTATTCACAATTTGACTAATATTGATTGATGCTTAATTTATCTTACTTCGTGGGTAATTCCATTTATAACGTTACACAGAAATATCTGTAATGAAAATGCAAATAATCATAAGTTGTGTTGAAACCTAGGGAAATCATGTATTCTTTATGAATAGTCATATATACAAATACATTATAAACATTTTAATTTTATTGCAGATAAAAATGTATACATCTCAGTATTCAAAATGAAAGTTGGCTCTGAGTGTATCTAGTGAGTCAAGGTTTACAAGGAAATTCTACACAAGCACTGATGTCCATTTCTGTTTATGTTACACTGTATTCAAATGCGGATGCTACAAACTCAAGTTCCTGGAATAGTAGCATTTCTAATTTTCATTTTCTTTCCTCAGTGCTTCTACTGAAGAATCACTGAATCGCCAGTGCATCTCATGTAATGTTATGAAAGAACAATGTACATATTTTGATGCCAATTTTAGTCCCATGAATCAGCATTTTTTATTATTCTGTGAAGGTAAGACAAAATATGATTTCTTAAAGAATTTATTTCATTCATTTTATTTGATCACTAGTGCTACCATTAATACACATAAAATGTTGAATATTATGGATTTACTTAAATACAAATTTAATTCATGAATTTCATTTAGAAATAAAAAATTGGCAGAAATTCAACATGAGCACATGTTCAATAAAGGCTATGTAAACATGGCATTTTTTAAAACGTGAGTAAACATGTATTGGTAAATCCATTCTAATTTAGCTATCCTTTAGAAAGGGCTAGAATCAATGGCTTTGTTGTTAAGAGGTTTAGGATTTATGAAAATGAATTTCTCCTTCCAGCTTTCTTAAATTTGGGGCAATTATATTAACCCTGATTACTTCTTCTAGCTTCTAACAGCATGTACCTGATTATGCAAGTATCTCTAGAGTGTGTTCATGAGAATCAGGTTCGCTTTATAATGAGACTATGCTTTCTGGATATAAGTAGAAATCACGAGTTCTTTTATAATGTGATAAAAGCAGTACCACTGCTACACCTTGAACCTTCAACTTTAAGCTGTCCTTTTAAGACATTACAGTTAATATGCCGATATTTCATTTGAGTTATTTTTTCTCTTGATACGTGAAGTTATACGATAAGAAAAGAGAACTACTTATTTAATGACATGAGGGGAAAAACACTAGACTTTCAGAAATGTGTATTAACTTTCTGGCTCCTGGGACACAGTATTTGACAGCCACAGTTCAAAAGAAAAGTTGAATTTCTCTCATTGTTTCAGAGGTTTAGTCCATGGTTGTCCTGCTCCAGGGCAGGAACAGCATGGTAGAAGGGTGTGGTGGAGGAGACCTGCTCATCCTTGGGCAGCCAGGAAGCAGAAAGTGAGAAAGGAGTATCTGAGGACAAGCATATACTCTTCTGGATCATGCCCTGGTGACCTCTCCTCCACCAGTACCCTCCTCCAAATAGTACCTCCAGCTATGAGCTCATCAGTGAATTAATCCACTGATGAGCGCAATGCCCTCACGATACAGTCACTTTCAAAAAGCTCCACTTTGGAACACATGAAAACTTTGAGAAACATTTCAATTTTAAACCATAACACTAGGGTCCTTTAAAGAGGGGAAGTTTCAAGATAACTTGATTTTTTAGTACCAATGTAATTAGTACATTTTAAGTATTTGAGTCTTTGGTTAACATCTTTAAAAGTGGTAAGGAACTAGCCCCAAATTATTCGTTATGTAATTTATTTATATTTAAATATGCATACCTTCTTTCTTTCGTGACTGATTAGCAAATAGAATTTTATTTTGAATCAACAAATATAGAGTGAAAGGGTCATGAATAAGCATGCAGAATATAAGTAACTATTCTAAAAGACTGAAGATACAGAAGCAAATAGGTTTGGCTAAAACAATCAAAGCCTACAAGTAAAAATCGTGTGGAAATGAAGATCTTGAAAAAAAATCAGGAAATAGTTTCTTTCCCCATATGCTCTTACATATCAGAATAAAATGCCTCGTATACTCAAAAGGTACCAATAAACTCAGTGAAAAAAATAAAATAAAATGCCCATGGAAAGCCATGTAATCTATTTCATTTCTGTTTCATTATATTTTAAACCATGAAATATTTCCATTTGGAAAAAGAACTCTGTCTTGTAAGCTTTCCTGTAACTGTTACCTAGATCTCTATAAATAAATGTTCATACATGTATTTTTAACATCCAGGTCCAAGGGTTCCAGTGGTCACCCTGCATAACACGAACAACACAGCAAGTGAGTACACAAGAGGACAATGCGGAATAGCATGGATCTGGCATTGGTCATAGTGTCACCATATTCATTGTGTGTGTCATACTCCAACAAACCTTCAAAGGAATTCTTAGTGGTTGAAATGCTGTGTCAGTACCATCATCTTGATATTATGTTTGGAAGGGCAACAAAAAAGCAAGTGGTTTGAGCTAAGTTACATCCTGGGTTGACTTTCCTCTGCCTGCCATTGGGGACACGCTGTACCAAAATCAATGCACAGTGATGAACAGGGCAGGACTTTTCAATCTTCCGCCCTCCTAGTGCTCTGGGCCATTCTTTCGTGGGTTTCATATAGGTTGTTCTTCCAAAACATTGCCTTTTCCACTCATTTTGGATAATTATGAAAAATATATTAGCTAATACATTTTGTATCTGGTTTGTTTCAGATGTCTAAATTGTTTAGTTACATAATTACTTTTATTCTTTCATATATTCAACTTTGTTTTTCAATGGGCACATTATCAAGCAAAGTGGCAGAGACTAGTGCTGCATTGATTAGATGGTCATGTGAGTTTCAGGATTTGCAGTAAAGTGGATGAGTAAATGTATGATTGAGCTGATCTTAGAAAAGGATACTCACATTGCTCCTCAGAGCCTTCCTTTCTCATTCTCTTCTTCAGTCTTTGCTTCTTTTACCTTTTCAGATATACTTGATGAACACTCTTATACTTTGATGACCATTAACTATGATCATTGAATAATAAGACTCATAATGACTGCCTCGTCAGAACATCCCTGACATAGTAAACTTTCTTTACTTCCTTTTAGGAAGTGAATGGGGAAACTAAGTCACGGAAAGTTTAATAACTTAGCTAGAGTCATACAAGTAAATGACAGAAGTAGGAATTCACTGTAAGATGACGACACCTTTATGCATCATACTTTTCTCTTGCATCATATACTTCATTGAAGGAGGAGTCTTAGTTGTATACCTTGACTTAAAGGAGATACAAATGTAAAAATGTAAATTTGAATAATAAATGGTACTTTGAGAAATTAGAGTCTATTTAAACTCCTGAAAAACTGTCTTGTAGAGACTTACTGCCTGCCATAGACAGAGACAGATTCTAAATTTGTGACTATTTTTGGTGTGGTTGGAAGATGGTTTGGCCCACATCTTAGTTTCTACTTATTCCTTTAACCTTGATTGCAGTGTACATCATGGGGGAGTACAGCAAGGACATTCAAACTGTTGAGTACTGACAGTGAAAATAATGATAAAGATGGTATGGTTGATTAAATAGAAGGTTAAATTTCATAGATGCATAATAAATCATTATATGAATAATTTCCATTGCCAACTTCTTGTAGGATCTGAAACAAGTTAGTTAATCTCTCTTGGGACCATTTTTTTCCTGGGAAAATAAGCAAATGTGTTGTCATGACGATGAAGGATATTCATAACATATATGACACACTTAATAAAGACAGCTGCTTATATTTCATTGCGGATTCTGCCTTTAACAAAGGGTTATTATAAGGAAATTCCAAATATGATTTTAATTTTACCCAACTGTTACCACATTGCTTTTTAATTACATTGCTGCATGTTATAAATCATTTCGGTTGCAAATTATGCAACATTTCTGTCTAAGAGAAGTCATGCTGACCTTGCCATTCAGAAGTCAACTCTGATTGTCTCATGATCAAGGGGGAAACAAGAAAGGGCTGGTCAGATGCTTGCTTGTCTTTTGAAAGGACACTTATTGTTAAGGATAAAATTTATATTCAGGAACTTGTACTTTTTTATGTTATTGAAAGTAAGCATATCCATGTATCAGTCCATATCGGATATAAGGAGAAAACTGGAAAAATAAAAATGAAAATGGAATATAGATGCAAAAGTCCCCAACAAGATACTGGCAACAAATCATCCAAAAGATCATGTATAACGACCAAGCAGGCTTCCTCTTTCCATGTAAGGATAGCTCAACATACATAAATTAATAAATGTATATCACATAAAAAGAAGCAAGGAAAAAAGCATATGCTCATCTTGGTAGCTACAACAAAACCTTTGACAAAATTCAACATCATTTCATGATAAAAACACTGAGGAAAACACACATAGACTAACCTCATCTCAACCTGATAAAAAGCCATTTATGGCAAACCTTCTGCCCACAATATGGTAAATGAGGAAAAGTTGAAACTTTGCTTCTAAAACCAGGAAAAACAAAAGATGTCCACTGTCATCGCTCCAGTTTATCATGGTACCCAAAATATTTCAAGAATAATTAGGCAAAGGACCAGGGATTTGGCTCAGTGGTTCTGCCACCTGCCTCACAAGTGCAAGTGCCTGAGTTCAATCACCAGCACCCCAGAAAAGAAAAGGAATAATTACGCAATAAAAAGAGTATATATGACTTGATACTGTACATAGATTGAAGATCCAAACCACCAAAAGACTCCTAGAATTAATACTCAAATTCAACAATGTAGCAGGATACAAAATTAACACAAAAAAATTAGTAGCATTCCTGTGCACTAGTAATGAAATTACTGAGAAAGAAACTAGGAAAAAATGTGTCACTCACAATCCCACCAGGAAAAATTTAATACTAAGAGTTAACCTAAAAATAAGAGACATCTTCAATGAAAACTAAAGTACTCTGAAAAAGGATGTTAAAGAGAATTTCAGAAAATAGGAAGGCATCCCCTGTTCCTGGAAAGGGAAAACTAATATTATCAAAATGACCATACTCCCAAAGCTGATGTGCAGATACACAATGCCAACCATATAGGAGTAGCATTCTTCACAGAACTGGAGGAAACAAATCTAAAATACACATGGAACCAGAGGTTATCAGGAATAGCAAAAGCCCTTTTCTTCCTATTTTAACATGAAGGTTTATAGTTTTTGAACATTTAATATGATGTTGGCTGTTGTTTTTTGTTTTTTGTTTTTTGTTTTCAGCTTTAATTGAGTCTATTGGTACATTTTAGGGACACAGTACAGTTACATTCATTGTTGGGATCTTGTACCTCTACATGACAAGTCTTGATTCTCATTTTTCCCCTTATCCCTGCCCTCCCTTCACCCCCTCCTCCCCTCCCCATCTACAAACACTTTATTTTCATCTTTTCATTCTCTCACATTTTTTTCTTTTCCCTTATAAGCATCCTGGAACTGGTAGAAGAACAGATATAAGGATCAATAGAACAGAATAGAAGATGCAGAAACAACCCCAAGTACATTTAATTATTTGATCTTTTACAAAGGAGCCAAAAACATACACTAGACCCATTGTCTTTCACTATGTTCTCAACTAAAATCAAAATGGATCTAAGACTTTTTTTTTTTTTTGGTACTGGGGATTGAACTCGGGACCTATGCAAAGCCGGCAGCAGAACCACTGAGCTAAATACACTCCCCAAATGGATCTAAGACTTAAGTATTAAAACAGAAACACTTAATTTGCTGGAAGATAAAATAAGTAAAGTTCCTGAACTCATAGGCATAGACAAGGGCTTTCTGAATAAAACCTCAGGTTGCACAGGAAACAGTACCAGTGATCAATGAATTGGGATCATATCAGATTAAAAAGCTTCTGCACAGCAAAAGAAACAACTATTAGAGTGACGACACAACCTACAAAATGGTAAAAACATTTTGCTAGCTATTGCTCGGGCGGAGGACTGAGTCTGCAATATAAGAAATTTCAAAACAAGTATTCCACCCAAAGTAAGACCCAGTCAAAAAATAAGCAAGTGAAATGAACAGACACTTCTCAAAAGAAGAAATAAAAATGTCCAGTAAATATATAAAGAAAAGTTTAAAAGCTAAACACTGCTGGCCATTAGAGAAATGCAAACTAAACAACACTCATTACCTCTTACCTCAGAAAAAATGCCCATCATCAGAGAATTAAATAATAAGTGCTAGTGAAACAGTGGGGAAAGAGGAGCACTTCTGCATTGCTGGGGGAGTGGAGAGTAGTGCAAACAAATCAGTGTTGAGATTCCTCACAAAACTCACAGTAGAATTTCGTTGGACCAGCTATTACCTTCTGGGTATCCTGGCAAAGACATGAAGACATCATGGTACAGTGATATGTGGTACCCATGTTTATAGCAACATAATTCATAATAGCTAAATCTCTGAAGCAGCCTATAAGTCCATTAAAAAATGAATAGATGAAGAAACAGTGTATTTACTCACAGTGTTACTACTCTGCCACAAATAATAACATATTGTGTTATCAGTCGGAAAATATACCATAATACTAAATGAAATAAATCAGTCACACAAGCTTAAATATTGCATAGTTTCTCTGTATGAGAAACCCAAAGTATGCATAAGGAACAAAAATATAAGATAGATGATAGCAAGTAGGGAGATCAATCTTTCTTAAATGAGATGGAGCGAATGGCAAGGGAAAAGATGGTTTAAAAAAGGCCGCAGGAGGGAAGAGAGGAAGGAGATGTAGAGCAACTGAGATGTGTTACACACACGGACTCCCCATGAGGAATGTGGTCCTTATATACTGCAAACGTGATAATAAAGATAAAAATTAAAGAGGAAAAATGAAAACATATAACAAACATGGAAACATTTTAGCATACTGATTATTGAAGAAATGCAGAGTAAAACACTGCCGTATACTTCTATCAAATAACGAAAATTTCACCATATATATATATATGAATATATAAATATGTATACATATAAATATATATATAAATATATACATATATATGTATAAAATCCTGCTGCTAGAAATATAAGTTGTAACAGATTTGGGGGAAAAGTAGCTTTGTCAGTTTTGTCAGTCATAAGCCTTCAATCTTAAGTATTTTTTATTTTTACATTTATATCAAGCATATAATTCTAAAATGAATTATTTTAACAGTGATCGATAGTTGTAAAAGGTATTACAAGTGACAAAGATTAACAGTTTTAAATAAATTTTAATGGCGCCCTAGTCCATACCTTCAATGCCTCCTCCCTGTGCCTCAAGAATCACTTTCGCCCTTATGCCATCTATCTGTGTTCTCTGGCATAGATATGCTTTGCATAGATGACTTAGATTCTGTTGCTTTATTCAACTGAGAAAAATGGTTAGAGCAACTGGAAAGTGAAAGCAAAAGTCCTGTCTGATGTCTGTCGTCAGTCCTGTCCTTATGGAGTTGGTATAGACTGGCTGTGACCTGGACTCAAAGCACTGGCCCTCAGGGGATCTTGCATAGCTATCTCCATGGAGGGTTTGCAAACAGTTTTTTTCTCTGACTTTCAAGCCTGGCCCCTTTTATAGCAATGGGTAACTGAGTTCCCTCTTACCCTGTGTTCACACATTTGAAATCAACCTCTTTATTAAAATCTTGTCATTATTCTAATTGATGAGTGGCATCAGCTTTTTACTAGGATTAAAATAAAACAGGTTTATTAAATATAATATTTCAAAAATATTAAAGTTGTGTTTTTAAATTATTAAGAAGGCTGATTAATTATTTATGACATTTCAACAGAACTGCTTGAAAGTCCATGGAGATAATACTCACAAATATTAAAAGTTCTTAAATTTACCTGGAAACATTCTTTTAATGTTCCTTTTTTTCCTTTAATATTTTTCCTAAGTTTGTAATTAACATATACTGTCTTATAATAATAGTAAAAACTTTTTATGATGCTCAGTGACTTGAGATATGACAGTAATTTGTAAAATCTTATATAGTTAATATTTCAAAAGTTTTATACCTAGTTTTGCTATCTTAGTACAATTTTCATTACTATAATAGACTATCTGAGGCAGTCTAGTGTTATTAAAAAAAAAGATTACAATCTCTCTTCAGGTGACACTGCTGATTCAGTCTTTGGTGAGAGTATTCCTGGGGACAATGCTAAGGTGGTACAAAGCACATGGTGACAAAAACAGGCATGTGTGTGTGTGTGTGTGTGTGTGTGTGTGTGTGTTTGAGTGCTCACCTCGGTCCCTCTGCTTTTTTGTTTCTTGTTTGTTTGTTTTTTGTTTTTATACCGGGAATTAAACTCTAGACCTTGTGCTTTTGAAGCAGGTGGTGGAACCACTGAGCTAAATCCCTGGCGCATGTCCCTCTGTTTATAGCTACCTGTGTTGTCATGGAAACTCCGCCCTAAATAGCACAGTTGGACTGTTTGTACTCCTACTCCATTAAGATATGATCAAAAGTTAATTTCAATTATTTAAAATGTAATTTTTATTAAAGCTTCCTTGAAAATTTGCTAGTGTCCGTAGTCTGAGATGTTTTCTATATTAAGCATGTGAGAAACTTATCTAATCTCCCAGATTTAAGTAAGACATTTATTTACAAAGAGGTAATTTGATTTATTTACAAAAATACTTTGCTGTGCCTGAGATCATATATAAAAGTTACAATCCAGTAGGAGAAACACAAAATGAAATCAGTATGAGAATATGGTAATTTATCTGCTAGAAATTGTCAAGAGCTCCTGGAAAAGAAGAAACCAATGGAAAGATATTTCAAGAAAGATTGTATGCACACAGTTCATTAAAAAATAGAAAGTCAGATATATCTTCATATTTGAAAAATAAAGGTCATTTCATATGACTAGAAAAAGACACTTAAGAAAAACATAAGGATACAATTAAACTAGCCACAGAGGAAAGGGTATTAAAGTCCACAAAAAATTACATCTTAAAAAATCTTGGCATAAACAAGCTGACTTCTCAGTAAGCTAACATCAGCCAGATGAACTCCAAGAATTTTTACAAAAATATCATAGAATCTGGAATTTAAAAAGGCAAACATCATACATACTACCAGTGGCCAATAAAAAATAAGGGTCATATGAAGGAAGTAGAAAATGTGATTCATAACTAGGTAAAAGAGAATAAAACAGAAATGACAGAGAAAGCACAGTAAATATAAAGCCCGTTTTATCTCAATTCCAAATCCAGATACAGATATCAGGTTTTCTCATAAATAAATGTATTTATTTATTTCTATCCTTTTATTTTATTAGTACACTTTTTCAGGTTTCCTTAGTAGTAGCAAATCAAATCCAGCAATTTATGAAAAGGATTATGTATTATGACCATATGAAGTTCACTCAGGAAATACATTGTAATATTTAATAAAAAATCATAATTCACCCTATTTCACTGACACCTCAAAATATTTAGGAAAATAGCATTTGATAAATGTGACAAATGGGAATAACACGATAATAAGATTAATCAACAATATAAAAATAGGAAGTGAATTCCTTTACCTGATGAGCGATATCCACAGAAATACTATGAAATTGTGCTTAATGACGATAGATGGAGACTGACTCTTCCCTGGAACCGGGAGTCTCCAGCTTGTCAGCTTTCACTTCTCCATATAGCATTGTGATAGAGAACTAGACCGAAAGGTAAGAGAGATACGTAGTGACACTTTCATTTGCAGAATACATCCTTGTGTAAAATAAAAACAAGCAAACACAATCTATGGAATACACATATGAAAAAATTAGAAAAAAGTGAATTTATCATGGTTAAAAGTACAAATCAATATATAAAATTCAGTCAATTAATAAATTTTGATTAAAAATTAAACATAGTTTTTAATGCTACATAAAATAACTTTAGAAAGTATATAGTATCTGGGAATAAGTCTAAATATATAAATCCTCTAAAATTAAGATGATATAACATGCCTAGGATAAATTAAAGACCCAAAATGAAATTGACCATGAATTTGAAGATTCATTAATTTTAATATGTATAATCTACTCTAATATATCTGTAGATTTAATAAAAATTCTAGAAAGCTATGGATGCTACCTTCATCTGTTGTCAGCTTTTCTTGTTTCACTTTCTACATTTTCTATTATTATTGTCAGTTCATTATGTTTTTCTGAAGTATCTAATATTCTGTGAATCCCTTTCAGTGTATTTTTCACCTTAGATTGTGTACTTTTCATGTATTTCACTTTCTATGGTGTTTGTTTCTAAGAATACCTAACGTTTTTATGGTCTTTTTACCTTATTGAACAACTAATCTGTATTTTAATTGCCGTTTTAATATCTTTATCTGGGAATTTAATTACCTTTGTCATTTCTGTCATTTTTCTGATGACTAAATTTTATTCTTATCCTGAGTTTCTATATTGCTATCTAGACATTTCAGATTTAATCTTATGTGGTAATAGATAATTTTGTTTCCCTTTATGTAGTCTTAAACAGGATAGTTACATATTATAATTTTCATTTTTGAAGTGTGGATGCTAATTCCAATGTATAGGAACAAACGAAATTTTACTAGAAGAGAGAAAGAGAGTTCAGTCTAAATATTTTCATAGTGATTCAGTAAACCGATTGTAAAAATACGAGCAGAATGTCTGCGAAATGCTAAATGCATAAATTTTTGCACTGTCTCCTTGATTCCTGATGAGTGCACAGGAGTGACATATTTATACTACCTTTTTTGGTTTACAGAATATTTTATATTGGAAAGCAATTCTGTGCTGAAGCAAGCTCTTCAGAAGAAGAAGACAGTAAAGTCAGAAATTAAAATCATTCATATTGATGACTATGGTAAAGCTTTATGCATGCTGTGTTATTCAAGAATAACTTTCTCTAAATCTTATAATTTTATGTATAAATGGCTCTGCATCTTTAATATTTTGCTCTTTCTTTAAAAGAACTTCCTTTACAGTTGTCCCTACCCAAAGATTTTCAAGAACGAAACCAGTATGCTCTCCTATTAATAATGTAAGTATTTTATTTGTTTTTTAAATAAAGGGATCTAAAGATTCATAATTATGCTGCATACGACAACACTCTGATGAAATCAACACAAATTTTATGTGTATATTGAACCAGGGCAGTTGCTCGTTGTATGTGTTCTTTAAGGAGTCCGTCACCGAATTAAGTGTAAGGATGTATCCTTTCTGGTGTATCTTCCGTCCCGTAAAGAATTGATCCTCCTTCTAGGAACAGTGATGCCAGTTAGTCTGAGATATGGATATCCGTGGGGCCGTTACTCTCAAGCCTTGTGCTCTTAATTGTTCATGTCACACTGAAGGAACATGCATTTCTACTGGGGAAACAGCTGGCTAGCTTTGTCCTGTCACTTTTTCTTCGTGATTCATGCCAGAGCAAAGCAGCTGCCATGTTCAAAGAAAACTAACTTGAGTTTCTCAGCCCTTGGATTGATTTTGGAAGTGAAGTTATTCACACTTTCTGTGAGGTTCTATCACGACTGTGTAGCATTAGGCACAGAGCCCCTAACAACGAATGTGTGACTAAGTTGATATTGACTTAGTATTGGAGTTCAAAGTCATCATTTGTTTTCTTTATTAAGAACCCAAGTAGACTTTTGGCAACACATTACTTAAAATTGTCCAGAATTGGGCTGAGGATTTAGCTCAGTAGTGCCACTGCCTGCCTCACAAGCGCAAGGTCCCAAGTTCGATCCCTGGTGCAAAAAAGAAAACAAAAATTCCAGAATTCTATTTAGTGCTTTAGCAAAAAACTATAAATGTGGTAATAATGTTATTTCTTGGGATTATTGAGAGAAAAGGATAAATATTCATCCTGAGAATGAGACTGCCAGAGTTCAAAGTCTTGTTTGCCACTTACTAAATTTATGTCCAGGAGCAAATGACATAGCCTCTTGCAAGACTCTGTCTCTTTAACTATAAAATGAGCATTATAATATAAACCATATTTTATGGCTGCTTCATTGGTTTAATGAAATGTAACATATAAAGTCCTTTACACAATGTCTGAGACACATGATTCATATAATTATATAATTGGGGTTATAATTCATTCTTCTAAGAATTAATTGCCCTGCCAGTTCATTATAATAAGCCAAATAAAATGGAAATAATGTAATATTATTCTCTTACTTCAGTGTTTCCTCCTAGCTTTTTTAAAACTTTATTTTTGGTTGGTATATGTTTGTTATACGTACTGCTGTGCCCTTTGTGTGGTGGTGGTACACGTACACGAAACATCTTAATTCCTTTTTTTAGTCCCTTGCCTTGCCCTTCATCCATTGATCCTTTTCCCATTTGAGGAGATCTATTTACCTACTTCCTATTATCTGTCTTTTCCTCTTTTTTATACTTTGGGTTTCTCATATTAGAAAAACCATATGGTTTTCAAGCATTTGTGTCTGATTTATTTCACTTAACATTGTAGTTTCAAGGTACATCTGTGTTCCTAAAAAAGGACTCAAATTTATCTCTTGGTCACACACAGTTTCTCGCTTCCATAACTTTCTCAGAAACTCCTAAGTTATTCTCTTTTCTTTTTTCTTTTATCTCTTCACATTTTTACCTAGTATTCTGCCATGTAGTATATGAGAGAGAGAGAGAGAGAGAGAGAGAGAGAGATTGAGAAAAACATGTAAGACATTAAAATATGACTAATGTGGAATGTGGAAGGAGATCTATTTACCTACTTCCTATTATCTGTCTTTTCCTCTTTTTTATACTTTGGGTTTCTCATATTAGAAAAACCATATGGTTTTCAAGCATTTGTGTCTGATTTATTTCACTTAACATTGTAGTTTCAAGGTACATCTGTGTTCCTAAAAAAGGACTCAAATTTATCTCTTGGTCACACACAGTTTCTCGCTTCCATAACTTTCTCAGAAACTCCTAAGTTATTCTCTTTTCTTTTTTCTTTTATCTCTTCACATTTTTACCTAGTATTCTGCCATGTAGTATATGAGAGAGAGAGAGAGAGAGAGAGAGAGAGAGAGATTGAGAAAAACATGTAAGACATTAAAATATGACTAATGTGGAAAAAGAATTCAAACTAATCTTTTGTTTCACCCATGCCTTCCTTTCAGAAAAAAGATTGTTTTGTTTTGTTTTTCATGGAACTGGGGACTAAAACCAGGTCTTCACACTTGCTAGGCAAGCACTTTATCACTGTACTGCAGGGCCCGCATTGTTCTTTTGATTCACTGAAAAGTACAGTTTCCCAGGGAAAGGTGTCCTTCTGGGCATCCCTCCAGACATGCTGACTTTCTAACTGAAAGGCAAAGGACTGACGGCACTGGGAGGATGATTGGTTTATGTCGTGTCGGGGAGACAGCTGTTCCCTCTCACACACCTACACCTGATGGACACTGGTGAGACGCACCACGGGAAAATAGTCACAGGCTTTTCCATATTTTCTTAGGCATCACATTTATGCTTTGTGTGTTTGGCTTTTAATGCAAAATAGGAAATGTAAGGACTTGCACAGGAAGCCGATTAAAATATTGGTTTCATTAGTAAAGGCTATCTGGATTTATTTTAAAAGCAAGACGTTAAACATGTAGGTTTTAGAGTCAGTTAAAGCTGGGTTCAAATTGGAGATCAAAGATTTACTAGTATATGCCTTAATTTTTCTAAACTTCTATAACCTTTTAAATTGGAGATAATACTTTGATATTATGTAAATAACATATTTTGATGTCTATAATATTTATGAAATACATATATATCCACAGTTTTTGGTAGAACATAAATATTTGCAAATGGTGCTTAACAAATTATCAATATAATAATTATTATTTTAAGTAGCCACCTTTTTTTGTTGTTGTTTTTTGGGTTTTTGAAACAGGGTCTCACTATGTAGTTGATACTGACCTGGAACTCACTGTGTAGCCCAGGCTGGTCTTGATCTCACAGCAATCCTCCTGTCTTAGCCTCCCAATTTGGGATTACAGACCCACATTTTTATATTTAAATTTATGTATATAAGTATTTAATGTGTGATTTAGTATCCATAAAGTTATTTAATATGTGGACATTACAAAAGCATATAAAGTAACGCAGCCAAACCCATACAATTTACTTTGCAACTTCATTAGTGGATGAAAAAAATTTTTAAAAAGTATTTAATTATGTAGAGTTGTTTTTAGATACTATTCTCATGGAATATTAATTTTTTGTTGTTGTTGTTACCGGGGGTCGAACTTGGGTCCTTGTGTTTGTGAGGCAGGCGCTGGAAACATTGAGCTAAAACCCCGGCCTGAATATTAATTTATTTTATTGAACTCCTTCGTTTTCAGAGGCAAATTACAAAGTTTTTTTTGCTAAATATGGCATATTAAAATCAAACAAAAGAATTTTTGTTTTAATTGGTTTTTTTGTTTTGTTTTGTTTTTGTCCCGGGATTGAACTCAGGTCCTTGCATTTGTGAAGTAGGCCACCTAACCGCTGAGCTAAATCCCCGGCCCTTGTTTTAATTTATATTAATAAAGTGATCTGTTTTTTTAATTGCATGATCATCTCTAAAACCTTTATGTATGGCAGCATAGATGGGGTGGAATGGCATAAACAGAGTGTTTTTAAAAATTTAAAATTTTGGGGCCTGGGGATTTAGCTCAGTGGTTCGGTGGCCTGCCTTGCAAGCGCAAGGACCCGAGTTCAATCCCCGGTACCAAAAAAAAAAGAATTTAAAATTTTTTTCAAAATATAAAGGCATATTTTTTCTGTTAAGATTAAACCCCCTTTTGGTGACAAACGGCTATTCCATTCTAATTAGTAATTATAATTTAGTTTTTTTCAGCATGAGAAATTAATACTGAACAATAGAGTGCCTATTACATAACATCTGTGAGAGGTGATGTCTGGGGTCGCTCATTTACTTCCAGTCTGTGTAGTGTAGCTAATTCCTGACAGACTGAGTCCTTTATTCATCTGTAGAGGTGGATTGACAATCAGGAAATGCTTTGCTGAACGCGTGAGTTGGAGACCCATGTAACTGATTGTTTGAAGAAAATATTTGCCTGGAAAAAAGTGGCCTCTGCTGATTTGGAAGCCCTTCTGCCAATTCCTCATTATGGAACTCAGAACTGGTGCTCTGAGGACATCTCTTGGCCATAGGCTCTCACAGTCTTACTGAATTTCATGTTATTAAAAGTACAAGACAGTCTATGGGGACTGAATAGTTTTACCATAGTGGAAAGTCTAAGAGACATTGGCACTACACAAGCATCCTGGTGGCGAGATTTTTCCTGTGAATTCTCTGAAGACAGAATCCTCTTTCCCTGAATGACTGCTCCATTTCTCCCTCCAAATGTTTAATTACAGTACTTTTCACCAGTTGTCTTTCTGTTTAACATTATGATGAATCCTTAATGCTCAGGGTTCTATACTCATCACTAATTCTATGTACTTCCTTATCCATTTCAACACTTACAATGTCAAATTACTCTCTTTTGTATTGTCCCTGTTTCCTACTCATCTGTGTGAAATTTAACACAGTATATATTTACTCTGTTGTTGTTAGGTGCAAGAAGCTGTGTTAATGGGTAGGGGGAGATAAAAGGATTGCAAGCATCCTGAAGTCTGGTATAGAGTTTTGAATTTACTCAGAAAATCTTTCTGTTGCCAGTGTACACAGAGAAACATTCTGAAAACTTACAAATTGTGATTTTTATAATACCCCAAGACTGACAGCATTATCCTTCAGTTACAGATGTGTATTTGATAAGTAAGTAAATTTAGATATAAAATGTCAAGACCACGGTAAAAATGGTAGAAGCAATCCATAAAGTTATCATTATTTTAAAAACATATTTTTGTGAGTCTTTTGAGGATTCTTATCTCTGTGAAGAGAAACAAACATGGGACCTGGATGAGTTGATGAGGAAGAGTTGATAGAGAGACAAGAAGATAGATCCTTTGTTCCCTCTCCTGGATTCCCAGGGAATTTTTGGTTACCATCAAGACATATCTTCCTGAAGCTGTTTTCTGCTCTCTCTAAGCTTATGTATACAGTGTGATCCAAAAGCACAGTATGTATTTAAATAAAAATGTATTAGCATGAGAGACACATTGCTGTACTTCAAGGAACCTTCTCACTTCAAATAGACTTACCCATCTTTCTTGCCACTTTCTGGAGCACTTCTGGAAGTCCCCTTAGGCAAATGTCTTGGACAGCTGTGTGGCTGCCTTGATGTCCTGAATCCACCAAAAGTGATTACTTTTTGTGATCATTTTGACCTTAGGGAAGAGGTAGCAGTAGGACAGTGACAGATCGAGTGACTAAAGTAGATGCGGACACACTCTGATATTTTTCAAGTCTGCTTTTTCATTAGATGCCCTTCTGCAGCATCACTGGATGTATTTTTTTTCACAGTTCATAAAGACTCTGACATAAAGACTCTATGAAGTGTTCATAAAGAACACTTCCAGAACTGCTTAAGACTGTAACTGCACTGAATACTTAAAAAGTACTAATAAACTCAGTGAGAAAAAAAAGAAAGCAGCATGAACAATGGAGTGGGAGCATTTGAGTAGTGGCAAGGTATATTTTACTGTAATACATTTTTAAGTTGGCTATTCACTGTAATTATTGATCTCCTGGTGGATTCCACTCTCCCCAGTGCTTGCCTCTTTTTATAGCTGTAGACTTCTGCTATCAGTCCTCTGAATAGACGTAGAGCTGAATAATTGTATTAACACATTTCCATTTTAATATTTATGAGGATATTTTGTATGCTTTTTAGAGAATTCCTCACTCTCACTAGATTTTGGGTCTAAGGTTTTGAAAGAAAATCGATAATCTAGAAGTGAATATTTAGGGAAATAATTTGTAGACTAGTAAAGGGCATATTCAAGCACCTTAAGAAAATAGCATTTAACATCTTTATTTTTTTCATTCCATATATTAAATAACACACAATTTCAGCAGCTAGCTCTGGCAGTGAGACACTCCAGAAATATGTATTGAGTGATGGATGGTGTTCAGTCACCATTACAATTTTCCCATTAAGCCATTCTAACTAGGGAGAGTTACTACTGCTCATTTTTTATTTGGTGTTCTTATTACTCTTCAGTGTTTTGTACTTCAGAGTCCTGTAAGTTGGTCATCTTCATTGAAATGAGATGTTTTTGAGATGCTTTCTGTACAAACATTGTGTTAAATGGCATGAAATGATTAATTGATCTATTCATAGTGAGAAAATTGTTCTAGTTATTTATATTCATCAGTGAAGATAAACTCATCACTGCTTTTTCAAAACTATCTTTTGATTTCCTTAAACAATGTGAAATATTACTTGATACTGTGATTTGCATCAGTATCATGGAACCACCCTTTCTTGCTTTGAGCTTTGGTACCGTGATGTGTCTTGAGGGTTCACCCTCTTTTTCAAGCCCTGCAACAGTCAAATATGCCTTCGGGATGATTCAGTTCTAATCTTCCACCCTCCTCTTGTCCTGTCTACCTATTACATGCTTTTAATTTCTCTTGGTTTACTACTCCATCCTCTTCCTTCATTGCTTTTCTTCTTTGTCACCAAGAAGAACTTCATGGACTCCGTATCTGAAAATGTAGATCTCACATCCGCCACTCCCTACTCCCCCAAAAAGCAATTTGGTGCTGTAGATAAAAGAAACTAACTAATTGTGGGAAGACCCACAATATGTATCGTTCTGCTGTGTGTGTTGACCAGTACACATTGTACAAGTGACCCTAATCCCTTTGCCCAATTGAAAGAGTTCTATTAATCCTTCAAGATATACTTTCAGATAATTCTATTTTTATCCCTATTATAAACATGTAACAGACGATCCTGGGCTACATAGTGAGTTCCAGGTCAGTCTCAACTACATAGTGAGACCCTGTCTCAAAAAAAAAAAAGCCGGGCCTGGTGGCGCACACCTGTAATCCCAGCACTCAGGAGGCTGAGGCAGGAGGATTGCTGTGAGTTCGAGACCAGCCTGGGCTACATAGTGAGTTCCAGGTCAGTCTCTACATAGTGAGACCCTGTCTCAAAAGTTTAAAAAAATTTAAATAAATAAATACATAAATATGTAAGTATACCAGATAATCATAAATGTTATTCATCTATAGTTTATAGCATTTTTAACCTATCCATGTTTCAGTCTCTTAAATTGTAAAATGTTTTTTGCTACTAATACCTGATTGTTCTTAGCACTAGGGTTATTACTCCTACTCAATTGACCCAACAGAGTAAGGTTAAAAGTTATGTGTTTGTTTGACCACATTTTGTTGATAAGTTGAATTTTAGAATCCAACTAAAGGAGTATTTAAAAGTTAAATATTTTATGACCACAATATATTACTGAAGTTTTCATGATGTCTTACCTAGAGTGAAATGTAGGTTCAGAGTTTGTGATTGGCCATTCTTTTGTATATTAGAAATGTATTTGCAATCCCTGAGACATATCCTATCCCATGTATTGCCTGTCCCAGTATTTCCACAACATTCCCACACAAAACTACTCCTTGAAAACTTGGTAAGCACATATGTTGTGAAAGTGTCCACTTGTATCTTTTTTTGAGATGCATATGCTTTATTCTATTTTCTGCTACAATAGTTCCATATTTTTAAAAGCATGTAGGATATTTTGTGTTATCGTGAACAAGATCTGTATAAAAGATTTACTTTATAGTAATATATACCTAAAAATGGAGATAGATTCTCTTGCCTTTGATCTGTTTATCAAATATGCTAATATTCCATTTAACTGTGAATGATTTAGGGGTGACTCTCTCAAATGTAAGAGAATCAATTAAATGCTGCTGTAGCTTAGTAGTTCCCAGCAAATAAAAGAAAAAAATCTCCCAACCCTTTTTCCTTTTACTCCCTCACACACTCCATTAGAAATTATCTCAGATAGAAATTGGCCAAAGGACAAGAATTAATGTAGTAAGACTTTGATGCCAAAGATGATTAGAAGATTGGTGCTTCCACCCATTTTTATTGCAGTTTCTGTCTGAGCGATGTCCCTGAGGCACTTTTCTATTGGATTTATTCTGATATTTTCCTGTGCTGTCTAAGCTGTTTATTCTGAAGTTAATTTTGTGTGGATAATACTAACAGTCCATTTTTGAGTTTTAGAGCTGGCTCATTAATATCCATGCTGTTCAGCGTTTCAACCTGTGTACTGATAAGCTTTCATATTTTGGCTTCTGGTTACAATACAGATAACTTGACACACAGAACTGGACTGTGCTTTCACTGCTGTCATGATAGTCATGCAATTTCTGCATCTTACTGAGGATATCATCTCTGGCTTCTATTCTGGAGAAATAGCAAGCTGGCGTCAGATTCTCTTTAAGACAAAGAGTAGTTCCTTTACAAAAAATTGATTATGGCTCGAGAAAGCCTAATCTATTAAAAACAGGAGAAAAGGCCAGGGATTTACCTTAGTGGTGCCATTGCCTGCCTTGCAAGTGCAAGGTCCTGAGTTCCATCTCTGGTAATACCAAAAAAGAAAAAGGAAAAAAAAATAGGAGAAGAGGGGAGAAGTAGAAAGATGGGGAAGATGAAAAAGTTTTATATATGCGAAGTACCTTTCGAAATAATGAATGTCACAAAATAGTAACATATTAAATACAGTATATATTGTCAGAAAAATATTTGATAGCCTTGATAAAGAAATACTCAATGAATTTTTCTTGGTCAGCAGAAGTCAAAGACAATGATATTAAGTGGCCACAAAATGTAATGAAAGTTTACCAACATAAGAATTGATAAGCACAAACAAAAGAATTTGAAAAGCAGGCTAAAGTTGAGGTATTTGTAAATGAATAAATGCATCTTGAGACCATAATATTAAGTGAAAAAAAATCAGACACAGAGCTTAAATATCATATACTTTTTCTTATATGAGAAACCGAAAATATAAAAAGCAGCATAAAAGACAGATAACATGAAATAAGGAAGTCTTTTTCAGATGGGAAGGAGAAAAATAGAGGAAGAGAAGCAGAGGAGAAGGAGAGGGGATGAAAAAAAGAATTTAGAAAAATGGAAATAGAGCAAATGGGAAGGGAACCAAGAGAGAAAAGGATCAGGAAGCAATATGGGGAAAAAAAATTAAGATGTATGTGCAATCCTGAATTCCCCACAATAAATGTAATCATTGTGGACTGCAAGCAGGTACTCATAAAAAGAAAACAAATGGAAATAAAATCAAGCTGAAACTGAGTTTAGCAGAACTCTGAATGTTAGCAATACAGATAGGAATTGAAAGCGCTAATCCAATTCTCAAGAAGCTTGTAAAATACTTTGAGCATTTGAGTGATAGAATCACAGAGGTGCCCAGCATTCACTCACGTGATAGTATGCTGAACATTGTACAGTGGGTGAAGAGGAATACTGTTTCTTTTCATGAACATGAACACGATGTTATTGTTAAATACCTAGAGTCAAGAATGACTTGGATGTAACACATAAAGGAGTTTTTACATCATATATATTTCTGCAAGAATACATTTGCTGACCAAAGTTTACTTTTCCGGGAGTCAGACAGAGACGGGAAGAGCTAGAGTAGAGATAGATAGATAGATAGATAGATAGATAGATAGATAGATAGAAAGAAAGAAAGAAAGAAAGAATATCACATCACTTAGTCACTGGCATGTAAATACTCATTTAATTATTGTCATATCTCTAGGTATTCAGACTTAGGAAAGTTATCTACCTATGGGCCGTGGGCCTGGGCTTGGTTGAGTTTTGTTCATCTGTACCCACTTCCACAGTGACACCCTTACCTCTTTATACATGTCATATTATTAATGCAGGGAATTTTTCTTAAATGTTTAGCAGTAGACAAGGCCTCTGAACACAGGTATTTGAATATAAGCATCTAGAGATGGACATTATTTTATAGTTTAATTAACTAGCATAATATGTATGGGTAGCTTAATACCTAGCGTAATTAACTAGCATAATATGTTGATTCATCACAGTCATCACAAGAACAGCATTTCAGCAACTAGAGAACTAGGTACCTAGGTGAGCAGACTCACTTGCACAAACGTTTTTCTGATTATGACCAAAAGGAATAAGCAGCTAGTCAAAGATTACATTGTAAGAACTGCATGTCAGGGGTTGGAAGATTATATTAACAGTATTTCTCACATAAGATGAGAATGTGAATTACAAAGTTATTTGATAATAACTTAATCATTAAATGATGAATGAAATATATGAAAAAATTCATTCTGCCATACTTCATAGAATTTAATCATAGTAAACTCTTAAATTTAAGCACAATATAAAGGTAAATAAGACAATTTTTCCAAAAGCCCTTTGGCCAGTGTATGTGCAATATGTATGTATACTTGAAAAAAAAATATATATGTACAATAATTCCTTCGCCTTTAGACCTTTATACCTGACTAAATTGCAACTAAATAATTTATTATAAAACTCAAAAATTTTGGAATTAAATCAGGACAAATAGTATATAAGTACCAGTCTATGTAAAACATAAGCTATTGTATCATAAATTCTAGGATGAAATGGACTTTCTCCTGAAGAACAAAATTAGAAACATGGACGATTGATTTTCCTTACAAATTTAAAGCTTTATGTCTCTTTAAAGAACCAGCCTCCCCATACAAATTTCTGTTCTTTATCCTTTCTTTTACACCTTGTTGTTGTTCATTTTAGTATCTCAATGATTCTTCCTTGACAGGACGCTCATACTGTTGAACCAACCTATTCTAGGGCTAAAAACCGCCAAGAAGTGAGATGATTATGCACAGTTCCCTTTACATCTCTTGCTTCCACTGCCCTACTCTGTGCAACCCAGATAAACAGCTTAGAATAAAGCAGGTTTAAAATTAGGTAGGTAAGAGTTCTGCCCTTAAGCATTTTTACTTCCAATCAACTATAATATTCATTTAGTTTGCTGCCTGTAGTAGGAAGCAGACAAGTTCAAGTTCTTATTGCCATGAGCCTTCCCCTCCCTCACACAGGTGGCATTGCTTTGTCGTAATTCCAACAATTTTTTAAGTCCCCATACTCAATCTCAAAATGTATTCCTCTTTTGTACATTAATTTTATTGGTACATTTTAGGTATACAGTATGATGACATTCATCTTTGGGAATTTGTACTTTGACATAATACATATTGATTCTTACTTTTTCCCCATTCCCCACCCTCCCTTCAACCCCTCCCACCGTCCCTATTTACAAAGACTTTTTTTCCATTTTTTCCTTTTCTCATATTTATTCCTTTTTCTTCTTTCCTTTCCCCTATTCCTCCCACATCTCCTTCCTCTTTTCACCTTTTCTTCTTATTTCACATTATCTATTATATATTTTGATCCTTATTTACATTTTCAGTTTCTCATACCAAAGAAACTATTCAATATTTTCAAGTGTCCTATTTATTTCACTTAAGAGTATCACCTCAATGTGCATGCATTTAGCATGTCTCTAATTTCTCGTTCTTTATGGCTGGGTAGTACTCCATTTTATTTTAAAAAACACACACACATTTTCTTTATCCAGTCTCCGGTTGATGGACAACTGGGCTGTTTGCAAATTTTAGCTATTACAAGCTGTGCCACTAAGAACACGTGTGCACATATAGCACTGGAGTATAGTACTTTTAATTCTTTTGAGAAGATATCCAGCAGGGGAATAGCTGGGTCACATGGACCTCTAATCCTAGTTCTTTGAAGTACTCCATACTGATTTCCACAGTGACTACTCTCCCACCAACACAGGAGAAGGGTTCCTTTTTTCCCCACAGCCCCATCAGCGTTTGTTACTGGTTGACTTCATGATAGCAGCCATTCCTTCTGGGGTGAGGTGGAATCTCAGTGTTGTTTTCCTTTGCATCTCTCAACTAGTGATCTTGAGCATTTTTTTTCTTATGTTTATTTGCTATTTCTATGTATTTGTCTGAGATATGTCTATTCAGTTCAGATGCCCATTTTGGGGTTGGATCTTTAAATTTGGAAGGTCTGATGTTTTTTTAAGTTCTTTATATATTCTAGATAGTAGGCCTTTGTTTGAGGAAGACCTGGTAAAATTTTATTTCTAAGTTGTGGGTTGTCTCCACACCCTGACAGTGGTTTCTTTTGCTGTGCAGAGGCTCTTTAATAACAAGAGATCCCACCTGTCTATTCTTTGTGTTGGTTCATGTGCAACTGAGATTCGGTTCATGAAATCTATTCTTATGCCAATGTCTTCAAGAGTTCTACCTAACCTCTCTTCCAGCCAATTTAGTGTTTCTGCTTTAATATTTAGATCTTGAAGCCATTTTGATTTTAGTTTAGTGCGTGGTGAGAGGTATAGGTCTAGTTTTAATCTTTGGCGAGTTGAAACCCAGTTTTTCCAGCTATCTTTCCTTCAGTGAGGGTGTTTAGATCCTTTATTGAAGATGAGGCAGTTGTTTCTGGAGTTGTTTCTACATTTTCTAATTGCTTCCAGTGTCAAAATGTAGTTCTTAATGGATCTCCAGAGATTTCTTAGACATAGAGAAAAAAGCAAAGTATTATAGAAAGAGAACGAGAAAGATACTTAGGGAAGAAAGTGGAATTCAGTGGAGCTCCCGTGATTGTGCGTGACCAATATAAGCATGACTTGCAGTACCCACTTTTTATATAGGGATTGAATTAATAATTAGATCATTTCCTGTGTCAGCCCTACAATAAAATGTCATACTATTCTTACCTCCCTGAATACTATTTGCTTGGCTTTATTTACAAAACAAGTCCAGTATCTTTTTTCTTAACATTTTATGCAATCCATCACTATTATATCCCTGCAATTACCTGGATAGTTTGTTACAATGGCAAAGCTTAGCATCAAAATTCATCTTCTTTTAAACTTACCTTAAAATAACTAGGCCTATATCATCATCAAAACTGAAAGAACACCACACTAAATAAAGAAATCTGTTCAAATTCTTTGGCACATAGTATATTGATACCACTTTGAATTCTAATGTTAAAATCTTAGAAATACAAGGTTGGATTTAAAAATGGCGACTTAGGGAAGAGAATATAAATTTCATTTTTGTCTCTATGTTAAAAGAATAAGTGAGATTGAAGGTTTGTGTTTTTAAAAATTTGTATTAATTTACTAATTGTCATTTTGACACATTTATATTGCATTTTAAAATAATTTACAATATAATTATGATTTTATACTATAGGTGCATTTTATAATAATTTATATTGAATTTTATAATAATTTACCTGCCATAAAATGTCTGACTTATACACATTTTAGATAAGCTAAAAGCTCCCAAAATATCTATGAATATTAGATCATACGTAAATTTGAGAGTAGTATCTTCCAGTTTAAATAAACAGTTTACATTACCTTAGCTGTGCTGACAGAATTGAAAGGACAGTCCTACCTTAAAAGCTAACACTCTGCTAATCATTTTATAGGTCCTATTGATTATAATTTTTATAGTCCTGTAAGTCTTCTGATGCCATTAATCCAATTAGAAAGTGGAGTCCTTCTGACATAACTCATGAAACATAAAAAATGTTTTATCTTAAGATATTGACCAGTTTGATTTTTGCACAATTAGCAGAAATCATTTATATAGCCCTCCATTTCACTCTGAACTGTAAAGAAATATGCTTAGCCTAAGCTTAATATAAAACAGTAAAAAGTATTTAATGTTCTGTAAATGTAGTAGTTAATTTTTGCTCACTATATTACATTATTTTCAACTATACTATGCCACTTAATGTTTACCAAAATATTCTCAGAGGATACAGTTTACCATTTTGCCATTATTACTGATAAATAACCTGAGTTTAAGAGCTTCACTTTCTTGCCTATCTTCAGAATAAAGATAATACTCAAACTTTGGTACTCTTACAGTTTAGTATTAAAGGGTGTAGTTATTCTTGGGTCTTTGTCCTCTATTCATCATTATATTTGCAGTGAATTCCCAAGGCTCAAAGTACAGTATCTTTATATAAACCCAAGTCTTTTAAAGGCTTTTCATTTTAAGCTCCATTCTCAGAAAGTGTTAGTTCAACAAGCACTGGCCATGTCCTACATGTCCCAGAAACTCCAGGAGCACAGTGATTTATGGTTGTTTTCAAGTGTTAGACAAGCAATATCATGAGGGACTGAAAATAAAACAGACTTCATTCTTAATGAAGCAATTAACATTCTAGCTTAGAGCACGTGGATGTGTACAGTATCTAAGTCCCAATTTTCTCATCAAGAGGTAAGATCAAGAAAAATTTTAAAATAATAATAAAATGTAGAAATTCCAAGGCTAAGGTTGCAAGCCGTGAACAGGCAGATCTAGAATACATAAAGATCATTGTTAAGTGTTAGAAATGGGGAAGACTGAAAGGGAGTTGTGGTTAAGTAGCTTCCAAGCATAGTTTATTTAAAACAAATATAATAAGCCCTTAACAGACAACCTTGTCTTCCAAAGGATAATTGAATTTTGGTTGTATAGAGTAAAAGAGATAATTAATCTTAAATGCTTGGACCACAGAAGAATTTCTATTAGATGGATATGACTCCTTTAGTTAAATACTTCTGACTGGGTATTTTATTTTAAACTAGAGAAATTTATTTTCTCCCCAAAGTTCTGGAGGATGGAATCTAAGACCGGGGTGCTAGCAGGCTTCAGGTTTCCTCTGAAGCCTGTCTTTGTCTTGCATATGGTTACACTCTTGCCACCCACTTGCGTAAAAGTTCTTTATACATGTGCATTTCTGAGGTCTCTTATGTGTACAAATTTCAACTTCTTGCCAGGACAGCTGCCAGATTTGATTAGGACTCACTCTAATAGATTCATTTTATCTTCCTTACCTGTTTAAAAGCCCCCTCTCCAAATATAATCAGGTTCTGATATATTGAGTGTCAGGGGCTCATCATATAAAGTTTAGGGGAACATAGTTCTGCCCCTGACGTCATTCAGTAACTTTTAATTGCTCAAGCATTTTCTACATTGCCTACTTTCTCCTTAGCCTATCTTTCGAGGTCTGTATAAATTCTATTATCATTTATGTTTGCACATGGGTCATTTATTTTTGGAAATTTTGTAACCTGAAGGCTTCGTAACGAGGACTAGTTTGTACATTGTGCTTCTAGATAAACATCTTCATAAACTTGAAGGCAGGAGTCTCTGGTTTCTGTATCTTGAAGAGGTAGGGATTTCTGAGCTGCCATTTCACTGGCAATAGAAAGCTTCTCCGAATTGAGTGTTCTACTACTCTATGAATTTATTGCATGGACCATGATCTATTTGAGCTATATTAACTTTGTACCTAGAGTATATGTGATTTTGAATCTACTATTCTAAGCCTTTCTATATTCTAGTAAGGCATTTTAACGGGACATTTTAAATTGCTCCACCTTTTTTCCTTTTAGTGAGAAAGTTCATGTTTTATAATTTATATCTAGCTTTTAAATTTTTCAATCGTATGTGTCTTTGCCTCCATTCTGTCAACTATACTGATCAGATAGAATTTTTCTCACTATTTCCCAAGTTCTGAATGTGAATTAAAATATGAGGGAAAATATCCTAAGGAGATATTAATACAGTATTTCTTTTTGTGTCCAACATTCTTTAGAGTTGTACATTTCTGTTAAATTTTTACTGAGTTTCCACATTTGAAATTGCTTTCCATAAGGCCCTTCAGTGCTTATTAACCAACTACAAGACACTTCTCAAATACACGTGAGAAGTCTAAATTAGACCTATCAACTTAACTATTATTCTTTAGAAATGTCTACAAAATGTGTCATGTATTGTTATTTCTCCCCTTTGGAAAAGAGTTAAACTGAATTATCTTGTGTAGTTTTAAAACATATTTTTATTTTGTTTAGAGAACTTCTCATTTAAAAATCTTACAAAAGACTATGATATTTTATGTCTAATTATAAAGAATTTTTAAAAGTTGTAAAGCCAATATAGGCCTTTCTGTAACATTTGCTAAGAAGTATGAAATCTTAAGCCTGTACCAGTTTGTCAGTTGTTCTTGTTTTGATCCATTGCATTGGCATTTGCAGGGATGAAGAACCAGGAGGCCAACTGGTTACAGAGAAGTTCCATATTGACTGGGATTCTGTCCTTGTCGACATGGATAATGTCATTGTAGCAAGATTTGATGGCAGAGGAAGTGGATTCCAGGGCCTTAAAATTTTACAGGAAATTCACCGAAGGTTAGGTTCAGTAGAAGTAAAGGATCAAATAGCAGCTGTGAAGTAAGTGGGTACATATTTTTCTATTGTCTGTTTTCTATAATGATAGAATCTAGGTATATAACTTATACTACTAAGTGACTCCAAGGTTGCTATTTTGGTGACTGGGCAATTTTCTAATATAAGTATATGGTTCTATTGCATCTTTTCAAATATGTGTCAAACTTACAATAAATGAATGATCATATTCCCCTTTTGAAATAATTATTTTAGATTTATGAAAATGAGAGCAGCGTGTACACTGTATTATTTGGTTCTAACAATAATGTCTTTTGCTTGCACAGTTAATTCTAATTTTTTAAGTATCTCAGTTACAAATGTCACACTGGCATGGAAAAATTAACAAAGTAAGCTTGTAGGTTCTTTACAAAATTACATAGAAATTATCTAGGATATTGTTAAGATATAGATGGTAACCCAGTCTGCTGTAAATGTGGCCAAAGATTCTACATTTATAAGAAGATCTCAGGTGAGCAGACAATCACTTTGAGTATCAAGTATCAAGGTTTTGGAATATTCCACCCTTCACCATGAATAGACTTACAGTCAATAAAGCATTTGTGTGTGTGTGTGTGTGTGTGTGTGTGTGTGTGTGTGTGTGATAAATTCATATACGCATTTAACTCAAAAAGATATGACTACATTTATTTTTTCTTTTCATTGCAGGTTTTTACTGAAAGAGCCATATGTCGACTCCAAAAGATTAAGCATTTTTGGAAAGGTAAAGAGTAGAAGTTTGCTTGTATATTTCAGGGCTGCACTTCCTATATACATCAATAAGGAGAAAGCACCAATTGAGCTACATAATCATTCATAAAATTTTGAAGAAAATTTAGATGGTGGTAAAAAGACTCAGAGAAAGTAGACATTAAAATGTGTGATGAAAATCATTCAAGAGATGAGGGAGAAAAGCCTAAATGCAATTGTCCAGTGTTACTAAGAAAAGCATATTTGGAGAAGAGGAAATTTTAAATTTTGCCTATAATTAAAACTTATATTAGGGGTTGATGGGCAATAAGAATGAAAGGACAATTGGGAAGAGACTTTAGAGGTCCTCCACACCAGCTGAGGAATTTTGCTTTACTCTGTCATCATGAAAACTTTAGGCTTCAGGTTTAAAATTACAAAACTTACATTGGGTTCCCCATCATTGCACTGGGGATAATGAACCCCAGGAAAGTTAGATCTGGCCATTTAAATATGCAGGGTGACATAGGATATAATCAAATATTAACAGAAGTGAATTTGTTTTAAATGGGAATAGTATTCCCTTTCAACTGAACAATTATTAGTATTAGTAATTTAATAATGAGTGAGACATTTGAGTTCCTAAGTATATAAAATAACAACGTTGGCCTTGAGACAAGGTCTTAAGACCTTGAATTTTTTTCTTAGTTCATTCTTGTTTTATTTCAACTTTAAATGAAATTACACAGAATTCATTAATTGAGTGGAAATAATCTTGCTTTTTCTATTGCCTGAAAAGATTTGTTTAAAGATTTAATTAGACTATAAAAGCATTTGGTGCTATTATTTTTCGTTGGAAAAATTTGTTATTAATACTTAAATTTAACCCTTTAATGACTCTCAGGGTTTTTCTATTTCTTTTCAAGTCAGTACTTGACAAAGATTTTTTCATTCATGTAACTTTTCAAGAGTATTTTCAAAGGGTAGTGCGTGATAATCTTTGTTTATATGTTTAATCATTTACTGATGAAAGTAGTGACACATTTTAATTCCAATATGGCTTAGTGTTTTTCTGATTTTGTTACAGCACTTAATGGAAACAAACATGGTCTCTACTGCTCTTCCTTACATTCTTTTTTTTTTTTTAATTAATTTCATTGGTAACACTTTAGATATGCATATGACCACATTCATCTTAGGGAATTTATACCTGTACATATATCTTGATTCTTCTTTTTTCCCAAAACTCCTCCCTCCTTCAACCCCTTTCTCTCCTTATTTATGAAATTTTCTGTCTATCCTTCCTTGTTTTTCGAGGGAGCATATTTTCTAGACTCATTGCTTTTTCATTTCATTAATATCTACACTTGCCATTATTTTTGCTTCTATTTAAATCCATTTTAATCTTCAATTATTAAGTCAAATGCAGAAGTTATTATTGTTATCATTCTTCCTTTCAAATATGGATATCTGTTCAAAACACTTGCAGTCTTTTTCCTAGTTACGTTATCAGCATTTATTATGAGTATCTCTTCATTTCCACAACCAGTCTATTTCCTCTAACTTGTTTATGTTATGAATTTATTTTTGTTGTTTTGTTTTTGGCTTGTTTTGTTTGCTTTGAGATAGGGTATCACTATGTAGCCCAGGCTGGCCTCCCATTCCTGACAATTCTTCTGCCTCAGCCTCCTGAGTGGTGGGATTATCAACATGCACCACCCTGCCTGGTTATGAGTTGCCTTTATTCTTTGATTTTTGGTGTTGTGCTGTTATTGCATTCTGATGAGATGATTGATCTGTATCACTGAAAGACTGAAATGTCAGTTGATTTATGATATAGGAAGGGCATAATTTTAAATGCTTCTATGTATGACTAAAAGTTTTGATGTTACATGAATATCCATTTAAACTGGTCCATGCTGATGGACAAAATGTTAATGATTTGTGTTGTCTCTAATTTCTGAACAAGGTATGATTCATAAAAACTCTGATTATGTTGGCGAAATAATCAAATTTTCATTATAAAACTAATTTTTGATGTGTATTTTAAACTAATTGTTCATGCCCTACAAATTAAAAGGTTACTTTATGTTCTGGGTAAATTGAACTTTTTATTGTTTGGGCTAATCCTATTTATCTCTGTTGATTTTTTTTTTGCCTTAGAGATGATTTTGTGATATTAAAATTGTAATCCCCAAGTGGGGAGATAGTTTAATAGTTGTGTGCTTGCCTAACATGCACTAGGCCTTGAGTTCAATCAACAGGGCAGAGAAAAGAAGAAAAAAAGCAATTGTGAAAACAGTATCCTTTTGAATAGTGCTCGCTGATTATAGAAATTTACACCTTATGATGTTCAAAGTATACCTTCATAGTTTAGGTGCTCCCTGGAAGCAGAAAAACACAAAGGTGATTATGTTGTGTCTATTTGATAATTTCTGTATTTAGTTGAAGATCACATCCATTTATACTTGTTATGATTACCTTTAAATGGTACTGTTTGCAGTACCTGTGCCTACTGGCTGCTTTCCTTTTTTCTTCATTTCCGTCTTCCACTCGTTTGGATTGATTCGGTTATGCTTTCGTTTCTTTTTCTAAATACAGCTTTTGGTTTACTCGTTCGTATTACCAAAATGTATTTCACGTCATGCCTGTAAACCAAGTTGTTTATCCATTCGTACAAGAATAGACATTTATGCTTTTAGTTTGTGCATCTATGAAGAGTTGCTGTAAACATTTGTGTACACATTTTTTTGTAAACATGTACCTTCTTTTTCTTGGTAAATACCTAGAGGTAGAATAATTGAATCATATAAGAAGTATGTGTTGGCTTTTCAAAGGAAAAGCCAAACAAATTTTCCAAAATTCACATTTTATTTTACCAACTGCAATATGGGAGTGTTCCCAAGAATTCAGCATCCTCACTAAGGCTTAATACTAGCGATCTTTTTAAATTAAGCCATTCTAGTCAGTGAATAGAAGTATTTGTTTTGTTTTCATTTGTAACTCACTGATAAACTAATGTCGAACATCTTTTTGTTTATCAATATATGTGTGTGTGCCTGTATATATACATTTGATATATTGACCATTCAGACAACACAACTGATGAACACTATCATATTAAGGTTTACTAAGTCCCAGCAAACATGCGTTAGGCACAAAATAACTTGTAACTTCCATTTAAAATTATTTAATTTAGGTACAAAAAAATTCACTCATACCTTAAATTCTGGTTATTCTTTCCATCTTATTTTTTCAAAATATTTCTGTCTCATGCAGGTACATTGCATATTTTTATAAGTTTTAGAATATTATCTTTTAATTTCTTGAATATAGTCCGAGCAGTTTTGATGTGAATTGTTTTGAATATATAAGACACTTAGGGAAAACTGCCAGCTAAGAAATACTAATTTTTTCAAAGTTATTTTTTCTTTGTGTTCTACAGTGTCTTCTATATATACAAAATTATAAGGTTGTGTTGGTTTCTCTGAATGTACAGTTTATCTTCTGTGAGTTTTAGAAAAATATCATTTCTATTATAATATTAACATCATTCTCCTTAAATTCTTTCTAAAAGCATATTAAAAGTCTCTTTTGCCACTTTATTTTATAAACTCTTTCCCATGGGTTGAATCTTTCCTCTTTCTGTATTTAATTTCCTATCAATTTTGAATCCATACTCTAGTCCAGTAATTTGTTATTCTTAGTGATTGTTTTGTTTTTCTGTGTTCAGTTTAAAAATGTATGTATTTTTTAATCCCCAGAGGGTCTATTGCGATTTATTTTCATACAACATTTAGTTGAATTTTGTCTCTTCTTTTGATGTTTACGAATAATTATTTTAAAAAGATATTGTTACTTGATAACTCTTGAGAATTTGCTTTTGTTGACTTTCATTTCTGCTGGCTCCTTGTTTTTTTTGTTTATTTGTTTGTTTTCCTTCATTTTGTTGTTTGTGCATTTATTTGTATGTAAGCTTATCTTTGTTGAAATTCCATTTATGGGAACATTTATGGAAATATTTTGAGGCTTGCATTGCAATGATAGTTTTGTATTATTTTTTGTTTTATTGTACTCCTATGTGATGAACTCGGACTGAAAACCTAATTGCAGACTTAGGGCTCAAATTTTCTTTAAAAAAATTTGGGGGCGGGCTCAAGGCAAGAAATACAAAACCTTTTCACTGATCCCTTTTGTGCAGCATACTTAATTTTTGTCATCTTTAAACAGTTCTCCAGGGTCTAGCGCTTTGCAGGATCTCCTTGGATCCATGCACAGAATCCCACAATTTGTGCCCCCATTCCAGTGAGGAGTCTTGACAATGAAGACTGAAATCAATACCATTTCAACAGATAGCTGTCTTAATGATTTGTTTACCTCTCAGCTTTCAGTTTACATTTGGCCTCCATAGATTAATTACCTTATGTCTGTTCAGTATTACATACAAAATTATTTTTAGTTGCTTGGAGCGTGTGCTCCTTTTTTTCTTTGTTCCTTTGTTTTCAAATGCTTTATATAGATATGTTATTTTGGGGGAAGGTGTTTTGTTTTCTATTTTTCAGTTGAAAGATCAATGCTTTATCTATCTAACCAAATTCTGGAGATGAGATTGCCACACACGTATTGTGGCCATCAAGGAGGCAAAACCATGAGTAGTGAGTTGTAGTGGGCTTCAGGTTATCTACACTCACTGTGAAGAACGCTGCAGTTCATTTGAGATACTCCCTCTGGGAAAAGAAAATTGATAACGATGGGCCAGGAATCTGTCATGTTTGAACAACTTCTTTCCTTTAGATACACAAGTGCTTCACTGAATTTCCCCGATCTACCTTTTCTCCTTTTGTTCTAAGATTCATTCTGTTTTTATAGTGTCATAGATCAATAGCTATCAAAATAGCTTATTTTATAGTATTGAATTTGCCAGCAAAACCTAAATTCACTTACATATTCTGAAGTATATCTCCCCAAAAACCTAAATTCGCTTACATATTCTAAAGTATATCTCCCCAAATGATCTTCAGAAAATTGAAATTATGAATTCTAAGAAACTGCTTAATATTTTGTTTTGTGTAAAGTTTGCTCTTTCAGAATTTGCAAAGCAATTCTAACTATTTCCTCGAGCTATGGAAACTGATTAAGGCATAAAATGATAATGTTTCAATGAATGCTTTGAATGTCAAGTAATACATATTTTTAGATAATGCTGTTGTTTTCTCAATATTGAAATGTTAGGCCCTAAAACATTATGAAAACTTTGGTAAAATTAATACATTAGCTTCATGGGAAATTTTGAGGAAAAATAGAAGAGATAAATTTCAGCTAGCATAAAAGGATTTTCATTTCCTGTTCCAAGGGCCAGGGATTTAGCTGCCTGCCTCGCAAGCACAAGGACCTGAGTTTGATCCCTGGTGCCAAGAAAAAAGAAAACTCTGGTCACTTTCAATTCCATTTCAGTGTATCAGAAGTATTCCTTAAGTAGTGCACATATTAATAAGAGGGTATTAAAATGGTAAATATCAACTAAAATAGGTCTTAAGGATGTTTTAGTACAATTTATTTTTCCAGTGTGTTTTCTACAATGTACTTGCGTTCTCTTTTAAGTGTGGTTTCTACCTTCCTATTTCAGTGTCTTTTTTCATACTTTTGTTTCTAAAATCAGCTGATTCCCATATACTATAACACTTTATAATCCTGTACTTTATTAAGTCTCATTCAGTTTTCTCTTTCTCCATGAATATCTTAATAAATTTCAGTAGAAACCACATTTCCCACCTGTGCACTCACGGAACAAATTGTCATAGACTCTTAGAGTTACACCACTTACAATGTACTTTACTATATTTACTTACATTTTTGTTTCACTCTAGGTCAGACTATAAGGCTAGTCAGGGTATTTATGTTTTATTAGCTTTTCTTTTTTAAAGGAATTTAAATTAAGCTTATCTCAGAATTTTGTTCTAATCTAAAATCACCTTTCACCACAGGTATATATCTTTTTTTAATCTGTTATTCAAACTTTACCTTGTCCTTAAAGAGATTACCTAAATTTCAGTTCATAGGATACATTATAAATGTCAGATCAAGTTGGTTGAGTATCTTTATTCAGATATTCTCTACTTTATTGATTTTCTGTCTTTCCCCCCCAGTCAGTTAATGAAAGCAGAGTGTTGAAATCTTTGGCTATAATTATCTATTTTCCTTCTGTTGTTCTATCACATATTTCTTTATCCATGTCAAAGCTCTCTATATCATCTTAGTTAATTGACCTTCTTTTGAGTAAGAAACAGTATTCTTTAATTGTGGTTATTTTATTTTCCTTGAAATCTTTTATGAAATACTAAAATGACCACTCAAGCTCTCTTTTGATTATTTTTAACTTGTAATTTAATGTTTTTTTATGCATTTATGTGTTTATATTTAAAATTGGTTTGTTAAAGGCAGCATATAGTTGGATCTTGCTGTTTTTACCCAATTTGCTAATCTTTTCAATTTAATTTGTAGACTTTTATCTTTAATGTGATCATTTATATAGTTACATATAAGTCTATCACCTTGCTCTTGATTCATTATTTCATTTTTCATTTGTTCTTTTTAAGCTTTTCTGATCTAAAGGTAATTTTTGAGAATATAATTTCTCTATTATTTGCTTATTGATAATTTTTTATTTGATGTTTTCTTTAGAACTTACAGTATGCATCATTACACTTACTTTCCTCTAATATAGTTCTCTTCAAATACAGTATAAGAACTATACAATGATATACTTATATTTGACAGTTTCTGGCTTTTTGTTGTAATTGTCATACATTTTATGCTATATATATTCTAAGTCCCCAGGTATATTGTTATTTTACTTAAAATATCAGTTTTTTAAAAAATTAAATCTCTTTTCTAGTACTTAATCATGATAAAATTAGAAATTTCTACATAAACTTATAATTTTATGTTTATTAGAAAATTTATTGTTATATTTCTGAATTGTTCATATTTGTTAAGGACTATTTTATGTTAAATTTGAATATATATTTTTTTCTTCTTGGCATTTTGAAATTTTATTTTATTACAAATAGTCCCTGCGTAGGGACCGTGAGAAGGATAGGGAAGGGGAAATAAGGGTAAAGGAAAAAAATAGGAGAAAATGTAAAAATGGAATTAAAGTGTTTGAAGGGGGTGGGAGGGGAGAGTGAAGGGAGGGTGGGGACAAGGGAAAAAAATGAGAACCAAGACCTGGCATGTAAAGGTACAACATCCCAGTAATGAATGTAGCTGTACTGTCTACCTAGAATGTACCAATAAATTAAATTTAAAGAAGAAAAAAAAAAGAAATAGTTCCTGTTAAAGGGAGAGGGCAGAAGGGGTGAAGGGAGGGCAGGGACAAAGGGAGAAAATGAGAACCAAGACCTGTCATGTAGAGGTACAAGATCCCAACAATGAATGTAACTGTACTGTATACCTAAAATGTACCAATAATCTCAATGAGGGGAAAAAAATAGTCCCTGTTCACATTTTTAAAAACTATTTCTGTAACCTGTTAATTGTATTTTAATATTTTATGTGAAAAAAATTGTTTATTAACATCTCTTCTAGTCCTTTATTTAGTGGTTTATTCTAATAATTTTATTCTCTATGTATCTTTTATTCATTTTTTTCTCCTTAATCTTCTTACTCGTAGTACATAATAATACCTTTGTCACAGAAAATCAGTACATATACATAACATATCTTGATGCTATTTTGTCAAATGAATTTATTATATTTTCTCTTTAGTATTTGGTTTCAGTGGGGGAAGAGGGAAGAATAAAGCATTCACCATACATGGTGATAATTTACTTAATTGGTTTTAAACAACCATCCACTTTTTGTCTCCCTCATTGAGTGCATCATCTTTAAAACTTCAAAGCGTGATATTTATATATCACCTCAAATAGCCCTTGGTTTACCTTTGTGTAATCTACCTGCCCTTATACTAATCTTATATAATTTTTTCCTTATAAAATATTTTATAAATTTTACTTTTTCCTCACTGAGTTTATTGGTACATTTTAGGTATACAGTACAGTTACATTCATTATTGGGATCTTGTACCTCTGCATGACAGGTCTTGGTTCTCAGTTTTTCCCCTTGTCCCTGCCCTCCCTTTACTCCCTCCTCCCTTCCCTTTTTACAAATAGTTTATTTCCATTTTTTCATTTTCTCATTTTTTTTTCTTTTCCCTTATTACTTTCCCCTACCCATCCCACTTCCCCTACACCTTTAGCCCTTTTCTTCCTATAAATTTTAATATTTTAAAAGCACTTTTCTACTCTCTACCTTTCACTTTCAATATATTCTTGACTCACGTTTTCTAATATCTCCACTTTTGAAAATTCTTCCTTAATTTTTTTTAAACAACGGAAATGTATTCTGTTCTTGAGTGTGAAGTTCAAGATCAAGGTGCTGGGTGGGAGGGCTGACTTCCTCTGAGTCCTCGCTTCCTGGATTGCAGGTGGTTGCTCTCTTGTTGCCTCTTCACATGGTCATCTCTTGAGGTCAGCTGAAATTTTAAAATTAATTTTATTAGACTATTTTTATAATACAGGAGGATTAAAATCTCCACAAAATACAGTCTTAATTTGAATTCAACAACACAGAGTAAGTGTCTTTCATTTAACTTTTTAAATTCCCTTCCAGTTGGGTTTTATACTTCTTTTTAATATACATATATTTTGTATCTCCTCTCTGTATATCCAGGTATTGCTTGTAACTAGGATGTTTTAAATTTTATGTGGACGATTTTTTTTTCTCTAGCTGATTTGCTAGAATAATAGGAAATTTATAAAAATTGCATATGTAGTTTTTATCTAAGCATATTAATTACTCGAAAGATTTTTATATAAGTGATTAAAGAGTTTAAAGCACTCCAGTTGGAATAATTAGCCAGAACTTATACGGACCTCATTGTTAAATTTTTTATCATTTTAAGCAAATTTATACAGTAGTTTAAGATAAGAAAACTGGAACCAATTTTTTTGAACAATTTTCTTTGAGAAATTATTCAAATACATTGGAAAAAGGGTATAACTAAAAACTCTTTTATAACCGTTATTCCTAGACCTTGCGGTGATTACCAGGTTGCCATTAAAGGGGAATGAATTCGTTGAATCAACGTTTGCTTTGTGCTCTTAAGTGAAAGAAACAGGACACACATGTGTAAATACCTAATAGCTTCTCTGGTGTGAAAAACTAAAATTGTAAATAATATCCAAATTGTATAACTGATAATGTGAAATAGGAAGAAAAGGGCTAAATGTATAGGGGAAGTGGGAAGGATAGGGGAAAGGAAATAAGGGAAAAGAAAAAATATGAGTAAAGGAAAAAGCTGGAAACAAAAGTCTTTGTAAATAGGGGAGAGTGGAGGGGGTGAAGGGAGGACAGGGTTAAGGGGAAAAAATGAGAACCAAGATCTGTCATGTAAAGGTACAAGGTCCCAATGATGATTGTAACTGTACTGTATACCTAAAAACTACCAATAAACTCAGTGGAAAAAAAATTGCTTTGTGCCTACCATACTCTCAGCAACTTTTTAAGAAGTGCTGAGAATTATATCACTCATAAAATAAGAAAAGTGTCATTTTTATTCATTTTACACTTTATGGAGATAAATGGAAAATTATCTATGGCTAGATAATAATTAGTAAAACATACAAAGTGTCAGATGATGACAGTGTAAGTCAGAAAAATAAAGCAGAGAGGCAGAGTAGGTGCCCAATATTAGAGATGAAATGGCAAACGTAAATCATAAGTCAAGACACAGACACTGAAGGGGGCACGGAGCGTGCTATCTAGGGAAGATACGCAAGTTTTAAAACATGAGTGTCCATGGAAGCACCCTAAAACTTTATTTATAGTGGTAAGTATTCATTCTTTATAGTGCTTTATCTTTTAAATCGTGACAGGCCTTTTCTGCATTTGAGACCAACTTGAGTCACTTCTAGGCTTTGAAAGTTGTAGTACGTATAATCTAAATATGATGTATTTATAAACACAATAAGGCTTGGGTCATGGCCATTCTGATAACATGTAAGTAACTCTATTCAATCAACATGTTAAATGAATAATGTAATACAATAAATTGTTATTCTTTGTAACATTTATGAATTTTATTTCAAATTAATTCATTGTACACCACAAGTGATGTGGCCCAGAACAAGTTATGTAGGCCTAAATTTATAGGAAGAACATCTTCTGTCTTCTAGTTCTGTCATTGTATCCTTTTTACTATATTAATGATGCCATTTAAAATTTATCTCATAGTATGCGCCCATGATGAGTCCCGAGTGGGACAGTGTGACACCCCATCCTCTGCTCTTCAGTTCTTTCTCTTTCGAATATGGTTTCTTATGTCAATTTTTAGGACGCAACGTTCTCTGGAAGTATTTCTATTACTAGGACCACTAAATTATGTTTCTAAATAGTAATGTATTGACAGGTTAAATACTGCTTTATGGCTTGGCAAATGAAAATTAGAAGATAATTAAGTGAAAGAAAAAATCTGATTAATGAGAAACCAGTAAAATGTCAGTACAATGGAAGAAGACCATCCGCCACTGACAACTGAATACTTTTGATTCACATCAAGTGGCAAACAGCTTGTAAAGGACTGCAGAGTCAATATGATGATCCTCTGCTTTAGAATCTGCCAGATATAATGGATTATTTTGAAAATTAAAATCACCATTTTATATCCAGCTGGAGCTTTTACCTTTTCTGAAACATATTCTTCAAAAAGTATTTCATGATCTACTCTTATGCTCAATGAATAAATATGAAATGGTTGAGAGGAAAGTGAGCTATTGAAATTTAATTTATTATAATTTCTGCCAGTGTCGATTTACTTTAAAAATAGAAGTTATTTCTCTGCAATAAACCAAATTAAAGTAACATTTTCAATTTGATTTTTAAATGATAAAGAAAGAATGTTATTCCACAGCTTTCACTATCATTAAGTCTTAGAGAGTAGTTAACTTCATTAAATCTCAAATTTTCAGATTGAAAAAAATGGTAAAATGAAACTTCTTGTGAAAGCCTTGATTTACAGCCCTTGCCTTCATGGCAGAAGCACAGGGGAACTTCCCCCCAGCACCCATTCTCAACAGATTCTTTTTTTTATTTCTATTTTTATTTTTTATTTTATTTATTTTTTTGGTACTGGGTATTGAACTTGGGTCCTTGCGCTTGCAGGGCAGGCCACCGAACCGCTGAGCTAAATCTTCAGCCCCTTAAATTTTTATTTCAATGTAATACAAGTAGATAAAGGAAATAGTTTTTAAAAGTCTTCTTACTTCTATGAAAAATAAAGCCAAATTTCATAACAAATTGATTGAAGAATAACATTAATTAATACATTGTGTACCATAATCCTAAAAGAATGGCCAAAATGTTAGAGTAGACAAGTCATAGACAAAAAACTGTTATAAAAAAAGAAACAAATAGGTAATAGCACAAAAACTTCTCTTCAATAAACTAAGAGGACCTGAGCAGTATAAATGAAACAAATTAACATATATATTGAAATATTTTTGAAACCATGGAATATACAATTTATGGCATAATTAGAACTTCTCCTTACTTCCTATTTGTCTCTCTTATTTCATATTTTCTTTAACATTTAATAGAAACTATGTACAGTACATTTTTTTCTGTATTTTTTTCCTCATTGAGTTTATTGGTACATTTTAGGTGTACAGTTCTATTCCTCATTGGGATCTTGTACCTTTACATGACAGGTCTTGGTTCTCATTTTTTTCCCTTATCCCTTCCCTCCCTTCACCCCTTCCTCCCTTCCCTGTTTACAAATACTTTATTTCTACTTTTTCATTTTCTCATGTTTTTTTTCTTTTCCAATATTTCCTTTCCCCTACCCTTCCCATTTCCCCTACACCTTTAGCCCTTTTCTTCCTATTTCACATTGTCAGTAAGGCAGCCATGGCAGAAATTTACCCAGATTAGAAAGAAGACAGATGGTTAAGGAGAACCCAGTACCGTGGGATATTTTCTCAGAGCACAAAAGTCAGAGTTCAATTGGGGAAAAGGGTTAAGACTGCCAGAGTAAGTGGATGTTAAAAAAAGCTAAAATTCAGTTCTTGGGATAAATGATCCAACACTGGGATCACCAATATTTCAAAGCTGCTATTCTTAATGACTTGTGAGTTTGTTCTTTTGTTTTTTGGTTTTTTTCTAAAGTCCCACCAGTCTAGGGAATGAAAGCAATAACAAGGAAGACATTTCTGTTAGGGATCTTTATTATATTATTATGCTTTATGAATTTGTTACCCAAAATGTGGATCTGTCCCACAGGTAGCCCTTGAAAGTTTGCAAAAATGAAAAATCCTTCACCGACCCTAAATCTAGTGAAATAGAATCTTTATATTAATAAAATTCCCAAGTGAACTTTTTTCTCAAATGTTTATTGTACATATAAAGGTGTACAATATGATGTTATACATCAACTAATAGTGTAGTTACCATATTGAAGCTAATGATCATTCATCTCATTTTTTTGTCAGTTTTGGTTTGTAGCAAAAACAACTAATAACATTACCCATTTGGCAAAAGTCCCATATATGTATATATATGTTTTAAACTGTAAGCCTCATGGTGTACATTCCATATTTAGATTTTTTTCATCCTACATATCTGATACTTGAAGAATCAAGTATGTAAACCTGGTACATATTTGATATATACCACTGACAGTCACTATTGCATTCTCTGTCATTATTATATCTGAACTTCATTGTTTCAGATTCCACACGTAAGAGAGATAATGCAGGCTTTGACTGTTCGTGGCTTATCTTCCTTTTCATCTAGCATAATGTTCTCTAAATTCGTCTACACTGGGGAAAATAATAAGATCTACTTTGTAAAGGCCGAAAAACTATTCCATTGTGCATACAGACCACTTGCATTATTTTTTCATATGTGACACTTTGTTTCCACATCTTGGTCCCTGGGAATAACGCTGCAGTGAACATAGCAGTGCAGATATCTATGAGGTTATGATTTTCTTTTTGCCATTTACCAGAAGGAGAGTTATTGGGTCATTCATTAGTTCTGTCTTTAATTAATTCAGAAATCTTCACAGTGTATTCCTTAATAGACATAAATACCTTCATTCACACTAAATGTGCACAATGGCTCCTTTTCTCCTTTGAGCACACTTCTGTCTCTTGTCATTTTTTATTATAGCCATCTTAGTCTACCGGAAGTGATAGTTCATAATGGCTGAACTTGCCTCTTCCTAATGATTCCTGATGTTTTGCCCCTTGTTCTGCCTGTTGTCTATTTTTGTGGCATCTTTGGAGAAGTGTCAATTTGGATCCTCTGCTAATTTTTCAATTGTGTTGTATGGGTTTTATCAATTTTTTCCTATCAATTGAGGATGAACCTTTATCAAATATATGGCTTGCCAGTATTTTTCTAATGAATTTTCTGCCAGTTTCACTTTGTTGTTTTCTTTGCTGTATAAAAAACGTCTTTAGTTTGACATAGTCCCATTTACTTTTGCTCTTATAGCCTGAGTTTTCAACATGATACCCTAAAATCTATGGCCAAGGCCGATGCCTAGGAGCTTATTCCCTGTGTTCTTTTCTCGTGGTTTTACAGTTTTAGGTCTTTCATGTAGGCCTTTTATCCATTTTGAGTTGATTATTATTATGTGTGATGTATGAAAAAAGTATAATTTCATTCTTTTATGTGTAGAAAATCAATTTTCCAGCACCATATATCAAATAAACATTGCCTATTATTTCTTCTCCATTCCCTGTGGAAAAGTTGAGGTTTATTTCTGATTTCTATACTATCCTAGTTGGTCTTTTCGTGTCTTTTTATGCCAGTGAATGAATTTTCAAGTTTAGAAGTATTTTTCTAGAATATGCCCCTCCTTTGCAAGCTACTCTTCTTATTTCCTGAAGATAATCAGAATCTGAAAGGTATATGAAACTGAAGTAAAAACCAAACAAAAACACACAATGCCAACTTATTATCTTAAAATATTTAAATGTGATATACAGCTCTCCAAACTACAATTTTATGATTATGATGTTCAGTTATTCTTTCAAAGTACTGAGGTTACATAAGAAGCCCAATGATTATCATTTGAAAGTGGGTTTTCCCATCCTGGAATTCAGACCAGAAAAGTGTGCTCTGCACACACTAGGAAAAAGTAACGCCGGAGGGAGATATTTGAAACCTCCAAGCTTCAACATCCTGTTAACTCCGTAAAAGAAAGCAAGAAACAATATACTGGAAATGTTCCTTCTAGAAATAGAAGTTTCAAGAATTTTCCCTTCGTTTGTCTTATAATACTCATTTATTTCCTTGCTTGCCTTCATTCCTTTATATTTTTTTGTTAAGATATAATATACTTACTAATTACCAGTTTTGTTATCTGTGACTTTTGCTGTTTCTCCATGAGACTAAGCAAATATACTTTGTAGCAGTTAAAATCCATGAAGGATGGTATTCGTCCTTTGATGCATAATTGTCAGAAAAACTTCAGTCAACCTTCTGAATACTGCTCAATATTCCAGGTCCAAAATGACACATGGTGCTCCACCGCATCAGCAGTGTCTGCGTTAGGGAAGCTAATGTGCTAATTTTTAAGTTACTTCACATAAACATAAGAAAAATATCTCTTCCTTCAAAAGTTCAGTGAAAATAGCAGATCCCCATGAAACTCAATGCTATTGAGACATCCAAAAATTTTTCAAAATTGGGCTTATTCTGACTAATTGCATCAGAATTTCAGGGGTTAAGTCTTGAGTATTACTATCTTTTACTATTTCCCATGATATGATATCCAGCAGAATAAAGAACATTATTCAAAGTACACTAACGATTGATTTCTAAAATGTAAAACTCAGTACTAGTAGTCTTTTTAGTATATAGCATATCTGTAAATTATTAAAATGACTTCTGAAGCTTTTCTGGTCAGATACTAGGTTGCAAAAAAAAAGAAAAACTGGAAATTTTGATTTAGTTTTTAAAAATTTTTTTTCTTGGCCGGGGATTTAGCTCAGCGGTTCGGTGGCCTGCCTTGCAAGCGCAAGGACCTGAGTTCAATCCCTGGTACCCAAAAAAAGAAATTTTCTCTATCCGTTCAAACCATTTAAACATAATTTTTTAAAATTAAATTTGTACAATAATGCAAGTCATCTAACTAGCAACACTATTCATTATATCACATGTATTTTAATATTTGTTTGCCTAGAATGTAGTGGAAGGAAAAGTAATTTTCTCCTCTATTCTTCATGCTTTCTTAAGTAGGACTCTGTAACAAAAGTAAAATCCATAAGGGAAAAACAGAAGTGTAGGAGCACATATGCTTCCCTGTGCATGAAAGATCGACAAATGACAGATCTCTAGACTAGATATCAGAGTGTTGTCTTGGAGGTAAGGTTTAAATTCCTTCTTTCTAAAACAAAGGAAGAGGGGATGAGGAAGCACCCAAGTAGAGGAGATTACCAGTAAAAGCACCATAAAAGGCAGGTGGGATTTGTTATGCAGATTTAAATTAGTACTTTCTCCAGGGATGACATGTAAATAGCAGATATCCTTACAAAATGAAAATGTCTTATGCATACAAATTTCTTTCACAACCTCTAGCATTGTTTTTGGAACTGCTACTATGTGTAACAGTTCTCAAAATAATCAGCTAAGAATGCTCCTTATGCCAGAAAACCAGATTCTGGTCTCCTACAGTCATAATTTGGGGTGATGTTTGCTAAACTCCATCAGAAACTAAAAGCAGAATTTATATTTGTGATGATGTTTTAAATATTTTGTTTTCCTTGCTACTTCTGCATAAACATCATTGTTATTAACTATTTTATTAAAACTAGATAAACTACAATTTCGTAAAATGATGTGTGATTTAAAAGTGCTTTATTTTCCTAGTTTCAAATTATTTGGAGTGGTTCCTAGTTATACAGTACAGAATCACTGAACAAATATTTGACATTATTGATATACAAGTAATTTTATATATTGTAAAGTTATTAAAATAACTTCTTATATAAATTTAAGCAACTGTTCTAAATCTTTATCTGCATAGTGATTGTCGTTCATTCTTTTCTCAAGTCTGATATATTAAGAGAAATTCTGATGTGTACATTTTCAGTGATCAGAAGCTAAAAATATCCCAAGAAAGAGTTGTTTTTTTCTTGTTTTTTTTTTTTTTTTTTTTTTTTTTATCCAGGGGTATGGTGGATACATTGCATCAATGATCTTAAAGTCAGATGAAAAGCTTTTTAAATGTGGATCAGTGGTTGCACCCATCACAGACATGAAATTGTATGGTGAGTATGGGCTTGCCTAATATGGGCTATTGATTTGTAGAAAACAAAATCCCACTGAAGAGCTCCATTGTGCTCATTTATCGTGTTATTAAATCCTGTTTTGAATTGTTTAGACCAGCTCTGATTCAGTCGATCTCACTGGAGCCTGATAATTAAATTTAAAATGTAGAAATAAATAATAAAATATGCTACATTTTTAGTTTATTTTTGAATTTCTGTTCTTTTGGGCCACAGCTTCTGCTTTCTCTGAAAGATACCTTGGCATGCCATCTAAGGAAGAAAGTACTTACCAGGTAATTAATTTAAAAATGACAAAGAAGAGCACTTTTGTCAAAAAGATGAAGTCAAATTACTTCTTGAGATAGGGCTGCAGATACAAATACTTGTGTTTGTCTTTATAGGCATGCAGCGTGCTGCATAATATACATGGCTTAAAAGAAGAAAATATATTAATAATTCATGGGACTGCTGACAGTAAGTTTTTTATTTGCTGGTGCTATTTGATGCGATCTGACCTTTGGTACAGGGATTCATTTTAGGACTGTAAATGGGGATCCCTGTAAAGCTGCTAAAGAAGAGAGCAGGAAGTGGCACAAAGAACCAGATGAATTATAGGAAGTAGGAAGAAAAATTTCAGGGCTAAGGGGAAATCCTCAAATGGCGTTATCCAATAAGATTTTCCCCATGGTAATGAGAATAGCCTACTTGTGCTGTTGAACATAACCCCTTGACTGTTTTTAACCATACTGTGTTAGTGTGACTGAGGAACCAAATTTTTATCAGTATTTGGTGACCATGGCTACAGAGCTATTCAATACACCTCAGCTGGAAACCCACTTTCAAAACAGAGTCAGCAAAAAGGTGCAAGTGTCAAACTGAAATTCTGGTGAGGTTACTCCCTTAAATGAAATTAGAGCAAAATTTTTTTTTCAACTCATATTCATATCCTCTACCATTTTTCATTACTTTAAACATGTGAAATGGACATGATTGATATTACTAGTAATAAATAACTACACTCACATAAACCTTTTAGAGCTCAAAGAATTTACATTTTCATTATCCTATGTGATACCTTACAATAGAAGATTGAGCATTTATAGTCATGGTTGAGAAAAATCAATTTCAAGAAAGACATTTATCCAAGGCTACTTGGCAAGTGAGCTGAAAATGTCCCACTAATAATGTAACGTGTTAAGAAAAGGAAAAACCTGGGAGAGGTATATACACAGAAGCTATTTGTACTCTTGGCAAATTTTCTGAAAATTAAAAACTGTTGGAAATGAGAAATCTATTTATAAAAATATTTAGTTACAACAATCCCAGTGTAGGGTAAAACATATTAAAAGAAGACAGCACTTTTGAAGGAAATTAGAATTCTGTTTTAAGCAGTTATGACCTTATATATATATCAACAGTAATTATAATAATTAGCAACTATTAAGTACTAATTCTGTGTCAGAAAATGTGCTAAGGCATTTTATATATCTTATTTGCTCTGCACAAAAATACTGTACAGTAGGTATGACTGTATTTATTACTATTTTCTTATTTATCAGATTGGAGAAGTAAATAGTAGAAAAAGCACCTAATTGTCAGTAGAAGGCGGTTTGAGTGCAGGTGCTGAAGTTCTTATTCATTGTACAATGCAGCTCCGTCATGTAAACCAGTTCTACTGAAAGTAAATTATTTTGCCTTTTGCCAGCATCCTTCACTATTTTAGCATTCTTTCAACTTTCAATATGGGTAAAGCCATAGTAAGGTAAACCATGTTGTTCTTAACTGACTCACTTAGTCCTGGGCCTGGTGCTTCACCTACCTGAGCAAACAGAGAAACTGAGTCCTGATTCCTTTAGAGGAATTAAACTACATATACACAAGCAAGCAGACACATATACACACACACAGAACTTATAGGGGCTGTTGGGTTACAATGACATTATAATGCTACGCTTATTAATATTATCTTTAAAAATTATGAATTAGTTCACACAGCCAGTTTAATTTCCATATTTGGTTCTAGGAAGGAGACAAATGGAAAATGTCAATAAACTTGACTGTAGAAACAAAGCAAAAAATATCCAAATGGAAAATTTGTTTGTATATTTTTTGAAAGTGGTGGAGGGCAGTTCAGATAGAATCTTACTATGTAATACTGGCTGTCTTTGAACTCACTGTGTAGCCCAGGATGGCCCTAAACTGGCTACGATTCTCTGGCCTCAGCCTCATGAGTCCTGGGATACAAACATGCACCAACATGCCTGGCTTGTACATTCATCTTTTTAGCTATATCTATATGAAGAAATTATATATTATTTTAGCCTACTTTTTCTACAATAGACAAATGAGCTATATAAGGGATTATTTCATCTCACTTATTGTCCCATTAATTAGTATTCCTAGTAGCTTACATTTACTGAGCAATTTATATTTATTTAGAGTTGATATGATAATTTTCCCATTAAATATAATAGGAAGATTTTGAAAAATATCTTGGGCATATTTTTAAAATATTTACATTATCATTTGAATTATGTACCCTTTACTATATAATATGATTATTTGGAATCATGAAACTAGAATATTAAAGAAGCTTAAATTATTAATAAAGTTGCTCTGGTTTGGCAAAGTGAGTTATAAAATGCTAGCTTAGAAGTTAATTACAGAAATTCAGAGATGAACACAGTAAAAAAAAGGAAGAGTCCATGTGGCATCTGAACAAACTGCTGTGCACACAGAAATCTAAATGACTGGTCCAAGTTTCCACGGCTAGGTCAGCCAACGCATCTACCAAATTCAGAGCTACTGGCTGTCTATTTCAGCTTTTGGACTTTTTATTTCAGCAGAAGGAAGAGAGAAGGAAACAGGAATAACCAGTATGTTCTACATTAAATATTTAGCCCTTGAGTAATGTGATGTGTACTCTATTTTCCCAACATGATCCATTCTGTTTTAATTTAATGTAATAAAGCAGAATGCCAGTATCTAACTGAGACTGAGCCCTAGTAATCCTCACAAAGGAATAGAAATCAGTTTTGTTGCATTAATAACCACATAACACATCTACTATGTTAAAAAAATGTATAATATGCAAAATATGCAATTACACATAAGTTGATATACAATAAACTAAACCTAAAAACCATCCTCTACAAATGTAAGCTTTAGTTGTGACTCCAATGAAATTGGTTTATTTTTATAATGTGAAAGTAAAATGTTATAATTATATCTAACAGCTTTCAAGTTAAAAATAAAATTAGTCTTTAAATGTACAATACATGTAAAGTACTTCCTCTCTTTGAAAAATAATGTGAAGAATTCTGTATCCTAGTAAATGTATTTTCTTCAAATGTCATAATTTAATTTCTTACAGCGAAAGTTCATTTCCAGCATTCAGCAGAATTAATCAAACATCTAATAAAAGCTGGAGTAAATTATACAATGCAGGTAAGCCTTTTTCTAAGAAGAATGTTTCATTAGTCAGCTTTCTGTCACTATGACAAATACGTGAGACAGTAAACTTGGAAAAAAAGGTTTATTTTAGCTCAGAGTGGGGGATTTCCCAGTCCTTGACCAATTTGTCTCTTCATTTGGAATGGGATTGAGGCAGCAGAGCCCATCATGCTGAAACATAAAGGAAGAATAAAACAGGACATGCCAGGATACAGGGAGCAAAGACAGTTGAGAAACAGCCAGGCTCTTACAATCAAGGGAAGTAAGTCCCCAGTGACCTAGGGACCTGGCACTAGGCCTCAGCTCTAGACTGGTGCCACCTTCCCATAGTGTCATCCTGGGGATGACTTTGAAACATAGGCCCTGGCAAAATATTCAGGATGCAAACTGTATGTATCAAATGTCTTTTTCTCCCTTCCTTTTTTAGTTGTATGATATAGACTACAATTTTGCTATTATTCTATTAAGAAATAATTTTCTATTGTGCTCTTTAGATAAAAAGATTGTGTTATTGGTTCTAATTGCACTGAGAACAGCCTATGTTTATGTGGAACAGCTTATGCTTTGCAAGTGAATTGCATAAACCCTTCTTTTTCTTCTTAGACTTTTATTGTTACTATGAATATTGACTTCTGTCTGTCTTTGCAATTTCTGTCACTCATAAAAAATTGGAGAGAAACATGTTTGGGGAAAATATTAAAAGAAAAAAAGAGAGGATAAAGTGCCATGTACATTACCATTTATATCTGTGTATTCATATGCTCAATAAATACTTATCAATGATTTGCTTTATAGTGGTCACTGCGTAGAAGGATAATATGAAAACTATCAAAACTATCAGCCTGAGCCAGGGATTTAGTTCAGTGTCACTGCACCTGTCTCACAAGCACAAGGTCCTGAGTTTGATTCCCGCTACCAAAAACAAAACAAAACAAAAACACTATCAACCTGATGGAGGAGACATAGAAGAAAAAAGTAATTCAGTTTTCTAGCATTTGGAAGAACAAATTATGTTAGCTATTTGTTATTATAACAAAAATATCTGAGATAATCAATTTATAAAGAGGATAAATGTATTGCAGCTCATGGTTTCAAAGATTTGGTCTGTGGTCACTTGGCCTGATCACTTTGGGCCTGAGACAGCACAGTATATCACGATAAAATTGTGTGGTGGATGAGGTATGTTCCTCTTACAGCAGCTGAGAAGCAATCAAAGGGCACACATACTCCTTCCACTAGATCCTACCTCCTAAAGCTTCTACAACCTTATAGTAGTTCCATAGTCATGGGACCAAGCCTTTAACCCACAGGCCTTTGGAGAACTTTCAATATCCAAACCGTAGTATTTTGCCCGGGGCTTCCAATGAGTCCTAGCCATCTCTTAATGGAAAATACATTCAGTCCATCTTCAAGAGTCACAAAAATATTAAAAGTGCCAGTATTGGTGAAAAGTCTGTGTCCTGTCTCCTGTGAGATGCATTGAAAACTCAGTTGTAAACTCTTATAAAAGTAAAATACATGAAGTTACAAGTTACAGCAGTGGGTGAGGATAAATATGTCCATTTATAAAGGAAGAAATAGACCACAGAAAGACCAAGACGAATCAAGGTATACATTAAATACTGTAGCTTCATGTCCGGTACCCAGAGTATTTGGGGACGTGATGTGAGCTCTGAAGGACTCGAGCAGCCTGGCACCTACAGCCAGGCTGGGAGCAGACCACATACCGCTCTCTCTGGCTGGTCCTGTTCAGTGCCTGCAGCTTACCTGAGTAATCATTTCATACCTTGCCAGCATCTGTGATTTCCTGGAATCGCCATTGCAGCTTCAGCGTCCCTCACAGCTCCATGAATCGACAGTCAAAGTCACTTATAGGGACTCTGACCTTGTCCTGTACTCCCATGGCTCCCCAGGAATGCCTTTGAAATACCTTTGGAAGTTTCCATGAATCCATAATGCTTGCATTCCCTGTTCCTGAAAAACCACCATCATCTGGACCACAACAGGTCTCCCCTGTAACCGGACCCATTTGAGTCACAGTTGTAGCAGCCTTTGAGTTTGTTTAAAACTCAACATGGAAAATGAATCCCAGCAAATAATTCCCAAGGAGGTCTTTTAAGAGCTCAGTGCCCTGGGTGCCCTTTCCAAACAAAAGTCTTTGAGATGAGTTTTACAATTTTATAATTTATGGCCTATGATGGATGAGGAATACTGGTTTCTGAGATTCCCTCAAGTAGGAGCAAGAATCCTACCTTGTCACAGAGACAAGGAGATAAAAGTGCTACCTGTTTAAATGTTTACATTTCAAATAGATGGTTGCCATGTGCTTAAGAAATACATGGTCTGGGTTGTGAAACTGGCAAAAAGATGGAAGAAAACACACAGTAATGTCAAAGGAGTAGAAAAGTCATATATAACTGAATGTTTTCTAAAGTAAATATTCTAGGAAGTGGAAGTCAAAATGCTATCTATAGTCAGGAAAAAACTGTCCACAGTTTAGTCAGAGAGAACAATGTTGAGGCCATCTAAGCCAACCTGAATATGGCAAAATCTTGTTTTTTAACAACAGATAGGAATTTAAAAACAAAGGAAAATATTTTGTCTCAAATACTGATTTGCATGTGTATAATCTTTAGAAGAGTTTAGCTTAAAGAACTGAGGAATTAATTAGGTCAGTTCGTTTTGGTTAGATACTACTTTCTCTCCATTTTTTTTGTTGTTGTTTTTTTTTGCCCATACTGGTGATCTAACCCAGTGCCATGAAATAAGTGCTCTACATGGTGCTAACTTCCTAGCCTTTAGTTAGATGTTATTTGTAAAGTCCTGCAGCAATATGGCTAAAAGCATCAGTGTTAAGGGATAACGGCTGCTTTGGTGATTTGAAATCATTCTTCCTCTGCATGTCTTAGGTCTACCCAGATGAAGGTCATAATGTGTCAGACAAGAGCAAGTATCATCTCTACAGCACAATCCTCAGATTCTTCAGTGATTGTTTAAAGGAACAAATAGCTGAGTTACCACAGGAACCAGAAGAAGATGAATAGTGGACCCTATTTATACAGAACTGAAGGGGAACTCGAGGCTCAGTGAAATGTAACCAAGAGACTGTCATATTCTAGATGCTCCAGATTTCTACGGCAGCTTAAGGAGATGACACTGGAACAGCACACTCAGAGACAGTGAATGGAAATTTGAAGAGGAAAGTCCTAGCCGACTGTGTTGCCAAGGGTGCAGAATCTGTTTCTCAAAAAGGAAGATCAAAGGGAGGTTTCAGGGGAGAAATTAGTTTCACATTAAAGTAGGAGTAGTGCATGTTTTCTTCTGTTATCCCCGTTTGTTCTGTAACTAGTTGCTCTCATTTTAATTTCAATGGCCAGCGTCACCTTTGCATATAATGCACAACTTATTGTCAGTAATACAGTTCCTGATCTTTGATGGCTGAGCTGCATTCTAACACTACTGTACCTTTACAATAAGTGCAATTCTTTCATTGTCTATTATTATGCTTAAGAAAATATTCAGTTAATAAAAATACAGTATTTTATGTAATTTCTGTTTTTAAAAAAGTATTATTGAGCCGAAGGACTTGTAGAAATACGGATTTCAGCACCTTCCAAAGTTCAGCCACTTATCACTAGATATAAAGTCTTTAAACCAACACACAAGTGTATGTCCGCGATATATTTATACACTCATGTGTGCATATGCAGTCATTGAATCTATCTTTACATGTTATTCACACTATAAAGGGTAAACTCTTGATGAATTAGAAAAGATGCTGTTTTACAGATTATAATGGATGCTTTGTTTAATGAGCCAAATATGAAACCTTTTTTTCCAATTCAAATTCTAGCTGTTGTTTTCCTATAAATGCTTCGGTTGTGTTTGGTATTGTTTTTAGTGGTTAATAGTTTTCTAGTTGCAATTTAATTTTTTGAATATGATATCTTGTCACATGTAAATTAGATACTTAAATATTAAATTATAGTTTCGATAAAAAAATTTTGTTAACAATGAAATGCCACTGAGTGCTATTTTGCTCATTTGGTGGAGAAGGATTTTTTTAAAAAGGAAGAGAAACACACTTGGTCCTTCTACTTTTATCTCTTAGTGCATAATCAATTCTAATTTTCATTGTAAAAGCAAAGATCTGTATTATTTATTTCCTTTCCCAGTTTCTATTCCAGGCCTGCGCAAATGTTCCTGGATAATTTAAATCTTTCTGGTGAGAACAATTTTTTATTAATTGGCTAAAAAGTTCACAAACAGTGGTGTTTGCTATTTAATTTGGAGACACACAATGCATCAATTCCTGTGGTGTTGATTTGTAGTAGTAACTGAAGAGTGTAAAATAAATTCGACTGTAGAAAGTCATTTTAAGCCATGAGAATATTAACTAGGTGGCTAAAATCATAGTATCTTTGCATATCATATAAGGGATCTTGCAGAAGATGTACAAAAGTTTATAACTAAGATTTGAAGTCCCAAAAAATCCATGTGATATATTCTATTTTCCTGGCTTTAAAAAAAATAGTTTAAAGGGAAGACTGAATTATCATGACATCACAATACCAGAAGGAAAAAGTAAAATATCAGGAGTTGCTATTTTGTCAAAGGATAGACCCAAAATTCTGGGTGTTTGGAAATGTGACTCCCTGAGAAAGTCTTCACTTTTTTTCTGGATGCTTTGGTATTTTATCTTCACTGCTGCATTAGATGCAATTTAAAATGGGAGAGTCTCCCTCTTCTGAAAGACCCACTTTAGGTCTTTATCAATAACAGTAAACGCATTTTTTAACAAAATAAGTTCTAATATTTAAAAGGAAACTTTCTCCTATTTTATTAAGATGGAAATTTCTTTTTAGGCTGATTTGAAGTCCAACTGAAGCTTTTTAATCTATATTTTAAACTTCAATCACTAGAATTTTTTATGATGCAAATAATTATGTTGTCTGAAAGATGTGGTTTTATTGAATGTCTATTTGAGTAACACTTAAATAGTATTTACCTTTCACTGTTTCTCATTCTTGTTTTATTATCAATGTTTATCTACTTTTCAATTAATTTAATACAATTTATAATGTGAAAGATGTTTTGTGTGGAACCCACTTTCACCTTGGAGACTAAATAGATTTCAAAGGGAAATTTATTGTTTATTTGGAAGGTTGAAAATATTCATCTGTGTGACTCTGAGTTTTAATAATTGGGCAATTTTTGATAAAAGCAATACTCACCAACACATATAGGCTTACTGAGTATGCAGTAAGCCCTGGGTTCAGTCTCCACTCCTCAACAAAACAAACTAAAAAACAAACAAACAACGACAAAAACAAAGGAATCATGCAATTAGATTTTTACTTTATAAATTTTCCCTAGAAATAATGCCATAATTTCAAACATATTTATGCATTCTTATTGTTTCCTAAGACTCCAAAAGCAAGCTTTTCAAAGCATTGTTTTTTCCTTAAAAACACCACCAAAAAACTAAAAATGAAAGAATACAAAGGTAAGTAATATTAACTCATTTAGAGACATGAACACAAACCTTTGGAAGCTATTTTGAAAGAGAAGGGTGTCTTGTTTTGTTTCACTTTGCTTCCATCAAGATCACCAACCCGACACTCGAGAGATTGAGGAAGCTATGCTGATTTGTTGTTTCCTTGAAGAACTAGAAGAAGGTGGTGTTCTTCAAAACGTGAATCTCATCTCACCTGGAGAATCATTTTTATTCCTGTTTAGTTTAGTTATTACCATTTTGGGGCTTGCAGGCATCAACTACAGATCAATTAGAATGAACGGATTTAAGCATTGGTCCTCACCTTACAGAGAATTATTTAAGACATTGACTCTCAAATGTTGGGCTTCATGATGGAGTCAACTGTGAATGAATTGCTCACAAGTCACTAGGGTCACTGAGATCATAAGGCTTCTATAAGAATCCTGTATGAAGTACAGTACCCTTCATCCTTCCTCATGTGCTCTTACCACCTTCAAATCTTACAGGGGCCAGACTTGCATAAGTGTAATCTGATATCTTAACTGTGCTCTCTAACATTCACTTTCAACTCTAAGGATTCTCTGGTACTACTCCTGGCTACCTGCTAGAGCAAATAAACTCGTTCTTACACACTACAAACCTGTATGAGTATGCTAATGACTTATTGAAACCCAAATAGTGGGAGACTGGAACAGTTGACTTTAAGCTCTTCTTCCGATGTTATGTATAGTCCTTGGAAGATTTCCTGGGCCTTGTTTACCCACAGTTCCATTCCCTTTTTCTCTCTTCCTCTTTTCATACTTCCACATCTCTACTCGTATTTATTAGGATAAAACTCCAAAATTAAGTACATATGCACTAGCTGTTGACTCAGGTTCTGCTTTCCAGAGAAAGTTTCTTGTTTTTCTGTAAGAGTTTATCACTGTGAATATTATATAAAAAAGAAATAAAATGAAAACAATGTAGCTTCTTTTCAGGTTTGAATATGCTACCTAAAATTTACTGGATTCTTGCTAAGTGCTAAACTTATGCCAAGTACTCTATATGCTTTATCAAACTGAATCTTTTCAACATGTTGTGAAATAATATTATTATTATTATTCTGATTTAATATGCAAGGAAATTGAGTCTTAAAAAAGTATGAAACTTGCACAAATTTACATAACTAAGGACTAAATAGACTAAACAACATTTCCAGCAAACTTAGAAGTCCATATTCTCAATTACTGTGCTACATTCCCACTGAAATAAAGAAAAATTTAACTCATGCCCATTCTAAGAAAGAATTCTAAATATTTAACCATCTATTTCCAGATATTTGTGAAATGATTTTACAGCAGTAGTACTAAAAAGTAAAGGATAGTCTCAGTGTATTTGAAGTTGTATATTTGAAGATATATGAAAAAATTCCCTAATGTTAAGAGAACATGTAATATTAAAACTGGTTTTCTTTTTCTGCTGGATATATCTAAGATTTATTCTTATCTATGAAAAGTTTTGCTCAAAGATCCTGGTCTGTATTCCTGGGAAATAATTGCTATCTTTTCTTGTTCAGGATTATGATAGGTACAGTACAAAATCATATCTAAGGATCCCTATATCACAGAAATATTTTTAATCAAAATATCTAGATTTATAAATATAAAAATCTCATGCAGTCTTTAAATGCTACACGTCCAGAAAGCATATTGCTACTTTGAGAAAAATAGTGAGTGCCTACATCCTATTTGCAGTCTAAGTTAAAATTACATTGCCTCCCACCTTTCTACCACAATAGGAAATAGATCTGGTCTACAACTAATCCAATCTGCTAACAACAATTTTATTTCATTTGGCACTATTCCAGCAATGGATAGGAGATAGTCTTTGAATTAAAAAAAAAAATCTCTCTCATCAAAAAAGTCAACTAAGTTTTAAAGGCAAACAAGTCACATTGAAGTACAATTTCGATTATTCTTTCAGACTTCCAATTAAGCTTGTGCTGGTCTGATATAAGCATCACAGACTTTTGTCACAGCAATTCAATTACTGAGAAAGTCTTTGTGCTGATTTCCATAAACCCCTTCATATCTGGCCAATGCGGCACCTGATTAACTAGGTATCTATGGCATGAGTGAAGATTGTGAATGAAGAAGGCCATCCTACCAGTAACATCATAGAAACAGAACTTGTTTTTTCCCCTTAAGCTTTTATCCTATCACCTCAATGAATCCTCAAATCAAACATATGAAATAGAGAAACATGGCATCGCTTCTGACAAGTGAAGACTCACAGAGGTTAAACAATTTTCCAGCAGGATCACACAATGTGTTACTCTTAGGACTAAAACTTGAAGTTAGACTATAATGACCTCCAAACCCTCACACACGATAATCTCAAGTATAGATGTTTTTAGCAAGTGGGTTGCTAAAGTTCATTGTGCATATCTTCATGGTGTGTTAAACTTTCAAGATTCTCGATGTTTATTCAGAGATACCACTGGGTATGCTTTTGACTGGGAGAAACAGAATCCAACATTTAAAATGTCTCAGAAACTGGTTACTTAATAGGTACATGGCCATTATCAAAGAGTTTCTTAGATATTCAGACTCTCACCCACTACCCTGGCTCTCTGCAGTTGCTGTCTGAAGGGTGAGAAGATACTCAAGTGATTTCTGTGCATATGAATAATGGAGAAGCAGTGATTTAAACAATGACAATTGTTTATAAAGACTCCTAGCATAAGAGCGCTACAGTTGAGTGTTTCTGGGAGTTACTTAAGTCAGTGAAGGAGTTGACTCTTAGTCTCCTCTCGCCATTGTACTTCTTCCACCTTGGTCTTGTGTGTGTCCCTTGGGATATCTTCATATCCCTGCAGCTCCCCGGGCAAGATTTTCTTTCACCACAAGGCCCAAAGATAATATCTGACCTCCCTCTTGCATATCCTTTGTCAAGAAATGTAATTTTTCCCAAAAAATGACTTAGGTAAAATTTTTTTCATATCCTTTTGTTCAGGCTCTGTTTGCAAGCCCTACCTATCTCAGATGCAGTGGCAACTAAGATATTGTATGTCTGATACTACTTAACAGAGATGGGAAAAGTAAGAATGGTGGAATGAATGTAAGATAGAAGCACAGTGTTTGGCACCGCAGAGATAGGCCGGCCGTACCCAGAACAGTAAGATCTTTATGGCTGGCATTTCACCTGGAGGCCTATCTCGAACTACTGAGCTATGGTGGCTGATTGTTTTAGAGTCCCTTCCCTTCAAGGTGCCTCACTTTTCCTCTCAGAAGGCCCAAAACATCTGCTCCACTCTGTTACTGAGAGTAGGTGCACTTTCCTAGTTGACATTTTTTGCTTTCACCTCTGCTGTTTATCATTGCCACATTTTCCAGTGCAAGCAGGTAGTTGTGAAATTTGATTGCTCTGCTAGCTGTCCCAATTTGCAGGCTTTATTTACCCTAATACAATTTATGATGCCTTGATCATCTCCATTAGACTTGAATCAGTAGACACACCATTAATTCTTCTGATTGATGGATTGTACAAGGCTTCTATGGATGAGAAAAGCCCCAACAAGGAAGCACAGGTAACATAGCAGCCCCATACATATACACTTTTAATAGATGTAATTCTCATTACATTTTAACATCTATCTTTTAGGACACCATGTGTGACTTTTAATGATCTGTTTGGTGTAATTGGATTTTGAGCCCTTGGGGAGAACAAATTGTAAATTGCCTTGCCCAGATAAATGAAACAGTTTAATTTCAAGGTTGCTTTCAAATCAGAAAATAACACAATATTTTGTGCCTACTATGTGCCAGATAGTACATGATGTGATACAGCATCAGGAAGCATTTCAACCACTTAATCTAATTAACATGTCAAATGAATAAATGGATAATTAGTCTAAAAGTAGTAGTGAAATGAATCATTCACTAAAAAGTATCTGCATATTCAGTCATGTTTTGGTTTTCATTAATGCTATTTTCCCAGACTTTCCCTCTTTGAATAAATATCTCTTAATAACCCTACTTACATTGTTCAGATCTAAAGGGTTTTAATAGTTCCCTTTCATTCTTACAATGATTGGTCCATTTTCAATTCATGTCTCATTTTGAGTGATGAGTCAACTCTTTCAATTTTTTTTTTTTTTTGTACCTGGGATTGAACTCAGTTCCTTGTGCTTGTGAGGCAGGTGCTGGAACCATTGAACTACATCCCAGACCTGTTATTCAACTTCTTATTTGGTGACAGAATCAACTCTTAGTCCTGATATACTTTTGGTAATTTTCCCAACCTACACTGCATAGGGCTGAGGGACATTGATAAAAATTGATACTTAGTTTAGTTTTGTTATTTTGCAGTGATTGACTTTATTTTAATTGAATGTATCTTGGGTTGAAGGAAAGAATTCACATCTTATGGAAAAAGAAATATATCCAGAAAGTGAACAATGAAATAATAAAATTATTTACAGCCTCTAGTCTATTTGCTTTTGGATCTCTGTTGCATCTATGCTGAACTTGGACCCCAGAATAGACTCTTTTTCTCAGATTTCACTGTTTCTTTTAGTTGCCTTTCTTCTGGTCTCCAAACCCAGGAAGCCATGTAATTTGCACGCTTTTCTTTGTCCTGCATTTGATAGTTATTAATGAAAGGTGCTAAAACCTCTGGGATGTTAGATCATGTGTTGTAAATTTTTAAAAAAATATTTGAATGATAAATAATATTTTAGATACTTATGAGCAACAATGTGATAGGTCAATTCCTGTATACATTGAGTGGTTATCAATTTAGGATAATTTTAGCACATTCATCACCTTAAAATTTTATCTTTTTTTCTCTTCACTGTGAATCCACTCAAATCCCTCTCTTCTTACTATTCTGAGATACAGAATGCACTATTTTTTATGATACTCACACTGCTATGCCATGTAGCCCCAGAATTTATTTCTTCTATTCCACAACACTGTACGCACTGTTAGATTGCTCCCTCTTCCTGTTTCCCCTTACTTTTCCCAGTCTCCAGCAGCCACATGTATTCTCTCAACTTCTGCTGGATGACTTTTTCAGGTTCCATTCATGAGTAAGATTACACAGGGTTTATCTTTTTTTTTTTTTTTTTGGCCTGACTTGTTTTTAAATGTTGTACACATCCATCCATTTTCCCCCCAAGTAACAGGATTCCATGCTTAGTGTCTCCCTTTCCTCATTGCTGAGACATGATAGGTGACACACATAAAAGGAGAAGAGATTTATCTTGGCTCATAGTTTCAGAAGTTTTAGGCCAAGTCACATGGCTCCTACAGAGGAAAGCACGGAGGCAGGGCCCAGAGGGGGAAAAGCTGCTCACATTCATGGGGGCAGGATGCAGAGAGAGAGAGGGAGAAGATAAAGAGATCCGCCATTCCATATCACACTCCAGGGACTCACCTCTTCAGACCAGGTCCACCTCCTAATAGCACATTCAGATGTGAACCCAGAATCCAACCACTTTCCAAAAGCCCTATGTGGTTACGAAACTTGGAGAGGATGTTCTCAATTCCAACCATACCATTCTGCCCTTGGCCACCAAAAGGATCATGTGCATCTTTTTTATGCAAAATGTATTTAATTCACCTGTAAGAGTTTCCAGCATCTTAATAGTTTCAGCATTCCTGGAAAGTTACTTTTAAAGTATCGTGCAAGGCTCAAAGCAAACTCAGCTTTGAACCCTGACATAATAAAAAATGTCAAGTATTTCTAACATACAATGGCATAGTGTAAACCTTCCCATTCCAAAATGGAGAAATAAATAGGTAGAAATCAGATTAAGGCAAGATGGAAGCAAAGCAGTTCCATGTCTAGGTCAAGAGGCAGATGCTGGTGAGATGAGAACTCTGAAGACCTTGGGTTGCCCCACCCAACTGCCTGAGGTGGTTCAAATGGCCTGTCTGTTAGGGATGATTTACTCACTGAAGTTTTCTTCAAACATGCCAAATTCTCAGCTTCTCTAACCTTCTGAGTTCACTGCACTTTTGGGTTTATTTTCACAACTTCACACATTGCCTCCTCAAGGTCAAATTAGCTGGCCTCCCAAGCCTTCAGCCATTCTTACTGGGGTGAGATGGAATCTCAGTGTTGTTTTCATCTGTAGCTCTCAAATGAACAGTGATGTTGAACATTTTTTTCATATATGTATTTGCTGCTTTTATTTCTTTGATAAATGTCTGTCCATTTCAGATGCCCATTTTTGAATCGAGTCTTTGTATTTGGGGGAGGTCTGATTTTTTTCAATTCTTTATATATTCTAGATAGTAGTCCTTTGTATGAGGAACAGCTCGTAAATATTTTTTCCCACATTGTAGGTTGTCTTTTAGCTCTATTGGAGATTTCTCTTGCACTGAAAAACTGTTTTGAGATCCCAGTTGTTTATTCTTTTTGCAAGTTCTAGTGCTGCTGAGGATTTGTTCATAAAGTCTTCTCCTATGCCAGTGTCTTTGAGAGTTCTACCTAATTTACTTTCCAGTAAGTTTAGTGTTTCTGTTTTGATATTTAGATCATTAATCCACTTGGATTTTAGTTCAGTGCATAGTGAAAGATAGAGATCTACTTTTAATCTTCAGCAAGATGAAAGCCAGTTTTTCCAACACCATTTATTAAAGAGGCTATCTTTCCTCCAGTGAGGATGGTTGGCTCCTTTGTCAAGGACAAGGTAACTGAGTATGTCTGATGTTTCTGATGTTGTTTCTGCATCTTCTAATCTATTCCACTGATCTTCAAGACAGTTTCTTTGCCAGTACCAGGCAGTTTTTAATCACAGTGGCTTTTTAGTATAGATTCAAGATGGGGATTGTGATACACCTGCAACATCTCTGTTGCCTAGAATGGTTTTTGTTATTCTAAGTCTCTTCTTGTTCCAAATGAATTTTTAGATTGTTTTCTCAAATTCTGTGAAATATACTGTTGGGATTTCCATTGGGATTGCATTGAATCTGTATAACAGCTTTGGTAGTACGGCCATTTTTCACTATGTCAGTTCTTCCTACCCAGGAGCAAGGGATGTCTTTCCATCTTCTTATATCCTCTTTGGTCTCTTTTTTCAGAGTGCTGTAATTTTCAGTGTATAGGTCTTTTGTCTCCTTCATTAGATTCATTCCTAGATATTTCTTTTTTTTGTTTGTTTGTTTTTGTATATTACTGTGAAAGGAATTGTTTTCCTAATTTTTGTCTAAGTGAGTATTATTTATGTACAAGAAGGCTATTGATTTTTGTGTGCTGACCTTGTATCCCACTACTGTACTGAATCTGTCAATTAAGTCTAGTTAGCTGTTGACAGAGTTTTTTGGATCTTCTATGTAGAGTATCATATCATCAGCAAATAGTGACAGTTTAACTTCTTCCTTTCCTATCTTTATTCTTTTTATTTCTTTCTCTTCTCTAATTGCTGTGGCTAATGTTTCTAGAATTATATTGAACAGGAGTGGTAACAGTGGACATCCTTGTCTTGTTCCTTATTTTAGCATGGAGGCTTTTAGTTTTTGGCTATTTAGAATGATATTGGCTATTGGTTTTTCATTGATAGCCTTTATCTGGTTGAGATAAAGACCATATGTTCCAATTTTCTGTAGGGTTTTTGTCATGAATGGGTGTTGAATTTTGTGGAGTGCTTTTTCTGCATCTACTGAGATGATCATATGGTTTTTGTCCTAATTCTGTTAATATAGTGTATTACATTTATTGATTTATGTATTTTGAGCCATCCTTTCATCCCTGGGATAAATCTGACTTGGTCACGGTGTATGATCTTTTTTTGGGGGGGGGTTGAGACAGGGTTTTACCATGTAGTTGAGACTGACCTGGAACTCACTATGTAGCCCAGGCTGGTCTCGAACTCACAGCCATCCTCCTACCTCAGCCTCCCAAGGGCTGGGATTACAGTCATGTGCCAACAACATCAAGGAGGGTGTATGATCTTCTTTCTGTATTCCATTTGCCAGTACCTTCTTGAGGATTTTTGCATCTGTATTCTTAAGGGAAATTGGCCTGTAGTTCTCTTTTTTTGTTGGGTCTTTCCCTGGTTTTGGAATCAAAGTAATACTTGCTTTAGGAATGAATCTGGAGTTATTGCTTCCCTTTCAATTTCATTGAAGAGTTTAAAGAGTAATGGTGATAGTTCTTCTCTAAATGTCTTTTAGAATTCAGCAGTGAAGCCATCAGGGCCTGGGCTTTTCTTTGTTGGTAATGTTTTAATTACATTTTCAGTTTCACTGAATGTAATTGGTGTGTTTAGACTTTTTACATCTTCTTCATTCAACTTTGGAAGTTCATATGTGTCCAGGAATCTGTCCATTTCTTCTATATTTTCCATTTTATTAGAGTATAGGTTTTCAAATAGGTATTGATGATCCTCTGGATTTCTGATGGATCTGTTGTGACTTCTTCTGTTTCATTCCTAATTGCATGAATTTGAGCCTTTTCTTTCCCTTTTTTGGTAAGGTTGGCTAAGGGTCTATCAGTTTTATTTATTCTTTCAAAAAACCAACTCTTTGATTCATTGGATTTTTTTGTATCATTCTCTTAGTCTCCATTGAATTAATTTCTGATCTGATTTTTATAACTTCCTCCCTTGTATAAGCTTTCAATTTGTCTTGCTCCTCTTTTTCTAGGAGCTTACAGTTAAGTATTAGGTTTATGTGAGTCCGCTCTGTTTTCCTACTGTGGGCTTTTACTGCCTCGAGTTTCCCTTGTATTACTGCTTTCATTGTGTCCTGTAGATTCCTCTATGTTGAAATGGCATTGTCATTTAAGTGTAGAAGCTGTCTAATTTCTTCTTTAATTTACTCTATGACCCAATGGTTGTTCATCAGAATGTTGTTTAATTTCCATGTGTTTGTGAAGTCCTTGCAGTTTCTTAGGCTTTTGATCTCTAGTTTAATTGCCCTATGGTCTAATAATATACAGAGGAAAGCTTCAATTCCTTTGCATTTACTTAAGCATGTTCTATGAGCTAGCATGTGGTTTATTTTGGAGAGTGACCCATGTGCAGCCGAAAAGAATGTATGTTCTGATTTTGTGGCATGAAAGACTCTGTAGACATCTACTAAGTCTGTTTGTTCTAAGACTTAGTTTATTTCTGCTATTTAATTGTTGATTTTTTGTCTAGATGATCTGTCTATTTGTGACAGTGAGGTATTTAGGTCCCTGACTACAATTGTATTAGTAATTATTTCATTTTTCATACCATTAATATTTGTTTTGTATAGTAGGCAGCATTAGTTTTGGTGCATATATATTTAAGATTGTTATTTCTTCCTCTTGTATTGTTCCCTTTACAAGGATGTAGTGGCCATCTCTGTCTCTTTTAATTAGTTTTGGTTTCAAATCTATTCTGTCTGTAAATAAGATAGTTACACCAGCTTTTTTCCAGGCACCTGTTGCATGAAGAACTGTTTTCCATCCTTATACTCTCAGTCTATGAATTTCTTTGTGGATTAAGTCATATACAGCATATTTTTGTATTTTGCTTCTTAATCCATTCTCCGAGCCTGTTTCTTTTGATTAGTGAACAGAGTCCACTAACATTGATGGTTATAACTGTTACATGGTGGCTTTTCATTGTCATGTTATTTTCCTTTTGTTGGTTCTTTTATTTATTTATTTTTTTATTTTTCCCTCTCTCCCTGTAATTTCTTGCCTTACCTGGTAGATTTTCTCTTTTGGCCCTTATGAAGTTGTGACCTTCATTTTCTTTTTCCAGGATTATGTTTAGAATTGTTTGGCTTGCCAGTTTAGTGTTCATGAAATTTCTCAGGTGTTCTTTGTTGTGGAAGTATCTTATTTCCCCATCAATTTTGAAACATAGATTTTCAGGATACATTAGTCTAGATCAGAGGTTGTTTTCTGTTAGGACTTGAAATAGCTCACTGCAGTCTCTCCTTGACTTGAGGGTTTGTGTTGAGAAGTCTGCTGTGATTCTGACAGACTTTCTTTGCATGTGATTTGTTTCTTTTCTAACTCCTTGTAGTATTTTGTTCTGTTGGCTTTCTGGGATCTTAATTATTATATATCTAGGTGTAGATTTTTTTTATTATGGCTAGTTGTAGTCCTATATGTTTCAGTTATCTATATGTCAAATTCTTTTCTCTGTTTGTGAAGTTTTCTGTCATTAATTCTGTAAGCAGTTTTATTTTAAAGTCATTTGTACTTTCTCCTGCTACTTCATGGATTCTTATCAGTCTTATATTATTCTTTGCATCATAGAAGTTGTTGGATTAATTTCTCATTGTCCCTTACTTTTTTAAAGAGATCTTTCTTTTCATGCTTACTGACAGCAATCCTATCTTCTGTATCTGAAATTATATCTTCACATGTGCTCATCCTGCTGTGAATGCTTTCTGTGGCATTTTAAATCTGGATATCTGTTTGGATCTGTTTCATGTATTCCATTTTTTTTTTTTCTTATTTTGGGCATTCAAGGTTTCTATTTCTGTTCTATGCTGGGCATTCATGGTTTCCATCTGATCTTGAACTAATCTATTTTTTTTATCTATTTTTGTTCTAGAGTCTCTAATAATGGCTTTCATTCTCACCATCTATGTGGTTATCTGGGTAATAATTTCTGTTTTGAAATTTTCTAGAGCCTCATTTATCTGTTTTTTAAATTCCTGTACTATTGCTTCAGTGTGTCCAGAGGGTTGACTGTCAGACTTTTCCACCTCATTTCTCCCAGAGTTTACCTTTGGTGGGGTGGAAATCTGTGTTTATGTCTTATTTAAATACCTTCTCATTTCTATTTTTGTCATTGGTCCTGTCCTTGGTTTAATTCCTGGGTTAATACTTCAGTCTTACAGATATAGCTCATCTTTAGGTTTTGAGTCTCTGATGTCTCTGAGGCAAACTCATTTTCATTATACCAGGGAGTACAACTGATTAGATCAATCACAACAATTTAGCCCAAGTGATATAATCAGCATCACAATGACATCAAGCATAGTTTACAATATGACAAGTTGTGATATTTATTAATCTATCATCTTTAACCATGTGAATGAAATAAAAATTGAGGACCAGCCCAAAATATGTTTAAAGTGAAGAAATTCTTCAATATACCAACTATATTCTTCAGGATGGGGATTTAGAAGGAGTTGGGGAGGGAGGTAAAGATAGATAATATGGAGAAATGATAGAAGTGAGGTCAGAGGATACAAGAAGATCACACAAACTATAGGGAGCTGTTGGAGAGAAGAGAAGACAGAGCAAAATATTCCCAAGAACAGAACAAACTAAAATCAATAGGGAGGTTAGAGACTGTAATCACTTTCTTTAAAACTAATGGCAATTGAGAGAAGGAAAAAGAGAAGAAAAGGAAAGGAAAGAAAATAAATTCAAATGAGGATGTGAATGGGAGCAAAAAGGGAGAGTAATGGAGATCAAACTGGGAGAGATTGAGAGAGAGAAGATAAGAAAAAAGATTAAAAAAACTTCAGAAAAGAAAAAGATAAAAAAATTTAAATGATTAAAGATAAGTAAAAAATATTACTTTGAAAATAAAAATTACAAATACATATAGAGGGCTTCTTTCAGGGTATGCCTCTGTTGACAACAGCATGGGTAGGAGTATGCAGGTCTAAGCCAATTAGTCTCAGCAATGCAGCACTTGTCCCCTGAGGTTCAAGATGATTTCTGTCTTCAAGGCCCAAGTTGGCTGCAAGTCTCCTGCTGGGTTGAACTCTGCAAGATTCTACTGCAGGTTCCAGCTGTCTTTCCCCTAAAGTTAGACCAAGTTCCTATGTGAGGTGCTGGTCCCTATGATTTACCAACTCTGGTGGTGTGGTGTTCCTTTTTTGCAGATTTTCTTGTCTTTTCCATAGGGCTTCAGTTTTCATCTAAAAGCCTCAGAGAGGCCTTCTTTCTCTTGTTCCTGGGGTGGGGGCTGGGGGGCATAAACACCACTGTATTGGCGCTAGAGTAGCTGGGCTCCTCTGTGGTGCTGGGTAAGGGTTGTGCCTACTGGAGGCTACTCTTCATATTTTGTTGAGTCTTGTTTTTTAATAAATTAGTGGTGAGTTTTGTGAAATGTTTTTTCTTCATCTTTTGAAATGATAATGGAGTTTATATTCTTTATTTCAATTTTTTTCTAATATTCCTTTACCAAAGTATATAATGGGGACTTTCATACATTGAACTAAATTTGCATTTCTGGGATAAGTACTAGTTAGAAATGTTAAGTATATTTTATATTTTTATGAATTCCATTTACTACTTTTTTTTTTCTTTCCATTAGGGATAAATAGAACTTAGGACTCTGCACTTGCTAGTCTATAGTTTACCACTGAGCTACACCATATCAATTATTTTTCTTCACATTTTTGGTCTGCAGTCAAGGAATTTTGTTCTGAAATTGTCTTTTCTTGTGATGTTTTGTTTTATTTTGGAGTCCTAGAAATACTGACCATTTAGAATAAAATGAGTTTGGCAAAATTTCATGATAATGATCAATACACAAATCATTTGTATTTGTCTACAGTAGTAACAAACTCTAGTAATTTTACTGAATGTGAACCAATATTCTATGATGAGTAACATACATGTAGCACTTCTCCCACCCACTGGAGTACAATGGTGATCTTGAGGACAAGCACACATATTGTGCCTTTGTGTGACACACAAACTAATCAAATTTTAATTGGCATACAATGTGGACTCTAAAATAAAAACCTTGCAACTTATGGTTATTTATACTTGGATATTTAGTAGAAATATTTTTGAAAATTAAGAAAGTCAGCCTGATAGGTGTGGTGGAAACTCAGAACTCTGAGAGGCTGAAGCAGGAGAGTATAAAGTCTGAGCCCAGCCATGACTGTTTTGTATGTTCCTTCAACTTTAAAGATTCTGCTTCAACAAGTTCAGAATATGAATTTACTTTTTCATTCCCTTCTACTTTCTTATTAATGTTTGTGGCTACTTGTAAATATTATATTCATCTAGAGCCAAGTCCTTTGTTGTAGTAATTTTCTGATGGCTTGCAATGGCTTTTTATTCTTCATCTTGTTAAAGGGATTTCGGTATACAGCAGTGCATCTTATACAGTACAACACTTAATACATATGTGATAAATAAATGAACTGAAATGACAAGGTACAGTGATGAGTATTCTGCTATAACATTTTAGTGATTTCATGTTGGAAATAAGCCCCCAAACCCAAATTGTGGGTGGTGAAAAGAATGCACTGAGATGTGGGATAAAACGGTTCCTTCCAGTCAATTCTTTTTATTTCTCTCTTTGCTTCTGCAGAAGGGCTGAAGCATGAGGTACCAGCCACAGCCACCATCCCTACACTGCCCCATGGAGACAAAGGAGAATGGGCTCACTTATCCCTAACACAGGAAGAGCAGCAGGCCTCTTTCCCATTGAATGGTTGGTAGTTCACAACCTACCCCCATTGGCTAATACAGGTGGTGTGAGGGGAATCTGGAGAGGTGCTGGACATGACGGTGTGAGAGGGAATGTGCAGAGTTTTTATCATGAATGGGTGTTAAATTTTGTCAAATGCTTTTTCTGCATCTATTGAGAGGATCATATGGTTTTTGTCCTTCAGTCTGTTAATATAGTGTATTACATTTATTGACTTGCATATGTTGAACCATCCTTGTATCCCTGGAATAAATCGGACTTGTTCAGGTTTTATGATCCTGTAGTTCTCTTCTCAATTGGATCTTTCCCCGGTTTGGGAATCAAAGTAATACTTGCTTCCAGGAATGAATTTGGAAGTATTGCTTCCCTTTCAATTTCACTGAAAAGTTTAAAGAGTAGTGCCAATAGTTGTTCTCTAAATGTCTTATAAAATTCAGCAGTGAATCCATCAAGACCTGGGATTTCTTCATTGGTAAACTTTTACTTACATTTTCAGTTTCACTGATTGTATTGGGGTGTTTAAAATTGTTTATCTTCTTCGTTCAACCTTGGTAATTAATAAATATCTAGAAATCTGTCCATTTTTTCTGTGTTTTGCATTTATTAGAGTACAGGTTCTCAAAGTAGGTATTCACAATTCTCTGGATTTCTGTTGGATCTTTTGTGACTTCACCTTTTTCATTCCTAATTGCATGGATCTGAGCCTTTTCTTTCCTTTTTTTACAAGGTTAGCTAAGGGTTTATTGATTTTTTTGTATTCTTTCAAAAAAGCAACTCTTCATTTCATTTATTTTTTGCATCATTTTCTTAGTTTCTATTGCATTGATTTCTGCTCTAATCTTTATCACTTCCTGTCTTGTATGAGCTTTGGATTTTTCTTGCTCTTCTTTTTCCAGGAGCCCAAGATTCATCATTAGGTTGTTTATTTGAGCTCACTCTGATTTTGTAGTGTGGGCATTCACTGCTATGAATTTTCCACATAGAACTGCTTTCATTGTGTACTGTAGATTCCTGTATATTGTGTTGGTATTTATTTGTAAAAACTATTTAATTTCTTCTTTAATTTCCACTGTGACTCATTGATCATTCAGGAAAGTCTTGTTCCATTTCCATGTGTTTGTGAAGTTCCTATACTTTCTTATGCTATTGATCTCCAGCCTGATTGCAATATGATCTGATAATATACAGGGGATAACTTCAATTCCTTTGCATTTATTCAAACCTGTTCTATGAGTTAGTATGTGGTCTATCTTGGAGAATGACCCATGTGCAGCTGAAAAGAATGTATGTTCTGATTTTGAGGGGTGGAACACTCTATAGATGTCTATTAAGTCCATTTGTTCAAAAGCTTGGTTCAGTTCTAGTATTTAATTATTAATTTTTTTGCCTATATGATCTGTCTATTTGTAGTAGTGGAGTATTTAAATCCCCCACTACAATTGTACTAGTGCTTATTTAGTATTTCATGCTACTTAATATTTGTTTTATATAATTGATGGCATTAATATTTGGTGCATATATATTTCTGATTGTCATCTCTTCCTCTTGAATCTCTTCCTCCTGCTTCCTCTGGGCTCCTGTCACATGGAAATCTGTTTTCCATCCTTTCACTTTCAGTCTATGAGCTTCTTTTTGCACTGTGTGTTTCTTATATACAACATATTGTTGGCTGTTGCTTCGTCTTTTTTTTTTTCTTTTTAATCCATTCTGCCAGTCTATCTCTCTTGATTGGTGAATTGAGGCCGTTGGCATTGATGGTTATAACTGATATGTACTGACTTATCATTGTCATGTTATTGTCCTTTGGTTGACTCTTTTTACTTTTTCCAACTCTCTTTTTAGTTTCTTGTCTTGCCCATTTGATTTTCTCTGCTGGGCCTCATGGTGTTGTGACATTGTCTTTTTCTAGGATATTGTTTAGGATCCCTTGTAGTGCTGGTTCAGTGTTCACGAAGTTTCTCAGGTGTTCTTGGTCGTGGAAGTATCTTATTTCCCCATCCACTTTGAAAGAGAGTTTTGCAGGATACATCAGTCTAGGTTGGAGGTTGTTTTCTTTTACAACTTGAAATACCTCATTCCAGGCTCTCCTTGACCTGAGGGTTTCTGTTGAAAAGTCTGCTGTGATTCTGATGAACTTTTCTTTGCATGTGATTTGTTTCTTTTCTCTTACTGCTTGTAGTATTTTGTTTTTCTGTTGGGTTTCTGGTATCTTGATTATTACATGTCTAGGTGTAGATTTTTTTTTTTTAATTTTGGCTAGTTGGAGTCCTATATGCCTCATTTATCTGTATATCAAATTCTTCCCCTCTCTTTGGGAAGTTTTCTGTCATTAATTCTGTAAACAGCTTTCTAAGGTCATTTGTATTTTTCTCCTGCTACTTCATGGATTCCTATCAGTCTTATGTTATTCTTCTTTGCATCATCTAGTTGTTGGATCGATGTCTCATGATCCCTTACTGATTTTAAGAAACCACTCCTTTCACAGTCAATGACTAAAATTCTATCTTCTATATCTGAAATTCTATATTCACATTCTTTTATCCGCTGTGAAAATTTTCAATAGAGTTTTTAATCTCCTGCATATCTGTTTGAATGTATTTTATGGATTCCATTTCTTTCCTATGTTGGGCATTTATTTTTTCCATTTCTTTCTTATGCTGGGCCTTCATGGCTTCTATCATGGTCCTGAGCTCATGTATTTTTTGTTAGTTTCTGTTCTAGAGTCTCTAATCATGACTTTCATTTTGTTCACCATCTCTGTAGTTATTTGGGAAATTATTTCTGTTTTGAATTTTTCTAGGTCCTCATTGATCTGTTTTGTTACTTTCTGTGCTATGAGTTCAGGGTGTCCTGGTGGTTCACTGTCAGAACTTTCAACCTCATTTGCCTACTGTTTTCCATTGGTGAAATGGAAGTCTGTCTTTGTGTCTTGCTTAAGTGTTTTCTCATTTTTATTTTTGTGGTTGGGTTGTCCTTGGTTTAATTCCTGGGTTATTACTTAAATCTTCCTGATATACTTGCGCTTTAGCTTTTGAGTCTCTAAGGACTCATAGACATTCTCATTTTCATAATATCAGAGAAGACAACTCACTAAATCCATCACAACCCTTTAGCCCAGTTGATACAATCAGCAACACAATAAGATCAAGCACAGCTTACAAATTGACCATTTGAGGTAGTCATTAATCTATCACCTTTAAACCATATGAATAAAATTAAAATCAATAACCAGCCCAAAATATGTTTGAAGTGAATAAACTCTTCAATATAGCATCTTTACCATTTAGGATGGGGGCTTAAACAGAGTTAGGCCAAGAGAAGTAGATAAGTAAAAGAATCAGTAAAGGTTTCAAGTGAAGCCAGAGGACATAGGATGGCCACACAAAATTTAGGAAACTGTTGAAGTCAAAAGGGAAAACAGAGTGCAAGAATAAGGAAAAGAATATAACAATTTAGCAGTAATAGGGGCTCACTTTCCTTTGAAACTATTGACCTTTGAGTGAAGGAAAATGAGAGAAGAAAAGAACATAAAGAAAGAAGAAAAAACAATAAAAGAAGAAATCCAAGTTAGTGCAAGCGGAGGAATATACAGGGAGATGAGGAATAGAAAGGGAGATGAGGAATAATATGGTGGAGCAAGAGACTGAGTTGAAAAAAGTGGACAGAAAAAAGAAAGAATTTGTGGAGTGGGATGAGGAAAGGAAAGTAGAAAAAGAATTTGAAGGGCCTTTTTCAGACTATGTCTCTGCTGTCATAATATACAATGTGTGCAGCCATGTGCAGTACTAAGTCCTTTGATCTCAGCTAGCCAATAGCTGATCCCTGAGATTCAGACTGATTTTGGGTTGCAAGGCCCAAGTTGAGCTCCCTGACTTCCTGTAGGGTTGAACACCACAAAGTTCTACTACAAAGTTACTCTGTCCTTTCTTTGATGATATTCAAAGTCTGGAGCTCAGAATAATGCCCTTTATGACCACCTGTGCCTCTGCAGAGTGGATCTAAGGACTGGCACATTCAGGACGCCTGAGAACGGCATGGGGGTGGGGTGGGGTGGTGGTCCTGCAGAGGCAGCAAGCTAGTCCTCACCCGTTGGCCCCAGGCAGGCCAGAGCGAGAACAGGATCTCTGAGCAGCTGTCCTGGACCTCTACGTTCCACCTTCCGCTGGATGCTGGATGCAGTGCAGGCGGGGTGAGGGTGTGGCTACTCAGTCTACATTATGATATTATAAGATGCATATATGTAGAAAATGAGCACTATAGTAAAACAAATTAACTTATCCATCATATCACATAATTATGCATTTTTCTTCTCTGCAGCATGAGCACCTGTAATCTATTCCTATAGCAAAATTCTTTAATGCAATATACTATTGGGTTGTATTCCTCAAATTACACATTAGATCTTTCAACTTATTTACCCTACATATTTTTACTTTGTAGACTTTCACCTACAGTTCCCACTTCTTTTTGCTACTTGTTATTTTCCTTCACAGTGACCTTAATAACCACTATTTTACTATGTGTCCCTCTATATTTATTCCATATTTGACCCCTTTTGTTTTACTTCGACATGTGTGATCTATTACTTTTTGTGTTTGGCTCATTTCACTTAGTGTGATGCCCTCCAGCCCTATCCATATATCCATGTTAAGGAAAATTACAAGATCCTCTCTTTTTCTAAATGCTGAATATTCTCTGTACCTATGTGTTTGTGTGTGAACACATGTACATGTGACATTTTCTCTATTCTTTGCCCATTGATGGTCATCTAAGTTATTTCCATGTTTGGACTATTGTGAACGATGCTACCATGAACATGTGAGTGTGAATATCTTTACATGATAGCAATTTCATTTTATTTGAGGAGAAATCTCAAAGAGGGATTTCTGGCTCAAATAATAGCTTCAATGCCATGGGAAGTGATATAGGCTCAGTATAGCAGACTTCTGTTTCAGCTGGTAACACATGAGACTAATTTCAGTAGTCTTTATCATTTGCCCACCTCAGAAACAGGTAGTTCATGGTAATGTGGTCCTCAGACCTACCCCATTGTTGCACTAGCCTTTCTGAAGCATAGGCTCATGGTATAACACAAATTGGTGGTATTGATGGTTGTAAGTGTGATATAGGAGCTGTGGGATGATACATCCATAGTAATTCTGCTGAAATCTGGGCAGAACCCTCTACTGATTGATGATAACTGTGGACAAGTCATTAGGGCCTACCCTATCCCAGGCACAAGATGTAAAATTTGATGTCAAATTTCAAAATATAGAGAGGATTGAGGAGTATGTGTAGAATTTTCTTATTAGCATATCCTTCTTGTTTTTTGCTTCTTTTTGTTCTTATTTTTATGGGATATGGCATTCTTAACATTTCAAAATAGCTTTTATAATTGAGAGTGTTTTTGTGAATCTCAAAAGAAACCTATAATACATAAAATAAATATAAGCAAGGAAGCTAAACACAGTACTAATATAAATCACTTAACCATAAAGACGCTAAGAGAAACAGAAAGAAGACAGATAAAACTAGAAAATAAATCACAAAATGGCTATAGTAAAACCTTACTTATAATTACTTTAACTACAAATAGATTTAATTGTGGAATTAAAAAGAATGAGTGAATGGATAAAATAAGACTCAATGAGATGCTGCTTTGGAGAAAAATACTTCACCTCTAAGGCACACACAGATTGAAAGTGAGGGTATGCAGTATGAAAGTTCAGGCAAATTGAATCCAAAATAATGCAGGAGTGGTCAAACTTACATGATATAAAATAGACATTAAATTTTAAAAAGTAAAAAGAGACTAGGAATATCTTTATATAATTACAAAACAAATAGCAATTCTAAATATATTGCATCCATTATTGGAGCACACAAATTTATATCGCAAATATCAACAGACCTCAAGAGGGAGATGGACTCAAAATCAATAATGGTAAGGGACTTTAACACCTCTTCCATCCCTGAACAGATCATCTAGACAGAAAATCAACAAGGACATGAAAGGGCTAAGCATCAATTTGTTACACAAGAATATTTCAGAGGCAAGTAATATATAAGGTATGATTAATAATTATGTTAAACACTCAAATGTTAAAAGTTAATACAGTAAAAGATTTGTGGCCATTATTCTCTATCACAATACTCCACATCACTTCAAACACTATCCTACTGAAGCAGTTCTGTAAGGGGGTCCTTTTTCATGAATGCCTTTAGCTGCCTTAATGTCCTGAATAAATTCAAAATGTTTACTCTTTTTGGTCATTTTGACTTTGGGTAAGAGCTAGAAGTCACCTGGTGTCATATCCAGTGAATGAGGTGGATGAAGACACACTGATGTTTTCACAATCCTACCTCTCTGTTGGATGGTACTTGCCAGCAGCAAGTACTTATTTTTTATCACATCTCATAAAGACTCTTAAGAACGAAGACCACAGAACTACTTCAGAAAGTGGCATGAACAATAGTGTTTGAAATTAGGGCAAGTGTTTTGAAGGGGATTAATGGCAATGTATCTTTTACTGTAATAAATTTTAAAAATCTAAACCTTCACTGTGCATTTTCATCAGTCCTTGTACATCTATATAAGCAGGCTTCCTGATGAAAATGAAGATATATATTTATGATGTGCAGACATTCTAGTGAAATCACCATGAAACCTTCTGTCTTGAACTTCCTATCACCACTCTTGGCTCCATTTTCTAACTTTCTTTACATTATAGAGTTTCTAGCCTATCTCTTTAGCATTCTTAATGAGAAAGGAATTTTCTTCCCTAGAAGTTCCAGCAAATGCCTAAGGATGAAGGTCCTTCACCTTCTCAAGTTGCAGGACTACTCATGGACTGACAGTTTTGGCCACAGAAATGATGCACCTAAGTAAGTAACCTTGGTTCTCCTCTGCTGCCAACATGAGAACAGTACCTACTTCAGTTGTGAGCTACCATACAAGCACCACATGAAGTAAAAGCAAAGAAGGTATTCTCCATTAGAAAACTGGGGTGGACACACCAACAGTAGGAGATAGCAGGCAAGCATGCTCATCAGTGTTAATACAGTTCTCCCGAATGGCTTCATCTTTACCCATACCAGTCAAGAAATTAACCTTATTAAGAGTTGCAAGAGGAAAAGAAAAACCATATGAAAAGGATGAAAAAAGATAGCTCAAATTTTAGTAAGGTGTCCTATGTTTTGTAAAATTGTCTTAGTTTGATACTTGGTAGAATAGTAATTAGAACAGGCCAAGGTATGCTTTCCTATGAATCACAAGCTAAGACAAATCTCCTTGTCAATCATTAGGAATCCTGGTTCTGCCTAAGGACCTACCTTTCCACCAAACAATAGCCACAGTCAAAGAAGTAACTTTTAAATCAGTTCTTGGGGAAATCTCCAAACCATCTGCAGGCCTCTGGGAGGAACCTGGACTCTTGACCAGAAATAAAAGACACCTCTACCTGAACACCCTTGGAGCTCATCCCAATTTTTTTTCCAGTGCAGGCCAACTTCTTTTTGAGGGTACTATGGCCTCAATAAACTTTGCTTGGTTGATCTTTTGTATGTTTGACTCTTTCAATTCCCTTGGTATCAACCAGCACACCAGTAACTGGCACCCAGTAACACAGGGACCTGAATTTTATCTTTCCTTTGCACAACCTTTGAGAATGCACATGCATAATTCCAATAAACATGTTTTCACCTTTCTCAGCTTTTTTTGGCTGTGACTTTTTATCTTCAGTATAAATGTTATAAGAATTGAGGTGGCCATTTGCAAAGAAAGGAAAATCTAGTAATGTGAGTTAGTAGTGAATCAATTTTAGAAACAAACAGAATATCACGTCAGCCTGTTACTTTAATTCCTTAGCAAATACCATACATTTGAAGAACCTCAAATCCAGATATCTCTTCTTGACAGGAATCCCTTCCCAGTTAAAAGGTCTGAGGGGGTTTGCCATGTTATCTTTAAGATCTTTAGCAGAAAACTCTTCAGAAAATATATTTTTCAAGTTTATGGTATATGAAATCATGGTTAGATTAGGAGATTCATTTGTCTAGTTGTTTGTTGTCAATATTTATGTAATATGAGATATAGAAGAAGCAAGCCCAGGTTTGTGGATAATGTTCAGACAGAAGCCCCGAATCTGCAATAGTCTATATGTATTCAAGTAACCCTAACAATTGGAATTTCAGTCTGTTCATATTAAAAGATAATAACTAATCTATTTATGTGATCTAATATATAAATAATAGGTTGGAATATTGCTATGAGTACCCATTGAAAATTACACATATAATGTAGCATTTCATTACTTTTGCTATCATTTTATCACCTCCAATTTTACGGTATAACTGTGTGTGTGGTAACACATGCTTGTTTACTATAATCTTAACAGTCTTAAATTGTATTCCACGGCCTTTAAACTGATGCTGACAACTGATAAATTCAGATCTCCTCTCCCAAACTCTTTCCTGATTACTAAATGCATATAGCCAACTACGGACTTAACAGATCCACTGAGTATACTTAATAAGTTCGCACCAAATCTAATGCTGTTCCTTTATTTTCTTCAACTCCTATTAGCACCCTTGTTGTAAATTAAATTGCAAATTACCAATGATTTAGGTAAAAAAAAAATCTGTCATTCCTCTTTTATTTTTCTTTGTTTTTCTCATTGATCTCATTAGCCAGATCTCAAGTTAAATGTACAGAATGACTCTACCACTTTCACTTTAAATCTTTAGAAATAGTCTTTCTTGTCCTAGTCTTTCCTCTTGGATAGGCCATGTTTAAGAATAGTAGGCATGGTAGCACATGCCTGTAATCCCAGCACTCGAGAGGCTAAGGCAGGAGGATCTCTGTGAGTTTGAGACCAGCCTGGGCTACATAGTGAATTCCAGGTCAGACTCATCTACATAGTGATACCCTGTCTCAAAACAACAACAACAAAAAACAAACAAACAAACAAAAAACAAAAAAAGAAAGAAAAGAAAAGTAGGCTCAGATGATTCATTGTGTGCTGATAACTATATTTCACATGACATAATACTATCCTAAATCAGCTATTTTGACAGAAGTGTTCTGTAACACAAAAGTTCTTACTCCATATTTGATGAGGACAGTTGAGTCTATTATAATCAGTGTTTGCTTGCTCAGTGGGTTTTACTATGAGTCAGGATGAAGACAACTGAACCTAAGCAGCTCCATAGGAAAAAAACATGAAAAGGTAATGGAGCAAAAGTGTGTGTGTGTGTTTGTGTGTGTGTGTGTGTGTGTGTGTGTGTGTGTGACAGAATTACTTTCACACTGTTAAAGGACAGCTTCTAATTAAAAAAATGTTACCACTTAGATCTAACGTGCCTCCCACATTGCTATGTTCACGGAAAATGATTGGATTATGGGAGAATCCACTATGACCCACAGATGAACAGGCCATTAAGGGGAGTTGGGCCAGTTTAGAACAGGCTGTTCTCTGAGTGCACGATCCAGAAAGGTGCCTCTTCCTTCCTGGCTCCTCCTTTGACTCTCTGCTTCCTGGCCATCATGAGGTGAGCAGCTTTCCTCTGCCATCCCCTTTCATCATGCTGTTTCTGTCTTGGAGCCTACTGACTATCGACTGAGCCTCATGAAGGATGCAAGTAACATTTTGCACTGCTCCTCATTTAAGAGAAGATGTCAAAAGCTATATGATACTCCTCTCTGAGTTAAAATGCTAATGATATATTGATTATATTAGGAATGGGAGTCTATAAGGCCTGTGGTTAGGTTAATTTTCATTTATTATTTCATGTGTTATAATAAATTAACCATGATATCCTAAAGGTTTAGCAGTAGATATTTATTTCTCACTCAGGATATGTTAGAGAAGACAGTCTGGAAAAGCTTACAGGGTTTTTCAGTAGCTTAATCTATATGAGGGTCTATTTTTTTTCTCACATTCTACTGGTGGAACAATCACATGACTCTGCTAAATTGCAAGGTGGCTGAAAAATGGGAAGTGATATGCAACGTGGATATTATTTTTTTCTGTTATAGTCAGTCAGTCTGCTCACCGATTCTTCCTTTACTTCCTTTTCCTCAGAATGTACTGGACTCCTCCTCACCAGTTTTGCATTATTCAGCTCAAACTTTCAGATGCCCAGCTGATGTCTGGTAGTCTCTATACTGTTCTACCTTAGTCCTGAAACTAGTTAATAGGATTCCATCAAATCCAGCATGCACTAGTACATAAGATTACAGTAGCCACAGTAAATAATTTTCTCTAGGAAAGAGAGAAGCACATGAACATGCTGAATATCTCCGGGCAGACAATGTGTGCCTCCGTCCTTAGAAAGGGAGAATGTTGACTAGGCCCAGATCTCTCACCCTGAGAGCTGCTTCCTTGTTCACAGTTTGTTTGTTTGTTTTCCCCCTCACTCATATTTCTCCTTGTCTGCTATTTTTCTTGCTCGTAGTTGTTTCTTGGAGAAATTAACTGTCCATAAAGCTTGAAGTCTAAATCTTCTTTAGATTACAGGATCTTTTAGTCCAAACTCGTACTTGGTTAATATTTTTTTCCTTCATGTCATGTGCTAGTAACTACACACATTGTTCTGTTGCAAATACTTCTTATGATGAATATGTTATGTATTTTGGTCATCTTCCCCTTCCTCCTCTCTCTCACTTAGCACACTTAGTTGTAGGTTTCTTGAATATACATTATATATGACTCCACCTCAATATATATCCACATCATTATTATAAACCTTCCCCTACTCATTTCATAAAATGAAAAATATTTGTTTTATCTTAGCCTTAGCCTTTTCTCTTGAAGAAATTTTGATAGACAGATGTTACTCAAGAGTCTTTCTCATTCTAGTATTTGACTTTTTGCAGCTCTTGGGCCACCTAACATCACAACTTCTGAATTTTCTGAGACTTCTCTCTTTTTTGTTTCTGGTTTTAAAAAGAAATCTGTGGCTGTGTATGTACTGCCTGGCAACTTTGAGGACCTTGGGCCACCTAACATCACAACTTCTGAATTTTCTGAGACTTCTCTCTTTTTTTGTTTCTGGTTTTAAAAAGAAATCTGTGGCTGTGTATGTACTGCCTGGCAACTTTGAGGTCCTGAGCTCAATTCCTAGTCGGCAGTTTTCTACTGAGCTCAGGTCCTTCTTCCAATACCTTGTCATTGTGACTGAAAATGAGCAAACCTGCCACTAGTATTCTTTCCCAGCATATTTTTCCAGAGATAAAAGTGGACTGACATAATTTTTCTATCTAATATTTCATAGACTGTGGAATTAGCAAACATTTTGCCATTTTATTATCTGGATCACTCTTTTTAGACTGATTTATTAATTTTTTCAGCATTAGTCCCTACCATCTCGTTTAACAGTTAAGGTAAAACTGTATATTTTAGACTTTTGATTGTTTCTGCCTAATTTTCTTCTCATTCTATTTTTTGTCTTCCTCCTCCTCTTTCTTTCTCCTTCTTTGTTTAGTTAACCAGGATAGAAAAAGCTATGGTGTAATTACAAGCATCAGCAAAAATCAGAAATTGTATTTCAAGTCTAGAATCAGACTGTCTAGACAGATCTAGTTCATTCCTTTAAATAAAATATGTGTTTTGAGGAACTCAGCAGAGGAGGTCAATTTTATAGCTTGGAAAGGACTGAAGAAATAAAAAACAAAGAAAGAAACAAAAACCAAACAGTAGATTGGTGATTTCAAAGTTATTCTCCTTGTAAACTGGGGAGAGAAAGACAGAACAATAAGGAAAAAAATTGCTGAGCTAACATCAGATTTTCGGGTTCCTTGTTTTGTGTAATGATTAAGGCAGAGAATTTCATTACAGTGTCAGCTGGAACTGGCTTGTTTAGAAAATTTAGCTGTTGTTTCTGGAATCCTGCTTTCTCAGAAAGTCAAACAGCCTAATTTCAGCTTGATGATGTGAAACTTTGGTGTGAGTGATTCCACTTTGATTTTTAGCCTGGACTGTTGGAGTTAAGTGAAGAAGTTTAGTCCAAAACAATGACGTCCCACATTTTTCACTTAATCAAACTAACAAATGCATCCCATTTAGATTGTCAAGAGAAATGTTTTCATGCTTTTTATGTAACGTATCATCTTGTAACTTCCATGTGGTTTCCTTGACAATCCTAGAAAGAGAGATTAAAAATCCAGACATATTTGCCTAAAGCATTAGTTTTACTGACTTAGCCTTTTATTTTGCTTCCCAACATAGCCCAGTAGGCAAGTGTGATTGATTCGCAGTGAAGTTGAAAATTTAGAAGTGTAAATAGAATACATGGTGAGCATCATGATCTCTCACCTGCGAAATATCACAAGGGATATTATCTTGATCATGTGGCCTGGGTAGAGTGAATGCCTTCAATATTAATCAAGAAAGAAAATGTTCCCTGTTTAAAAAATATTTTGGCATGTGACCCCTATAAGATAATAATATGTCTTTGTCTAGAGAACAGCTCCTGGTTGAAAGATAGATATTTATAGATAAACCAATCATCTGAAAATCATAAAATTTCTCTACGAAATATGGTGATAGTGAGGTAATCTTCTTCCCACTGTAGAGTTTGGAATATGAGACACAGAGAGCCCTTCACCAGAAAATACAAATAAAGGAGAAAGAAAGAGAGAGAGAAAGAAGAAAGGAAAGCAAAGGAAAGGAAAGAGGAAAGGAAAGAAAAAGGAAAAAGAGAAAAGAAAGGAAAACAAAGAAAAACAATGGAGACAGTGTCAGCTGTACAGCAAGAGCCAAGGTAAGGAATATATTCCCTGTTCAGAACATGAAAATAAATGCAAGGTAGTGAGAGCCTTGCATCCTGCAGGGTGCTTATAGTAAGTGTTTCTTATGACATGTGAGGTAAAATATCTCTCTTTTTGTAAAGCAGAAGATCCTGACTATCATAAAGGGTACTAAGTGTATATCAAAGACTTAGTTCTGCCCCTCTCCAAATTCAGATGTTAAAGCTGTAACCCCCAAGGTGATTGTATTTGGAGGTAGGGCCTTTGATAAAATAACTAGTGTTAAATGTGGTCATAAAAAAATCTAATATGGGGCTGGGGATTTAGCTCAGTGGCTCTGCCACGTGCCTTGCAAGTGCAAGGACCTGAGTTCTATCCCCGGTACCAAAAAAAAAAAAAAAAAAAAAAAAAAAAAAAAAAAAACAAAGAAAACCTAATATGGTAGGACTAGTGGCCTGACACTAAGAGCAAGAAACACCAGCTTGCTCCCTTTTCTTCTTCTCTCTGCATTTCCCCAGAAAACAGAGGAAAGGCCATACAAAATCACAGGGAGAGGGCAGCTTCCAATGGGCAAGACTGAGAGCCTCCCCAGAAACTAACCCAGGCAGCACTTCTATCTTGGAATTTCAACCTCTGGAACTGGGAAAAAATAAATATCTTCTGTTTAAACCACCCAGTTTGTGGCATTTTTTATGACACTTTTTAACCCTGAAATGACTAATACAGTATGTGTTTACAACTAAAATATCTTGGTAGGAGCGTGCTGTGCCTAGTCTGTCTGTCTTTCTTTCTTTCTTTCTTTCTTTCTTTCTTTCTTTCTTTCTTTCTTTCTTTGTTTTCAGTATAGGTACTTAACACAGGGCTTCACACATTCTCGACATTGGGCTACATCCCTGAACTTTTAAGAACTGTATTTTGAGACAACTCTCCCAATGGCCCAGGGGCTGGCCTCTTGATGCGATCCTCCTATTTCAGCATCTCACCTACTACCATGTCTGCCTCTTCTGTCTTCATGTTTGCAATTCTATGAAATATTTGTCATTTTATTTCTTTTTCCTTTGACACCTTATAGTAGTATAATGGTTTGAAGATGAACAAAGACAATCCCTAAGCTTTATAAATTAATAACACTTAACAAACATGAATATTATTAAAATGTTAATAATCCTTATGGATGCTGATGTGGAAAATTGAAGCAATCACACGGACCAGTGGCCCTTGGTAATTACAGCAAGTGTAATAGCTTTTTGTTCATTGCATCATTTTTGCAAGCTTTTATCTAAACCAAGTTTAGTATGTTCTTCCTATTAGTAGTAGATATTCAATTTACTTTAAAACTCTGAGCAATTATTATACGTGACAGTTCTAGATGATTACTAGTCATCGGTCAAAAAAGGAAACAAATTTCTGTCCTCACAGATATTGGTAAACAATGAAAGGCAGTAAGTATAAATATGCCATAGGTCTAGTGTGCTATGTCGTGATATGTACCATTATGCTGGAAGGGAGGCTTGGGTGAGAGCAGTTCCAAAATAAACACAGATGATATTTGAGTACAAAACCTAGTGAAGGTGTGAGACAGGCATCACACGTCTAAGGGGAAGATCATTCCAGGCAGAGGGAAAAGCGGTGGGTATATTTAAATAGCAAGCTCAGAGCAAAAGAGGGAACATGATGAGGCCAAATCAATGGGAGATGTGACCAGAAAGATGATTTTAAGGGTTTTGGTTAATTGAAGAATCTGTACTTTGCTCTTCAAAAGATAGGAACCATGGAATAGTTTGAGCAAAGCTATGACATGATTTGACTTACATTCTAACAAGATTATTCTGGCTGCTGCAGTGAGAATAGACTGTAAGAAGGCAAAGAAATAGGCTAGCAGGAAGATTATCATTATAACTAAGGAGAGATGGTGACTTTGTTTAGGGGCATTGTGATTAAGGGATTGAGCAGGTGTCTGATTCTGGATATTTTGAAGGTAGAGTCACTAGGACGTGATGCAATGGATATAAAGAGTATTAAGGGGTATCTCTGAGGTCAGTGGTCTCAGAAAGAACACAGAGGGAGTGTGCTTCACTGAGATGGAGTAGGTTGGTGTGAGAGGGTCCACATATGTTGGGGAAAAGGAAGGCAAGAAGTTTTCTTTGGTCATAGATGTGCAGGTGGAGATGGTAAGTAGGAAGTTTGATATGTGACAGAATAAACAATTGGAAGTTGTTAGTAAATTGAAGATAATTAAACCTTAGACACAGATGATAACATAAAAGGAGAACTGTAAAAATAGGTAAGAGGAAAAATTCAAAGAATTAGCTATGTGGCTCAGTTGATTTTGATTAAGTACAGAAACTTTCATGAATCAATTATTTTACTTCGGTACTTCTTGATTTTACTTATATAGTGGCTCCAAACAAATTTATAGAATAACTCTGGATATTTACTACCTTATTTAATAAATATGTTTTTTTTTCCTCATTGAGTTTATTGGTACATTTTAGGTATACAGTACAGTTACATTCATTATTGGGATCTTATACCTTTACATGACAGGTCTTGGTTCTCAGTTTTTTCCCTTGTCCCTGCCTGCCCTTCACCCCTTCCTCCCCTATTAAATTTGTTTTTTATTGAATCAAAAGCATGTCTTTAGGCTTTAGTTGATTGTACTTTGTCTCCTTTTTAGGATATAGATTATTTTTATAACTTTATATTTAATATTTTTGGGAACTTTCTGAAGTAGCTCTATTTTACATTCTTTCTGCCTTTGTCATTATACATTATCAAGTCTATTATTGATCTTGCTGAATTATCATGTAGTAAGAACTAATGATTATGTGGTAAGATTTGATTGCAGTTTTTAAAGCAGAAATACTCATAGTCCAATATTTTGAAGCAAAGGAGTACCTTACACATCATTATAACCAGCAACAAGAATAATCTTTGTTCCATTTAAGCATATAACTATCATTTCTAGGTAAATAAATTTAAAGGAAGAGAGGATCAATGAATACAAAAATGGATATTACTGTGAGGAAGTGTTTTTTATCTAATTTTAATTAATTGGAAGAAAAGAACCTGAACCTATGTGTTAGTTGTTTTTTTTTTTTTTTCCACTCTAAGGAAATACCTGAGATAATTAACTTACTAAGAGAAATGGTATCATGGTCCACACTTTGGATGGAAGCAGTCCATGGTTGATTGACCTTGCTGTTGTGGGCTTGTAATGAGGAAGGAGAGAGAGAGAGAGAGAGAGAGAGAGAGAGAGAGAGAGAGAGAGAGAGAGAGAGAAGAGCTATAGACTAACGCCCACAATGTCCTTCAAGATTGTGTCCCTAATCCAATTCCTTCCCTCTAGGCTGCACCTTTTAAAGGTTCCAACACCTCTGAAACCTTTTAACACAGAGACTTTAAGGAGACATCCAAGATCTTAGATATAGTAACCCTAACTTTAGAAGGTGCTTTTAAAATAGATCATTGAAGCCCGGAGATTTAGGTCAGTGGGGCTGCCGCCTGCCTTGTAAGTGCAAGGTCCTGAGTTCAGTCCCCGGTACCAAAAAAAAAAAAAAAAAAAAAAAGAGAGAGAGCGTAAAATAATTTATTGTAACTATATAACATAATTCACAATAGCAGTCACTACCTTAGTCTATTTGGGCTGCTGTAACACATACCTGAGATTGGGTGCTTGCTAGTACAGAGAAGCCTATTTTGTTTACAATGCTCATGGCTAGAAATGCCAAATAACATGTGCCAGTATCTGGCAAGGGGCACCTTAGCTGTGTGAATACATGGCCGATGAGACTCCATAGATGGAGTGTATGCAAGAGTGGTAAGTATTACATGAGAAAGGTAGCAAGCGTGTAGGTCGACCTTGCTGTATAACATCCCGATCTCAGAGAAACCAAGCCAGCCCACGAGATCTAAATCACTCCAAAAGACCAATGTTAATCCTTATGTGAGAATGGCCACAGCCTATTTGCTTCTTACTAGCTCCTCTGCCTGCTAAAGGTTTCACTAATTTTCAGTACTGTTGCATTGCAGAAGGAAGCTGCACCGTGCATTTTTACAGAGGGGGGAAAAAAACAAAAAACTAAAGCCACAGCTGTGACATTGTAATTGTTCTATTTAGTTGTAAAACTGTACATCCTTATACCCTTTAATTTGTGCGTGCAGACGTAGAAATAAGGAGAAAATCTGGAGCAATCTTCTTTTAACCAGGCTATTATTGTCCATCGTATATGAGGTAATGTGCTGCTTGAAGTCAAATTTAATGCCACACAGACTATCTTAACAGGTGATTGAAAATATTACTAAATGGCTATGAATTTAGTAACTGATTTATCCATCAATGTTTTGAGTCATGTAATTGTGCTCAGCGGTATTCTACATGCAAAATATTTTGCAGTGAACGAGACATACAAAGTTCTGTTCTCAAGAACCTTGCCATATTCGTTGACAATAGATGAATAATTTCAAATGTGCTGTACATTAAAAAGTAAAGAAGATAGATGATAAACAAAGAATTGAAGAGATCTTTCCAAGTTAGGTAAACAATAAAATGACGTATTACCTCCTAACATTGAAGCAAATTATTACAGAGAGAGGGGACAGAAATTGGGTGTAATAGATACATGTTTTCATTCATTCATTCATTAAATATTTGCATGATACTAGATATCATAAAAATAATAGTATTCCAATCCTTCAAAAGTCTTATAATGTTCAAGGAACATGCTTGTCCAGCTTTAAACTACAATATTAAGAACTAATTAACATAACACAAAAGAAGTCTGAGTTGAACGTTGAAGAATAATTTTTTATCATTCATTTGGAATATCTAGCATCATCATTCTTGCTGTGTTGGTTTTTCTTTTTCTTTTTTGTAATTTGTTGTTATTTATTCTCCTTTGTATTGCAACTTGGAAGAATCTTTACACTGTGCCATATTTTCTGCTTCCTTTGTTAGTCATGTTAGCCCTCTTTATGTCCTGTAAACTGAACTTAGTGGTGAAGTTTTTCTTTTGATACACTTTTTCTTACAGTTCACTAACTTGTCTTTTCCTCACTGTCATCTGCGTCAACGTCTTGTTCTAGGTTTTAGAAATGCATTTCACTGTAGAATAGTTTTTGAACTGTTGGGACAGTCGTGGTGATAGTATGGGGAAACTGCATATGCCCACATCCCTTTTCAACACTATTAACACCTCATATTAGTAAGGTGCATTTGTTAAATGTAATTGACTAACATCTGTATTTTATTTACATTACTTTGATATTAGTCCAATTTTTTCTTCTGGTCCACAAATCAATTCAGCGGATATTACATTTTATTTGCCGCATTCCCCTTAGGGCTTCATTTGACTGTGATTTTCAGACTTCGCTTGCTTTTGCTGACCTTAATTTTGAGAAATATTTATCAGCACCTTTACAGGATTTGCCTCCACTTGTGTTGTGTTTGTCTTCTGTTTATCTTATGGCTAACCGGTATTTATGTGTTTATAAAAGACAAAGCACCATTTTCATTATATCAGCCATCTACACTATCAATACGATTATCTTTATTCATGTTTAACTTTGATAACCAGGATAAAACAGTATTTCTCTGATTTATCTGCCATCAAGTTACTCTCCCTCTCCCTTTTTATATCCTGTGGTCTTTGTGAAGTTGCTATGCACAGTCCACACGTGAGCAGAAATTTATCTTTCACCTCCTTAAAGATCTACCTAAATTATTTGAAATTGCTCTGCATAAGAAATGTATATCTATCTGTGAGCAGCTCTCTTTCCGTGTGTGTCTGTCTATCCAACTGTTTATCCTTATGGACTGATATTTACAGACATTCTCTTTATTTGTTCCTTACCTTAAACTGATTATTATGTTTTATCTCTTAACCTCAAAAGCAAGGAAAACTACTTGCTTTTTCCTTTTTTTTTTTTTAAATCTTTCACTTTTTTATCAGAGAGAGTCACCATATTCTGGTAGTTTACTTTGAATTTTTTGGCCCTGCACTACTCTAGAACCACTTGATCATCCTATGAGGAAGAAAGCCTGGCCAGCATTTCACAGAGACCCTGAAAGAGAATCCCAAGTTTTTTTCTAACATCCTGCACCTGATAATTTCTGTGACTCAAATGTAGGGGCCAGAGTATCAACATGGAACCCTTTTATTCTCTCAGTGTTATACATTTAGTTATATATTTCGTTCATTCATTATACCTCATACTCATTCTTCAAATTTAAATATGTTTAATACTGACCCACTTTATGATCCCTTGAAATGTGGCTTCCATTTCACCCATATAGTAGAACTAAACTCTAAAAATGTAATATTTCTTATCAGCTATAATGATTTTTGTTTTGTTTTGTTTTGTTTTTGAGACAAAGTCTCACTATGTAGTTCAGACTGCCCCGGAGCTCACTGTGTAGCCCAAGCTGGTCTTGAACTCACAGTGATCCCTCCTACCTCAGCCTCCTGCATGCTGGGACTACAGGTGTGCGTCACCATGCATGGCTTATCAGCTATAATGAAAGCTCATGATGACTTTTGTTTTTATTGGGAAGCCACCAAATTTTTCAGCACAAATTCTGGTGCTGTTGAATAAGTGACATCTGTGAATCTCCTGAACTCAAAGCTCCTTCTGAATACCAATGTATATCAGCAACAAAATTGTACTCTTGGTAATCAAGATCAATATTACGGCTAGGACAGGGACTCTTTTTCTCTGAATTTGATCCAACTGCATAAATTCTAGCCCAAGGATACTATCAGCCCCAAATTTAATTGAAATTTTCTTTAATGTTGTAGCTTTAACTAAAAGCTTGAAAATGTTCAAATGTGCCAATGAAATAAGCTTCAAATAATTTCAAGAACTTTTTATCAGCATCACTTTTATGATTTTTACACTCTTACCTTGTAATTTGAACACCCAAGCACATATCTTATTCCTTTAATTATTGAGAATTATTTAAACAGAAACAGGTCCATATGTTAAATAATTTAGTTTGTTTTTCACGATCTATGATTAATAAACATCTTTCTAATTAGCCACTGAAATAAGTTGTTTTTAGTTAAAACTTTGTAAAACATTGGGCGTAATGACCCACACTTATATTCTGGCAATCTGGGACGGTGATGCATGAGGATCCCAAAGTTGAGCCCAACATGGGCAACTTACTAAATTCACCAGCCTCTGTTTCAAAAAGTGTTTTTCTTTAAACTTGTTTAAAGAAAATGTTTCTATATCTCCTTTTCTCTAGTCTTTCACTTCTTCCTCCTTCCTCTTTTCCTTCATTCTCATTTCTGGACTTACTTCAAGAAAAATTAGTGATTTTTTTTTTTTTTTTGGTACTGGGGTTTGAACTCTAGCCTTTGTGCTTGCGAGGCAGGTGCTGGAACCACTGAGCTAAATCCCTGGCCCTTAGTGATATTGATGATGATGATGATGATGATGATGATGATGATAAAGGAAAATCACTTAAACAAGAAAATTTGCATTGTTCCTATTGGCTTCTGTTGCCAGATTAAATAAAGTGCGATTGAAAATATCCAGAGGTAGAATACATCCAGCCTCTCTGGAAGTAAAGAGAGAATTTATTTTGTTATTTGTCCAAGAAGCTCACCATACTTTGAATATTAGGCAACTAAGTTTATAACAAACTGATTATCCAGTAGAAAAGAAACACTCAAAAATGTGTTGAATTCATTTCTAGTTGGAGCAGATTGCAGAATATTGAGATTTTCATGAGAATGGCTCTGTGATAGTCTTACTCTCAGTAATCTGCTTCCACATGGAGGGTGTTTGGCCTTTGTAGATGAAAGGTCCAGTGTCTGAAAAAGACAGGACAGAGTTTTATGCTGGCCCTCAGCTCACAACCATGAGAGTTAAAATCTGAATTCAGCTTTTAGAGAGGTTCTGTGAAACTTTGCATATTCCTATACTTTTTTATTTGATAGGTCAAAGTACTGTGAAGCATTTTATGAACCTGACATCTTTCTGAGCTTAGGTCTGTCTTTGTTTTCCTGCATCTTTCCCTAAAGATGTTTTCTGTACTCCTCTGAACTTTTGTGAATTTTATATTAATATATGATGAAGCAGAAACAATATTGCAGATACTAATAGCACATATTTGGACAAAAATGTTGTTATATTATTTTCTTTCTGTGGTAGCTTATGCAAAACATTTTTGCCATTTTAGCCTCTGAATCATATCGAGACTGTAAAAGTGAATCTTAGGGCCGTTTTTTAATTTAAAGTTTATTTAAGTTTTATTAGTATTTTCCCAAGATGCTTTCCTCAACTGACTTAAGTTTGATTTGGATGTAGCCCCCAGTTTTCTTCCCTTAGTAATTCAATTAGGCAATATTTACTAACCAACCACTCTGCACTACACAGAATTCTGTGAATTGCTAGATCAAGAACTAGGCTGACAAATTGCTTCTATTAAGGAGACTTCACATTCTAGAGGGGTAAATTACAACAAACAAATAAACATGCCTATATAATATGATGCTGAAAGTTTTCATATTGAGAAAGGAAACTCAGTTTTAGAAGACCAAGCCAGAGCAACAGGTTATGCCTTTGTGTGCACAGTGGTCTCTGCGGAGAGAGAAACTGATCAAAGACCTGCATGAGGGGCTGGGGATCTAGCTCAGCGGTTCAGCACATCGCTGCCACACAAGCGCAAGAAGATCTGCGTGAGGAGCGTGAGTGAGTCGCGCACATATTTCAGCTTGTTCTGGGAAGAAAGAAATTCAATTTGAAAGACTCCAGGTAAGCGTTACTTGATTTTATTTAAATACAAAAGACAGAAGAAGCCTCTTTATCACATTGAAAAAGAGGCAGCCATTAGCCAGATCATAGATGGACATGAGATTTGGACGCAGTGACCTCTAATATTTGATTATCATGCTTAATAATTACATAACCTTTGATGACTTCTTTGAGTTTCCGTTCCTCATCGTTGCGTTCTACTGATACTCTGTGTCTATTGCTGTGAGTCAGGGGGAACGATGTTAAGTGAGGACCAAGATACTGGTTATGTCTTCTTCCTTAATCTCTTTGACCATTGTAGGGATATAGTCAGTCTGTGAACAATTATGATTATGCACTTTGCACATAGTATAGTTCAATTCAAAGTTCAAAAATATGCTGCTATTACAAAAAATAAACAATTTAATGCAAACACGTATAAAGTCAGACCAAAGGGCTGATGTATATTGGCAGGGACAAATGTCCCTATTCCCCTATCTTTTATCCACTTTTATTTCTAACCCAGCAATTTTAGAGATTGCTTCTAGTTTACTTTTATTTTTGAAAGAGCTGATTATAAACTAAACAAATGTATTTCAGAAAAAAAAATCCAAAACAAGATAACAGTAAAAAAAAAAATCAAAGCAAACTTTACTATCCCACTGATGGCTGCCAACCTCCTATAGCTCATCAAAAATTCTACTCCTCTTTTCATTTTCTCCTAAGACATATTTTTTCCTAAGAGAATAATTTTGTCTCATTTTTAGACATATATGTTTAACTTTTTCACTTTCTTCAAATATTTGCTCTACTAAAAGCAAAAAGTAGTAGAATACATGCCGAACCCTTTACGGAATGAATCTGAAGGAAAGACTACAAGTAATGGTACTTTTAGAATTGTCTCTTTAAAAATTATTCCTCCATATTTTTGAATGTCTGCTGTGTATATCTTGCTTTTGTAAATAGTATTCTGCCTTTGTTGTCATACCGAGTCATCTACTCTTATTCTTGGGGTTTGGAGATTGCTCAATTACATTTCTTTCTCCTTCATGCCCTCCTTCCTTCTCTGCTCTCTGTCCCTTGCTGTTCTGTTGCTTTCCTTCATGCTCCTGTTCCATTCCTCCATGCATTCTTGTCTGGCTCTCCATTTCTAAGTTTTTAACAACTTTTCCTTTTGCTTTGTCTTGGTATAACTTGCATGTTGGGTACACAAGTACCGAAATATCCTCTTTGGTGTTGTGAGACCGAAAAGGTACGATCGATCATTCCTTTTACAACCACAGCCATAGAACGCCGGTAGATGCTCCAATCTTCTCCTTTCAACTCGCTCACTTTAAGAAAACAATCTATCCCTGAAGACTCTTTTTATGTTATTTACTGAAGAGACTCTGATCCCAACCCACAGGCAAAAAAAAAAAAAAAAATCCTGTCTATTCACTTCCCCTGACTTAACACACCATTTCAGATTTGTCTGTGTGCTGTCTTGTTTTGCACAGCTGAGGATTGCTGCAGGGTGTCCTACTGAGCTACACCCACAGACCTTTTTATTTATTTATTGTTTTCATTTTGAGACAATGCATGATACGCTGACCTCAAACTCACAATTCTCCTGCCTCATTCAACTTTCCAAATAAGTGGGATTGAAAAAGTGTGCCACTGCGCATTATTGCTAGTAGACCTCTCGGTGATAGCAACAGAGCAGGGTGTTTTTTTAAGGAGATTTTTACAGATTGTAGAAGGCATCTAGAGTCAGCAGTAAATCTTAACATGGGCAAAGGACAATTTGAACAAGCGACTTTAAGCACTATCTCTTGGTACCATTTTATCTCTTCTGCTTGACTATCCTGACCCAAGCTGTATCTGATTCCCAAATTCACTGAAACTTTCAAATCATTTGTCTTAGTGTCTCAGTAAAATTAGGGGTAAAAAAAAAATTAGGGTTTACTTGTCAGAGTAATTTTATCAATTTATCTGGCTAAAAGCTTTTGTAGGCTCTATGTTCTTTATCTATTCTCACATTTATTTTCCTGTTTAGCCCCTAAACTTGCTTGTGTTAAAAATGAAAAAACAAAACAAAACAAAACAAAACAAAAAAACACTGTTCAATAGAAAGACAGATTCCTAATTAATCTGTGATTAAAATTCTGGCGAACTAGAAAATTTTAATGTAATATTTAAAAAAAATATTGAGAAATACAATATTCTGCAAACAAAAGGATTAAAAGAATTAATATAGGAAAAAAAATATCTTAAAAAGATTCTTAGTTACTATTTTTATAGAAATATAAAAGAAGATGACAACAACAAAAATTACCAGCCAATGCTTTTGAGATTCAAAATTTCAAATGTTTTCTGGAATTCAAGAATGGACATAAGGGGATGGGGATTTAACTCAGTGGTGCCTTGCTTGCCCAGTAATCCCAAGTTCCTGAGTTTGATTCCTAGTACAAAAAAAAAAAAAAAAAAAAAAAAAAAAAGAATTGACATAAAAAGAGAACTACTACAATAGAAGATCAAATTGAAGAATTATGATGACACATCACAAATCACCAAACAGAAGTGAATAATAAGAAGGCAAAAGACATAGAAAATGTTTTAAGATGTTCTATCATCTGTCGGGAATACAGATAAAATGAAAAAGGGGAGCAGAGGAAAAGAAAAAGAAAACAATGAAGTAGTTGAATCTTAAGATTTAAATTTTCCTATAGGTTAAGTAAAATGCCTGTAAAGTTGTTATTCATGTCTCATACATGTTTTCATGAAATTTCACATTCGAAGATAAAAGATAAAAGTCTTCTGTAAAGAAGGATACAAGACAAATATTCTACAAAGAAACAAGAATTGTACTGGTAACAGACTTTCCAGATAACATAAATGAGGCTGTATCAAGAAAAAAGTTTTAAACCTACATCCTATAACAAATTAAATTATAAATCAATGTCTGCCTGAACTTCAGAATAAAAGAGAATAATGTCTATAGATACATTAAAAGGTTAGCAGTACTTTTATGGGCATATTCAGAATTCAATATTAGTCATTTTTTGTTTTGTTTTGTTTTTTGGTACCGGGGATTGAACTCTGGTCCTTGCACTTGCAAGGCAGGCCCTAATGTTAGTCATTGAAGCTTACATAAGAGGAACATTTCCAGGAAAATAAGAAAAAATAATATAATTAAATAAGGCAAAGCACTAAGAAGCCAACAATAGAAAAACATGTAAAAATATGGCAGAATTTAAAGTTGTCCATTATGAAAAATATTTTAAAAGGAGAAACAGATTGTGTGTATTTTTAAAACTACTCCATTGAACAGTAATACAAAAGGCATTGAATTAAATGATGAAAACATTTGAAGTGAAAGAAAAAATAAAACAATTACACCCAGCAATGGCCATAAATGGACAGCATTATGAGAATGGTACAAAATAGAAACCAGTGCACAATGATGAAATGATCCCAAAATTGACATTTAACAAAGGATAAAATTAAAGTGAGTATCTAAAGAATGTCAGGAGACCTGAATTTAAAGATTGAAGAAAAGAAAAAAATATAGAAAAAGAAAAAAGGAAACAAAGTCTTTGTAAATAGCGGAGGGTGGAGGGGGTGAAGGGAAGGTAGGGGTATGGGAAAAAATGAGAAGCAAGACCTGTCATGTAAAGGTACAAGATCCCGATGATGAATGTAACTGTACTGTATACTTTAAAAGCACCAATAAACTCAATGAGACAAAAAAAAAAAAAAAAAAGATTGAAGCTCACTCAAAGAAAGGTGACAAAGAAACTAAGAACATCTTCCCATTTGTTCACTGGGACCAGAAGGTGAATTATAAAAAGTCATTTGCCCTCTGATACTGCCAAAAACAAGATTCATAGAGGCCTAGATGGAATCCAAAACTGATCTTGAAATAAGTAATTCCCAGAAAAGATTTGGATATAAATTTCAAAGGTAATTTCTAGCTTTCTTCTTATGGCCACCTGGTAGTGCTTGAGGATCCCAAGTAAAACCTTTTAATTCTTACCTGATATGTTATACCCAGGAGATAAATTAATTACTATTCATCTGCACTAGTGAATAATTTTGGCAGAATTGCTAACAAAACTCCAGCCCACGCCTCTCTTGCCAGCAATTTAATCTTTATAAAAATTTAACTTAGATAAGAAGTCCAAACACTGGGCCCTATTTGAGCACAGGGAAGGAACTGTGTATAATTAACTCTAACTAGAAAACTTTTGTTTCATTTCACATGTACATCTTGTAACATGTTACATCGTGTTGGTAATTTGCTGTTAAAGAGCTATAGTTCTTTAAAAAAAGTTACTCACTTGTACATTTTCTAGTTGAGGATTGCAGCCCACATTTCTGGAGATTATTCATTTTCCTGAGACTATCATTAAATAGTTCTGCAGTGGATTGTCTCTTATTCAAAAACAACATTGTTCATAATGTCCTCGATATTCAACATGGAAGGACCATATGGAATTCTCAAGGTTGACTTAACTCTCAGAAACACTTGAAATTTTTCTGGCACAAGTCCCTGCCCTTAAATTAAAAGCACCAAGGTGCTTTGAACTCATTGGTTTTTCTCCCCTTAGTAACAGTCTCACTCGTGTTGTAAGAATAAGTTAGCACTGCTAGAGACTCTGCAATCTGCTCAGTTGTGTCACCAATAGAGGCAAACATTTGTTTCTCATCATTCCTCCAAGAAAACTTCTAGGATCTAAGACTTGTAGGACCTGGAAACTTGATTTCTTATACATCATCAGAGAAATATAGTCTTTGATCTCAGATAGAAAAGACCTGATATGTTACTTTAAAAGTTGACAGCAATAAAACTCCCCCAAAATTGATTCTTACATTCATGTGCTCCAATTAAAGAGGCATAAATTTCTTTAGGTAGTAGCTTTGCAAGAAAGTACTGGAGAGCCCAGACTGAGAGTTTGTCAAAAGTCTCTGAATCAGCCAATCAAATATACAATGACACGAAGCTGATAGTTTGCAGCAAAGTTTTTTGTTTGTTTGTTTGTTTTTGGTACCAGGTTTCAAACTCGGGTCTGTGCACTTGTGAAGCAAGCAGCAGAACCACTGGGCTAAATCCATGGCCCACAGCAAAGGTTTTGAAACAAAACTATACTGTCCGTGTTCTCCCCATTTTATTTTTTTTTCCTTATTTCTTTCCACTTTGAGAATTTTACATTCATATATTGCTGTTAGCATAACACTTGCAGTTTCACTTTGTTGAAGTCATATTTTAAAATTGTTACATTGTTATTTACAGAAGCATTATATACAATCCAACTTTACTGTTAGGGCCACACAGACTGTATTTATAAAAATACACAATTGTATACACAGCATGAAAGTGACACTGACCAATCTCTTAGCATTTTCTAGTATATAAAATACACTGACATTAACTCTTAACATCTTGTCCTAAAAATAATAGACTTTAGCCTAAAAAGAGGAAGAAGTATCTGAAAAAATAGATACACTTTTAAGTATGGAGGTTGGGGACATCACAGGCTTAAATATAATATCAGTATTATTGTATCATCTGTAGTTCTTTTGTTATCCAGAGAATCACCTACTTACTCTATTCCATATAAATAATTTCCCTGATTTCATGGACAGGAACAAATTCCCTGTTGAATGTTACCATTAGGTATATCCAAAATGTACCCAAAATGTTTGCTTTAAAAAAAGACAACTGGTATATTCTGTCATGCTTAATGACACATATACCCTAAGAAAATCTCTGACTACAGTCTGAGTTTATGAGAACTTCAATCTTTTTATGTATTCACAAAAAATTAATCATAATTATAGAGTAATTCTTAGAGAGTTTGGGGAATATAGCAACCCCAATTCCCATGAACTATGTCTCATTGTATACATATTTAGAAACTTAAAAATGAAAGGAGAATTAAACTACTCCAAAAAATTTCATAGACTTATCTTTAGTTTAGTTTTATACACACTATCCAAGAAGTAATTCTTACAATAAAAACTATAAAACCAAAACTATGGTCATAAATGTATTCTTCACCTCAGTCAAAATTGTAAATGATAATTCTACCATTTTATGGGATGTACAGACAAATTAAATTATTAAAACCAAGTGACAATGAACCACCTAAATACTTACGTTTTTCTGGTAGCTTGCCAAGGCAGTGTGTGTGTAGTACTGTTACTTTGTATCATCCTTGCTTATTTTAGTCTCCTCTCACTGCCATCATACTAAAGACTACATGGCTTAAACAACAGTCATTTAATTACTCAAAGTTCTAGACCCTGGAAGTCCAAGACAAATATGCCAACAGATTTGGTGTCTAGTGAGGCTTTTCTTCTTTGCTTGAGGATGACCACCATCTCACTGTTTTTTCACATGCTCTTTCTTCTATTTGTACACACACAAAAGAAGAAAAAAAGAAGTCTGAGTATGCTACATGGATTTTGGGGTTCTGCTATAACAAGTACCTAAAAATGTAGAAGTGGCTTTGGAACTAAGTAATAGGTAGAGGTTGGGAAACATCTGAGGTACACATTAGTAAAATCTTAGATTGTCTTTAGAGGGTTATTGGCATAAATATTATAGTTGAAGGAAATTTTGGTTAAGACTCAAAAGGTGTCCTCTGAAAAGACAGAGATAGCTTCAACCTGTTAACGTGTTAAAGATATGCTCTGATTTTTCCTTATTGATTATATTAAAATTCAAACAAGAAATAAAATGAAAAAGTTTATAAGCAAAGAAAACAAACAAACCAAAAAAAAAAAAACAAAAAAAACAGAGCTTGAAGATTTGGAAAATATTCAGCCAATTTATAGTTGAAAAATAAGAAAGTTTTTTTCCAGAGAGAGCACCAACAATGTGGTTGGACAATTACTCCGTAATGATATTTACCCACAGATTTAGTCAGCCATCTCAGCTAGGAATAGATATCATGCCTCAGAAACCTTGCTGTGTGGAACTAGAAAGATCAAAGAAAACAGGCCTGAATGAAAGGCTAATGTACTTCTATGAGTCTAAATTGTCAGGTGACAGAGATATGTGACGGCAAATAGGCAGCACAGAAGGAAATTCTCAGATATTTTTAGGGCTGTCATTCACACTAAAGGCCCAGATGCCAAGGCTCTTTTCCCTTAGATTCAGTGACCCATGGCCAAGATTTCTGTCCACTGCCTCAGGGATGAGACCACACTGCAGAGTTGCCTCAGCGGGGGTGCCTTTTGATCTGTGGGAGTGAGGCACTGCAAACACTTGCTGGAGGTGGGAGAACCACTAGAACCAGGAGGTGCTGCTGCTTTTTCACGTAGTTATTTGCAAGCCTTAAGATCTAACAGAATTTTTTTTTCTTAGATTTTGAAATTTTGGGGGACTTCTCAGCCCTTTCTTTTATCAACGAGAGTAGAATGCCACATATATTTATTCCACCATTGTACTTTGGAACCTAAAATCTTTTTGTTTCAATGGTTTATAACAGTAGGGAATTCTGCCTCAGGATGAATCATACATCTGGTTTTACCTCTAACTGATTTAGGTGATATTTAGACAGGACTTTAAACTTTTGATTTCAGATTTGATGCTGGCTTCAGTAAAGACAATGGGACTATTGGAAACGAAATGATTGCATTTTACATATGAAAAGAACATCAATTTGGGGAAACTGGAAGTCAAAATATTATGGACTGAATTGTGTTCCCTAAAAATCCATATATTGAAGCCCTAAACCCCAGTGTAGCAAGATAGATGATAATGATGATGAAATATTTGGGGTATCTGAAAATACATTATCTTCTGAAAAGATCATATCTACCTAGCATCCAATCATATATATGGTTTCTGTCTAATTTATTTTAAATGTATGATTTTTAAAAAATACCTAAATCTTGCCTTTTAACAGTTCATTTTAAAATTTTTTCAAAGTTTTCATAGGGCTTTCCAGTTATGAACATAAGAAAACAGGAGTTCCTTTAATCAGTTTTTTTTATTTATTAAGGTAGACTTAACTATATTTCTACTTTCTATATTTCAGTTACCCATAATATCTTTGCATAGATATTTATTTTCAACAGTGTTAATGACAAGTTAATCTCACTGTTAACTTTATTTAATTTCGGCAGTTAAGTATGTTTGGCCGTGATAAATGTGGCAGCTGTGTTGCCTACCAAACTAATAGATGTGCCATCTTCCTGCCAAAATACCCTAGACATCATCAGGAATCAAGAAGCAAACTTTCCACTCCCAAGGATTATATTACAACTGATGTAAATCAATTATGGAAATCCTATTCTCTTTTTTGAGAGTGCTGCAGAGAGTATCATGTGACCCAGTGTTCCCAAAAAGGTGAAAGGAGGAAATGCTTACGAAATGCACCAATGTCTTCCTGGCCTAAGTTTTCTTATCTGTAAAAATAAGGTAGTGATAGGGTTAGAATATTATCGGTGCATAAGTAAAAGAAAACACAAAAAAAACTTAAAAAATGCTTATTACATAAAAAGTGATTAGCAAATTTTTGCTGTCATAGTTAAGTTTTAGTAGGTGTCCTATTTTTCAAAGCCAGATGCATAATAGCTGTTATAACTACTGTATCCTTTATATGTGTACCAGGTTTACTTTCTGGCAGCTAGTACAACAAACACTGTAAGGAAAGAGTGTCTTCAGAGAATTTTTCTGTAATTATATTCCAGGAAAAAATTTAACTATAATAGCTCCCTAAGTTACAATGGCACTATGTCTCAGTATATCATAAGTTCAAAATATCTAAATCAAGGTTGCTTTTAAATATACTTTAGAGAAGTAATATGTACCTTAGCCTGAGCTTGCCTTAAATAGCTTATGAATGGACATGTTTGCTTATAGTTGGATAATGTCATCTAACACAGAACCTCCTTTATACTAAAGTATTGAACATCTGATGTAATTTATTGGATATGGTGCTGAATATGAAAAACAGAAAGGTTATACGGTTAGGCTTTTGTACATGTCAAGATCAAAATATTATTAAGTCAAACAATTGTCAAGTCAACACTGTCTGTAGTCTCCTTCACTGATGTATGGCATTTTTATTTAGTGTCTGTTTCTTCTAATGGATTAAGTACTAAGTAAGTAAATAAATAAATATATAAATATATAGATAAAGCAAAGTAAAGCTATAAAGAGACTTGAACTTCTCTTTATCATTCTTCTTCAATACTATATTGAATTTCTTGATAGTGCTGCCAAGAATTTAAGTAACACTATAGATTACATGTGCATCTGAATTTTTATCATCATTTTATTTTCTTCTTATCATCAAAAGTGGGGGATGACATATCATCAAAGTATAACAGGTTTATGATATCTGTGTCACATACAGCTTTACATGTGATATTTCACATCATGGTCACAGCCAGCATTGCATTTCCTGCTTGGTATGGTTTTTAGGTGTGTCTGGTTATGGCATAAGCAGTGTGATCGGAAGTTGGGGCTGGAGACTTAACTGTTTCTTCAAGGTAGGCAGAGACACTTTTCCTCTTCAAATTACTTCTAACTTTACTCTAAATTTCTCTCTGCTCAATGAGATTTTTACATAATTTACAAAAGGAATAAAAGCATTGCTTTGCATGAACCATCCACTGAAATCATGAAAGATATCTGGAAATCATGAAGCAGCCAAAATATTTGAAGGATGTTAGAATGTACTACAGGTATTTTCCTTCTCAAGTCTTTCAGTAAAATAATATCATGGCTAAGTGACTCCATTTCTGTGCAGAAATTCTCACTTTTATTTATTAATTGGTTATGAAATGTAATAACTCATCTTACTAACCTAGTAGATATAGCTTAATAAAAAAAAACACTTCTAGGTCTATTTTTCTTATTTTCTGAAGTCAGGCTATTTGATGTCACTGTAAATCAGTTCAAACCTTAAATATGTTTAATATCTTATAGTTGGATGGATGTGATGAGAATATATAACAGATTGAGCAACCAAATCAAATGATTATGTTCTTTATACCACAGAGACTTTCAAAGAAAGCTTGACTGAATTGTTTGATTTGTGTTTGTTCCTGTCAAAAATGTGAAATATCAAGAACACACAAAATTTCCTTAGAGTATTATTTCTCACACTTGTTTTGATAGACAGGATACAACTCTATTTCTATTGTAAGTGGGAGAAAAAAATAAAGATATAAAATAAATTTTTTTTTAATTTTATTGAGTTTATTGGTACATTTTAGGGATACAGTACAGTTACAACATTTGTGTTTGTTCCTGTCAAAAATGTCAAATATCAAGAACACACAAAATTTCCTTAGAGTATTATTTCTCACACTTGTTTTGATGGACAGGATACAACTCTATTTCTATTGCAAGTGGGAGAAAAAAATAAAGATATAAAATAAAATTTTTTTAAAATTTTATTGAGTTTATTGGTACATTTTAGGGATACAGTACAGTTACATTCATTGTTGGGATCATGTACCTTTACATGGCAAGTCTTGATTCTCATAATTTTAATTAAAATGATTTTAGCAAGAATGAAATATGGTTCATTAAATCAATCATAACTTAAAACCTAAAATAAAAAAAATCAAGGAAAATCAAAATGCACAATTGAGAATAAAAAGTGAATAACTGTTCTGTTATCAGTGCTCATGCTAAGTTTAATATTGTTGTTTCACTATTTTTCTCTGTTTCAGTGAAAGTCAGTAAGTACCAAGCCTTATTGAATTTTGGATATTGGCAAGCACATATGACTCTGCCTCCAGTTCTCTCTCCTTTTTTCTTCCTTCCACCCTCAAGGCCTTTCTCAGTATACGGTTTTGCCTAATGTGACATTTCTGAACTTCATTTAAATTGATGGTTGATAAGGGCCCTGAATTCCCCATAAGGCTTATAGAATTATATATATTCTTTATACATATATTCTTTTTGGTGCTGGAGATCAAACCTTGTACATGCTAGGCAAGAGGTCTCCCACGTAATGATATCCCCAGCCCACTTACAGCATTTTAAATGGCTGGACTTTCATAAAGGCATATTCTTTAGATGCAGTTTATTTAAAAATGTTGTTTTGATCAATAGTATTTCTGAGCTGGGAGTTCTAAGAAAGGTAAGTAAATTCATAGGGTTAATCAGTTAAATCACAAGAGCTATAATACTCTTTAGTGGAAGAGCTTACCAGATGTCTTAGCTTAACAATTTCTCTGATGTGACAAAGGAGAAATATTCTATGTTCAATGGACACATGGTCTAAAACGTATTTTTCATAACTAAAAAATTTCAGAAACTTTGGTATGTGTTGGAGATGAAATTTGATCACTGTCTTGAGAATAATAAATAAGTAGAATCATTTATTTTTCCTCTCTCAGTAAGAAAAATTTGAGGGATCTGTATAAGAAACGTGGGGTGAGGAACTGTTTCTGGAGAATCAGTAGGTGCCAAAATGAACAAATGGGAAGTGTGAGAGGCAGAGATAGGCAAGCAGGATTTGATGGTATGAAAACTGAGGTGCTAAGAGATAGAATTAACTGTCCAAAATCACAAAACTTATAAAGTTATGATTCAGAGATATTAAGCTCTTGCTCAGAATTACAGAATCACTGGGACAGATTCTATACCACTTAAATAGCTTAAGGGCTAAATGCTGTCTCTGGAATAATAAAGCTGAAAACACATCAGGGGAAGATAGTATCTTACTAAAAAGATCTTCGTATTAATTAACAGCTCTCCTCACCCTACTTGACCTGGGTCTGCAACAATAAAAATGAAAAAAGGAGAAAGAATCAAAACACACACACACACACACACACACCTATATCTATCTTTCTATCTTTATATATATATCTATATCTTTATATATATATCTCTATCTATCTATCTATCTATCTATCTATCTATCATCTATATATGACAAAAATGATGCACAAATTCTCCTAACTCTCCCAAGGCAGATCCAAGAGACAACAATGGTGAGAAAAGCAAATACCCATTAGCTGAGCTTTACAAATTATTTAAAGAAGAGTTAAAGATAATTGGAGACTTCAAAGAAGATGTAACCCATTTTATGGAATTATAAAAAAATGACCAACATGGTTTTTGGGAAAACAAATGAAAATGTGGGAAAGCTGACCAAACTATTTTGAAACATGAATGACAAGTTAACCAGAGATACAGAATTCATGAAAAGGTATCAGAAATAACAGATGTAAAAGAAAAAAGAAAAAAAGAATAGGATTCATACGTTGCAATGTGAAAGTAAGGTTTCTGATATTGAGGACAAACTGTTAAATTATGATGAATTACTCAGAACAATAAATATTCACCCACCAGCTACTAGACAACACTAAAAAGACCAACCTATGGCCAGTTGGAGTTCAAGAGAAACTGTAAGATACCATATATCAAATGGTAATAAATTTACCAAAATCACAATAGAAAACTCTCCAAGTAGGAGGAAAATACAAGTAAGTGAGGCAAATAGAACATCAACTATCATGAAAAACAAAAAAGCTTTCTGAGACACACTGTAATTAAAATGCCATATGTGCATCAAAATATAGAATTTTAAGATTTCAGAGAAGAGCAAAAAAAAATCACATATAAAGGTAAACCCATTAGAATTACAGTGGTCTCTTCATCTCAAACTTTCAAGGTCAGAAGAGCTTGGTGTGGAGTATTTCAAGCCCTAAAAATAAACAACTTCCAATCCATGTTAACATATTCAGCAAAACTTTCTTTCAAAATAGATGGAGAAATAAGGAAATTCTATGAAAAAGAAGAACTCAAGAGATTTATGAATACCAAACCAGAAAATACTCAAAAATGTCCTAGACAGAGATGAAAAAGTCAGTCAGGCCAAAAATCCAGAAGGAATGAAACATCAAAAAAGGTGAATAATTAAACAATAAAAATTAAAAGGAAAAGAATGGAGTTATCAATAGAAAAAGAATGCCATGATAGGAATTAATCAATGTTAATGGCCTTAATTCCCTAATTATATGGCACAGATTGACAGATTGTATCAAGGAACAGAATCCAACAGTCTTTTGCATTAAAAAAACTCACATGATAAAAATCATATATTCATAGACTAAAAATCAAAGCATGACAAACAATATTTAATGTACTAAGACCCTAAAAACAAGTAGGGGTAGAAACGTCCCTCTTAGACATAGAAATCTTTTAGCTAAAAATGATCAGAAGTGACAAAGAAAGTCAGTATATACTAGTTAAGGAAATAATCCAAAAAGAAGATATAGCACTGGTAAATATATATATATATAATGTCCTGAATACTGTTGCTCCCATTTTCACAGAACAAATAGTGCTGGACATAAAGATCAAATAGTGTGTGTACCAGAGAGGCCCAGCTATAGGTGCATCCCAGCCAGGGCTCTTCCCTGACCCCAGACTCTTGCTGCCTGGAAAAGAGCTGCATGCTACCATTGATAAGTGCACAGAGACCCTAGCCAGAAGCCTGCACAGAGAACAGGAACTGAAGTGCATAGCCCCCAGCCAAAAGCCCTTGCAGACAACAGATACATAGGGGCCACAGCAAGAGGCCACCTACATATGATCCAAAGTGTGCACAGGCCCCAGCCAGAAGCTGGAACAGTCAACAGGTCAGCTTGGGGACCCAGAAGGCCATCATTCTAAACCCAGGAATTGGTGTACTGGTGAGCAGCAGAGAGAAGGCCACTTGGTGGCTTGCTGAGAATTGAAAGCCACGAGGTGAGCAAAAGGTTGCCTTAACAAAGGCACAGCAGGCTGCATCTGTGGAAATGACAAGACACATAAACAAGTCTCAAAACCAGACTTCCAGATCGTCTAAGGCAACCCCAAAAGGAAACCAGATGGAACAATGTGGTACTCAACTACCTGAATTCCCTGAACTAGCAACAACAGAGGACCTGGAAAATAATGAAATCAGTGGGTGAAGGGAGGTCAGGGAAGTGGGAAAAAATAAGAACCAAAATACATTGTGTAAAGGTACAAGATCTCAATGATGAATGTAACTGTCCTGTATACATAAAAATAACCAATAAACTAAAAGAAAATAATTCATCAGATAAAAGCAGAGATTGTGTCCATAGTGCAAGACATGATTAAAAAATCTACAGTAGACAAAGATTAAAAAAAAATACAGGAGATGAGGAACATGATGCAATCCTAACATAGGAAATAAATGAAATCCATAAAACAGGTGCAGACATATCCAAGAGATTAAAAACTCCATCGAAAGTTGATACAGCAGAATGAGACAATGTGAGGACAGAATTTCTGATACAGAAGATAGGATTGCAGTTAGTGATTAGGAAAAGAAAATTTCTTACAAATGGTAAGGGGTCATGAGAGATCAATCCGGCAGCTGCTAGACAATGCAAAGAAGAATAACACGTGACAGATCGAAATCAGTGATTAAACAGTAGAGAGTGCAAACATAAAAAAAAAACAACTGTTCACAGAAGTAATGGCAGAAGATGAACAGGAAGCCCTCATTGAAGGAGGGCTCTGTTGCTGAACAAGAGAATGGGGCCAATATTTCTATAGGAAATGCAGTCACAAGAAATTCTGCGTAGAAGTGGAGGTTTGGAAAGTTACTGCAATTTTCTGGAAGGAAATTACATGACTGTATTTGAATACATGTAGATTTTTGTACATGAGTAAATATAAATGGTTATACATGAAAAAATAAGATCCCCCAAAATAAGCCCTATTGTGTCTTTTGAAGCAAAATTTAACATAAGTCTCAGTCTTATTTGGGGGGAGATATAGTAGGTATCTTCCCAAAAGAGCTAAAGACATCATATTAAGCAATACCCCCACACAAATTTTTATTGCAGCACAATTCATAATAGCTAAATCCTGGATGCACCCTGTATGTCCACCAACAGACAAACTGATCAAGCAAATGTGACATATCTACATAGTGGGATAATGCTTAGTTATACAAAAAGGATATATTCTAGAAATTTGATATACCTGGAAGATGTAATGTTAAGTGAAAAAAATCAGGCGCACAATTTAAATACCGGAAGAGATCTGTCATTTGAGTAAGGCAAAGTATAAATAAAAAGCAAAATAAAGAATTGATAGAAGAAAATGGGGAAATAGGCCTTTTGAAAAAGGAAAGGGGTCCAAGAGACCAATGGTGAGGGGAAAGGGAAAGAAATCAGGAAATCAAATAATTTAAGGTGTATCATGTATACATGTACCAAGTGGCCACCATGAATGTAAACATTGTACTTAGTAAATGTGAACTAATAACAATAATAATGAACATGGGAAAGGGAATCTAGGTACAGAAGGAGGAATGTGGGTAGGTAAGCTAATTGGAATACAAAAAAAATAGGAGTCAAGATGTGTTATATACATGTACCTGTTCCTTAACATGAATGTAAACTTCAAACATTTCAAAATGCACTAGTAACAGAAAAGAGAAGTGAAATCACTCAAAAAATGTCCCTTGATTTTTAAAAAATTCTGTTTATTCTCTTAAATTTGACCCTGGCTGTAACTTCAGGCTAGATCTGCCTGTTTCCTCAGGGTAATTTCTCTAACTATATGATATCCAGTAAGCAGAAACCAATAGCTATACCTGGCTATTTTAATTAAATTTAAGTAAAATAAAACTTTGGTTCCTTGGTTGCACTAGCCACATTTCAAGGATTCAATAGCCGTACATTGCAAAGTATAAAGCATGTTCATTATAAAATAACACTTTTTCTGAGACACGCTATAGGCCATTTTCAAGAGATGGTTATAACTTAGAAATATTTCAGTTATTTTAGTTCATTTCAGTGTAATGTATTAATTAAATTATGCTTTATTTACATAAAGTCAAAGGCATCTATTATGTGATTGGGATTTAATAATATAGCAGTATAAAAATGTAAAACAGCTCTCAGTTAATGATGAAATGTTGAAAGTATTATCTTTGAGGAAAAGAACAATATAAAATACCTTGCATTAAAAGTGTAACCATTTTCTAGTTAGTAATTTTGAATTATTAACTGGTAGAAAAATTCAAAAGAGAAATAAAAGGACTAGAAAGAAAAAAAACAAGTCATCCATGCATGATGGAAAGGAAAATAAAGTATAAATATAAACAAAAATTCTAGGGTTAACTATTTCTTAAAAGAAAGTTTGTGAAGAATATAAAATTAATATATTAATAGCTTAACATGTATAAACAAAGAACCAGAAGGAATAATTTATTAAGACTACGTCTAAACAAAGCAAATTTGACAAGGTTATATTTTTCATATATTCATGGGAAACTTTTTGTGAGAAAAATATAAAACCATTGAAGATTATTAAAGATGACTGTATCTGTCACATTTCTCGTCCCTGAGACACGACACCTGACAGCTATAACATAAAGAAGTTTAATTTGCTCATGGCTCTGTGCTTGACCCTGAAGCACTGACATCATGACAGAGGGTTGGGCACAGAGCTCCTTAGTTCATGGCAGCTGGGAAGCAGAGCAGAGGAGGACACCAGAGAAGAAGGGCTGCTGGAGACCAGACGTACCCATAGTATGGACCACCAGTCCCTAGAGAGGAAAAAGCCTAAAGTGGACCAGGCTGAAACTCCCCATTGTCATGCTGACCTAAATAAATCAAGGGTCATATAGTATGTTTTGACTAGAAGTTTCAGTAGTATTGCAATGGCAACTCTCCACAAAATGATCTGTAAGATGCAAAGAAATTCTCATAAGAATCCTAATAATTATGTATGTATGTATTTAAATGGATAATATGAATTCCAACATTTTCATAGAATTAAAAAGGATGCTGCTATGAAGATGTATGTTAAGGAGAAAAAAATGAGAACGTTTTCTTCCTGGATTTTAAAACCTATAGTAAAACATAGTAATTATGGAGAGATGGAATTATGAAGGGATGCAAATAGAGCAATGTAGCAAAACAGAATTTAGACATTAACTGACATAAATATAGATATTAGTAAGACCATCATGGTCTATTTTCCGGTCATCAAATATTTCACATGATATCCCTCCCACTGACAAGATATCTTTATCCCAAATATCAAATACACTGTTATCAACACACTCAAGCACTGTGTGCTAGTCTACAAAGTTAATCAATTTCCTCATATTCAATATACAACTTTGGTCTAAAGGAAATATAATTTTAATAATATTGCTATTCAGAATAGGAATAATAGCAATCAAAAATCCATTAGTCTATGAATTCTAAAAATTGTTAGGGTGGTATTTGAAGAGTCCTTCACTCTAACGTTAGTAGTTAAATAAACCTTTTACAATTTAATTCAACTATATGATAAAATTTCCTCATTGAATGTACATGTGGGTTAATGTTGAGATTGCATTGCAGTTGTGCATTAACAAGTTAGAGAGAGGCTGGTAGAAAAACTCTTGGTATAGAGACAACAATGTTATTTTTTATAGCAATAGCATTACCCAGAAGAGCATTTTCCATACCTCTATTTCCCATGTGCTAAATCCCACAGGCAGATAGATGCAAGGAGGGCCAGGTGAGTTTATCATACATAGTGGGTTGCACGATAAAAGACTCATGAATTACAGGCTTCAAACCTTAGGATGGGCAGTGAAAATGGCTGATTAAAAGGAAGCCTTATTTTTAGTTGTACTGGACAGGGAGCATTCCTGACTTTTCCCTGAAGCAACATTGCAAACCTTGCAAAACTTTTCACAGTCTCTTTGCTAAGATCCCAAAGCAAAGGCAATAGCGAATTGTTGGTGAACATTTCTGTTTTCTTCTTAGTTCTTGGCCACATTTGATATAGGCATTGGATACTAACTCCTCCAGAGAATATGGAACAAGGATTTGGGGAGTTTCTAGTTTTTCCTGTTGGTAAAAGGTTTAGGTTCTAAGGATCTCATCAGTCAGAAGGATTATGATTCAGGGCATTGCATCTTTTGCAGATAAATTCTTCAAAAACATTGTATCCTTTTAATAGTGTATATTTCCATGTGGTATTATCACAGTCACAGATTTTTAGGTAGGTCTTTCCCCTACATTTGGTGTGTATTCCACAGATCTGTCAGCTTGATAGAAGAGTCATATCCTTACCCTGAAAAGAATTTGTTCCTCAGAATTTTGATCCTTTGAGAAATTTTAAACCACTGGTGTCTGAATAGCATATGCTAACATAAATGTTTCCCAATATACTGAGCTCTGCTTGGCCTTTCTTGCTCAGAGATATTCAGATTTACCTTTTACTCTTTAGGATTGAGACATTGCTACTCCCAACTTCTGAAATCCCTGTATTCCTGACCTCTTTATATTTTTAAAATTTCTGTTTTCAAATAAAGTATTTGCTTTTTTACAGTAATTATATAAAATACAATCAAACAGAAGCTGAAAAACATTCCATTACGATTCTGTTGTCTATATCTCGAAAGTCATTATAATTCACATTAGACATGCTATTTCCTTTTGAAATCATCACAAGCAAAAATATTACTATTTTGTTTTTCCATTGCATAGATTGCCATACTTCTAATTTCCACTAATGGGTTTTCAGCTTACATACAGCAATATGTTTTAGGGTTTTACAATTATTATTGTTATTGTAATAGTAGTCATTCTTGGAAGTAGTTTCAAACCATGTTCTGTAACAATTTCTATAACAAGCAATCCTTAAAATCTCAGTTGTTTAAAGCAAAACTTTCTCTCTCCTATATCATATATGATGATTAAGTGTCACTCAGGGTGTTCTGCTCACAGTAGTCTCTGACCAACCTAGAGAGACAAATCAGCCGCCATTTTGGATATGGCTGGGCTCCGTTCTAGAGGAAGATAGAGTGAGTGGGGAGGATTATTCCACAGCATAATTAAAGACTCTATCCCAGATAAGTACATGTTTTCCTCACTTCCCATGGCCACAGTTAGTCACACATCTTACTCAACTACACAGGGAAAGAAATATAATTATACGACATACCTCAGTACTGAAGATTCTGATCAAGTTGGTCAAGAAAATTACTAACAAAGCTTCCCCAAATACGGATGTGTAGACTGGAGGACTTGTTCTCCAATTTCTACTTCAGAGCTGGCCAAGAATGACAATAGAAGTAAAACCACTGAGAGACCATTTCTCATTGGTTTCTCATGTCTCTGCATTGGTTTCTAGCGACTCTGAAGTGGGGGCATTTGTGCCTTTCCAGGAAGAGTACGGTAGTGTGTGAGTTGTGCTTGGTCGTCACAAGATGGGGGAAATGGAACTGGGTGCTGACATTCTTAGCAGATTGACAATCTAGCTCCGGAAACAAGTATACTTTTGGAGATGGTTTGTCACATAATTATACTAAATGTGTAGCTGAATAGAGCTGCTGGGCTATCGCTGCTTCCCTGCTTCTGCCACAACACCAGAGGTGATGTGACAGTTTGCTTCATACCCCAGACCTGAAGAGTGTGACAGAGATTTGGGAATGAAGAGCGACAAGGTACTGCGAAAAGGCTTAATATGGAATTTGGGAACTGAAGTTAGGAAAAGTGCTATGTGCCTGTGCCTCTTTGAAATAGTCCCCTGAATAATTAGAAGCAGGGGGCAAGTGCAGCTGCCCCAGATTCTTCATTTCACTCATGTGCTATCCAAGATCTATAAAACAGAAGCTTGCACTGACTACATAACACAGACAGAAGGAGCATATGCGACTGAAGCTGGCTGGACTAATTTGCACTGCGATATAAATTCAGATGCTTTTAAAATGTGTCACCCAAGGAAAGTAATTTAATTCCTAAGACTTAATTTTTGCTGAAAAAATTGGGATAACAATATTTACTTACTTGAGCTTTAAGCAGCAGTAGTTCTGATGACTAACACAAGGCAAATATTTAATAAATAACAGCAGCTAACACCATCATTATTATCATTTATCATCCTATTCTTATTATTAGTAGCCATTCTACCTCAAATTTTTTTTAATAAATCTCCTGCAAAAGTTAGTAAATTGTTTGGTATGACTATTTCATCTGCTGTGTTGTGTATTTTATCCTTATTTATTCCTTGTTACTTGTATTTCCTCTGTATACTTATGAATGCATAGGGAATAAGAATAAAGTCACACATTTTTAGAACACATTAGATACAGTTATAGTTAGTTATACAAGTTTAACAATAAGAAAAAAAAACTTGATTAAAAGTAGGCAAAGAATCTGAATAAACCTCAAGAAAGCAGATATATGCATGTTATATAAGCATATGAAAAGATGTTCAACATAATTGGGGAACTGCAAAAAAAATACCGGGGCTTGGATGCAGGTCTGTGGTAGAGCACTTGCTCACCATGTGCAAGGTTCTGGGTACACTTAAAAAATCTAAAATGAAAACAACAAAACTTGAGATAGCATTACATACTGGTCAGGATGGCCAAAATCCAAAACAATGACAATATCAACATTTGGTAAGGATGTGGAACAGTAGGAAACTTTATTCATTGTGCATGAAATTAAGAAAAAAATCTTGGGGGGGGCAGGGATTTAGCTCAGTGGTTCTGCCACCTGCCTTGCAAGTGCAAGGACCCGAGTTCGATCCCCAGTACCTCCCCCGAAGAAAATATTTTTTAAAGTGGTGCTGCCTCTTTGGAAGACAGTTGAGCAGCTTCTTACAGAATTATGCATTCTCTTCCCATTACACCTATCAATCACACCCTGGAACGTACCCACGTGAACTGAAAATTTATGTCTACAGAAAAACCTGCAAGTGGATATTTATAGCATCTCTCTTCATAAATACAAAAATCTGAATACAACCAATATTCCTTTCAGAAAGTGAATGGCTAAACAAATTGTGGTACTTTCAGAAAATGGAACATTATTTAGCAGTAAAAAGTGAGCTATCCAGCCAGGGAAAGACATGGAAAAAATGCATGCATATTACTGAGGGAAAGAAATTGTAATATGATATTACAGTATGATTCTACATGGTAGGAGCAAGTTATCATACATTTGTCAAATGACAATGAATGTATAGCACCAAGAGCAAATGCAAAACTGTAGACTTTGGAGGATGATGATACATCAGTGTAGGTTCGTTCATTTTAAGACGTACAAATATTTTGCAGGATTCCTACAGGAAGGACGTGTGTGTGTGTGTGTGTGTGTGTGTGTGTGTGTGTGTTTATGTAGACAGGAGAAATAAACTCTGTACTTTCTATGCAATTTTACTATAAACTTAGTAAAATAATTTTACTGATTTGATCAAAACAAGTACTTGAAATGATTTCAATATGAAAAACACCCTAAAATCTATTATGGCAGAGAATTTACTACCTTGTTTAGTTGGATAGCTGTTTTGATTGTCATGGCTTAATATATAGGAAAAACTGTTCTGATGTAAAGTCATACAATTAGTCATAAGTAAATGAGGCAAACAAAGTTAATCTAATGTTAAATTATTTGAAATGTTCCCTTTATCATCACAGCAGGTTGAAGAACACTGATACATACTCCATCTCACTTCATTCATCTTATTTCTTTATAGCAGCAGCATGTGCATAATTAAACCCAAGTGTAAGTACTTCCAGAAACATGAGACAAAATAAAACATTCGTGTCATCTCATCTTTCTGATAACTTCATGAGAAATTATGGAATTAATTAGGCTTTTCTACAATAGGAGAGATCTATATATGTGAGCAGCTAAACAACAGTCATAACTGATCCAGGCTACTGGGGTGGCCTTGGAGCCAGGTTATGACAAGATTTTTTTACTTGTCTCTTTTTCCCTCCCATGTACTTTAATTTTCTCAAAATATGACAATGAAATTAAAAGTTACATTTTATTCTGTTTCACAGAAAGAACTCTTCTAAAAAGAAGTAAAAGAGTGCACTACTGTCATGTCTGGTTTACATGTTGTGCTAGTTATCTATTCATTACATCCCAGATCCAGAACTTGCTGTCTTTGTCCTGTGTAGCTGTTAGGGTAGAATGTTGACTTCACTTTGGGATCCATACAAGGAATAGGTAAAGCACACTTCTGGATGGTTCATGGCCGTAGGATCTATGTATAGTCTCTTGCTTCTTCTCCTGATCTGCTTTCTGGTCACCATGAACTAAGTAGCTTTTCTCCTCCATGCACTTTTGCTGTAATGTTTCTGCCTTGGAGACAGCCAATTATGCAACTGTGCAGTAAATACTCCAAAACCGTGTGCTCCTCTTTTAAATTGTGAGTGTCACAGATTTTGTCTCAATGATAACAAAGCTAACACAGAAAACTTTATTGGAGAAGTGGGTGCATTAATGGGACTGTACCTGGCCATGTGGTTTACAATTTAGAAGCCCTTGGAAGTGGTTTGTAAAAGGCATTTGAAAAACTTTGGATATGTGGGCTATAGTAGCTCTAAAATACTATGAACAGAGCTTGATGGGTGATTCTGGTTATAGCTCAGGAAACCAGAGTACTGAAAGAAATGTACACAGTCCAGGCTAGGCTCAAGATATATGAGTTGTGAACAAGGACTATAAATATACTTCAGGAACACTCTGGTGTCACTAGTCTTGGTAATTCTGGCACCGATAGCATATATTAAAGTTGCTGTGGTTAAAAAGTTTGCTTGTAGCTGGATCTTGGGAGTGAAGAGGCACTTTGCTACGAGATGAGTCATTGCCTGCCTTCACCTCTTCCTTCTCAATGCTCCCTTGATGCTCTTCGGTGAGTGTTTTGTGAGGTCATAAATAGTTTGAAAAACATTAGTATGCAAAATATGCCCAAGCTCCTGGATACCTAGGTTACTGTAGATAACCTCAGGCAGGTCAAAAGTTCTCCATGATAGCAATAGTCCACTCTGAAGTCCACTTTGTCGATTTTTAATGGTAGTCTCTGTGTCTAACATTGTTACCATGGATTATATGGAATCAAGGTTCATTTCTAAGAGGATGCCAGAGATAAGACTACCACATCCAAGGAAGTTTGCAGGCATACAATTTACCCAGTTCTAACTAGGGGAGTCAGTAACAAAAATTAATAATACATTGAGAAGTTTTTCCTGCTGGGTTTGGTCTTACTTTTGTCCAGTTCTTTTCTACCACTCTTTTCTTCTGATTTGGAATGGAAATGTTTACCTTATGCTTTTGTGCCTTGAAATTATGTAACTTGGTTTGATTTTTACAGAAGTTCACAGGTAAGAATTCACCTGGAGTCTCAAAAGAGGCTTTGACTTGTACTTTTGAAAAATGTTGGAAGAGTTTATACTTTGAACAAGGAATTGTTACTCTTTTAGTTGATTGCACAATAGATGTATTATGGTATGTAGAATAACAAATTTCCTATTTTTTTATTTGGAGATTAAGTATGGTTTAAGGGATGTGTTTCTGCATGAAATTGAAAAGGGGTAGGACATGGAAGTAGGGTGGAGTGCTAAATGGTCTTTGGGATTCATTCAGCAGTTTATTGGAACATAATTCTAGGTGAGGCTGGATGGACTATGGAGGAATGCACTGGGGGGCTATGTCTGGTCCTTTTCCTTTCCTCCCTGGTACTGTACCTTTGCTCTGCTTTCTTGCACCATAAAGTAAGGGGCTTTCCTCTACCACGACTTTTTACCATGATGTTTCTGGCTTGCAGCCAGCTGACTATGGACGGAATACCCTAAAACCATCAGCCAACTGAAACCTATCATCCTTTAAATTGTTGTTGTCAGGTATTGTATGTCAGTGACAAGAAAGATGACTAAAATATCCTACATTGTATATTGCATTGTGATAATATCACATCTCAGACATTCTTCTCTTTAGCTCTCTCTATGTTAGGCTCTCTCAATATAATGAGATGGAGGAACATAGTGGGTTAAGGGGATTTTCTGCATATGGTGTGATATTTTGATGGCCTAACAGCCATAAAGTCAAGCATACAGGAGCTCTGGTTGTACTAACTTCAGGCACCTTCATGGACTAGCTATGTTCTCTACCATCCAGTAAGTTTATTGTACTCAGCATGCTACTCTTGGGTCTGAGCTCTGATCTGTTTCACTGGACAGTTTATTCAGTACTGGAAGGCTAATATTCTTGTGATAGCCACGTCCTCTCCAACAGGTCTCAATCTAAAATGAAAGAGAGGAGCTATTCTAAATTAATTATTTCCTTCTTCATGTTCCTCAGCTCTAGGAATAAGTATGTTATTTAGGAATTTGCTGCTTCTATATATCTTATAGGTTCTTTTGACCTTCAATCATCTATTTACTCAATCATTCAGTATGTAAAATATTCCATATGGTTGATAGCTTCTGTCTTGATTTTCAGTGATACATGTTTATGTATAACTAATGCTTAGCAACAGAAAATATAAATTCATTAGTATAGCTGGGAATTTAGCTTAGTGGTTCTGCCGCCTGCCTCGCAAGCACAAAGACCTGAGTTCGATCCCTGGTGCCAAAAAAAAAAAAAAAGTAAATAAATTAATTAGTATAAATCAAATTACTTTTATTATGAAGTACTATTACTTAAATAGCACTATTACTTAAATACTACAGCTATTTGAAATTAAACTTTTATACTTTCAGTGAAGGCTAATAAAAATGTGTTGTAACCAAGGAGAGTTATTTCAGCTATTAAAGAGTATGCATCATTAGTATGTTTGTATTTGTAGTATATGATTTCTGAAACTTTAGTATAATCTACTACACTTGCATAATTCTACTTCTTTTATAATTAATATATGGAAAAGGAGATTATTTTTCAAGCCACTATTGTGCACATTGTTTCATAATTGTACATTTGTTTTCATCATTTTTATTAGAATGAGAATCATATGTGCTTCACATATAAAAGACAAGGTGTAAGAATTTAAAAATGAATTTATGTCTTGTGGACAGGATAAGTTATGAAACTTTAAGAAAAAGCTGATACCTTTTCTAAGCACGTATTTTCCAAAGGTAAAATCACTAAATATTTATTAAAAAGAATATAGTGTATGGGCATGAATTGACTGAAGGAAGAAAGTTTCCCTAAATTTTTTTGCTGTACTTACCACAGTGATGGGCATCGATGCTTTCTTGCTAAATTCATTCCTATCAATGGCTTCTCTTTGGGATTTATATGCTGACCACCTTTTAATTAATGCAGCATTTTCATTAGCTCACTTAAATGCACTGAATGTGTCTACAATTAATGGTAATTATGTGGTCCCTGTGAAATTTAATAACATCTTTATGTTAGTCAGAATTCTGCCAAGATTAAACAATGTAGCACAGAATCTCAATGTTTATTTTCTCAGAGCTCTGCAGGTTCTCAGGGACAGCTGGATTTAAGATATCGTGCTTCAGGTTCAGCCCAGCTCTGTGTCTTTCACTTTGAAATCTGCAGTTATTTTCTCAGGCATAATCTTATCATGGTAGATGGCCAAAACTGAGGAGGCCATGCAGAGCCAAGCTTTTACTAGTCACATTAGAAACTTTTGTTTCCATTATCTCCACCAGTATCCCACTGACCAAAACAAACTATATGATGATGTCAAATTTAGTGGACTAAGGATGAATACTCCATGTATTCATAAAAGATGTACTACGAGGAAACAAAGCAAAGAATTTAAATATGTTAACCTGTTTCAGGAATGAGATGACAATTTGGAAACTATACCACTTTCTATCCTAATCTTCCCTCCTGTTCATTAGCATGTATTTCTCATCCACATACAAATTTCTCATCTCAAATAAGACACATAAACAATGTCAACCAATGATTACATAAATCTGAAAATTCAGAATCTTGTGCTTTGTGTCTTGACTCTTTGCAGTAACTCATTTTGAAAACGTATAAAGTTAAAAGCAAAGTTTTCCTCCTGAATGCCCCGGAGATATAAAGACAGTTCTATTTGGAAAAGAACAAAGGTAAATGGGAGATTGATTCATAGCAATTTGGAATTTTTCTGAGCAAATGTTGTAAGGTCCACCTTGCCTAGAAATTTGTTGATATTTTTTTCACAAAGCTTTCATTTTACTTCTCATAAATAGGCCCATTTTCCCCTTACAACTCTTAACTCTGTCCTGTAAGACCATGAAAACTCTGTAATAGGATGTTCTGTATATATTACCTCAAGTTGTTTTCTTCCATCACCAGCCTTGCCGAGGAGCAAGTAATCAAAAATTGCAAACAAATACACAAAACCTTGATTATATTATAATACTTTTCATCTATCCATTTGTCAGAAATTTGACATCAAGTACTAGAATTTGTAGGGAAAGTCACAGAGTTAATAAAAATATAAATTGCTAAACCACTGAGAGAACAAATTTGTTGCTATTTTGTTAAAACTGTGCATTCTTTTACTATTTCTTGAGAATTTATCCACTGGATATACTGTGAGAAATGTCAGATAACATGAAGAATTTATTGCAGTATTCTTCTAAATCACAAAAACAAATATAATTCAAATTTCCACTAATAGGTCATTATTTAAATGTAGTGTTCTGTTAGTCACCTTTTCTTCACTGGGACCAAATATTTGACATACACAGCTTAAAAGAGGAAGTGTTTATTTTTCTCATGGTTTCAGAGGTTTAAGTACATGGTTTGTAGGCTCCAAAACAGAGCGTTATGGTAAAGGCTTTGGTGGATAAAGAGTGCTGACCATATCGTAGTGGTCATAAAGAAGCAGAGCAGAAACAGTGCATAAGAGAAGAAGGGGTCAGAGACCAGATACTGTATCCAGGGTCATGCCTTCATGACACACTTAGATACATTCAGTAGTGCGCTCTACAAGCCCTGCAAGCAGCTCTCAAGGCAATCAAATCGAGAATTCAGCTTAACTGCCGCACATAGGTTATCTTCATACAACAGAAACTTCTACAGTTATTAAAATGAAATGAGGAGTCAATATCTGTAAATGTGAGAATATGTCTGAGATACGTTTTATTTGGAAAAGAAAATGTGAAAACATTGTGCAAGGTTTAATACCATGCATGTAATATACATATGTCCATGAAGACACACGCATGGGTTTTAATCCCGTTAGAATGAAGGAAGAGAATACTAACAAAGTTCAGATTTGGAGAGAGTGACTACTACTGTTTTTCATAACTTTAAAATAATTTGCCTTTTTATAATGAGAAAATCTTACTTTAAATTGAAAGAAAAAATACTAGAAAAGAAGTTCACTATGCCTATGAAGATTTATGAAAGGATTAAGAAAATAGTTGTTATGTTCTGAATGAACATAGAGATACTATGACTTCCAAGGATGTGTATAGGTTGTGAAATAGAATGGCTTTGGACCTTATGTTACATATTGAATGAAATGCTATATCTGGTAGACATCATAGTGAAAATTCTATTTGTGAGAGGCTTTCTACACTAGGCAGTATAGTTCAGTGTGGTATATTTTTTTTCAGCTTTAATTGAGTTTATTGGTACATTTTAGGGATACAGTACACACATGTGTAAATACCGAATAGTTTCCCTTGTGTGAATAATCTGCAATAACACATAAGATCCTAATAAGATTACTGACATTTAGAAATGGGAAGAAAGGAGCTAAGTGTGGTATATTTTTTAAATCATTCAGAATGAGCTCAATTTTCAACTCTAACATTTTCTAGCTGTATAACCTTGGCCATGTTCTTGTTTGTTTGTTTATTTTTGTGGTTTAATTTTTTCACAGTAAAATTGTGGTGAAGATAATAGTACCTACATCCTAGAGAATTTGTGAGAATTAAATGAAACACTACACAGAAAGCTTTTGGCATAGTGCCTGGCAAATAGTCATAAATAAATGTCACATGATAATATTGTCATTAGCGAGATTTAAAGCCACATCAGTTGAAGCAAAATTAGATTGTCTGTTTAAGCCTGCCACTCATATGATAAGTGATTGAATTAGACTCACCTTTCTGATAGTGCTTCAACATACTTTATTTGAAGCTCTCTCTTATCCCAAAAAAGCAACTTTCTATTTAAGACATCAAGAAATTAGGAGCTGATCACTTCTGGCTGATAGGTCTAATTTTTTCCCGTCTTTCTAATTAAAATAATTGTAATTCTCAGGTCTCCATAGATATAGAGAAAAACATCATAAATTTGGCTGACTACATCCAATGAAAGCTTTTCTAGAGAACTAGAGGAATCTGCTTCTAAGAATTAGTATGTGAAAACCTTTCCCTAAACTTTATGTTTCTTGAGAAAAAAAATCCAGCTGAGAAAGAGAGTTTTCTATGAAGGGGAGGGGAATATTCATCTGACCATACATTTTAAAAGTGTCTCAAAACTTAGGCAAAATTAGTTTTTTTATATAGAGAAAAGTGAACAAGGCTACAAAGGGCTACATGTGCAAAGCTATGTAAGGTTAATGATGCTACTGGTTATGTCTAGCTGCGCCCTGAAAGCCTCTGGTAGGTGGGGTTTTGGGGAGGTGATTGGATTATAGGGACTTATAGCTGACTTACTATTAGGGATTGGGATGTGGTCCATAGTGGAGGATGTTCGGGGCTGGTGGCCCAGAAAGCTTTCTCTCCCTCTAGGCCTTTACCTTTGCTCTCTGTTCTTGTCCTCTGCCTCTGTGCCATGTGGTCTTGCCTTGGGGTCAGCCAACTACCACTTAAACTGAGCCAAAATAAATGTCTCCTTTAGTTGCTGGTGTCACATATTTTATCCCAGGAATGACAAAAGTGACTGAGAAAACGGAAGTGTTTTACTCTGAGGTGAAGCCAGCCTGTTCTCAAGAAGTGCTTCTGGGGAAGGTCTGTAGGCTAGTGGAAGGTCACAGGCTGTGGTGGGCTGAAATTCAGGTTCCTGTGGGATGTAGAAAATCTTAACCAGAGCTTGGATAGCAAGCTGTAGGATAAAGCAAGATGGACCAAGTGAGGAAAGCAAAGTCAACTTATTTAGCATGTGCTGTGGCAAGGGATGCAACCACCACAGTGAGTTATGTTTGACCAAATCTAAGCAGGCACAAAGGTGCGAAGACTTAACAGTAGGAAAGGAAGGCTTCTGGTGTGCCAGCATTGGAGGATGTTGACATGCAGGAGCTTTAATGGCTAACCAGAGCCAAGCTTACCATGTGATTTATCAAGAGGGCGTGTTTATCTTGTGCTGCTTGGTCCTGTGTTGGAAATAGAGACAATTACTGGAGAAGCTGTCAGCTTTTAATCAAGTCCTGGCCATTTTGGGTTGACTATTTAATAGCTTAATTTCCTGAGTTGTCACCAAAGATAATAATCTGGTTTCCTGAAAATCTTTTTATAGCAAGTTGGCTTCCTGGATTATTTGTTGTATGTAACGAGTTGCTTTCCTGGTGCGCATCTTTCTATTCATTCTCTTAAGGCATTTTGTTCTAATGAGTCACTGCAGGCAAAACAATTCAGCTAATCATCTATATGCAAAAATAGGAGTTTGGAGTGTCTGTATCTGGACACTGTGTACTCAAGTAAGGGGGATCTCTGAATCCTGTTTCAGTCAAAGGAGGAGGAAGACAGTACTCAGAGCAGAGAAATGTTGAGGAGATTTCTCCTCCTTTCACTTTTGCAGGATCAAAAAGCTCAGGTAAAGTTTAACATTGTCACCTCTGTTGGGTGCAGTAACATCCACACTGAAAGTAGGAGTAGCTGTATTTATTTCAAATCAGGCAGGTGTCCAAGGAAGGTGAGTTATCTCATTAACTTCGTAGGCAGTGCCTTTTCTGTGTGATGGCTTATGACCTAATAAACTCAAAGGGTCCACTTCCTGATATCATTACTAATATCATTATCCTGGGAGTTAATATCTCAACACATTAAGTTGGGAGTAGAGACACATAAAAGGTCAGAATGTAACAGGTTGATTATATCTTTACCAATTTTTTTTTGCCTGCTGGATCTATTTCTTTCTTTTCTTTCTTTCTTTCTTTCTTTTTTTTTTTTCTTTTGAGACAGGGTCTCACTATGTAGTTGAGACTCACCTGGAACTCACTATGTAGCCCAGGCTGGTCTCGAACTCACAGTGATCCTCCTGCCTCAGCCTCCCGAGTGCTGGGATTACAGGCATGCACCACCATGTCCAACATGGATCTGTCTATTTCTGATAAAGGTGTATTGATGTCTCCAACTAAAATAATGAATTCATTAATTTTTCTCTATCATTTTTGTCTCATAAATATGGATACTCTGTTGTTACAAATTAGGGATTGTCATTTTCTCTTGGAAAACTTACCCCTTTGTCTTTTTGCAGTGTCCCTCTTTATGATTCACTTTTCTTTGATATCTGCTGTGTTTGAAATTAATACAGCATATTTTCCTTTAATTTGTATCAACATGCTACATCTCTCTCCATTCATTTACATTTAGCCTATATGTATCTTTAAAGTGGGCTTATTGTAAACAAAATACAGTTGGCCTTGTTTATTGATCCACCCTCACATTTTTCTGTCTTTTAATTGGTACATTTAGAACATTGATGTTCCAAGCTTACAGTGAGTCAGTTGAACTAATATCTATCATATTGTCACTGTTTTGTATTTGTTGCTAGTGGCCTTTGCTTCTGTTTTTGTATTCTACAGTTTTTTCTGTCCATGTGTATGTGGGGTGGGGTGGGGGTGTGTGTGTGCGTGCACATGAATGTTTGTTTCTGGCACTGGGAACTGAACCCAGGGACTTTACACTGAGCTGTGTTCTCAAACTCATCAAACCTTGTTTTTCCTGTGTTTTTCCCCCACAGAGTCTCTCTAAACTAATAAATTGCCTGGGATGTGCTGCAATTTGTAATCCTCTTGCCTCAACCTCTCAGACTGCTAGTTACAGATGTGCACTACCATGCCCAGTGTTTTGTTTTGCTTTAAAGGTACTGGGGATTGTACTCACAGGTGCTCTATCAGTGGGCCACGTCTTCAGCCCCTTTTATTCTTCTATTTTGCCACAGAGTCATACTAAATTGCTTGGACTAGCCTCACACTTGAGATGTTCCTGTCTCAGCCTGGTATTACAGGGATGGGCCACTACCCCCAAGGGTCCTAGTGGTTCTATTTAAACATCTTACAGTATTCCAGATTCTTTTTCTTAGTGTATCATTCATATGTGTATATATAAATATATTTATATTGTCTTTTGCTTTCAGTTTCTTTTTTACCAGTTGCTCTGAATTTTGAAATATATACTTGCGACTAATCATAATCCTCTTTCAAATTACTCTGAACTGCTTCAAGCACAGTGTAAATACCTTCTAAAAAGAAAACGATTCAACTTCTTGCTCCTGTACGTTGCATCATTGCAGCCACTCATTTGCTCACATGCATCAAAAGGGAAATACTTCAGTATGCATAAGCAAACATAGTTTGCTATTAATTTTCAGAAACCTTGCCTTCATTTTCCTGTCTTCCCCCATTTATAGTTGTTTTCATTCTTCATGCATTTTTAATTATTCATTTTTATTTGTAAATGTTTGATGTGTATGATTGTATTTGTTGTGTACATAACACCTCTTAAATCTTTTTATGTCACCTTCTCTTCTTTCCTTCTTGCCTGTCTCTTAGTCCTCATCCCATTTGTAAAAGCTCTACCTCCTTGTTTCCTATAATCTAATTTGTTTCTCTCTTTATTTGTATTTTGTGTTTCTCCTATAAGAGAAATTATGTGACATTTAAGCTTATGTGTCTGATTTATTTCACTTAATGTTATGGTCTCGAGATGCATCCATTTTCCTAAAATGACTCAAACTCATCCTTCTTATAGCAGAGTAGCATTCCACAGGAAGTTACGGTATTTGTTAAATAAGTTGAGAATTGAAAAAATGAATTAGTTTATCATTGTTTCCTTCTTCAGTGCTCTTCAAGTCTTAATGCAGACCTGAGATTCTGACCTACATTGCTTTCTTATTTCCTAAACTACTTTTTAAAAACAATTTTAGCAGTGCATATCTACTGGAAATCCTTCTTTTCTCTTTATTTGTAGGTTTGTTGTTCTGTTTGTGTTTGAGATACGGTCTCAGTAAATCACACAGGGTGGCACTGCACTTGCCTTCTTTCTGCCTGAGCTTCTCATGTGCTGGGATTACAGCATGTGGCATCACCCACCTCCTGAGAAAGTGCTTTTTAGGGTACATAATTCTTGGTTGATGTTATTTCACTCCACTCCCTTCCTCCTTGTGTAACTTCTGGGGAAAAGTTCTTTGTAACATTTATATTTACTCCCTTATGGAAAGGTGTTGTCCCACTGACTTCTTTTAATATTTTCTAAAAATCTTTGGCGTTCTGTAGTTTGAAAATGTCATATCCATTTTCTTGACTTTTACTTGCTTTGCTCTTTTCTCATCCTCCTCCTCCTCCTTCTTTTTCTTCATTTATTTCTTCTATTCATTTATCCTTTATGGTGTTCTGAGTTTCCTGGGTCTGTGGTTTTGTGTTAGGAACATCTTGAATGTTTTCTGTTCCTTTCACTCTTCCCATTTTGTGTATACTACATTTTGCAGTTGTCCCAGAGTTAGTGAACATTTTGTTCAATTTTCTAAATATCCTGTTCTGATTTGTTTGTTTTGTTTTGTTTTGTTTTTCTTTTCTTCCTCTTAGCTTTTCAGTTTTGGAGGTTGCTACTGAAATAACCTCAAGCTTAGAAATCCTTCACCTGTATTCCTTCTGTTAAGAAAGCTATCCAAAGCACCCTACATTTCTGTTAGTGTTCTTCATCTGCCACATTTCTTCTCGATACTTCCTTAGAATTTCCATTTCTGTGCTTACATTCCTTTCTGTTCTTGCTTGGGGTCTGCTTTATCCACTTGAGTCCTTATCCATTTGACCATAGTTATTTTAAATTTTCCAACATCACTGCTGTATCTGGTTCTGAAGCTTGTTTTTCTTCCATTGACTGTGGCGTTTCTTTTTTGCCTTTTAGAATAATTTATACATTTTTCTTGTTAGCTGGACACGCTTCACCGAGTAAAAAGAAGTGCTGTAAATAGGCACTAGTAGAGTGGTGGTGAGTCGGAAGGGAAGGGGATTTTTATACAGTCCTAAAATTCAGTCTAAGCCTTTCAGTGAGGCAGTGCCTCCATACTACGATCATTTACAAGTGTTCCATAGCACCTCGAGACCATGACGTTAAGTGGAATAAATCAGACTCACAAGCTTAAATAGCACATTGTTTCTCCTTTATGGGAAACCTAGAGTAAAAATGAAGAGCCAAATAAAAGGTAGATAATAGGAAGTAGGGAGATAAATCTTTCTCAAACAGGAAGGGGATATAGAGATGGCGTGGGAGAGAGGGAAGGAATAGATGACGCAGAGGAACTTGGATGTGTTCTGTACATGTACAATCTCCACGTAAAGAATGTAAGTGTTATGTACTACAAACATGTACACACACAGGAGAGCAGATCGAGGGACTGGTGAAGTAGAGGACAGAAGGGAAATGGGATGAAGTGGAAGTGAGATGTGTTTCCAACAGGTACCAACTCCTTACAAGAAATGCAAATATATGTCCTACACACATGTACTAATAAACTAAAAAAATAATAAAACTGGTATTTCTTAAATTTTCCTCTCTTCATAGGAGGGGGAGGGATTGGTTATTTGCCTTCAACGTTGTGGAAGACTAAGCTGGCTAGAGTAGGGTGCTTTCATTTTCCTGGGTCAGCCATACACTACTAAAACCGTTTCCTTCTAAGCGTCTCATCTCTTTAAAGTGCAGCTTAGCTTCAAGAGTATTCATTTTTGGTTCCAAGCGATACTGAGCACATGCCACCCATCTAGTATTGGATTTCTCAGCGTAAAATCTATATGCCTACAAACTTAATGAAAAGTCAGCTGCTTTGTAAAAGAAATAAAAAACAGTAGGTTACCCTGGGGTTAATACATTTCTCCTGGGGGCACACCTTGTTAGAAACAGAATACTCAGGTGTGGTTTATGCTGGTTCCTTTTCCCCACCCCCTGTAGAAAGCACGAGGCTTTTTTTTTTCTTTTATACTTAATGCGAGAAGCTGGCCAGACTGCCAGAGGTAAAACTGACGAAAGGATGGAACTTTTCGGTCAAGACTGATGGTGCTTGCCCAAAATTTCAACCCTGAGAGTCTCAGGTAGGAGGAATCTTGGCTACGTTAGGGACTCCGAGGCTCCGCCGCCGATTAACAAGAATGGTTGTAGCTTAGGAAGGGTTGGGGTTCATTCCCCAGTTCCTAATAAAAAAAATGGGGATTTCTAAAATGGGACTCCTGGGCATTTTAGCTCCCAGAACTCACAGTGAGCTTCCCCCAGTTCCTCAGTTAGAGTTTTGGTGTTCCTACTGTAGCACTGGCTCCTCTGGACGTTTCTGTCAAGGTAGGTTCAGATTCTGTTCAGTTTGGGGGTTGGTGGTTTGCCCTGTTCAAGTCTAAGGGGAGTCACTGATTTTTCAATTTGCTCATCTTTTTACTGGCAGAGTGGTGACTTCAAGTTCATTACCGCATAATTGGAAAATTTTTATCTTTTACTTTTTACCTCAAAAGACTAAATATTTCATATGTAGGCTGTGTGTTGCTCGCAAAAGAGCTCAATCTAAACATTTTGGAGCACCCCTAAGGCATTCCACTGTTCTTCCCAAAGATATGAAAGAGGTGTGTGAGGAGTTTTGGGAAATGTTACCTCATGAGGTGTACTGTGTAACAGCCAGACTGACTCACTCCGTCTTGTGCTTCAGTGCCAGTTTGTACCTGATGAGAACAAAGTGCTTGCACCTGAACAAATGACCGAAAACTCCCACATAGTGCTTGGCAGTAAACTTGCTGCAGTTGCGGGATGTTCTGTAGCTCACCTAGGGCCTGTGGAACTTCCTTGTGGCCCCCTCTAACCTGGGGTGGTTCTGCTTCTGGAAGATTCCCCTTGCTTTCCCCTGATCCCTCCCCAGCTGAGAGCATGATTTAAAAGGAGAACTCAAACCGCTTCTTACTGCTGAGGAAATTTCTGAGTGCCACCTCGGCCGCTGGCTACATAATAAAATGGACTGAATTTGGCAGGAAGAGTAGCTCATCTCTGTTCGAACTCATCCATCCATAACAACTGTGTTTCGTATTTGAAAATGTGCTTCAGATGATCTTAAATGTAAAGACTCCTTCCAGTGTTACTGAGTTTAATCAGTGCTACATCCCATACTAGCCAAAGAGAAGACTCCTCAGGCCTTTCTCCTTTCATCCCCACGAAAAGGGCTCAGTTATTTAACTTTTAATGCCTGTGATTGTTCTTCCACTGACTTGAGGACCTTTGGGGAACAATGCCTGAAATGGACACTGTGTTACAGGTTCCTTCAAGATTGCATTGTTATACTGAACTAGAAAGTAATGTGAAAAAGTTTTATTCATGGAATTATGCATTATAATTCCCATCAGTTTCCTTCAATTTAGCTCCATATGCATGTGATGATTCAATGTAAGAAACTTTTAAAAGTTAGAAAGGGTTGTTGCAAACACTGTGATTGCCTTCTTCACGTGAACAACTCTTTGACCACCTAGACATGAAATAAATTAGTCACTATTCCCTTGTTGTTCTCCCTTTGCTTAATCTGTATCAAAACAGTACATGTCAACCTATTTCAAGCTTAACTCAATGTGAGACTTCCAAAATTGAGCCATAAATCATTTTGAGAAAGGAATGGAAAAGAAATAATTTTTATATAGGAATCCAAATTCTAAGTTAATTTTGTAAGAATCTTATTTAGAAATAGTAAAGTTAAATATACCATAAAACAGCTAGTGGAAAATGCAAAGTGTTCAGAAAAGGAGGGTAGAAGAAAATCAAAGAAATTATTTTGGGCTGAGCATGTATGTCTGTAATCTCAACACTGAGGCAAGCTGAGGCAGGATAATTACCCATTAATGTTCAAGCCTCACCTGGGGAAGTTAGGGAGCTTGAGTCTCAATATAAAAATTAAGTTCTGTAACCTAGTCTCAGAGCCCTTGAGGGTTCAATCCCTAATACTGCTAAATAAATCAGTAAATATGTAAACAAGTAAATAAGTATTTTGCTATTGCTAATGTGAAAGAGACTATAAATAATGTAATTTCAAAGATTCTAGAAAAATCTGTGTCCCAAGAAACACTATCATGTTGTGATAGTTTTACTGTCAGTTTAACTGTTGAATTATATCAAATACCTTGGAATTTACAAATACATATAAGAGAAATAACTGGGAACGCATAGAAAGAACCTGTAAACTGTTAATTATCATATATAAAATGTCTTTTGGATAAGTTAGGCTCCATAAAATTTCCTGAGGTAGAAAATTTTATCAGAAGTTTTGTAGTGAATAGTCATGGCCAGATATGAGCACTTACTGGAGGAATTTAGAGAAGGACAAAAGTAACATATGGCTAAATGAAAGATACAAGATAAATTTTGCAAAATATCTGTGGCTCCAAGTATCAAGAGACTGTAGCTACTAAGTTTTGAATCTGCTTCAGAAAAAAATAAATGGAACTGGAGTTGTGGCTGAGTGGTAGATCACTTGGCTAGTATGTGCAATGCAATCACCAGCGCTGCAAAAAAAAATGGTAATTATATCAGAAACTTAGAGACCTTTTCATCAATGCCTGCTTTTAAAAAGTAACACAGAAACCAACTCTATACCAAGTTTCCTGGGTAGCAGAGCAAAGGGAAGTAGGAGTGAAAGACGGAGAGGGCAGGTGAACTTGTCACAACTCCCTCATCTATTTCATGTGACTCTAAAGTGTGTTTTATCCTACAAAGTGTTTCTTGCCTGAAAAGATTTTTTTTTTTGCACTGAATTGAACAGCAAAACTATAGATGCCCTGCTCATATCCCTTTATCTTTTTAACTTCGGTGCAAGTTCATCTGACTTCACCTGCCAGAAACTGTTTCTTTGCTTGAGGTCTTTCACTAATGAGCAACCTGCACTCAGCAAATTGTGCTAGGAAATCAAGATCACTTGGGAGCAGTGCTTAAGTAATACAATAGGGAAGTGATTTTAAAAATTCACTACCTTCCCTGTCCCTCGTGTGTGTAGGATAACTCACAGACGTAATCTTCACACTGGCTCTGTGGGCTTCCCCCAGCAAGATCAAGCTTCCCTGTCCCACCGTGGTAGTTGTCTTTAGTGAGCCTTTTCTTCCCTGTCTCATTTCTTACTCCCTACTAAGTGATTCCTTCATTTTCTAAATGGACTACTGACTTTCAAGAGATCTTTGTCTCCAGGTCTACCTCTGGAGAAGCCAAACTAATATCGAAATGAACCTAGCAAGTTTTTGACATTGTAATTTATATATGGTTTAAATGCTTTTATTCATCTTCTATTCAAACCAGTTGGCGAATGGGTGTTTCTGAAGGATTGCTTGTAGGAAGGGAAAGACGGAAGGGGAACTTGAGTACTTCGTTGGGTAGAAGGAGATATGACTCACTGTTGTGTGGCCATTGTCTAGAAGCCAGGGATGCTGTGAGCAGCAGCTTGTGTGGTGAATAAGAGAGGCACATGTACTGGACCACAGTGCTGGCCTCACCTCCACGTGTGCTGCACAGCTGGCTGGGCTGCTGGGGGAGCCCACTGTTGAGAGCCTGCTGGGCTCGAGATAAAACACACCTGCTCCTTCCTCACTGCGTCCTTCTGGGATCATCGCTTTTGCAATCAATATAGGGCTGCATTATTGGAAGATAGCAAGTCATGGGTGCCAGGACTGGAAACAGGCCAGGATCTGCGGCAGGAAGTTGATAGGACATCATTCCATGAGAAAAGAGTGCTGCATCTGCCAAATTGTATTGGTTTCATACCCACTAGCATTTCCAAGACACAATTCTGAAAAGCATTGTAGGAGGAAAATAAGCTCATTTCTCAAAGGACCACAAATTTGAATCCGTTTTCAGTCATCTACTGCTTACATGGCTTGATATTGAGGTCCTCTGAGGAAAATATTAAAGATCTAAGATCTACTTTAATTGTTTAAGTATCCCGTCTCTATATTTAATGGTGTTCTTAAGCAGTATTCTCATCTAGGAAGAGCTAAAGTAGCTAGTAATTCTCTTGGTCCTATTTCTCTCAGATTTTTACTATGTTATTGTGAACTTTCTTTCCTTATGATATAGAAAAATATAACTCCTGACCTATTCTATGCCAAATGTGCCACGTGTGTGGCCTTACAACATAGGGAAATGAAGTCATGAACCCAAGCAAGAAGTAAAGATTTTATGAGAAATAAGGGGAAAAGAATAGCTCCTGGATTTCCATGAGGAGTCCCAAATGGGTGGCCCTTGAGGCTATTTGTCAGGGGTAATTTAAAAAGTAAAATCACAAGTGGGGACAATGTGAGTCACGATGATCAATCTAGAAAATAACAAGTACAGTCACTTAGCTAATATTTATTTAATAGAAAAACAAGTCACATAGCAAGGGTGCATGGAAAGATCAAAGGAATTCTTGAGACTGGAGGGGAGGATGGGTCCAGGTGTTCTAGATACCTGCCCACGTGCCTGATAGCTGTCTGGGCTCCCTGGACCAGGTTGGTCCTGCTAATTACAGTGTAATGTGATGTTGCTCTTCAACTCCAGGGAGCTATGTGGGCCTGGCTATATTTTTCCATCAAGAGGTGTAAAGCTCTTTGGATTCTTCTCTAACCACAATTTTGTTTGTTTGTTTTTTTGTGTTGACTTCTTTGAGGGCCTGGTCATTCTCTGACTCTGTATTAATTTCTATCTACTTAGTAGTCTATAATCTTTAGACTGAAGCATCAGAAATTAACATTCAGGGATGTTAATAATAATTGTAAATTTTCCCCATTAATGAAACTTATTGGAAGCTTCTTATGAGCTGGAGCAATGTGAGTGTTTTGGGAGAGGACAAACACATCCCTAAGTGCCGGGGATGTGCCAGTTTTTCCTCGCATTCATTTTCCCCATTCCTACCTCAACTTTCCCCCAGAACTTTTGCCAAAGCTAGCTTACTGTTTCTTCTCTAGTAGAGACAGGTACTGTTCTATCTTGTGCATTTCCTTGGATAATGCAGATTATAAAATTTAGGATTTATAGGAAGATCTCTCATCTCCTGGAGCTGTTTCTCCTTGACTGCTTGTTACCCTTAGTGTCACTTGACCCATGAGACTTTTTCCAGTATCAGTATTTGAACTCAGGCCCTTGCACTTGGTGGGCAGGCACCACTGAGCTACATCCCTTGCTAAAGCTGTGTGTGGACAATACCTGGCTGCTGCTCAGAGAAGCTGGAAATGCAAAGCGCAAAGACCTGAGTTCAATCCCCAGTACCAAAAAAAAAAAAAAAAAAAAAAAAAGAAGAAGATGGACTGGAAATGCAGATACTGGGAGGAGAGAGGCTTTAAATTTTCTCCAGGAAGTCGCAGCATAACAGTGTTCCCTCACCATTTGCATTTTCCGTGCTTCATTTGAGGAAGGGAAGCGCAATTTGTTAAAACCAGACCAAGAGAAGTGTGGTCTAAAAAATTGTAATAATAATAATACCAATGCAGTCTAGCTGTTAATTATGGAAAATTTTCTTAAAATATTTTGAGAAATTTTGCCCACATTTATTTTTCTAGTGCCTCATTCTGATTATTTTGATGAAATCTTTAATCAGGTGTTATTTTTCAGTGTTTGTATGTGCAAGTTTGAGGGGAGCTACATTCCTTGAGCGATATTCCATAGGATTATGATGCAAGGCGCTCTTAGAATTTGTGTATCAGTTGTTAAAGATGGTAGAATGGCTTGCATTGAAGGGGCATGAAGATAGGTAAGGACCAACCACAATGAGATCTTCAACTTGAGGGGGCACTGAGAGTTTTTTGAATGGTTCAGAGTAGGCTCCACACCACACTCCTCACTAGAGAATTGGTTTATGGAGATGGAATTCTTGGGGGTTACAAAGAATGCTACAAACACAGTTGGGATGGTGTCCCATCCTTTATCAAATTACCTTAATAATCAGAGGAAGAGAGGAGAAGTCATTTTAATAGTGCTATTTTTGTTGTTTTACCAGTCAGCTCTTGTTTCAAAGAGTACAGCAGTATGCTCGTTCCAACTTGGCTACCACGGTACAAAAGGGGTTCTATTATATTTTCAGAAAGAGATTATTCTCAGCCAAGAATGAGCAACAAATCATTTGAGATTAGCAGGCTAATGTCTGTAATGCTTAAAGACTAAAAATTCATCTTCAGAGACTACCCTTATCATTTAGGGTCTATTTTCAGAGAGATCTACAACTTTGCAAACTCATCCACTTCTGTCATTTCCTGATATTTTTTCATGTTGCCTCATAGAAGCTCTAAGTAATTTTCCTTTGCCTTCTCAACTTCTCTTCAAATTTTCTGTTCTTTTCTATAATTCTGAATTTGCCCATGTTCTAATCACTCCTTTGAGTCACTCCTTGGTTCTTGTTGTTTTCTCTCTTGTAAATTGTTATTTGCTCCGTGGACTTTGGTCTGTCTAGTTTATAGGATGGGCCCCACAGAAAGATCTTAAAAGGGTAGAAAGAAAACAATTTTTTTTTCCTCACCTATAGGCTCAAAGATGTGGAGATATTTTAAGTTATTATGATTTTCTTTCTCTTTCTTATTCAGGTAATCTGGGTAATCTAATATTTCTGTCTTACCATTTATATTACTTCATTCCTTCATGTTTCTAAGGTGTTTTTTTATTTTTTTAATAAACTCTAGTATCCTGTCTAAAGTGTCCTGGTTATCTTTGCTCCAGTAGAAAATACAAGTGGGGTCTTCTGTTTGTCAGTGTTTACTTTTTAGCACTACAGAATTTGTAAGAATCAATAAAACTTCAACTACAAAAAACCATTTCCTGACAAATATTCTATATTCAGATATCTCGATTTTTTTACACATTGTATACAATATTTCTTGCCATGCCCTAAGTCAAACACTGAGGGGATTTTACAGTAAAAAAAGTAAAAAATATAAAAACTGTAGAACAGTAGGTGCTTCTTGAATCATGCTGTATTTAAAATGTATTTCACTCTAGTTATGTTTAATTTTGTCAATAAACATAGGAGCTTAAGTAAAGTTGAAAGCAGATTTTGAATCCCCTTGTCATAGTTTCAGTATATATGACTCTACTGGGAGAATTTCAAATTCCAAATCAGTGGAATCATATCTCCTAAGAATTATTAGAAACTTAGAAATATGATGTAAAGGAAAAAAATGGAAGAAATGATGAAAGAGCATATTTTAAATTGATTTTAAAAGCTAGGGAATTGTATAAATTTTGAAAATTTTTTTGGGAAAAGAGAATACATGGACCTGAGTATCGTGTGTTGGGGAATGTCTGAAAACACAGCAGGTTTGGGGGAAATATCTTTCAGTATGGACACAAGGGATTTCACATTTGGATGAAGACCCATTCCTAGAAACACAGCCATTAAATAATGCACTTTATACAAAGAAAAAAATCTGTTTCAAACTAATATTGGTGAAAAGGATATGTGAGTGAAAAACAGAAAATTGTCCAGAGCACCACAAATTATGTGTTTTGTATTTACATGCTTTTGTGTGTGTGTGTGGTGTGAATATATTAGGTTGATATGAAATTAGTTTCCCAAACTGCATTTTTATGTAAAACTGTAAGTCAAATAATTTCTCTACATTATGAAGTAGTATTTCTCTCAACTCCTTGGTTCTGCAGTGATTGCTTTATGTTTTGTAGCATGTTTTTCCAGTTGTTCTCCTTTAAAATACAAGTAATATTTTTCATCAGAAAAAAACTATCCTCAACTTCCAATCTTTGGACTAAAGTCGCAGGGCTCCTGCCAAAGTCTTCTTGCTTTCTCTAACATGGTACATTTAATACTGGTTTCTTAACATGCCTTGAAATCAACTTTCAGTCTCCATTACTTTTGCACAAATATCCTAAATACATTCATATTGAAATGCATGTCATAGCTAACTCTTATTGCATTGAAGTTCTATTTGATTCTGTAGGACATGAATATTTAAATAGCCTCAATTTATGTCATGCTTTCCAGTAGTTTCCTGCCAGGGGGCAAGCATTTGATTTGGTATGCAGTTCTGTGTTTGAGGAAAGAGAAAAAGATATGCAAATACCTTCAAAGTGTAGAGATACTCTTTAAAAAATGCAGATGTGCAAGTATTCAGGGGATGTAATTTTTGAAATTATTAATTTATTGACGATAATGTAGTAATTTTTATGCAGAGACTACTGTGGACAGGGCTAGTGAGCAAGTGTTTGTGATGAAGGTGGAGGAGGTATAAAAATGAGTAAGTTCTGTAATATCACGAAAAGGTTAAATCATTAATGAATTCAAGATATACATAATTACAGCACAAGGAAGAAAATAAGTACTATAAGAATGGAAGGGAGTATTTCATACTGTGTTTTCTATGGCTGTTATGACCGAAGAAGATTTCAGGCAGCAAGTGACATACTAGAAGGACACAAAGAGCAAGTAGATTTACACAGGTGGTCCCACAGCTAAGGAGAATGTGAGTGCCGGTTCAGACATGTGTGTAAGACATGATGCTCATCAGGAAAGCAGAGATGTCCCACCGTTGGGTAGTAAACATTTAGTGAAGGGACCCAAGTGATCCAGGAGACAATCTGGGTTGTGATAGACCATTCACAGTGTTCCAGAAGAGAAATTAGATCACAAAATAACTTTCTCACATTTGTTTGCTCCACAATTCAACCAGATGTAGATCACAAATATTCAAGACTGTCAAGCATTGTGGTGCACACCTATAATCCCAGCTATCTGGGAGGCTGCAGCAGGAGATTAGCGTAAGAGGCTGGCGTATGCCAATTAGTGAAATCTTGTCTAAAAATAGAACAAAACAAGTTGGGGATATAACTCTGAACTCCCTGGGTTCAATCCCCAGTCACTGTATGTGATCTCCAGTTCTTTTTCCAGAAAAAGTTGGCATCTGTGTAAAATATGTATAGGCTTTTTCCACTTGTCATTATTCGCTAGCAAATATAGTAAGACAAGCCTGTAGCACTGACAGTGTTTTAAGTAATCTCAAAATTATTTTAAGGTATGTAGGAAGATATGTACTGGTTATATGCAAATACTTCATGTATATGAAGGACTCAAGCATTCTCAGATTTCAAGACTTGCAGGAAGTCATGGAGTCAAAATCCCTCATGGATAGTGGGCAGTTACTATATTATTTTACAGAGAAAATGGGTGGTAGAGCCTTTTTAGGAAAGGGGAAAGCCTATGAAGGAGGCACAGCACATTAGGAAAAATAATGGGCTGTTTTTCAAAAATATGCAGGAAAAAATATTTACTCTGAAGAATTGGTATAGTGATTTAAAAAGCATGAATAACCTTCCTATTTTGTTGTCCTCACTGTGTAAATATTATTTGTATAAACATTACAAAAAGGAATTTAAAAGTGCATGAGACTGATGAACAAGGTATTTTGCAAGAGGATAGTGACTCTAATGACAAAGTAGAAACTAAAATATGAATTGTAAATGTCTAATGGGACAGAAAAAAGGACTAGGGCATTGGTGTGATCTGAATCATTGAGATTTATGTCTTTAGTTAAGTGCTGAAGTTTGTAGGTAAAAATTCACTGCATTGAAGCTTTCCTGCAGATTGAGAGGGTAAATCCTAAAAAATGAGATATATGCAAGAATATGAGACATGCGGAGGCACCAGTCCTGTAAATGTTCAGGATGGTTATATGGAGGCCAGCAACTATACAGAGGAATGGAGTTGTTATAATAAGAAAGATTTCTAAATTGTAAAATTCCCATTATCATTATTATTTTTTTGTATCAGGGATCGAACTGAGGTCCTTGTGCTTGCAAGCCAGGCAGCAGAACCACTGAGCTAAATCCCTGTCCCTCCCATTAAATTTTAAATGCTTGATATGCACCTGTCGATTCTACAGAATTTTGGTGAATATTCTTCAAAATGTGGTGCTGTGTAACACTGAGACATAACTGCAGGCAAAGAAGACAACATGTAAAGAAGTATTTTCAGCAGCTGGGTGTGGTGGTGCACGCCTGTAATCCCAGCACTCGGGAGTCTGAGGCAGGGGCATCACTGTGAGTTTGAGACCAGCCTGGACTACATAGTGAGTTCCAGGTCAGTCTCAACTACATACTGACACCCTGCCTCAAAAAAAACACCAAAATAAATAATGAAGTATTTTCAAAAATCTGATAAGGATCAGGGGTAAAAGCAAGTCATGGAAAGGTAAAGCTGGTAGGCCATTTTAAAAAATAATAAGTGAGGTTTTGGGAAAAGAGTGGGTTAAAATTATTGGAGTATAATGAATACATGAATTCACAAATTCCAAAATACAGAGGAAGAGGAGATTTAAAGACCAGAGTGACAAATATGTGCCAAACACATTTGTAAGCAAGGCAGCAAGAGGCACCTGGAAGGAAGTAGCAAATAAATTTCCAGTAATATCCTGCTTGTATGAATTTAGGCATGTGTAATGAAGGCTGAAATGTCACTGTAACATTTATTTGCTTTCTATTGTTTTGTAGCATTGGTTCAAAGTTCTTACAGAATTTCTCCATGTCGTTGACTTTCAACTTTGGTTACTCATTTCAACATCTGACGAGCCTTCCATATGAATGATGCCTGGGCGCCTCACATTGCTTCTTTCTCTGAGGTGATCCCATGCCCCTTCAGGCTGGAGGCTCCTCAGCAGATTCTCCTCACCCATTTTTAGAACTGCTGCGTATAAAGATGTAGACCACCACAGAGCTGCTCCCTGAGGAGAGTGCAGTTCATCTATACACTGCAGCTCATCTTATTAAACTTCACTTTAGTAATGTAGAGAACCCCTGAAGTGTCCTTCCAAAACTACAGAGTCCTCGGTCTCACCTCAAATCTGTTGTATATGAATTCTGAGTATTGAATGTAAAACTACAATATAGGTGATCAGGTTCACATCTCTGCCTTTGACTGCCATTGTGTTTTCTAAGATACATCTCATATAAACTATTGCTGTGAGTGAAGACTTTAACGTCTCAGTTTCCAAACTCTGTGTGACCCGATTAGTTCACTTATGAATCTGTCCTACTAGCTTCTATCCTATATTGACTCTATCATGAATTGAGAGCTCTATGCCAAGAATTTTGCTAGATTTTGGAGAGTCGTGTCATGGTCTTTATTCTTAAGGAGTAATTCATATGGTGGAGGAAAATGCAAATGATTCAGGACCTACTTGCCACTGCCCAATTAGTCCAGATGCAGAATCTTCCTTTATGAATGAGATCAGGACAAGATTGGGTCGCTGGACACAGCAGAAGAGTATAGGAGAAGCAGAACAAGGGCAAGCTCACTGGGAAGATGAAAATTCTAAATTGTGCAAATGTTAAGGTTTAAGCCAAGACAATAGCTGTTTTTTTGAGAATTTTCTGAGATACCCTTTTTCCTTCCCCTTGGCATGGTAAAGGGATTTACACAGAAAGGTCTGTAACCAAGTGGGGAGTTTTGTTCCACTTTGCCAATCAGCTAACCACCTATGAACCTCAAAATGTGTGCTGTCTGTTTGGTCTGTAGTGAGTTTCTTGTCCAATTCCTTCTCAAGCAAAGAAATGGGGCCTGCAGCATATTTCGTATTTTTCCTACCCGGGAGAAGTAGAGAATCCAGGTTAGAAATTTTCTGAAACTGCTCTAACAGATTCTGCTGGCCTCTTAGTTTGGCACAGAACAAAAGGTAAGAGGCAAGAAGATAGTCTATGCTTTTTATTTCTTTACTTATTTCCTCTACTCAAGATTGAACCCAGAACCTTCACACTGAACTATATCTCTGGCCCTTTTATTTTATTTTTATTTTGAGACAAGATCTTTCTAAGTTGTTAAATTGCCCAGGATGGGCTCAGGCTTGCAGTCCTCACACCTCAGCCTCCCAGAGTGTTGAGATTACTGGAACACACCACTGTGCTCTGCCAAGCTATATCTTTTAAAACAGTAACAATTACCACCTAATAAATAGGATCTAATTTAGTTTTACTATCTGACCAACCAAATTGTCCAATCTTAATTTCTCTGGCAAAGGGAATAAAACTTAAAAGCAATAGAGGCAGTGCATACTATTGTAAAACATTTCTAGAGGAAAACATAAAATCCATAATTTAAGAATTTTTGTGGTAGTGTCTCTATTGCATAGATGAGAATATAATTCCAAGTTGATAACTCTCTTCCACAAAGGAGGAAAGGATAGACATAATTCCACCTTTGCATAAGATTGAAAATTTATGGCACAGAAGTATAAATTATCCTTGAATTTAATGTTAGCTTATAAAATATATTGACTTAAAAAACTGTTCTGTTTCATTGAATTCCAGGCCAAATAATTGCTGGGAGGAAAAAAGCAATCTATTACCAAAAGGAAAAAATGACTTCCTTAACATTGGAACTGATTCTCTAAATAAAACAAAAATTTTACTAAGTACTACTTAAAGGCAGGCTTACCATTTCATGTGAAATCAATAGTTAAGATTATTGTGGAGAAAACACTTTAATTTTCCCAATTATTAGGTGAGCAGTTTGCAAACAGTCCAGGAACTGTCTAGGAGACGTTGTGTCCGTCCTTTAAATGGAAGGGACAACTGTTGGATGATACCTCAGCTCTGCTTCTCCCTCATGGTGACAAACTTGTGATGAGTCACCTTATGTAAGGAGCATAAAAAAATTCCTTGTGAGGAAAAGTGAGAAAAAAATCAAATATTTTTTTTAAATGCACCAAGTAATTGTAAGAATACTGGACAATTATTCTCATATTTTTAAGGAGCTAATCAACTCTGTGGCTCTTTTATTATTTTTATAGCTTTGGTTTAAAGTTCATGACCGTCCTCAAGCTAGAGTGATCAACATCTCAATTTTTCCACGAGGATTTCAGGATCCAATGCTGATCTGAAATTGCTCACCATTAATCGTATTGCACAACAGAAATGAAGTGTTCAAAGAAAATAATATTGACAAAAAGCAATTTGTGTTAATAAGAGGATCTAAGTAAAGAATATTTATTAGTTTTCCCATTCTTTCTTTTCATAGGGAGTTAAATTTTATTATGTGTCTGGTGTAGCTAGTGCCAAGAATACCTGGGGCACGTGTACACAGGATTTGGGGTACTTAAATCAAGATACAGGGAGTACATCAACAGTTTGTGTTCTAGGTGTGAGAAGCAATGTAAGACCTGCTAATTTACAAAATTGATTTTGATAGAAACAAGCAGCAGACAAATCAGGATATTTTTGAAACATGTAATGGAAAATCTGTTTTGTTATCTATTTCAAAACTTCATGAATTGCATTTTTCAGATTACTTAGTACTATTTTCTAAATGCAAATAGTCATTAAAACCTAAGTCCATATTTCAGCTAATTCTCTCAACTGAGAATTAGTATCTACAATAATCCCCATGATATTCTGGATAGAGATATAAGTAGATTCAATAGTTTTAATGTCTTAAATAGGAAACACAGTAGATAACATTTAATACTGATAAATTTAACATAGCTTGGGACCAAAAGTGCCATGTTCTCCTCATTTAATATGATTGTATGTCCTTAGTTCTAGGCTTAATAATGATATGAACATCAACAAAGTGAAAAGCTCCAATCTAGATCTACCAGCTCTCTTTACTCACATATCAGTTTCTTTCTTTTTTTTTTCTCATTGAGTTTATGGGTACATTTTAGGTATTCAGTACAGTTACATTCATCACTGGGATCTTGTACCTTTACATGATGGGTCTTGGTTCTCATTTTTTCCCCTTGTCCCTGCCCTCCCTTCACCCCCTCCTCCCCTCCCCATTTACAAACACTTTATTTCCATTTTTACATTTTCTCATAATTTTTCTCTTATTACCTTTCCCCTACCCTTCCCATTTTCCCTACACCTTTAGCCCTTTTCTTCCTATTTCACATTGTCAATTATCTCTTTAGGATCTTATATACTATTATAGTTTTTCACACTAGAGAAATTATTTGGTATTTACACATGTGTGACTTATTTATTTCATCTAGGAGTATATCCTCAGTAGGTATCCATTTTCCTATGAATGAATCTAATTTCTCATTCTTTATGGCTGAGTAGTATTCCATTTTATAGAAAAACCACATCTTCTTTATCCAGTTTGCACCTGATAGGCAAATGGGCTGTTTCCAAGTTTTAGCTATTACAAACTGCTGCTATAAACATAGGTGCACATATATCACTGTGATATGATTCTTTTAATGCTTTTGGAAAGATACCCAGCAGAGGGATGGCTGGGTCAAATGGAACCTCTAGTCCCAGCTATTTGAGGTATCTCTATATTGATTTCCACAGTAGTTGCACCAGTCTGCACTCCCACCAACAAAGGACAAGGGTTCCTTTCTCCCCACAACCCTGCCAACATTTGTTATTGGTTGATTTCTTGATAGCAGCCATTTTTTGTGGGGTGAGGTTGGAATCTTAATATTGTTTTCATCTGCATCTCTCTAATGACTAGTGATGTGGAACATTTTTTCATATATTTACTTGCTGCTTTTAATTCTTTGAGAAATGTCTGTTCATTTCAGATGTCCATTTTTGAATCAGGTCATTATATTTGGGGGTCTGATTATTTTTAGTTCTTTATATGTTCTAGATAATAGTCCTTTGTCTGAAGAGCAGCTGGTAAAAATTTTTACCCGCATTGTAGGTTGTCTTTTAGTTTTGTTGATGGTTTCTTTTGCAGTGCAGAAGCTTTTTAAGAAGATGAGATACCAGTTGGTGATTCTTTCTGCTAGTTCCCGTGCTAATGACAATTTGTTCATAAAGTCTTTTCCAATGCCACTGTCTTCAAGAGTTCTGCCTAATTTATCTTCCAGCAATTTTAGTGTTTCTGTTTTAATATTTAGATCTTTAATCCACTTGGAGTTTACTTTAGTACATGGTGAAAGACAAGGGGCTAGTTTAAACTTTGGGAGTTTGAGATCCAGTTTTTTCAACACCATTTATTAAAGAGACTATCTTTCCTCTACTGAGGATGGTTGGCTCCTTTGTCAAAGATGAGTTAGCTGAGTACATCTGAAGTTGTTTTTGCATCTTACAGTTTGTTCCACTGATCCTCAGGTGTTTCTTTGCCAATTACCATGCTGTTTTTACCACAGTGAATTTATAGTATATTTTCAAATTGGGGATTGTTATACCTGCTGCCGTGTCTCTATTACCTAGGATTGCTTTTGCTAATCTAGGTCTCTTTTGGTTCCAAATGAATTTTTGGATTCTTTTTTCTAGTTCCATGAAATATAGTGTTGGAATTTCAATTGGCATTGCATTAAATCTGTATAGCAGTTTTGGTAGTATGGCCATTTTCACTATGTTGATTCTTCCTATCTTTCCATTTTTATATATCTTCTTCAATCTCTTTTTTTAGAGTGCTATAGGTTGTAGTGTTGAGGTCTTTTGCTTCTTTTGTTAGATTGATTCCTAGATACTTCATTTTTTTGGATGCTATTGTAAAATGAATTATTTCCCTAATTTCTCTCTCAGTGAGTCTGTTATTTGTTTACAAGAAGGCTATTGATTTTTGAGTGTTGACCTTGTATCCAGCTACTCTGTTAAAAGTGTCAATAAAGTCTAGGTGTCTTTTGGTGTCTTCAATGTAGAGTATTGTATCATCAGCAAATAATGACAGCTTAACTTCTTCCTTTCCTATCTTTATTGCTTTAATTTCTTTCTTTTGTATAATTGCTGTGGCTAATGATTCCAGAGCTATATCAAAGAGGAGTGGTGATAGTGGACATCCTTGTTTTGTTCTTGATTTTAACATGAAGGTTTTCAGTTTTTGACCATTTAGCCTTTATTAAGTTGAGATAAAACCATCTCTTCCAATTTTTGGCAGGGTTTTTATCATGAATGGGTGTTGCATTTTGTCAAATGCTTTTTCTGCATGTATCGAGAGGATCATATGGTTTTTGTCCTTGACTTTGTTAATATAGTGTATTACATATATTGACTTATGTATGTTGAACCATCCTTGCATCCCTGGAATAAATCCAACTTGGTCGGGAAGTATGATCTTCTTGATGATCCTCTGTACTCTGTTTGCTAGTATCTTATGAAGGATTTTTGCATCTATACTCATTAAGGAGATTGGCCTGTAGTTCTCTTTTTTAGTTATGTCTTTCCCTGGTTTGGGAATCAAAGTGATTGCTTCCAGGAATGAATTTGGAAGTATTGCTTCCCTTTCAATTTCATTGAAAAGTTTAATGAGTAAAGGCAGTAGTTCTTCTCTAAATATCTTGTAAAATTCAGCAGTGAATCCATTAGGACCTGGGCTTTTCTTTGTTGGTAAACGTTTAATTACCCCAATTACAATCAGTGAAATTGAAAATGTATTTCCAATGTTTTTATCTTTTTCATTCAATCAAATATCAATTTCCAACAAGTAGATTGGCAAGTCTTTGCTTTTATTTTTACCAAAGTTGAAAAATAAAACACTTCTGTTGTCACTCATATTTTTAGTACATGGAATTGAACTCGGGGTGCACTAAGCTACATACTAGCTTTTAAAAAAAAATTAAAATTTGACAGAAGTTGTCACTAAGTTTCTCAGGCTGACCTTGAACTTGTAATTCTACCATGCGTTCCTGAACAACTGAGATTACATGTTTGTACCATCAGGTCTGGCTTGTCACTACTGTTGTACCCTCTGTCCCAATCCCCTACCTTCCTTTCTGCCTTAGTATGAGCAGTTTTACTATGCTGGCAACTGTTAGCTTAGTACCAGGGCTCTGAAAAATGTCAGTGGGGCAGATTGGTAAGAATTCCCTGCAGCTGCTTACTAATCATATTTGTATATAGCTATCCAATACACCTTTCCCTTTCCACTGACTTAATATGTTTGGTAAACTTGGAAGTAATGTTCTCAAAGATGATGAAGTCTGGACAGAAAAAAGGTGAGCACCTAAATTTTTGTTTGGAAGGCAACTATCCACAGACCAAGAGCAAACATTCTGGACTTAATTTTCTATAAATGAACTGACAGGTTTGAGCTTTTTTACTTTGAGGATTTTTTCTTATTTTTAATTATAGCAGCTAAAGTCACCTTAAGTGTGTAAGCAGAGAAAGAAGCGTTAGGTTTCCTTTATCTCAGCGATAACCCTGATGGGGAGAACACCTCTTAGGGAAGTCTGATTCTCTGTTCTTTACTTCTCTACAGTGAACCTGCCCCACCCACTTTTCTATGATTAAGATTTACGTGTCTCTTTCCTGCACAGCATTTTTTTTTCCAAAACTAGTTTATATCTTTCTTATGTCTTCATGAACTTTGTTTCTTTGAAAGGATTTAACTGACTCAAATGTGGAAATATGTAGTTATGACTTTTAAAAGTGTTTCTGAAATGCTAGCACTTTTAGCTCTTGAGATTCAAAGCCCTAAAACCAAGGTGACCAACTTTTGAAAGATATGCTATTTCAGGAAGATTTTTCATTGCTTTTATGACAGTTCATGACTTATTTTCTATCTAGCAGTGTGCAAGGTGGTCCCTGATCGTAGAAATCAAGTGAGATAAAGCATTGCATCTTTACTTTGTCAGTTATATTATCCCCTCTACAATAACCCTGTGTACTCATCATCCACCACACACGCACCATGTCATGAAACTTAAATTTTCTGGAGATGTCAAAATTGGTATTATCACAGAGCACTCCTTAACTCCCAGCTTGTGTGCTTCTCCCTCACTGATATCTTGCTGACCAATGACACAGCAAACCAGGGAGATGGCATGGAAGATAAGGACTGCTGGGATTTCCCAATTAGAAAATATACCTGCAGTAAGATAAGCTGGAATATGAGATCTCGCTAAGGCTCACCAAATAATATGCCTTTAAACATATCTTACAGTAGTGTACTTGATTTACTGGAGGGACATTCAGTTGAGAAAGTTGAGTCCTTTAACAAATAGGTCAGAAGTGTTAATGTGAACTTCAGAAAGTTTGTCCTGTGGGCTCACAGAGACATTGTCAAGTACTTTATTTGATCTAGTCTGAATACTGCGGTCTGAACTAGACTGTTTTTGAACTTCAAAGTGCCCAGTCATTATTATTACTCTCTTTAAAAAATTATTATTCTATCTAAGCTTAAAAGTCTGGCAACATATTCAGTTGTATTAAATGTAAATGAGCTCACACAATACTTCCCTTCTAGAAGATTCTCTGGTCTGTTTCCTCTTGAGCCTGTGAGAGTAGAAGGGCTAGGAAGGCATGCCAAATGGCTTAGTATTATCAGAGCCCTTGAAATAGCTAATGATTCATTTGTATATGGTACCCATGCATTAGTGAAAATGCCATAAAAATGGTTATTATAAGGTTACCGAGGTTCTGATAAGTGATTGATGCCTTAATTAGCTCTGTTAATAGTCTTCATAGCACTAAGTTTTAATAACTGAGCGGTCAGGTTGGGATTTAGGGTGACTTTATTAGTTTGTTGAGTGCCACTAAATGAGGTTTCCTTTTCAGAGCCAAATTATAATTTTATAGCTGACTCATAAACTTAACTTGGTTCAGATACCATGTAAAAGCTCAGAGAGATGCTTATTTATCAAAGGTTGAGCCACTAAGGTCTAAATTATAAAACTTGAATTTCAGCTATTAGAATTTTTACTCTTTACATGATAAGTAACCTCATTTTAAATAATGCTCCACATTAAATAACAAGAAAAAAGTAAATTGTCCTACACAAAAAGAAAGTTAGACATATACACATACTGGTATAAAGTTATAATAATTATGACTATCAGAAAAATTAGTAAGTGCTTTCAGTTCTGTTTTCCTATTAGATGAAAACTAATTCCAATCAATAATGAGGAATATCATAATATATATTTGTTTTCAAGGCTCTATAAAAAAAAACCTTCACTAGTTAAGATTTGACTTACATTGGAGAATCTCATTCACTCTTTTAAAATTACCTATTTACTTTTATATTTGATTCATACATACTCAAATATTTATACAATTACTAACAAAAGAAGCATTTTCTCTGTGTTAAAAGCCATAACTGCTTAAATTATGTTCCCATAATTGTGTACTTGAGTACTCTGACAGTTTAAATTTTATTCCTAAAGAAGCTTTCAATGTGATCTTACATCTCTTAAATCAATTTACATACATAAGATAGTAAAAAAAATGCTTAATTAAATAGAACAAAGTTCTGTGTGTGAATTATCTATATCCGTATATTTCCTTCTCTGAGGGAGTACGCAACCACTGCAGATTTCCTATGATACATAGATGCTTGAATTATATACACTTAACCTTACAAAAACTAATTCTCATCCTATACTGATAGAATAAGTGAGCTAATGTGAAAGACAGAATTTAAGATGAAGTTTTACACACAAGGCCTTTCTAAGAATGAAGGCAGGCTGATAACTGGTCCCCTGAGACCAAAGGTCAGTGTGGTTTACAGTTCCTTATACTTGTGGACAGCACAGTATCAAGGAGAAGGCGAGATAAACTAATTTTCTGCCAGAGTTTAAATATCAAGTTTGTTTTTACCAGAGTTTGAATAACTTTCACATTATAGAAAGCACTAAATGATTTTGGTGAGTGACAAAGAATTGTTCATTTTTAAATATGGCAGACACTGATTTATTAAAGAATAATCACTAAGTATTATCTGTCACACATGGTGCAAAAAATACATCATAGTGCTTTGGTGAATTGAATTGAAATTTTTTTTTAATAATTGCAAACTGCCTAAGGTACTGTGTATGCTGCCTGGTGCATAGTTTCATATTTTTATTATTATGAAAGAGAAAAGGCTAATTTCTTGCCTTCAAAGAAAATATAATTTTTTTTTTTTTGGTACCGGGGATTGAACTCAGGTCCTTGCGCTTGCAAGGCAGGCCACCAAACTGCTGAGCTAAATCCCCAGCCTTAAAGAAAATATATTTTAATGGAAAACAAACTATAATGGAGGCAAATGAAAACTGCAGAATCTACATTTTCTAGACTTTGTCATTCATTTTTTTTCTAGATAGTAATCCTTATGCATAAGACCTAGTAACTTATAATAACTACTCAGTGAATGATGCTTGTTAATTTTTGTCATTTGATGTAAACAAATACATGCAAATGTATGCATTTCATGGTTTCGATATGAGTTGTCCCCCAACAGCCCGTATTTGAAAAGTGATTAGATCACAGGGGCATTAGTGGACTGATCCACTGACGAATCCATAGCTAAATACACTAAGAGAAAGCGAGGTCTGAGGCTGAGGATTCAGTTCAGTGGTTCCGCTGCCTGCTTTGCAAGCACAAGGATGCGAGTTTGATCCCTGGTAAAAAAAAAAAAAAAAAAAAAGAAGGTGGGGTCTAGTTAGGGGAAGCAGGTCACTAGGAGTGTGGCCTGGAAGAGGATATCTTTATCCGTCTTCCTCCCTCCTTTCCGTACTTCTCAGGCATCGTGACATGAGCAGCTTTCCTTAGCCAGATTTCCAAAATGCTCTTCATGCGTCGGACCCGGCTGACCAAAGCCTAACCATGAGCTAAACTGAACCTCTCCTCTAAGGTGTGGGGATTGGGCATTATCTCTTAGCAATGAGGAAAGTTACCAGGACAGATTTTAGTACCAGGGAAGTGGTGTTGTTGTGAATATACTTGACCGCGTGGTTAGAAGACCTGAACTACTATGTGGGAGGAGTTTGAAAAGGTTTAGAGTTGCTGCCTAGAGATACCCTGGAATGTTATCAGCCAAGCTTGATGGGAGATTTTGGTCAAAATTCAAAAGACCAAAATGCTGACAGAAATACAGACAATAAAGACAACCTTCCAGAGTTTTCAGTTCGGACCAAGAACTCCTATGGTAATTGGACTTGAGACAATGTATATTAGGCTTTGGCAGAAATTTTAGCTACACTTAACTCACGACTGAGACTTTCAGGGAGATTGACATTAAGAGTAGAGAAAACATCAAGGCAGTCCAACACTCAGGCTTTAACATGGGTACTGTTGGCAGCTTTTAGCCAGCTCTACACTGAGAATTAAGAATAAAAGGGTACAGCTGAATGATTCTAAAAGGTTTGAGTTTCATCAGAAAGGCAGTGATTGTTAAGTTGGAGCCTGTATAGTTTTGGCAGAGGAGAGGTTGCTTGCTGGAAAGATTAGCGTTAAAAAGAAGCCAAATATTTTGGATCCAGAAAATAGGGAAGTTGTCATGGGAACATTTCAGAAATCAGCCAGACATTTTCCCAGGCTCAGGGATGCAAAAGTAGAAGACTTTTCTTTGAAACAAGAACTCTAGGACACCAGCTCGAGAATGCCTGCACAAGCTGGGCACGGTGGTGCAAGTCTGTAATCCAAACACTCTGAGGCCAGAGGATCGCTGAGTTTGAGGCCAGCCTGAACTACATGGACTGTTCAGGGTGGCCAGCCTGAACTACAGAGGGAGATCCTGTCTCAAAATAGGTTCCTTGGGATTCTGTTCACAGTACTCAGCCATCAGGCACTCAAGGGCCACTGCACCCTTGATCCACTGGGTCCTCGGTTCTGCTTCAGCTGATGGAAGAACTTAGCATCATCCACACGTTGCTGGTTTTACAGGCACGCAGAATGCAAGAGTAATGGAGTCATGAAGGTGTCCACCCAAATTCCAGGCAGAGTGTCCCCAAAAGAGGGATATGTGAAGCTGTAAGAGTAAAGTTCACAGTTGAACAGAGGTCCCAGGAAGATAGAGATACTAGGAATGTGCAGTGTCTGAGGAAAACCACTAGCAGTGAGCAAAGACCCTGAGAGAGGCCGTAAGGGATGCAGCTGGCCATGCCATAAAAGGAGAGCCACACAAGCCTCTTGGCAATTCACATGTGACCAAAGCTGGCTCCCAGTATTGGATGCAGAGCTACAGGATTCAGTGTTTTCCCAGCTGAGTTTCAATCTTGTTTTGATCACATTCCATTTTATAAAAACCTATTTTTTATCAGCACGTAATTGTCATATATATTGATCCCCATACATAGTAGAGAATATGTACCTGTACGTATCTTAATTTTTTTTCTATTCCCCTTTGTTTTCATTCATTGCAATCATCTGAGAAAATTAAAATTGGTATATAGATGGTAAACTGGTTAAACAGCATAGTTTTTTTCTTTATTGTTCTCCTGTTCTTTCTGTCCAAGTAATTTAGTGTTTTTCACATGCAATTTCATCTCCTCTATTTCTGTGATGCATGAATTCTAAACAGTGGAAGAGGGGAATGACCTCCTCCATGTGAAACACTGTACTGTTCTAGACTAAAGCTCATTTGGTTCATAATAACAAAAACTTGCCCAACTAGCTATAGAACAAGAGAAAAAATAGACTGTAACTAAAAAGCAAAGGGCAGTAAGTAATCATCGTTCTCTTAAAATACTTGATGTGATCTAAAAAATGAGAAAACTAAAGCATCTTCTTACTTTTAAGAATGTATTTTTATGTAGTGCTGTCTCTATATGGGTATTTCATAAAGTTGTTCGTTATTTATGGAGTTTTCCTTCTCCATTTAAAAGACAGAATCTGGTGCCTTGTCAATTTATCTCTCTGTTTACAATGGACATTAACAGATACTAAGTGTATATTATCTTTCAATCCAAGTTCGAGGTGGTTGAGAGAAAGAAGTTAATTAGCCCAAATGGGCCAATTATCCATCTCTGTCAACCAGTTGGATGACCTTGGATGTGGTAAGGTTTGTCATGGTCATTCCTGAAGCTACATTGTATGGGAAAGATCCAAATGGGACAGCTCTGTGTCATACAGAGCCATATTTTCATTGAACAGAAAAGGGTGACTTGTTCTATACTTGTTTGATACCAGTAATGTTTAGCAAAGTAAATCAAGTGTACTTCATACTCAGATTATACATGAGTATGCCTTTCGAGCCATTGTTGATTCTAGACAAGTTCTATACCACTTGCCCTCATTTCTCCCTTAGATATATAACTGGACTCAGGCTTCATCAGGCCAGAACAGTGAGGTCACTGTGAATGTTAGAGACAGGCACATTTGACCAAAAGAACTGTATCATTTTTCACTTTATGCAGACAAAACTCAGGAATGTACAGTATGTGGGAATTAAGGATGTATGATAATAGTAGAAGGGGAAAATTAGAATAGGAAGAATTTATTGATGCAGGTCCAATAATTAGAGAATATTAGAGTTGGGGGTATTGAAAAGGTTTCTTATTATTTGATATGTTTGCTCAAATATGGATTAAAGTTACTTAGCCGCTGTATACTGTAGAAGGGAGCCAGAGGCTTGAGAAATTGAAATGTTAGAACGGGTTTACTATGTAAAGCCAGGTAACCCACTATGGAAGGGTTCAGAGGACATACCATTTACCATAGCTGTGAGATGCAAATCCATGAGGAGAGCCCCAGCACTCTTGAAAAGCTTTGTGGTTTTTCTCTGTAGGTCAGAAATTACAGTGGAAAATGTTATCACTTCACTGAAATTTTGAAAGCAGCAAGGATAATTGGATCCCAGGGTGAGAGGAATCAATGAGTGGCTTTTAATTGCCAGGGACAACTAAGCAGGGTTACTTTAACAGAAGGTCAATACAATAATCACAGTGGTCCAACTTGCAAGGTCGTTGACCAGTTTGTCATAGTAGTGAGAAGGAAATTAGAATGAGAATCTCCTAAATGTTTATTTTTGTAAGCAGAAAACTTCTAGGCCAAATGAATAGAAGTCTAATTTTAATCCAAAATGGAGTGACATATTCTTAATAAATTTGTATATTGGACTAATTTTATAAAACTAGAATCCCTTAAATGGAGATGAAAATGGGTTTACTTATGGAAGCCCCCTACTTCACTAACAAAAATTTATACTGCTAATCTTTTCCCTTTATTATTCAAAGGACTCAACAGCCTTTTTCTAGGTTGGAAGTGCACTGGGAAAGAGAAAATTGACAGACATTTTGGAAATTACTGGGTAATAGTTTTAAACTGACATTGCAAGTTCCAGGAGACCAAACATCACTGTGGTTTGTCAATCAATGATAATGTTTTTATTTGGGGGGGGTCCTGTGATCAATGTCTGTCTTGCAGTATCCATTGGACTGCTGATTACAGTAGTTAATGACACCATCAAGGACTTGAAAGGTGGAATGATTTCTTCATCCCTTTCAAGCCATTTACAGTATCCATTGGACTGCTGATTACAGTAGTTAATGACACCATCAAGGACTTGAAAGGTGGAATGATTTCTTCATCCCTTTCAAGCCATTTATTTGGTCTGTCCAAAAAGTGATGGAACTGGAGGAATGTCAGTTGGAAATTATAAACCTATCTAGATGTAGAGTGCAATTGCTCCAGCTGCTTTCCCAGATGTGGCTTAATCGCTTACAGAAATTGACACACGCCTTAGTACCTGGTATACAGCAATAAATATGGCAAGTGCTTTTTTTCAATACCTATTAATAAGCACTATTTGAAGCAGTGTGCTTGTAGCAGGCAAAACCAGCAGTACATCTTCTCTGTCGATTTCTCACAGATATATGATCTTCAGAGAACATGATCTTTCCCCTCTGCAAGGCAATATGTTGGTCTGTTCCATATATAATATGCTGATTGGACTTAATATAAAATAGCAATTACTGTAGTTTTATTGGGAAGAGATTTGCATGTTAGGTAATGGGACATATATTTGATTAAATTCAGGGAGCTTCTACTTCAATTAAAGTTTTAGAAGTTACTTGAATGGGCAAGGTGTGATATCCTTTCTTAGTTAAAGGGTAAATGGTGAATTGTTGCATTCAGTCATTCTATACTAAAAAAATAGACATTGTATATATCCCTAGTGGGGCTCTTTGAATTATGAAAATGTTTCTCCTTCAGGTGGTTTGTAGTGGCCTATTTAACAAGAGATTTAAAAAGCTGTTAGTTTTGAAATAGGGCACAAAGTAGGAAAAGGCTCTGCAGCAGGTCCAGGCTGCTTTGCAAACATCTCTGCCACCTAGGCTACATGATGTTTCTGTTAGAGTGAAATGCAACAGTTCAGTGTTATTGCCAAGTGTTACAGCTATCTGTAGGTCTCCAGAGGTGAGGAAACTGAGGGTGGCACTCAGAGATGGAGAGAACCAAATTTTATTATGCTAGAGGGCTCAGAGAAGTTTGTATTCGAAAGTCTGAGCCCCAAACAAATGGAAGCAACTTTTATATGGAGATCTGTGGGGTAGGAGAGTAGTGGATTCGCCTGAGGAGCGTGCTCAGAGAAGCAGGGCAGCGTTAGTGGAACATTTTGAAACATCAGGTAGAAACTTTGTGCTGCTTGAACAGTTACATTGCTTGAGTAGAACATCTTACAGCAAAAACATGGGGTAAGGCTCTTGACAACAGACTCTGGTGTGCATCATTTCCTTATCAGGCCCAGCAGCGCTAAGGGGGCTTGAAGTTTCAGTAGCAGATGTAGATTTTATCTGGGCCACATGGCAGGCCCTTATAGATGCATCATAGTGCAGATACCTAGGTATTTCTGGCAGATCCCTACCATCCCCTGTGGATAATTAATATTTCATGTAAAATAATTTTTAATATTGATTGGAACTTAATAAAGACTTAGCAATTTAGTTGAGTTACTAGGGTATCTGACATAATCATCATTAAGTGATTGTGGCCTGAACCAGCAAGCCATAAAGATAGGTGTGACAGGAGCAGTCTATCTTCAAAAGGAAGAGATGATATATAATATAAAAGAGGAAAGTAACAAGCCTTATTGGCACAATTGTCTATGAATTCTACATCCATTCCGCCAGCACTATGACCTCATTGGACATTACCTGCAATTAATTGACAGGAAGAGAAACGTGAACCTGACAGCACATGGAGCTGCAGATGTATAGAAAACACTTGGAAATTGGCAGCTGTAGAATTGCAGCCTCCCTCTGGGATTTATCTGAAGAATGAGGGTGAAGAAAAATCCTCCCAGTATCCTGAACTTTGAACAGTGGACCTGGTTCATTTTACTAGGACCAAGAAATAAACAAAGGCACAAGCCCACATCATTTTGTAGGCTACAGCTAATTGTTTACCTGTGTGATCTAGGATTTGGAAAAAAATATGGTTACAAAATTGGTGGAAACGAAGTCTTGGCAAGAGGTATCAGGACTGAGAGCTCTGAATAGGCCAAAAAATGGGAAGATGTTTGTCTTATGTGAATGATCACCAAAGAGTAGCATCAGCAAAGGATGATTTTAATTATCAAATAGATACACTGACCCTATCCTGTGGGTTTCACCATTCTCTTTCTGTAGTGGAATAAAGTGACCATGATGGCAGGGATGAAGTTTACTCATGGCTTCAGGAATATGGGTGGCCGCTTGTCAGTACCAGTCTACCTAGGGCATTGGGCAGTGCACAATCTGCCAACAGCAGAGACTAGCACACGTGGTTCTTCATCTAGCATCATTTCTTGAAAAGATTTGCCAGCTACACTGAGGCAGCTTGATTACACTGTACCGTTTCCATCAAGGAATCAAGAGTATTTTGTTCTTGATGACACAGACACTTACTCTAGGTAGGGATTTTCTTTTCCTTCATGGGATGCTTCTGCCAAAACTAACCTCTGAGGTCTCACACAAAGACATATTCATCATCTGGGTAATCCACACACTGATTTGATGCAAAAAACTCATTACACAGCAGGTGAAGAGTAGGAGTGGCTCCGTGCTTACAAAGTGACCACACAGTTTTTGTTTTAAAATATATATCCGCAATCAACTTGACTTTAATAGAAGTTTACAGGCAAAGTTGAATTGAAGATACTCAGATTTCCAATGATAACTGTGATTTTTGTGTCTACTTAACTGGTCTATATTATGCTTAGATAAGCGGTAAAATATTATTTCTAGGTGTGTTATGAAGATATTTCTGATGGATATTAGCATCATTACCATCAGCATAAAGATCTACTCTCACTAATATGAGCAGCTGTTGTTATCTAATCCATTAAGGCCAAATATACAGAAGAAAAGCAAATTCTTTTTCCTTTGTTGAGTTGGGGCATTGATAATGTTCTGGCTTTGTATATCAGAGTTGCTGGTTCTCAGGACTTTCTACTTTAAGACTCACCATGCCCAGTCCCCAACCCTTTTCTTCAGTCTGGGACCTACACCATCAACAACCCTGGTTCTCAGAAGCTTCGGGCCTAGACTGAATTACAATCTCAGTTTTTCAGATTCTTCAGGTTGTAGATGGCATAAAAGGAACTTCTTGGCCTCTATACAACATAATTCCCATAATGTGTCTCCTTTTATCTGTCTATATCTGTTCTGTTTCCCTGAACAATCGTATCTAACATATACAGAAGTGAACACCCCTTAAGAACTGTGCTACTGACGTACAATATCTTTTTGGAAATGAAATATGATTTAGGCAAATATATGTGGATAACATGCCAAGTCGATAGGAGCAGATTACCATATTAGGTGATGTGCTCACTGGTCGGAGCTGTAGTACCCACAGCATTGAACACTAACCAAAAAGTACAGTGGAGGCATTTTGTAGATGTGGTTAACATTTGCAGTCAATTGACTTCAAGTAATGCTAGTTATTTTCAAAGGTCTGTGCTATCTAATCAATTAAAAGACCTCATAAACAATATTGACATTGTTCTAAGGAGGGAAAGAAATCTGTCTCATAACTGAGGCATTTCCTTCTGTCTTTGAGATTCCAGCTGGCCTCCTTTGGAACCTTCAGACTTTCCAACACCCTCATAGAAGCCAATTCCATTTTCTTCAAATACATCTTTTTATACGTACTAAAATAAACACATACCTATATGTGCCCATACATACATATGTCATTAGTTTATAGAAATATGTTTGCTTTTGCTGTGATTTTGTGTCATATGACCTTATTTTTTATAGATACCTAGTCACTATATACACAACCATGTCATTTGCAGCAGTTTTATTTCTCCTATTCCAATTAATATACTTTTAATTTACTCTCTACTTCTTTATGGAATGGGTTAAAAGAGCCAGACTTAAATAAGAGTAGTAAGAGCGAACACATTCTTGCCTCAGTTTGTAATAGCTAAAACTTGGAAACAAGCCCATTTGCCCATCAGGTGGAAACTGGATAAAGAAGATGTGGTTTTCTATAAAATGGAATACTACTCAGCCATAAAAATGAGAAATTAGAGTCATTCATAGGAAAATGGATGCATATTGAGGATATACTCCTAAGTGAGATAAATAAGTCAACATGTGTAAATACCGAATAGTTTCTCTGGTGTGAAAAACTGTAATAGCACATAAGATCCTAATGAGATAACTGACAATGTGAAATAGGAAGAAAAGAGCTAAAGGTGTAAGGGAAGTGGGAAGGGTGGCGAGAAAGGAAATAAGGGAAAAGAAAAAAATGGAAAATGGAAATAAAGTGTTTGTAAATAGGGAAGGGGGGCGAGGGAGGGCAGGGATAAGGGGAAGAAATGAGAACCAAAACCTGTCATGGAAAGGTACAAGATCCCAATGATGAAACAGACCATTTGCTCATCAGTTGGAGACTGGATAAAGATGGTTTTTCTATAAAATGACAGTAGCTTTTAAATGGCCACAGAATCTCTAGTGTGCTCCACTTCATCCTTTTGCACTATTGCATTTGACAGTATTATTAGAAACATATCAATTTCATTGATTTACTTTGAAAAACACATCTTTCTTTCCTTTTTTCTTTCACCAGGGATTGAACTCAGGACCTTCTGCACAATGCCACTGAGCTATATCACTAACCCTTTCATTGATTTCTTGCCAGTGTACTATTTTAATTAATTTTATATTCTTTACTTCTTCATTCTGCTTGCTTTGAGATTATTTTGCTTTGTTTCCCTAGATTCCTGTGTTAGAGAATTAGATTCCCCACTTCTAATATAAGCTTTTTTTTTTTTTTTTTTTTTTTTTTTTTTTTTTTTTTT
>NW_022900941.1:12734804-12770360 GCF_012274545.1 Fukomys damarensis | reverse complement strand
ATTAAGTTTTTTTTTTTTTTTTTTTTTTTTTTTTTTTTTTTTTGGTACTGGAGATCGAACTTAGGATCTTGAGCTTGCAAGGCAGGCAGCAGACTGACTGACCTAAATCCTGGCCCTCATATAAGCTTTTATTGTTAGAAATTTTTATCACTTCTTTAGATATACCCCTTATGTTTTGTTATAATTTTTCCATCCAGTTTTTAAAGTTTTATGTATTTAGTGTATATTTTGTGTATTTTTATAGTTAAATAACTGCTCTAGTGAAACCAACTAATATAGCCATCATCTCACATTAATTTCCTATTTGTTTGTTTTTAAGAGCTCCCAAAATCTCTCAGTGTATTTCTGGAATTTAATGCAATATTATTAATTACAGACTCCAGGCTGTTCATTTGATTTCTATTAGATTAAATCACTGTCATTGTTCCCTTTCCCCGACATCGCTCCATCCCTGCCTCCACTGTTGGTAAGCAGCATTATACTGTTATGTGTATTCTAATTTTTTATTGTACATATATGAGATCAGGCAATAATTTTTTGACTTATTTCATGCATGTTGTTCATCCATGTTGTAAATGACCAAATCTCCTTATATAGTCTGAAAAATATTCCATGATGTATATGCACACATATACAATAATGTCTCATCCATTCATTATAAATGAAAATTGTTTTTATATTGTGATTATTCAGTGAACATGGGAACACAGTTATGTCGATGAGATGCTCATTTCATTGCTGAAGGATTACTGATTTATAGGGTACATCTATTTTTTATTTTTTAAAGTGAACATCTGCACTGAGTGGCTGGATACAAGGTCAATACTCAAAAATCAAAAGTCAGGTGTGGTGACGCATGCCTGTAATCCCAGCACTCAGGAGGCTGAGGCAGGAGGATCGCTGTGAGTTCCAGATCAGCCTGGGCTACATAGTGAGTTCCAGGTCAGTCTCAACTACGTAGTGAGACCCTGTCTCAACCCCCCCCAAAAAAAAACCCAAACAAAACAAAAAAATCAATAGCCCTCTTGTACACAAATAACAGACTCACTGAGAGGGAAATTAGGGAAATAATTTCTTTCACAATAGCATCCAAAAAATGAAATATCTAGGAATCAAACTAACGAAGGAAGCAAAAGACCTCCACACTGAAAACTATAGCGCTCTGAAAAAAGAGATCAGACCCCCCAAATATAAAGACCTGATTCAAAAATGGGCAGGCTGGTAGAAGCACTGTGCAAATCAATATGGAGATACCTCAAACAATTAGGATTAAGGCCAGGGATTTAGCTCAATGGTTCCACCGCCTGCTCACAAGTGCAAAGACCCATGTTTGATCCCCGGTACCAAAAAACACTAGGAATAGAGGTCCCATTTGGTTCAGCTATCCCTCTGCTGGGTATCTTTCCAAAAGAATGAAAATAATCATACCACAGTGATGCATAAGGACTCTAGTCTGAGGGAAGATGTGCTGCATTTCATTCGCCAGGGGAAGAAGCACAGCACACAATGGGCTCCAGTGGCCTTCCTCTGTTGAGTAGGAGACTTACATGATAAACTGACACTGTGTTATTTCTCAGGCTGGAATTTCCAAACTAGATCACATTTTTCTTACTGCCTCTCAAAGTTCTTTTTTGGTTTTTCTGTTGGGCCATTTTCATAGTATATAGTTATGTTTAGTGGAGAAATTCAGGGAAAACTGGCCTATGCTATCTCATCTCTATCAGAAGTGCTTAGATAACATTTTAGTAAATTAAGATAAAGAGGAAAAGCTGCACATTCATTATGAATAAATATATGTAAAGAATTCTATAGCAATAAATTGCTTTGTGAGGGAAGAGCTGCTTGTTTCTGAGATGCACTTGCAAGCATTTCCTTTTTATGAAAAGATTTATGTTTGAAAATGACTTTCAGGATATGCAGAGGGTGACTTTTGGTGAAGAATTGAAAATCTATGAAGAAAATGTAGAAGGAAACAAATCCACACTAGCACCCCTAATTTAGGCTGTCCTTTGTTTTATTGCTACCCTCTCTCAGGACAACGAAAAGTGACTAGGGGGAGCTGATGGCAGAGTTTTGGAGGCAAGCCTTTACTCAAAGCAAAAAGCCCCAGTTTTTGACATGGTATTTTTTTTTTAATAAAGGCAAATAGTTAAAAATATCTCAATGACAGCTATTAAGCTTGAGGTCTCAACTGACAGCCAAAATAAGTAAGAGTGATTATTGAAATAGCTAGCAGATGGGAATAAAAGTATCTGGATAGATTCATAGACACCTTAAGTCAAGAGAAAGCCTCAGATGAAAAAGTAACAGTAACTATTTAAAATAGTTTCTCTGTAAGAATCAAGAAAGTGAGCCATCGCTACTTTGTGTACCCATACAGCAACACACACACATGTGACATATATCACCAAAGTCACCCTCTACATATATATGTATGTATATGTGTGTGTGTGTGCGTGTGTGTGTATAGTGATGAGGATGGAATCTGGTGAAATTGAAAAAATGAATGATGGCCACAAATGTACTAAATAAATATATGAAAAAATGTTCAGCATCACTGGTCATTCAAGAGATGCAGGTGAAAACAACACTGAGATTCCACCTCACCCCACAAAGAATGGCTGCTATCAAGAAATCAACCAATAACAAACATTGGTGGGGTTGTGGGGAGAAAGGAACCCTTCTCCATTGTTGGTGGGAGTGCAGACTGGTGCAGCCACTGTGGAAATCAATATGGAGATACCTCAAAGAACTAGGATTAGAGGTTCCATTTGGCCCAGCCATCCCTCTGCTAGGTATCTTCCCAAAAGAATTAAAAGAATCTTATCACAGTAATATATGTTCACCCATGTTTATAGCTACACAATTTGTAATAGCTAAAACTTGGAAACAGCCCAAATGCCCATCAACTGGAGACTGGATAAAGATGTAGTTTTTCTATAAAGTGGAGTACAATTCAGCCATAAAGAATGAGAAACTAGATGGATGCATACTGAGGTCACACTCTGAAGTGAAATAGGACACACATGTGTAAATATGGAATAGTTTCTCTGGTGTGAAAATCTAAAAGTGTAAATGAGGTTCAAATTGTATAATTGATAATGTGAAATAGGAAGAAAAGAGCCAAAGGAGTAGGAGAGGTGGCAGGGAAAGGAAAGAAAGGAAAAAATATGAGAAAAGGAAAAAATGGAAAACAAAGTCTTTGTAAATAGGGGTAGAGGGGGGTGAAGGGAGAGCAGCAGTATGGGGAAAAATAAAAATGAAGATAAACTATGTAAAGGTACAAGATCCCAGTGATGAATGTAACTGTATTGTTTGCTTTAAATGTCCCAATAAACTTAATGGTGGAAAAAAAGGAGCTACATAAAATCAAATGATGACTAAAGGTTCTGGATTCTGAGGCCTAAAATGCCCCGGCTGGCTCAAGCACATGCCAAGCGAAATAGGAAGAAGAAAGTCATGCAGAGGAAGAGATGTGCAGGGGACGGGGTGGAATTATGGTGAAAACCTTAAATGGTTGAGAGAAGTTTTGTGAAGATATATTTTTGCCCTTTCCCCCTTTTTTAAAAGCTAGTATAAACCTCACAGTTTGCTGATGTTAATTAAAGATACAAAAGCAAAGCAAAGAGCTGCCTAGCTAATAAAAGAGCCTGGACTGATGATAAAATGAAGACTTTCAGAGGAAGGACTGAATTGAAAGAAGGAAAGTTAGCAAAATAACCAAAGAAGAATTTCTTGGTGTTCACAGTCAAAAAACAAAGCAAAACTATAAGGGTTGACTACAGAGGCAGTTTCGTGCAGGGAGCGATTATACTATTAATAGGGAGATTAAGTAGCCATATGGACAGAAAGACCACCCATGGGCTGGCAGCCTCAGAAGACGACTTGCATTCTGGCAGAGGGCTGAAAGGAGAAGTGATTTTACTAGAAACCTAGATGTCAAAGAATAGAAGCTGGAGTGTTTACAGACCCTCTTATAGGAGCTGTAGTACTGAGGAGAAGAAGCCATTGCCAAAGTGCCTGAAACTGCACCCGCATGGGTTACAGTCGCCTTGCACTGCGTCTGGCAGGCAGTCGATACAGTGAGATGAAATGGAGTCTAGAGAACACGGAGAAGCAAGAGACGTTACAGTAAAAAAGGTGACTTACGCGTGAACTAGAGAGATTTGAAAGAACAGCAGGAAGAATAACAAGACAGCAAAGGCACTAAGAGGAAGCTGCAGGCTCCAAATCGACAGCAGTGAGGGAGATTTAGTTGAGGGGTGGGCGAGAGGCAAGCAAGATGCGCAGTTGGTACACAGGAAGACCAGATGAGAATAAATCATATAAACTCATAGTCATAAAAGCCAATATACTGCCTCGATTTTTCCATCAATATTTTTCCATCCCAAATACGCAAATGCATTAACTTCATTAATCTCTGGGCAATGAGTGGTAGCATGGGCTTAGCATCTGTTACTGTTGGACAGATTTATGGACGCTAATGAGGTGCTGTTATGAATTTGACAGCATTTGGTCGGATGGCATAGAGAAGTGGAATAGGGAATTAAAAAATGAAAACAAAATAAAAACTGAATTCGTGTCAAATCAAATGTCTGAAAATGTTTATTAGTGTATGTTTATAATAGTGATTATATCTATGTGAAAACTGCATCCATATGTATATAAATCTTGATTTGTTAATATGCCCACAGTCTGTGATACTACATTTATTGGAGAGAGTAGATAATATATTTAACATATCTTAATTCTTTATTTCCCTTTCTTTCCCCTCCCTCTCCTCTCCATTTTCTTTCCTATTTGCAGGAGATCTTCTCTATTTTTCCTATTCTCTACTGTTTTGTTCTTTGTATTATTTATATTTTGGATCTCTCATAAGAGAAGTCATGTGGTATTTAAACTTGAATGTCCGATTTATTTCAATTAATATTATGATTTCATGGTGCATTCATCTTCATAACAATTGACTCAAATTTATCCTTCCTTATGGGGAATAGTACTCTGTTATATATAAGTACCGCTTTTAAAAAATCTATTCTTATGTTAATAGATATAGGCTACTTTTATATTTAGCTATTCAGTTGTGCTGCTATAAACATAGGTATACATGTATCACTGTGGTATGAAGGTTTTAATTCTTTTGGGAAGATACCCAGAGGAGAATAATTTGGTTGGATGGAATTTCAAATTTTAACTTTTAAAGGAATATGTATACTAATTTCCACCGTAGTTGTACAGTTTACATTCCCAATAACAATGTAAAAGGCCTCCTTTATTCCCCACAGCCTTGCAAGCAATTTGTTATTGTTTGGTTTCTTGATTGGCATTATTCCTGGAATAAGATGCAATCACAATACCGTTTTCATTTGTATTTCTCTGATGGCCAGAAATGTTGAGCATTTCCATGTGTATTTATTTGCCATTCATGCTTTTTCTGAGAAATGATTCATTTAATTTGTCCAATTTTGATTTGGTCTTTCATCTGGGGGGGGCTTGATTTGTTTGAAGTTTTTGTATGTTCTACATACTGCTCCTCTGTCAGAGAAGTTAGCAATTTTTTCTCATTCTATGGGTTGTCTCTTCAAGCTTTCAGATGTTTGCTTTTTCTGTGCAGTTATTTGATATAATCTTTTTTTAAAATTTAATTTAATTTTTTTTTATTTTATTGAGTTTATTGGTACATTTTAGGGATACAGTACAGTTACATTCATTGTTGGGATCATATACCTTTACATGGCAAGTCTTGATTCTCATTTTTTCCCCTTACCTCTGCCCTCCCTTCACCCCCTCCTCCCCTCCCCATCTACAAACACTTTATTTTCATCTTTTCATTCTCTCACATTTTTTTTCTTTTCCTTTTTGTTCTTCCCCTACGCATCACACCTTCCCTACACCATTAGCACTCTGAAAAAAGAAATCAAAGAGGATATAAAAAAATGGAAAGATATCCCCTGCTCCTGGGTAGGAAGAATCAACATAGTGAAAATGGCCATACTACCAAAACTGCTATATACATTCAATGCAATAGGTTTTTGATGTTATTTTCTGTGAAATTGTGGTTCTGTTCAGAACATCTTTATGTCTTCCAGCAGATTAAGTGCTTCTGTTGTAATATTAATGTCTTTGGCCATTTTGACTTTTCTTTTGTACATAGCAGTAGATGGGAATCTAGACTCAATCTTCTCCATTTGTGTATGATTTGTTTAAAAAAATCCTCCAGGGTATGCTTATAGGCCCTTTGTCAAATATTAGATTGCTTACAATGTCTTCTATTCTGTTTCATTGATACAAATAACTGTTTTTGGGCCATGATATTTTTATCACTGTCTTCTTGTAAAACAGCTTGAAATTTAGGATTGTGATAACCTCCTGCTTTGCTTTTGCTGCCCAAAGCTTCTTGGACTATTCTGAGTTTCTTCTGGTTCCATTTACATTTTAGATTAGTTTTTGTAGTTCTGTAATGAATACAGTTGGGATTTTGACTGAGATTTCTTTAAATCTACATATAAGTTTTGGTAATTTGGTCATTTTTAGCAAAATTATCTTGGCATATGCAGGAACAGTCATGTCTTTCTACTTTCTGATGTCCTCTTCTCCTTTTTCAGAGTACTGTGGTTTTCATTCTACATGTCTTTCACTTCCTTAGTTAACACCTAATACTTAATTTTTCTTGATGCTATTGTGAATGATACTGTTTAATTTCTTTATTGGTGACTTGATCATTGGTGTACAGGAACACAATGCACTTTTGTTTATTGAATTCATATCCTCTGCATTGTTGAACTTGGTTAATTCCGAATCTCTTTGTGAAATTTTATGGGTTTTCCCTATAAAGGATCATGTCATCGAGTTTCATAGTAGTTGCTAATCACTTTCTGGATTTCAGTAGTGTCTGTTGTGATTTTTTTTTTAAATTTCTAAATTGCATTTATATGAAAGTTTTCTTTCTTTTTAAGTTTTGCTCTAAGGGTTTGTCTATTTTGTTTATGCTTTTGGAAAAACAAGTTATTTGACTCATTGATTCTTTGTGTTTTACTGTTGAGACTCAGTTTCATTAATTGCCACTGATATTTATGACTTCCTTTCTTATACTCAGTTAGAGTTTGAAGTGTACTTGTTAAATAATGGTAATTTAACATATTCCTCTCCTATACATATCCCTTTTCTTTCTTTCTCTGGCCCCATTGTTCTGGCTAGTGTTTTGAGTATTTTATTAAAAATAACTGGTAACCGTGGATTTTAGAAGGAAAGCTTTCAGCTCTTTTCCATTTAATACTACACCGGCACTAAGTTTGTCAAAAGTGGTTTTATCAGATTGAGATGAAAGCCTTCTCTGTCTATCCTCTTTAGGGTTTTTATCATGTAGTCTATTACTTTTATTGATGTGTACATGTCCAACCATCCTTGTATCCCTGGAATAAAATCTATTTGATCGTGATATCATGATATATGATCCTTCGCATTCTGTTTGCTGGCATCTTGTTGAGGGTTTGTTGTTTTTGTTTTTGTTTGGGGGATGCTTTTTGTTTGATTGTTTTTTTTTTGTTTTTTTTTTTTTGCCTTCTATATGTCCATTAAAAAGATTGACCTGAAGTTTTTATTTTTAGTTCTGTATTTGTGTAGTTTGGAAATCAGGATAATGTAAGCTGTCAGGAATAGATTTGGAAATACTCCTTCCCTTTCAAATTCATTAAATTGAGTATTAGTGTTAGATCTTCCCCAAATTCTTATAGAATATAGCAGTGAATCCATGAAGTCTTGGGCTTTTCTTAGTTGGTAGGGGTTTTTTATTAGTGCTTCCATTTAATTGCCCATTATTGGATTGTTGAGGGGTTTTGTATATTCTCAGTTCAGTTTTTGTATATATGTCTCAGTTCAGACATTCATATATGGAACTTGTTCTAGGAACTTGTTCATATTTTCTTGATACTTCAGCGTGTTGGTGTAAAATTTTTCATAATATTTGCTAATCACTTTCTGTATTTCATTTCTCGTTACATTTATATGGAGTTTTTATTTACTTTTATTAAGCTTGGCTAATGATTTGTCTATTTTATTTATTTTTTTGAAGGACAAATTATTTGATTCATTGATTATGTTGTACTTTTTAGTCTGCTTCATTAACTTCTACTCAGATATTTGTGTTTTTTTTATACTAAATCTCAGGTTGGAATGTTCTTCCTCTTCTAGCACTTTGAAAGGGCATCTTTATATTATTTATTTGGGTTTATTTTGTTTTTCTAATGTGATAATTTACAGCAATAAACTTCCCACTTAGGACTGCTTTTACTGTGTCCCATTTGCTTTGGTATGTTATGCTGGCATATTTTTTATTCTAGAAAGTTTTATTTCTTCCTTGATATTTTCTGTGATTCACTATTTTAAAATATAATAATTAATATCCAAGTGTTTGTAAAAGTTTCTATGGTTTCTGTTGCCTTTGATGTCTACTTTTAAGTGCACTACGATCTGATGGTGCACATGGGATAACCTTGATTCTTTGTATTTATTTGTATTTATGTAAGTAATCTATGTGGGCTGGTGTGTTCTGTTTGGGAGGAAGCTGCATGTGCTGTATTCTGTTGTAGTGTGGTGGAACACACAGTAGGTATGAAGTTTCTGTGTTTGAAGGTATATGTTTCAGCTCTAATATTTCACTGTCCATTTTCTTTGGATGGATTGTTTATGAAAGTGGAGTATGCTTATCCAATCTTTTAAGACCAGTATTGTTTATTTTATGAGGATGGGTGCCTTAGTATTCAATGCATTATATTTACACGTGTTATCTTTTCCTGTGGAATTATACCCTTGGCCTTCTTGACCTCTTCTAAACCATTTTGGCTTGTAGTGCACTTTGAGAATGATATTGCTACTCTTGTTTGGATTTGGGGTACAGGATGTTATACATGAATGTTATATCCTGGCCTATGATTGTTAATCTATGAATCCATTTTGGATTAACTGTCTCATGTATTCTGATAACCTTTCAATTTTTGTTTATGATCCATTTTCATTAGTTCATTGTGGCCATTTATAGTGAGAGTTACCACTGCAAGACTGACTTATCCTTCCATTTTTTTTTCGTGTTGATTCCTTAATTTTTCCTTTTGGGTTTAACTTCTTATCCTGCTTAATGTATCCATGTCATCAGACATTTTTGCTTTCATTGATTTTTGTCTAGAATATTCTTGAGAACCTGCTAGTGTGCTGGTTCAGTGCTTATAAATTTCTTTTTTCTGGTTATAGAATGTCTTTCTTCATACATTTTAAAAAGATATATCTGCAGATTATATTAGTCCATGTTGAAAGTTATTTTCTTTTAGGGCTTGAATCACTTCACTCTAGAGTCTGGGATTATAGTGTTGCACAATCTGCTGTAATCCTAATTAGTTTACCTTTATAAGTAATTTCTTTATTTGCTATTTTCTGACAGTTTTTAAGAGCTTGTCCTTATTTTGGATTCTGGGATTTTGACTGTAATATGTTGTAGGGAGGTTCTTCTCTCTTTGTAATTAATTGGGTTTCTGTGTACCTTACTTTTTATGTACTTTGAGTCTTTCCCCATGTTTGGAAAGGTTTCTGCTAAGATTTCTGTTAAACAATTTTTTTATGTCATGCATGCTGGCCTCTGATTTTTCTCTCTTATTCTTAGCCTCATCTAGAAGATGTTGAATCAATTTTCCTGGCTCTCTTGTTGTTTTTAAGTTATTTGTGTGTATGTATTCTCACACTTATGATCAGTCCTAGAAGTCTGACACTTTCTCCTCATTTTGATCACTTCTGTTGTTTATATATTCAAAGAAATTCTTTATGTCTGGGATTTCTGCTTGTCACTTTATATGGTCTCTGTTTCCTTGGTAAATACGTCATTCATGTTTTGGATGTATTAGCTCTTTGGCCCTTCTTTAAGCACATGGGGTTATATTGTTATTGTTCACTTATGTGTTTTTTTGAGCCAAGATCTCATTACGTCATTCAAACTGGTGTTGAACTCATTATATAGTCCAGGCTAGCCTTGAACTAACAACGAGCCTCTTGCCTCAGCTTCCGAAGTGCTGGATCTACAGGTGTGTGCTACCTTGCCCAGCACCTATTTTTTGTTACTTCTACTATCTGTTTGGTTATATCATCTCTGAGCTCCCTGAGTTCCTTTGCTTCCTCTTTGATCATTTTGCGCAATTCAGCTATTTTGTGTTTGCTTCCTCTCCTTCAGTGGTCCTTGGATATGTTTTGGGAGAATTAGGATTTTTCAGGGGCATATTGCTGTCTTTTATTTTAATTTTGTTCCTACATTTTTCACATTGAACATTGAGACAAAATAGAGTGAAGAGTCTTTGTTTTTGGTGTGAAGACCTCTTTAGTAAAGTTCTATTTTCCAGTGACATAAATTTGGCTTTATTTTTCAAGAAGTACTGTTTATCACTTCAAACTTTTCATTTAACTGGGCTTTACCTAGACTCTGTATTGTAAAGAGAGAAATCCTATTAGATACAACAGCATCCACAGATCCAACCATATGTCAGTCATTAATATTAAAACTTGATTTGAAATATTTTCTCTTTTATCAGTGCCCCACACAAAATATATGATAATGCTATTTTCAAACATTCTGGGATGTGGAGGGCTTGGGAAGGAAAGTGGAAGGAGAAAAGGAAGGGGCACATCGAGAAGAGTAAAGTAGAAGAAGAAATGTCAATGGCAAAAAGTAGGCAGTCAAACTTGGGAGTGATTTTTATAGTAGGAGTAAAAGGCCACTGTTGAGGGAGCTTTGGAGAATATTTTGGAGGTTATACAAGAGATTCAGTGGGAGGGAAGTGAAATTAGAAGTTGAAGAAAGTTGTGAGGTTGTTGGAACCTGTATTATTTTGTAGTTACTTTTTGTCTCTTAGCACAGTACTGTTAAGAGATACCCAATATGGCCATGAACAGGGCCATTGAAGTGAAAGTGCTGGTTGATTCTTACCCTCCTTATGCACCTGAGATAGATATATATCATCAGATGATACATGAAAGATGGAGAGGAAGAGAGGGAAAAGAAGAGGATAGGGAAAATGAGGAAAAGCAAAATAAATGAACAGAGGAAAGAAATTTAAAATAGAAAAAAAAACCTGAGAGCCACTAAGAATACCAATATGGAGACGACTCAAAAAGTTAAAAATAAAAACTAGAAATTCTGTTTGACCCAGCTATACTTCTTCTGGGTATCTTCTGGATATCTGAAAGAGTTAAAATCATATTTTAGTGACACATACATATCCATGTTTATAGCAACACAATTTGCAATAGCAAAATGAAGGGATATATGCTGCTCAGTAGATGAATGGATAGAGAAAAATGTGATAAATGAGGATAAATCTGAGTCATTTGTAGAAAAATAGATGGATCTTAAGACCATAACGTTAGGTGACATAGGAAAATGGATACATATTGAAGATATACTCCTAAGTGAAATAAAAAAGTCACACATGTGTAAATACCGAATAGTTTCCCTGGTATGAAAAATCTGCAATAATACATAAGATCCTAATAAGATTACTGACATTTAGAAATGGGCAGAAAGGAGCTAAAGGTGTAGGGAAGGTGGGATGGGTAGGGGAAGGGTGTTAAGGGAAAAGAAAAAAATGTGAGAGAATGAGAAGATGAAAATAAAGTGTTTGTAGATGGGGAGGGGAGGAGGGGGTGCAGGGAGGGCAGGGACAAGGGGAAAAAAATGAGAACCAAGACTTGTCATGTAGAGGTACAAGATCCCAACAATGAATGTAACTGTACTGTATCCCTAAAATGTACCAATAAACTCAATTAAAGCTGAAAAAAAATGAAAAAGAAAAAAAAACCATAATGGTAGGTGAAATAAATCAGACATAAAGTGGTAAATATCATTTAATTCCTCTTATATAAGACAACAAATATAAATAATTTAAAGATCAAAATCAAAGAGAAAGTAGGCAAGAGGATATAAATATTTTGGAAATGGGAAAGGGAATGGGTAGAGGGGAGGAAGAGGAAGAGAAAAGGGGATCAGAAACCATCAAGAGGAGATTCCCTCAAGGCTGATTAGAGAAGAAGGGCGTCAGAAAAGCTTGGAAGAGAAACCAGATGCTGTGAGTGTGCTGACGGGAAGAAAACACACCTATTACTGAAAAGCAAAATGAAAATCAATCCTCTAGGTTGAAGTAAATAATCTTGTTGTTGCAAAAGGGAAGCGGGGCCACCACTGGTCAACAGCTCCCCCCATACCTTGCCCTTTCCTTAGTGGTTTTATCGGTTCACATTTCCACCACAATTTGTTTTTGTTGTTGTTGTTGTTGTTGTTGTTGTTTTTCACCCATTCGTGAGGGCCATACTCACTGCAGTAAGATAAAATTTCAGTGATTTTTTGATTTGCATTTCTCTAATTGCCAACGATGCTAAACATTTTTTATGTACATTTTGGCCTTTTGTATTTCTTTTGTTGTTTGTATTTATTATTTTTATTGGTGAGTGTTCTTGATTTTTTTTTTGCAGTTTCTATTCACTCAATTGACAAATTTTTATGAGACTTTTATTTTGAGGGGACCATTTTTAATTCTTTATGTATTCTAGATATTAGCACTCTCTTTGAGGAATAGCTGGGGATAGTTTTTCCCATTCTGTAGGTTGTCTCTTCACTGTTTCATTTTCTTTACAGAAAACGTTTAATTTGATATAATAGCATTTGTTTGATTTTGGGTATTTTTTTGCCATTCAGGTTCTGATCAGAAAGTCCTTCTCTATGCCTATGTATTCATGAGTTTTACCCATTTTATCTTCCAATGGATTCATTGGTTCTGTTTTTATATCTATGTTTTTTATTTTAGTGCGGAGTGACAGATAGGGATCTAGATTCAGTTTTTGCATTTGGATAACCTGTTTTTTCAGCATTATTATAGAGGTAGTCTTCATTGTTATGTTTTTGTCCTGTTTGTCAAAAATTAGATGGTAGAGCATGCAAGAGGTTATTTCTGCATCCTCAATTCTATCCATTATTCAACATTTCTATTCTCATGCCAGTACCATGTTGTTTTTATACAGTAGCTATGTAATATGCCTTGAAATCCAGGACTGCAATATTCCTGCTTTGTTGTTTTTGTTCTGGATTGCTCTGGTTATTCTTGGTCTCCTTTGCTTCCATATAAACTTTATATTGTTCTCAAGTATGTCTTTGGGTGCTATTCTTTTTTTTTTTTCAAATTGGTATGTGTTTGTGATGCAATGATAATATAAGGAGGGTTGGTACCTGTACAAAACACAACCTAATGCCTTTGGACCCCCTTCTACTCACCTCCATTTCTTGGTCCTCCTCCCTTTGACAAACACATTATTTGGAGTGGTTCAAATAGGACAAAGATTGCTAGGGACCCAGGTGCATATAAATGACAGAGAAGTATAAGCAACAAATGCCTACTGTTTGATCCAAAACTTAGAAATAGGTGGGTACAAGGGGTGAATATGAATTGGTCAAGATAGTATTTTTAGAATAGTAAAACGGGTGCATATATTCAGAAAGCTACTATAAATGACACATTTTCAATGATAGGTAATTGAAAAAATCTTACAAAATTTTAGTTAAAATGTGATTTTCTTTTGCTTACATATCCTTCAATTTAAGCTGATTTTGTATGTTAATGTTGAATGAGTGATCATTATAATCAGGGTATTTATTTTATACTTGAACATTTCACATGTATTGCATTGGCAAATATGCCTTCAAACACCTCAACAAATACATCATGCTTATCCTCAGGAACACTTCCAAGCACTGTGTTTTAGATAATGGAAGATGAGATTCTGTTGTAACAATGAAAGCAATGTCTTATCAAGAAAGATAAAAGTAAATTATATACAGGTGGCCTTAGGATCAATAACCATGTGCTTTCATCTTGGAAGTACTTCAAAGGGCAGGTACGGAACAGACCAGTAGCATTAGCAGTGAATAGGATAGTTCTGGATCGTATGCGACTTCCAGTTTAGAACGCCTCAAGGAAGAAAATTCTAACAATTAAGCTACTGCAATTCCTGAGCCAGAATTATTATCACTTTAAGCAGAATATTGAAATTAAGCTCAATGCACTGTACCTTATCTCTTTGAAAATGAGACAAAATACTTAAGGTAAAAGGTTATCCAGTAAAGTAATACTGGAAAATTGGAGGTATAGTGGAGTGTGATTTGGTCATCTCATTTTGATAATTTATGTGATTTAGAAAGTTTGGTTACTTCTAGAGGCTAACATGGCATTTTTAGAAAGTGGGTCAGATAAGTGGGTCAGATTCAGATTTTTTTTTTCTTTGAGTTTATTGGTACATTTTAGGTATACAGTACAGTTACATTCTTTATTGAGATCTTGTAACTTTACATGACAGGTCTTGGTTCTCATTTTTCCCCTTGTCCCTGCCCTCCCTTCACCCCCTCCTCCCCTCCCCATTTACAAACACTTTATTTCCATTTTTTCATTTTCTCATATTTTTTTGTTTTCCCTATTATCTTTCCCCTACCCTTCCCACTTTCCCTACACCTTTAGCCCTTTTCTTTCCATTTCACAATGTCAGTTATCTCATTAGGATCTTATGTACTATTGAAGTTTATTCAAACCAGAGAAACCATTCAGTATTTACATATTGTGACTTATTTATTTCACTTAGGAGTATATCCTCAATATGTATCCATTTTCCTATGAATGAGTCTAATTTCTCATTCTCTATGTCTGAGTAGTAGTGCATTTTATAGAAAAACCACATCTTCTTTATCCAATCTTTAACTGATGGGCAAATGGGCTGTTTCCAAGTTTTAGTTATTACAAAATGTGCCAATGGTCTGTTTCCAAGTTTTAGTTATTACAAACTGTGTTGCTATAAACACGGGTGTGCATATATCACTCTGGTATGATTCTTTTAATTCTTTTGGAAAGATACCCAGCAGAGGAATGGCTGGGTCGAATGGAGCCTCCAGTCCAAGCTCTTTGAGGTATCTCCATATTGATTTCAATAGTGGTTGCACCAGTCTGCACTCCCACCAACAATGGAAAAGGGTTCCTTTCTCCCCACAACCCCACCAACATTTGTTATTGGTTGATTTCTTGATAGCAGCCATTCTTTGTGGGGTGAGGTGGAATCTCAGTGTTGATTTCATCTGCATCTCTTGAATGATCAGTGATGTGGAGCATTTTTTCATGTATTTACTTGCTGCTTTTAATTCTTTGTCTGAGAAATGTCTGTTCATTTCAGATGACCATTTATGAATTGGGTCTTTATATTTGGGCGTGCTGATTGTTTTTTGTTCTTTACATATTCTAGATAATAGTTCTTTGTCTGAGAAGCAGCTGGTAAATTTTTTTTCCACATGATAGGTTGTCTCTTAGATCTGTTGATGATTTCTTTTGCAGTGCAGAAGCTTTTTAAGATGAGATCCCAGTTTTTGATTCTTTCTGCTAGTTCCTGTGCTACTGGGGATTTGTTCATAAAGTCTTTTCCCATGCCACTGTCTTTAAGAGTTCTGCCTAACTTATCTTCTAGCAAGTTTAGCGTTTCTGTTTTAATATTTAGATTTTTAATCCATTTGGATTTTAATTTAGTGCATGGTTAAAGATAGGGGTCCAGTTTTAATCTTTGGCGGGTTGAGATTCAGTTTTTCCAACACCATTTATTAAAGAGGTCATTCTTCCTCCAGTGGGGAGTGGGGTTTTGTGTCTTCCAATCTATTCCACTGATCCTCAGGTCTGTTTCTTTGCCAGTACCATGCTGTTTTTATCACAGCAGCTTTGTAGTATAGTTTCAAATTGGGGATTGTGATACCCCCTGTCATGTCTCTGTTGCCTAGGATGGCTTTTGCTATTCTAGGTCTCTTCTGGTTCCAAATGAATTTTGGGATTATTTTTTCTAGTTCTGTGAAATATAGTTTTGGAATTTCAATCGGAATTGCACTGAATCTGTATAGCAGCTTTGGTAGTATGGCCATTTTCACTATGTTGGTTCTTCCTACCCAGGAGCAGGGGGATATCTTTGCATTTTCTTATATCCTCTTTGATCTCTTTTTTCAGAGTGCTGTAGTTTTCAGTGTAGAGGTCTTTTGCTTCTTTTGTTAGATTGATTCCTAGATACTTCATTTTTTTGGATGCTATTGTGAAAGGAATTGTTTCCCTGATTTCTCTCTCAGTGAGTCTGTTATTTGTGTACAACAAGGCTATTGATTTTGGGGTGTTGACCTTGTATCCAGCTACTCTGTTAAAAGTGTTAATTAAGTCTAGAAGTCTTTGGTAGAGTTTTTTGGGTCTTCAATATAGAGCATCACATCATCAGCAAATAATGACAGTTTCACTTCTCCCTTTCCTATCTTTATTGCTTTCATTTCTTTCTCTTGTCTAATTGCTATGACTAGATTCAGATTTCTTATGACACATTATTTACTATTCTTTGAAGGTATTATAACAAAATGCTGCAGATTGTTTGACTTAGGTAACAGAATTTTATTTTCTTATAAGTCTAGAGACCAAAAAGGCCAAGAGAAGTGCCAAGCAATTCATTTCCTTGTAAAGATCTGTTCTGCCTTGCAAAGGACAGCCTTTTCAATGTATCTGGGTGTGGCCTTTCCTCATTTTCTACCTGGAGAGAGAAAGGGTTTGGGGTGACAGGGAGTGACAGAGAGAGAGAGGCAGAAAGACAGACAAATAGAAAGAGAGAGAGAAAAGAAAATGAGCAAGATGGAGAGGGAAAGAGAGACAAAGGGAGTGAAAGAGGGTGGAGAGGGAAAGAGGGGAGGGAGGAAAAGAGAAACAGAAAAAAGAGAGAGGAAGGGAAGGAAAGGAACACTCTACACAGAAAGTCACCAATCCTACTGAATTAGGACCCTACCCTATGACTTTATTTACAGGAATTATCTCCCTAAGGCTCTGTCTCCCAGTGAAGTCATTTGTGTGAGGATGCAGTTTAGTCCATAGAATGTTCTGTCTGTTTCTTTCATTCACGCTAACGTGATATGCACAACCTGAGATGCCTGACCTGGGCCCTGGCTAGATTTTTAATGTTTTTTCTCTGAGCATCTTGACCCTTGAAATGATGGCTATGTTTTCCTCTCAAAGCCTTAAGAAAAAAGTTTCTGCCTGCCTGCATAATTCCTTCTTTTCTTTGCTCAGTCTTTTCAGACTGTCAAAATGGTGTGTCTTTGTTCTTTTTTCTTTGGATCTTTATTGTTTACATTCAGTAGTTCACTGAGAGTCACATTGCTCACTATTATTCAAAATAAATACTGGTTAAGTGGATAAATTAATCTGGAATGAAATCAGGAATAAGACTCTGAGAATCTATTCAGATTTTATGACATACCAGAGGGGATGTGAATGTCTGATCTGATTCTCATCTGTTTCTCGGTAGAAGTCTCTTGAATCCAAGGACAAGGTAATGAAGAACTGTGTCTTCTTTCTCACTGTGGCCTGCACAATTCAGTTTGTATTCACAAATTCGCATATCTAGTGCTTCCTTAGGGTAGCCAATGTAATCATTGCTCACAGGAGCACAGAATATTACTTATTCACATTTCCGGTTTAACAATGCCTTCAAAAAAATCATAGAATTTTATTGGAGTGAAAGAACCTCAGCAATCATACTCTCACCACAGGAAATAACTACTTAATGTAACCAAATAAAAACTAATACATTGGTCTTTGTTGTAGGAAAGTACAATTTGACAATGGCTAACTGAGGTAAAAGCCGAATCATCCGTGCTCCATCCCTAATCCCTTCTAATCGTGTGAACTTGATGATAACAAGCAGTAATGAGAAGAGAATAGCTCTCTCTCATGGCCGTCCTCCAGTTCCTTCCTGTGATCTTGCCACCCATGGGACATAGAATTAGAATGCACGACCCATTCTTAATTGGAAAACTTAGTATTTTTTCTTTTATTTTCAATCCAAAGCTTATTCTATCCCTCTTTATTTGTCCATTTCTAAAAAAACACAATTTCACACTTTGTTGAGTCTTCATGCAAGTGAAATATGAGCAACCCAACCAAAACATGCTCTTTATTTTAATTGCTTATGCATTTCTCCATACAATGTGGATTTGACAGAGGAATTAAGAAAAACACTTGGAATATGTTTGGCTAATTTCACTAAATATGAGCTACATTTGAACCTACCTGAGCCATCGTATTTATTTCTTATCTATCAGACAATTTATCCAAACTCATTTCCTACTAGCAAGGGTAATTTCAGCATCGGATTTAGAAACCACCAAGGGGACCTTGAAGATATTGCTTAGTGGCAGAGAGCACACACAGCGTGTACCCAGGGCCTGGATTTAGTTTTCAGCCATCAAAGCAAAGAAGTTATCCCAGTGCTTATGTCCCAATGATCACATTTTATAATTTTGCAAAATTTAGCAAATATCACTAAGCTTTGACTTAGAAGATGATATCATGTCTCATTAAAAACAGCAGTTTTATATCCGATGACTTTTTCAGAATACATGGAAGGCATAGAGAATAGAGTTGAAAATGGCAGAAACAATGAGCCAAGCATAATGCTACATGCCTATAATCCCAGAACTGGGGAGGTTTAGGCAGAAGTATCACAATTTTCAGGCCAGCCTTGGCTATATGGGGAGCCTACCCAAGTTGACAGAAACCTAAGATGTCTTAGAAGATTGTCAAAAGAGTCTCAAACTCTTGAATTCAAGAAATATCATCCCTAAGATTTTCTTTCTTTCAGGTAGCATGTGGTCCTATTCCATAGCTGTAGATGGAGTTGAGATGGAGGAGTTGAGATCACAAGGTGTTATAGCATAGACTTAAATGCCCCTCTCAAAGCCTCAGGTGTTCAGAGGTAGGGACTTCAGAAGGTGATTTAACCATGGAGGTGCTGTACTTCTTAATAGGATTAGTCATTGAGTTCATAGCTGACTAGGCTATGAGGAGGTGGGTCTGGTCAGAAGAGGCGGGCCACTGGCATCGTGACCTCAAGGCTGTCTTCCCTCCTTCAATTCTTTCTCTCTTTGCTTTCGGCTGGATTAGATTTAGCATCTGTTCTCTGCCATACCCTTTCAGCATGGCATTTGTGCCTTGGAGCCAGTCAGCCATTAGAACAAATACAGTGAAACTGGGAAATAAGTAGATTTCTTTAAGTCATTGTGTCAACCATCTTGACTTAGCTATGGAAAAATGACTAATAGAGGAAAATTTTACCAGAGAATTGAAGTCATTGGTGTAATTATACCTCATATGTTCAGAAACATTTGAAAGTACTTTCAGGAAGAGTTTGTAAGGGTTTGAGGATGTGGGGTAAGAAGGCCTAAAATGGTCTAAGCAGTGACTAATAGTCAAGTTTTGATGGAGCTCAGAGCGCAGAATGATGATCAAATCTGGACAATAATTCCAGGCTCATGAGTTTCCAGTTGAAAACTAGGATTCTGTTTGAAACTGGATTAAAAGCCATCCACCTTTCCTTCTGGAAAATAATTCTATACAATTTTGCTATGTCCTAAGGCTTTGTGTGAAGTTGAATTTACAGATGGCAGAATAATCTTACAGAGAAAATTTTGAAGAAGTGTAATGTTAAGAATATAGCATGGATACTTTTGTCTGCTTTGAGCCATATTTATAATAAGAATTGAGAGCAAAAAAGCAGAGCCATTGTCCAAAGGGGCCAGGCCACTGCTAGAGTTGGCTACAGTGCCAACAGACTTGCCGTTATTCACATTGTGATTTTTTTCATGTGCACAAAGTATTAAGATTTGTGAGGACATCGCAGCTCCCAGCAAATTTCATTAGATGCCCAGTGAGGCAAGGCCACTGTGCTGCTAAGAGGGTGGTCCACGAAGCTGTGAGAGTGAAGCCAAAGGTGCAGTGAAGCCCCGAGGAAGTTGGGGGTGCCAGGGATTAAACTATTTTTGGTTGAATTTAAGTTCAAAATTGTTACGCCAAGAAAAAAAAAAAAGAGAGAGAGAACAGTCCTATTGTTTTCCCTCTAAATGATCACCTCCATTACCTAATTACTGCATGAGAGGGAGTTCATTTACTCAGGTCTAGGATAGCTTTCCTGTGGGTAGGGAGCTACCAATATCCATGAATATTTAGTAAAATAAAATCCATAGAGAGAATCCATTTCTAAGGCAATAGAGAAATCCACATGACTTCTGCCCTACATGAAGTCTGCCATGTAATTAGAAAAAAAAATGACTGTAAATAAATACAAAAAGAGTATTAATACACAGTGATATATGCACTCCCGTAGCAGCACAGTTTGTGATAGGTAAATCTTGTAACAACATAACTGATGAATGTATAAAGTGTGGATTTTTTATGCAATGGTGCACTACTCAGCCATAAAGAAGAAAAACTTGAGACATTTATAGCTGAATGGGTGCACCTAGAAACCACATTCTTCTAAGTGAAGTAAATCAGACACACATCTGTAAATATAGTATTTCCCTGGTGTGAGAAAGTATAAAAAAGGACCAAAATGTTAATAGATACTGTAAAATAGAAGGAAAAGTTCAAATGGGAAGGGGCAGTAAAGAACAGCAAGCGGGAAAGGAAGAAAAGCAAAAGGAAAAAAAATCAAGAAAAACAATTAGAAACAGATTCTGTAAATAAGGAAGGAGAGTTGAAGGAAGGGGAGGGGAATGGGAAAAATAAGAATTAAGCTATGTCACGTACAAGTACAAATGCTGTGTGGTGAATGTGATCATTATGTATATCTAGATTGTACCAATAAGCAATTAAAATTTAGACAATACAGCTCAATGGTCCTGGTTTGATTATTATGAGAGAATATCTATGAGATTAACACATATACTATTTATGGTCACAAATGTAGTACGAAAAAATAACCTGTCAACATTACTAGTAAAAAGGGCTAAAGGTGTAGGGAAAGTGGGAAGGTTAGGGGAAAGCTAATAAGGGAAAAGATAAAAATATGAGAAAATGAAAAAATGGAAATAAAGTGTTTGTAAACGGGGAGGGGAGGAGGGGGTGAAGGGAGGGCATGGACAAGGGGAAAAAATTTGAACCAAGACCTGACATGTAAAGGTACAAGATCCCAATAATGAATGTAACTGTACTGTATACCTAAAATGTACCAATAAACTCAATTAAAAAAACATTACTGGTAATATAAGCCTCTGGAAAGGGGGTACATCTCTATGAATATTCAGAAAAATAGTAAGATGGTAATCTTCATTAACAATGTAAGACTGATGTTGGTTCCTTTCATTCTACTGTATTTCAGTGCTTACATTTTTATAAGCTTAATCACTTCTTAAGTCTTAATGATACTACCTAACATAAGCATTGTAGTATTCATGTTATTTACTCAATTTAGTCCCCTTGTTTTCTAATGGCTTCTTGTTGATAGCAATCTTTGACATTTTTGGCTTGCTCAGCACTGCAGGCAAGTCCTTATTTTCTCAGTTTCCTCCTGTGTTTTTCTTCTGTGTCCAGGGCTCAAATTTCCCCCTTCTTTCTCTTAGAAGGACTCCAGTCATTGGTTTTGGTAGTTACTCAAATTCAGGATGCCCCACCCTGGGGGTTCTTTCCTTATTTACATCTGTAAAGACCATCATTCCACATAAGGTAACATTTTGAGATGTTAGCTGGATGTGAACTTTTGAAAAATATTACTGAAGTCCTTCCATCCCTAGAATCAGAAGTTCTGGGGTGGAACCTAGTTGCTTTGCTATAACAAATCATTCAGGTGATTCTGATGCACACTAAAGTTGGCAAGCCAGTGGTATACAGCAATGTTCTTGTCTTAGTTTATTTGTGATGCTGTAACAGAATACCCAGTCTGGGGAAATGACCAAGAACCAACACTCATTTCTCAATCTGGAGGCTGCAGTTTTTCAGGATCAAGGCATTGGCATCTAGTGATGGCTCTCTGCTGTATCTTCAGATGGGCAAGAGAGCAAATCCTTTTTCAGAAGCCCTTTATGCTGCATCTTGGATCCATTCATGAGGTTAAGAGACCCATTAATATCTACCTTCCTACCCAGGTAGATTGGTGGTTTTGCAACACATGGAATTTGGAAGAGAAAAAAATATTCCAACTATTACTTTGGACGATAAGAAGTACAAACTAAAGATATTGCTTTGTCTGTTAGTCCTCATGTAATTATCAATAAAATTTTTCATTCTCCTATCCTCATCTGAGTTTCAAATTATATTAACATCTTTGTGATGAGATAGCAAGCTATTGTACTATCCATTTACTGAAAAAAATTCTAAAAATTGAAAAGCCTATATGTGGGTAGGGAGTGCAGGTGACAGTCATGAAATGATGTGTAATATCGTACTAATTTCCTGTAAAGCAAGTATGAGCATAATTTAAGAATTTGACCATTTTGTCTCCTGAGTTTTTTCCCCCTTTTAGAGATATAGGGCGAGTACCTTTGGAATTGAAGTTGAAATCTTACCTGATATTCACCAGGGAGAAATGTATGCCTTTCCTAGAGTGAGAGTAATGAAATGTGTAACTAGAAAAAGCTTAAAATCATCGCAAAGTAGATGGAAAATTTAACTTAGGAAATTACATGAAGCCTGAAAATGTTCCAAGAATTTGAATAAACAAAATGTTTACATTTTTTCCCCCATAATCAAATACCGGATGTAAAGAAATGTTTTCCTCATTTATGTGTGCATACAGTTATTTCCACTGATAAAGTGTGTACCTCCTAATGTTAGACCAGACCACAGAAATGTGTTCTGGGATTGTCCTTGCCCCAAGATACGGAGGCAGCGGGCTCACGCTGCTTACTCCTCACGGTTCAGCTTCAGAATAAGAAACGCTACTTCTAATCTGAACCAGAGACTTCTATCTTCATGTTTAGATTTACTGTCAACATTCCAAACGAAATGATAATGTAATTCTTTGTATCTCTGAAAAAGAAATACCCATGTACATGGCCTAAGTTTGCTGTGAATAATTCTCCCCTCAGCAGTGGTATGAAATGGAAATGAACTAGCATGATAGGAAAATATGGAAAATGGAAAGTATGATTGTTTCTCCTTTCAGATTTTCCAATTTAGGATTGATATCGTGTGGATTAAATTTGTAATTTTTTTTAACCATGGTACAAGACTTTCTGTACTAAAATAGAAAATAATATAGCTAGAATTAGAACTTAATATTTACATTTGTATTTGTATTTTAATAAAATAAGACATTCTTTTAGCAATTTATTCAAAATTTTGTGTAAAATTTATTCTATCTAGGATTAAAAAACCTTATTTTATATTTACATCCCAATTTTGAAGCTATAAAAAAATATGTATATGTGAGTTATGGGAAATTGCCATATGAAAGATGTCTTTTTAAAGAGTGTTATTCCAAAATCATGTTTTTTTCTTTTTTAATATAAAATCTTTAGGAAAAAGCCAATGAAAAATTCAGAACAATCAGACAAGAACAAAATGAAGGAAAGGAAGAGATAAAGGGCAGGGGAAAGGAAAGGGAGAGATAAGAAAAGGATAATTGAATAGGCCTTGAATTCAAGGACTTTGAAAAATTGGAGAAATGTAATAAAGTGGAAATTTGAATTAAATAATAGAAAAGCAGAAAACTCATTTGAAACAAGTGTAGTCATATGTTAGTCCAAGTATGTTTTACTTTACAAATAAAAAAATTCAACCATATCAGGAAAAAATAAGAAAAAAATGACACAAAATAATAGGAAAAGAACCAAAACTACAGAGGAAATTAAAGAAAAAGATTTTAACTTTCTTTAAATCAGTTTGAAAGCTTAATAGAAGAGGTCCTGGGAATTTGCAAATTGCTAAAGTTAATGGATGAGCTAACCAAAAGTATGAGTAGAAGCCCTGCATAAGTAAAACTAACTAGATTCAAAAAGAAAACAATTTCCCTCAGCCAACAAGAAGAGTTTTTTTGATTGTTTGTTTGTTTTTTTTGGGGGGTATACTGGGGATCAAACTTTGGTCCTTGTGCTTGCAAGGCAGGCAGTGGAACCACTAAGCTAAATCCCTGGCCCAACAAGAGGTTTTAACAGGTGAATTTTCTCAGTATTTTAAGAAATTTATCACACTTGTGTTATGAAGACTTGTGCACAGCACTGAACAAAAGAGTTAAAAACCGTTTTAAAGTTCAGATGCCCAGATGCCTCTTTGCTGTCAAAACCCGACAAATCAGCATAAAGAGAACTAATTTAAATATGCTGATTTAAATATTGTTGGAAAGCTAGGAAGAAAACAAGAATAAAGATGAAAGTATAAATTTAAAATCTTTAATAAAATAGACTGACATAAATTAGACCATATTACAAAGGACTATTTTTCATATCCCTCAAAGAAACAATTTAAAGTAAGAAATACATTTATGATATAAAACATAATACATGTAGTTAATATAAATTTATTTACAAAAGTTATATTAATGGCCAGTAGGCATATGATAAAATTTAAAACATTATTTATTAAAAGTCCTTAACTTTTCATAAGGAACTAATTGATGGATATTTTCCATATAACATTTAATAGATATATTTATTGTATCTAGCAATTTCTAACAAAATTAATTTGTTGCAGTGCTATTCAATATAGATGAATATGTATATTTGAGTATGTGTGTGTGTATATATATATACAAACACATATGTATATGTATTTGTATAAAGCATATTTTTTGAAGAAGAGGAAAATTCTTAATGATGATGAGAACTTATAGTACAAGGAATAATCAGATATGTAAATTTTGAATCCATTAGAACTAGTAAATAAACCATCAGATCAGCTACAAAATTAATATAACCAGTGTTGATATTTACAGCCTCTTAGAAATACAGAGCTCATTAAAAGTAGCAGACATATGCAAATAAGTCAGAAATAAAAAATGATGTGAAAAGGCTGAGACATAAGAAAATATCTCAAATATTTATTGATTATAATCTGTTTGTTAGCTGTCCAGTTTAGAACTCAATGGTTTAACAAAGCAGTTCTTGGGTCTTTTGGTCAGTGGTTTGGACCATGCTTGGCCGGAACAGCTCATCTGTGCTCTATCTGAGGTTGGTCTTTCCTGGGGCTCCTTAAGATTTCTCTTCCTCCGGGAGGTTAGCTCACATTCCATGCATGGTGCAACCAGCCTTATAGTATGAGCCACAGGGCTATTTTAGGCTTACATTTAGAACTGCACTTCAAGCCACAAACCCAGCCTGGATAAAAGAATTTGAAAATCACCACATCTCTTTAACTAGGGGAGCTGCAAATAATTTATGACTATTTGTATTTTACTATATTTGTAAGAAGAGACAAATAAAATAAGTATTCTTATCTGTTAAAATGAATATTGCAAATATTTTAATTTCCTCTAAGTTTTTTTTCTCATTGAGATTATTGGTACTTTTTAGGTATACAATACAGTTACATTCACTATTGGGATCTTGTACCTCTACACGACAGGTCTTGGTTCTCATTTTTTTCCCCTTGTCCCTGCCCTCCCTTCAACCCCTCCTCCTCTCCCCATTTACAAAACCTTTATTTCCATTTTCTCACATTTTTTTCTTTTCCCTTATTTCCTTTTCCCTGCCCTTTCCACTTCCCCTACACCTTTAGCCCTTTCCTTCCTATTACATTTTGTCAATTATACCATTAGGATCTTATTTACAATTATAGTTTTTCACACCAGAGAAACGATTCGGTATTTACACATGTGTGACTTATTTCACTTAAGTGTATAACCTCAATATGCAGTTATGAATATAATTAAATAATGCCTGATTGGTGTTCATTAATACTTGAGTTGATTATAACCTCAACATTTATGTAAAGGTATAAATAAGATAATATAAAACTAATGACACAGTTCAATTTCTACAGATATTAAAATATATTACAAAAGTATAAATATAACTTACAATGTTGATACTTAAGTCAGCAGATATAAAAATTAAACTGAGGATTTCATAAAATATATTAAACAGATAAAGTCAACATTTTAAAAGCAAGAAATGAGTTGAAATTTTCAGTAAATAAATATATCCAGTAGTTGTTACTTGAAAAACTAATAAGCCAAGAAAATATAAATTAGAATACTATCACACTAATTCCTTCACACTTTTGAAATAAATCTGGAAAAAAGTATAGAGGAGTTTGTCTTACAGAAGGAAAACTTATATTCCTATGTTAAAAATCTAGAATTCAGAAAGAGAAAGTATAAATTCAATTATATAAAACTTTACATATATGGGAAAAGGAATTCCATGAGTAAGTCAAAATGTGAAAATCAAAAGAGAAATAAGAGCTGAGAATATGATACATATATATGCATAATTTTTAAATACTACATATACATGTATATGAATACAAAGGACTCATGTTTCTCGTTCCCAACTTTTGCTTAATATGTCAATTATCCTTTCCCATCTCCTTAAAGGTTGCTTAGTTCTGTGCTGTTTGCTGCCCTCATGTTATTTGGAGATGTGTCTTCACTTCAGTGCTTGCTGACACACATAGTTTCCATTTTCTATACCAGCAATTGTCTTCATTTGAACTACTTCTGAATTTTTATTTTCCAGAATGAAAGCTCGTGCCATAACAGGCAATCACACTGCAGACAGCCACTGTACTTTATATAAAGGACCAAAAGCAAAGAATCCCTGAGCGAAAATCTATAGAAGCCTGAGGGAAAGACATGTGGCTCTTAGGAATATTAGATCAGTGATGACCATCAGACAGGTTGGATGTAGATGTGCATGATGGTAAGGATTTAATATTGAATATTGTTAATTGTCTCAAATGACCACAATCCTGAGAGTCATATGGGATGAACCTGGTGAATATGCTACTAGTATTTGGATACCCAGAACCCTCCGTTCATGAATTACCTAGCTAGAGAAGACAGACGGCAAAATACAGATGAGCTGGCTTCATGGGACGCACATTCTGAGTGAGTAAAGTGAGATAGCAAAGAAATACAACTAAATTGCCTTTGGGGCCACATTACAGGACCTTGGCATCAGAAGACCTAAGTTTAAAGGAATCCTTAGTTACTAGCTGTGTGATCATTGATTAAAATGCTCTGACTCAGTATGTCTTCAATAAAACTGAGATACTGTCCATCAATTTTAAAATAATATAAAATACTGTAAAATTTCAAGGACTTTTACCAATTGGAGTCATTTGTGGTAATTTTAATGTTTTGCTGTATTTAATTCATTTTATCTGACTTACACGTATGTCAAACACATGCCAAGATGCAGAGCGTTACACGTACTGAACATTTGTTTCTGCATTTTTTTTCCATCTTAAGTTGTTCTTTATAAATATCTATTCATTGTTTAGAGGAATCTGCATAGAATCATGTAAAAGATTTTTATCTGATTGCCACAACCTTTTCATTTTATCAGGAGGGAATTAGTGCTTGCTTCATTGGTGATTTTATAGTTTATTTTGCTTTATGCATTCAGGGTTGTACTCAGCTGGTCTTTGGGAGAGCCTTGCTCCTTGCCTCAGTAAACGCAACCCTCACTTGTGGCGTTCTGTTACCGTACCACCTCCTAGGGCTGCATTTGAGAACCGTCTCAAGTGTGGCTCAGTCCCTACTTCATGGTGGCTTTGAAGCTGACCCAATATCTATTCTGCTACTTCCAAGGAAAGCAGGTTCCTGTTGCCAGGCAGTGGTTGGCAGAAACATTTTTCATGTTTATTTTTTTGAGCAAAGGTTCTTTAGCAAAGGTGCTTTCAGTTGTGTTTTCTGGTCTCTATCCTGATCTTTTGTGGAGAACACTTATTCTTAGTACCATCATGAGTCAAAGGATTGGCTGCTCTGCCTGGTTCTGAATCTGTAGCTCAGCAGGCTGATGGTTTCAACTCTGTGTTCTGTGTGGACTTCTGTTTTGCAGATATATTTATTTTGGCTATAATATGATTATCTCTCTTTACATTTCTATTTGTTCTATTATAATTATATATCTAGAGAAGAGGAACATGGATCAGTAAATTTTAATGACAGTTTAACTAGAAATGTTAGGACAATTCAGTGATGTGACTGTTGGAGACATTAGGATCTCAGAAGTAAAGATGGTACCCTGAAAAGGATACAATAGCGCCTAAGCAGGGAGTCTGATTTTTCCCTTATTTAATGAGAGTCATGTTAACCCTTGCAGTTTTGCTCTGTTTATACTAATGTGCACACCCAGTGTGAGAGATGTGGAGGCTGAGCTGATGTTCCGTCCTGTTATTGTTTGTCACTTCATCGCTTTGCCTCATCTGTTGGCCTCCAGGGAAGTCAGTTTGTTTGATCTTTGCAGTCTTTAAATTTACCATTTTTCAGTTGAATTTCCCCCTATTTGACTGTGACGGAATCAGATCAACCTTTTGCAGTGTGATGGATTGTTCTATATTCTGTCATAAAGAAGGCTGAAAAAGTGACAGGAAAATTGTCAACTTGTAGGCTTTTCCTAAGGATATGTTCACTCACTCCATGCTTTGTTTCTAAAAACTTCTTTGCTCTAAGTTATGAAGTGCCTGGAAAATCATTTAAGAGCACTTAATAATATTTTTGTCATCATTTCAATTGAATGGGTTATTTTAATTCTTTAATCCCAAGTGGGTAACATTGCGCTGTCATATTACCTCCAGGCACTGCCTCAGTACAGAGATAGGCTCCTCACAGTTGGGAACTTTCTGTAAGATAAAACCCCAAGATAGTTGTGGTGTGAAAAAAATAGCATGTTTTAAAAAATATTTCAGTGTTTTTTTTTCCCTCAGCTACAGTGGACCCTTGAGTTATGACTGGCCTGACATCTGAACAACTTGAGTTATGACCAGAATTTTAGTTTTAACTTACAACCAAAGTCTTGAGTTATGACCCAAATGCTTGCCCCTTGTGCTCCAGCTGGCCTCTCAGATACAGACTTAACACTTCAAGGGTTCTGGAAGGAACATTATAGCCTTCTTTCCTGTGTGGGGTTGAGAAATCCTGGGCCAATGTCTCTCTCTCTCTCTCAGGACACTGAGATCTTCCTGGAAGAAAGTGTGGCCTAAATTATGCAGATGAGAGATTTTGAAGGCTGTGTAGAGAAGCCTGAGCCTTCAACTGACCAACTAGAGTTGCAACCAGCCCTTGCAAATGAATTGAGTTCATTAAGACAAGGGTCCACTCTTTTATGAAAGCAAGGAAGATGTATAGATTTATAATTGTTTATTGTATTAAAATGATCTGGAAGAGTTTAGAAATTATTATTACAACATGCATACCTAAACATAAATAGAATATGTAAAACATTTACATAAAAGACATAAAAAGATTTACAGGCTTGGGGTAGATAGCTCAGAGGTAGAGCACTACCTAGCATGCATAAGACCCTGGGTTCAATTCCAAGCACTGAAAAAATAAATATGTGTATACACACACACACACACACACACACACACACACATGCACACACATACACACACATCCCCTTCCATCCATCCCTCTCCAAGGTGCACTTTTATTTTTAACTACCAATCTGAAAAAAAAATTACTTTTCAATTATGTAAGTGGTAGAAAAATCAATGTATAGGTGAACAGTGATTAAAAATATCTGTTAATATGAAGGACTATCAATTCAACTTTTTTTCATGCAAGTAATAGCAAAGGTAAGTTCATCGGGAAAGGAGAATTTAAGAGAATAGTCAACAAGTTTTGCAACTCTGGTTTCATTTTGCTTCTGGAGAGATGCCCCAGTGAGAGATTCTCTGGCAAATGCAGTCGGTATGCCATTGCTTACAGGGAGGACAGAGGAATTTTCCCATCTCACTTCCAACCAGTCATACTTGTGCCTCCACAGATGAACTCAGGAATTTGTGTCTGTCTCATTTCTGAAATAACCTCTTACTTCAGTAAGGAAAAAAATGTTCCAAAGCAGGACCAATCTATTGTATAAAAAAAAACAGGCTAACTTCCATTTTCTCTTAGTTTGACAACTGACTATGAAGGATTCTATCTTGGAAGGCACCACCCTCAAAAAGCTATCTAGAGGAAAGAGGTTCCCTCTAACAGAAAGATGGTCTGGGCCCATAGCTAGTAAGTTGTCATCGCAATCATTTTTGGTGAGGCATCATTCATACAGTCAACTCGAAACAGTAATAACTACCTACTAATAAGGGAGGGCTTTTGAATTCCTCTCAAAGTTTTCCTTGACAGAAAGCATATGAGCCTCTTGGTAGTTATCTTAATTACTTTTCTCATTGCTGAGACAAAATACATGACACCCAAAGTTAAAGAAGGACTGGTTTATTTCAGGTCACTGTTCATAGAGCTTTCAGTTCATAGCTGGCTCCAAGCAGGGCAGCATAGCAAAGGAGCATCACAGTTTATGACATGGCAGGCAGAAGGCCACAAGAAGCAAGTCACAAAGCACCAACAAGCCTGACATCTTTCTGTCCCTTTATATCCCATCCTACCTAGCTACCTACCTTTAGGGTGGTTCCTCTCCCAACTATGCTAAATCAATGAATGGACTAATCCACACACCCTTAATGCCAGACTTATACCCTTACACACACACATGCACTAGGTCCAACCAAGTCTGGCCTTTCACCATGTACTGGGCATTTCTAGGAGGCACTAAATATATATTTCATGGCTTTATGCTGTTTACAATCTTTCAAAGAAGACAAATATACTAGGAAACTAATACATTGTTGCAAACCTTTACTGGAAGGTGGACAATCTCATGAAAAATTATCTGATGACACGTTACCAGACATGGTGAACTTATGGCATATGTGTGGCAGAGGGTTGTTTGACATCACTGAAAGCTTTAAAAGGTTCACCATCACTATTCTAGGCATTCAATAAATACTTGTGGACTTCATGGATGACTAGGAAGAGCTGAACAATGGCTTCTTTGTTGGCTTGAAATATTTTAAGGTGTTTGTTTGTTTGTGTTTTGAGACAGGGTCTCACTGTGTAGTTGAGACTGACCTGGAATTCATAGTGATCCCCCTGCCTCAGCCTCCCAAATGCTGGGATTACAGGCATGTGCCACTACACCGGATTTAAAATATTTTAAGGTTTAGGAAGACTGCTGTGAGAAGAGGTTACATCCCAGTGAGCAATTCAGGGGTCAGACTTGAGCTTGCCAATCAGCTGGCTTTTAGAGAAGTCACTCTGGGAGAACGGCCTAGCCTTCCCAAGGGGGTACCCGAGAACTTAAGGAACTCTTACTAGTCTCAACTTTGTAAAAGTGTCTATCACATTGTCATACTGGAAACCCCAAGCCTGTCTTCCTTCTGTCCCTTTTTATTGCATTGGCCTCCATACCTATTGATCAGTCCCATCCACACCCAGGGTGGGGTTTTGTTATCCACACCCAGAACTATGCTAAACCTTTTTAGTCATCCCACACCCTAAGTCCTGGTATCACATACTCTAGATCCAGCCACCTCCAAAAAGCCCCACCTATGAGCCCTTGAGGCTTTGGGACACATTTAGATATAAGCTGTAACAGGTGTTAAACTTTCTAGGCGATGCTTTGTGGTTAATAGTTTGGTTTTTTTCTTCAGTGTTTTTGTTTTTCATTTAAATAATGCTATTTTTTAATTACATATATTGGTGCATTTGAAGTATACAGCATAATGACATTCATCATTGGAAATTTGCGCCTTTACATAATCCTTTCTTGGCTCTTCTCTCTTCCCCGTTCCCCTGCCCTCCCTCCTTCACCCCTCCCTATCTATAAAGACTTTGTTTCCATTTTTCTTTTTCTCATGTTAATTCCATTCTCATCTCTATTTTCCCCTACCCCTCCCACTTTCCCTTCTGCTTTGCACCTTTTCTTCAAATCATCTGTCATACCTTTTAATCCTTATCTGCACTGTCAGTTTCTCACACTAGAGGAAACTATTGGGTATTTATATGTGTCCCCGTTTATTTCACTTAAAGAGTATCACTTCACTGTGCATCCATTTGGCTATAAATGTCTCTAATTTCTCATTCTTTATGGCTGAGTAGTACTCCATTTCATTTTTTTTTTAAGCTTTGAGTTTATTGGTGCATTTTAGGGATACAGTACAGTTACATTCATTATTGGGATCTTGTACCTCTACATGACAAGTCTTGGTTCTCATTTTTTCCCCTTGTCCCTGCCCTCACTTTATTTTGTTTATCCAGTCTCCTGTTGATGAGCAATTGGGCTGCTTCCAAGTTTTAGCTATCATGGATTGTGCTGCTATGAACATGGGTGCACATATATTATCATTGTAGTGTGATTCTAACAGTACCCCACAGGGGGATAACAGGGTCAAAAGCAACCTCCAATCCTAGCTCTTTGAGGGATCTCCACACTGATTTCCACAGTGGTTGCACCAGTCTACACTCCCACCAGCAGTGGAGCAGGGTTCCTATTTCCCCACAGCCCTGCCTGCATTTGTTATTGCTTGATTTCATGGTAGCAGCCATTCTTTCTGGGGTGAGGTGGAATCTCAGTGTTGTTTTCATTTGCATCTCTCAAACGACTAGAGATGTGGAACATTTTTTTCATATTTTTGCTTACTCTTTCTCCTTTTTTCTCTGAGAACTGACTTCATTTTCAGATGCTCATTTTTGGATTGGGTCTTTCAATTTGGGAAGTCTGATTTTTCTTAAGTTCTTTATATATTCTAGATAGCAGACCTTTGAGGAACAGCTGGTGAAAAGTTTTTCCCACCTTGTGGGTTGTCTCTTCACAGTGTTGGTTGTTTCTCTTGCTCTGCAGAAGCTTTTCAATAAGAAGAGATCCCACTTACTGATTGCGCTAGTTCATGGGCTACTGAGGTTTTGTTCACCAGCACAAGTGTTTTTGTTGTTGCTGTTGTTTTTGTTTTTCCTATTAGTTTAAGCTGTCCTTTGTACTCTTCCTGAGCCAGGATCTATTTCTTGCTAGTTCTTCGTGAAGTATTTGTTAGCCTGGTAGTGAGTGGGCACTTTGTGAGCATTTTGTAATATTTTGCAGTCTTGGTCTTAGGCAAACTTCATGTCTAAAGGTGTCGTGTGTGTGTGCGTGCACGCAGATATATGCACACACACACACATATATATGTATGTGTGTGTATATATATATATATATATATGTATATATAAAATGTCCCCCCCATGGCTCTAAGTAAAGAGCCCTTCCTGATCATCCCCTAGATTTAAAGGGAGTTTTCCAGTTTCCTTCACGGCTGCAGTGGTGTTTCACAGGTACCTCCTGCTCTGCCTGTTTAGAGCCCGCCCACTGCCCCGTTAGGTTTGTTTCCTATAGCGAGGTCAAGAGCTATGGTTCCCAGATTAATTTATCCTATATCTACTATTCTTGTATTATGACTCTCTGAGTCTTTTCTGGGAATTATAGGGGAAAAGAGCCCAAAAGTGGGTGTGAACACTCTCTCCCCAGATATGCAGCCTTCAGAGAATTTCCCCTTTTCCAGTGCTCAGTCTCTGTCTTTCCCCAAGTTATCCAGATCTCACGTGGATACTTCGTGTCTGTGCAGAGCTGCATATTGTGGGTAAGACAGAATTTGTCTCCTCTGCCTGTGGGTACCAGACCTTCTTACTCTGGGACAGTTTCTTGCTTTGCAAATTCAGTGTGTTCAGGGTTTCAGTTTGCCTGATTTTTTTCCTGAAAGTTTAGAAACAGTGTTTTTTGTTGTTTGTTTCTTTTTGTTTTTTCTAGCTTGCTATGTTATCTAGTGGAACCAAAGTCATTCCTTCAACCTCTTTCTCTATATATGCTTTTAAAAGGTATTTTACAAGACCTAGCTAGGAACAAAATTTAAATTCATGATAAAATAACATTAAATTTGAATATTTATACCTTAAAGTGTTTTCCTAACAAATATTTAGAGTGCAGTAATTACAAAAATATTTGTTAAGGGTCATGGGTTCAAGTGCTTAATGTGAGCCTGGCACGGTGGCACATGCCTGTAATCCCAGCACTCAGGAGGCTGAGGCAGGAGGATCACTGTGAGTTCGAGACCAGCCTGGGCTACATAGTGAGTCCCAGATCAGCCTTAAATACATAGTGAGACCCTGTCTCAAAAAAAAAAAAAAAAAAAGTGTGTAATGTGCAAAACATCTAGCTTGTGTTACTGATTTGGGGCAGGGGTGATAAAACTATGCTATGCACACCACAGCAGGGTATTTATATCATTGGAAGCTTTAAACCGTCTGCATCACTGATTTAGGGTGCTGATTGGTAGTTTACTGACATACAAGAAAAATGATCTGTAATGAATGAGGAAAAGCTTCAAGTTTCCACCTTAAAAGTTCGCCTGGATCCCTATATGTGCGCATACTATTTCTATTCCCAATTTGACACAATTTGTATGAAATATTTCATTGTTGTACCCCAGACTGTTCTGCCTCAAATAAATACTGGATTTCCCAAATGTAAAAATATTTTTCTCTGTTCAAAGAGATTTTGTAAGATTCCAGTTATCTACTCTTTAAGCAAACAAAATATCTTTTTCTTTAGATAATTTCAGTTGAGGGGAGGGAAATTGAAGAGACATTTTAAAATTTTAAATTAGTTTTAATAAATCCAATATTGATGGTGTTCTCATTTGGGGCTCCCAACATTTGAAAGATCAGATATCATTGATTTCTTTGACAAATCTCATTTTTAATTTTTTGCTGAGAACTTTTATGTATTTGTTTTTGATCCTCATATGTGAAATTGAGCAAAAGAAATAAGTTGATAAACACATATGAGACTTAATGATGTTTTAGCTTTTCAAAATATACTCATGTGGTTCAATCTAATGCTCATAGTATTAGTTAACTTCAAAGTAAAATATTAAATTATGGGGATACATATCATTCATTGCATAAACATTTTCAATAATCACCTAAATTAAATAACACTAGAATAATAGAAATTTCCCGTGTCTCCCAGTAAATTCCCATTTTTTCAAAGTAACTTATATTGAGGCTTATGCACTATCTATTACTTTTCATTTTGTGTCTTTTACTAAACATTACATCCATCATGATATAGCCATGCTATTGTGGGTAGCAAAATTTTTCATTTTTATCAGTGTATTCCATTTACAAACAAAATTTGTCCATTCTATCTTTGATAAGTAACTACATTGTTACCAGCAGTCAGTATTATGAATAAAATAGCCATCAACACTGGTGTATGAAAATTACAGAAAATGTGAATGTGCTCCACGTATGCTGGAAAATCGTGTGTGTTTAGTTTTCATAGTTATTGATAAAAATTTGCCAGGGTACTGATTGTAGTACTAATACTTGCAATCCTAATATACCATGTCCAAAATTATTTTCTACTCTCATATTATCAGTAGTTTTAAAAAGTTCACTGTGAAAAAGAATATATATATAATTTTTCCCTCTCATTTTAATTTCCCTAATGTTAATAATATGAATATTTTGTATTCCTTATTTATAATCCTGTCTTTTGAATGTTTAAGTTCTGCTGATTTTCAGTTCTAAAATTTTTAGAATATTACTTTTAGTTTCCCGGTGAAATTGTCTTTTTCTAAACATATTAAAAAATTATTTTAGGGCTGGGGATTTAGCTCAGTGGTTTGGTGGCCTGCCTTGCAAGCACAAAGCCCCGAGTTCAATCCC
>NW_022900941.1:12588309-12734729 GCF_012274545.1 Fukomys damarensis | reverse complement strand
TCACTTCTACGTGTTTGCTGAAATACCCATTAATTTTTCACTCGATACTAGATTTTTCATGCCTTGAGCAATGCCATTTTATTTTTTCAGAGAGGGTTTAATTTTATTCCTGAAGTAGATAGTATACAATTAAATTCTCTTGCAATAGTGATTGTTGTGTTTCTGGTTTTAATGCTTGCTTTATCATGTTTATATTTGGTATTGCTAAAATCTTATTAAATATTTTAACTGATACATAAAACATTACAATTACACTAATGGTTTACCATTTAAGGTTGTATGTATGCAGTGAATAAAATTTACATTAAAATATTTTCTTCTCAGGCCTGGGATTTAGCTCAGTGGTTCTGTCACTTGCGTCACAAGCACAAGGAACTGAGTTTGATCCCTGGTACAGTTTTTGAAATATACTGCATACTATCATTATTTATAGTTACCTTCTTGTGCAGTAGCACATCAGAACAACTTACTGTGATCTATCTGTGAATATAGTCATTGAATAAGATTTTCTCATCTATCACCCTGGCTCCCTCAGCTGCTGACAACCAACCTTCCTAGACATGTGCATATTTACAAGACTGAAACATGAAGAAATAGAAAACATATAAAATAACCTATAATGAGACTCAGTCAGCAAGAACAGACTAGATGGCCTCATTGTTAAATTCTATCAAGTGTTTAAAAACAAAAAACAAAACAAAGTATTTTTAAGTCATTCCAAACAACCAACCAACCAAAGGGCAAGAAACTCTTTCAAAGTTCATTCTGTAATGTCAGCATTACCCTAATACCAAAGAACATAACAAAGAAAACTACAGACCAGTAGCTTTGATTGACACAGACGTAGAAATGCTCAGCAAAGCACTAGAAAAAGGAATCCAACTGCACACTAAAAATATCATTCGTGTGCTCAAGAGAAGTTCCTCCTAGGGATGCAAGTGTTGTTCAGTACAAATAAGTAGATGTGACACATTGCATTCACAGTATCAAAGTAAAAATAATGTCCCCTCAATGAAAGTAGAAAAATATTGATAAAATTCAACATTTCTTTTGTTAAATGTGCTGAACAAATTATGTGCAGTAGTGTACTTCAATGCAATAAAATCACATGCAACAAACCTAGAGCTAATATACTAAATGTGGAAAAGCTGATAGCATTCTGTCTAAGATCTTGAACAAAAGAAAGATGCCCATTGTGAGCACTTTTTTAAAAATGTTACTTGAAATCCTGGTCGGGGCATCAGATAAGAGAAATAAAGGTGTGTAAATTAGAAAAGAGGGAGTCAAAATGTCCTTATTTTCAGATGCAAGGGTGTCACGTAAATAGAAAATGCAAAACATGACCCCAAGAAAGTATTAGAACTAAGGAATGGATTCAACAGTTTCAGGATTCAGAATCAACATACAAAAATCAATAGCTTTGCTGAATGGCAATACCAAATTAGCAGAAAAACAAATCAGGAAATACCTATTCATGATAGCTTTTAAAAAACCAAAAACCTAGGAATAAATTCCATGAAAGAAGTGAAAGTTCTCTACAGTAAAAAATTATAAAACATGCATGACAAAAATCAAAGAGAACACATACACTGAAAGACATCCTCTGTTTTTGGATTGGAAGAATCATGTTGTTAAGATGTCCCTAAAGCCTAAACTAATGTACAGGTTTAATGCAATCCCTGTAATATACCAAAGGCAATCTTCCAGAACTGTTAAAAGAATGCTAAAATTTTTATACATGCACAAAATATCCTCATCAGCCTAAGCAATCTTGAACAAAAGTAACAAATCAGAAAGCAGTGCACTACTTTAAATTATACTGCACAACTGTAGTAATGATCAAACCAGCATTGTATTGACATTCAGGCAAACACAGGAACAGAACAGACTAGGGAGCACAGAGGCCAATCCATGCATGCTTAGACATGACAGTTTAGATCTCAAGTGTACCCAGGTTAGCTCCATTGCCCATCTTCAGGCTGCCATAGCTTGTGTTAAAGTTTATATCTAGATGTTCCTCCAAAGCCTCATGCTCTCATAGATGTGATGACAGGGGCATGGTGACAATAGTGTTGGGAGGTGAAGCCTGGGTGGAAAAAGTGGGTCACTGTGGGCAGCCTGGAGAAGGTGTACCTATCGCCCTCCTGACTTGATTGCCCTCTTTGTCCCACCAGGCCATGAGCAAGCCTCCTCTGCTGTGCCGCTCTTCCTGCCTTCAAGCCACGTGACACTGGACTGAAACCTCTACAAACTGTGAGCCAAAATATTTTTGTCTGTTCCTTTACGGGTATTGTGTCTCAGCAAAGAGAAAGGAACTAAGACGACTTCCATTTCTCCACATAATGTGGAAAGTAGATTTTCCTAAGCAAAAGACAAACTGTTCCTTAATTCACTGAACAGGTTGAAAAGTATTCATTGAAAAGATGGCCCTGGTGGCAGCTCTTGTAAGATTAATGTATTTACGTGGAAAGAAGAAAGTGTGAAATGTCTTCTAGCTGTTGGTACAGCAGTCACAGAGCCACAGTAACGGGAGATGCATGGTGTTTAGGAGGATGGCGTCTCATCAGTCACCTGGGTAGGCGTGACCTTTCTCCCTCACCACAGTGAGCCAGTGGTAGGGAAGTGACACAGAGGGGACTGGAACAAACTAATGAAAGGTTCCTATCAGCATTTTTGCTTTGATACTGGTTACTTGATAATTATTATTCCTATAAATTGCCCTAGGAACATAAAAGAATGAGATCAGATTACTAAGCAAATAATTTCAAGAACAGCAATGACACAATCACAAAATACACTTTCAGGAGTAACGTGTCATTCTTCATATTCAAAGCAATTCTTTAAATAACATAAAAGCAATCAGTTGACAAAAATGAGTAGAATATAGGTTCGTGTTTTCATTTGACAGAAAAGATGTGACTCTGAATGTCAAGTACACATTGCAAAGAAAATGTAAATCAAATGTGTTATCCTAGCAGTTTTTACTTGATATCTTTTATCTTAGCCTGTGTATTTTCTTTGCTTTCACTGTCTGTTCCTAGCCAAGAGATATTGCTACAGAATTTTCATTCTCGGCAATCAATTTTGCTTGGAACTTCAAAGAGCCTATGGACATCATCCACCCATTAGGACTAAGGCTAAGTGTTATTAAAGGTTTGTGTGGACAGGTGTATGAGTTAATTTCTTCCACTCTTGGCTGTAGAATGTATTTAGAGAGGACAATTTGAATGCTAAAAAGAACTCCACAGTGGTGCTCCTTGATAGAAGAGCCTTATGGTGTTGAAACTTTCAGTTGATAACAGTGAATAAAACACAATGTGAAGTGTCATAGTGAGTGTATGCATGCTTCAGGAAGGGTGAGATTAGTTTTTCTTACACTTGGGGAGTGCTCTGATAACTTGTAAAGAGAAACGTATTTGTGCCTGTTGTGAGCATGCACACGTGCATACATAAGTACGTGTATGTTGAACAGCTTGTAACAGATATGTAAAACCTGGGTTGAGGAACAGCCCATTAAAAGGGAAATAATGACTATTTTCTGACCACAATAGGATAAGAGATACTGAATTTACTCACCATCATAATATACCCCAAACTGGACAACATATCAAAACAATAGTTTTCAGGCTTGACTTTAAAAATGCAGAAAATGATACCGAGACAGAAGTGAGCTGAAGATTTTCTGGTCCATTATATTCAGGCTGAAGCCTAGGCACGAGGGTCTGAAAGAGTTCAGAGGGGTTTTGTTTTGACGGCACAGTGCAGAGTCTGGATGGGGCAAGGCAGGTAGAGTTTAGAGCAGAAGGGAGAGCAGCAGAGGATCACTTCATCAGAGCATGCATGGGAAAAGATTACTAAAGGTGGAGAAAGAATCACCCAAAAGCTTTAGAAGGAATAATCAATCATTGAGGTGATTTACACAACATAAATTTAATATTTTCATTGTGCACAATCCTATGACATTTACGATATTCACAATGGTCCACAGACACCATTTACATCTTGTTCCAAAGTATTTCCATCGCCTTGAGAGAAAACCCTTTTCTCTTTAAATGCTTCTCCAGTTCTCTCTGTTCTGCCTGGTCTCTTTCTGTCAGTCTCTGGCAACTACCAACATATTCCCTGCTCTACGAATTTCCCTAATTTGGATATTTCATATAAACGGAACCTTTAGGATATGGCCTTTTGTGTTTGGCTTCTTCTGATTGCCATGGTAGTTTTGACCATCCTCCTACCTCATATCATGTAGCTGTGCTCTTTCTCTTCCTTAGGGTTAAGTCATATTCATTGTATATTGCTGCCAAGTTTTGCTAATCTCTTCATCTGTAGACACATTTGGGATGTTTCTACTTAGTCCTGTTATGAATGTGTGAGTAGAGGTCCCTAGTTTAATTACCCTTTTAAAATACCTATCAGTATATTAGGAGTTGAATTGCTGTCTTATAAAGGAAGTCTATGTTTTACACACTGAGGTGGCAGAGAATTGATACTTACAGTGACTAAAGAATTACACATCTTCACCAGGAACCTATGAGGGTTTCAATTTATCCATAATCCTGTTAGCACTTATTTTCCTTCTTTCTTTTTTAATAGCTATCCTACTGGGTGTGAAGTTGTTCCCCTTAATGATTTTAATTTACATTTCTTTTATAACTGCTGATGTTAAATATTTTTTCCACGTGCATTTTTCTGTTCATATAACTTCCTTGGAAAAATGTTTCTTAGACTTTTCCCCATCTTAATTGTCTAGTCTTTTGTTTTTGAATTTTAAGAGGATTTTTTCTTCTTCCTTTTTAAAATAATCTTGGTACTAGTACTAGACTCATATCAATATATGATATATGTGTTTACTCTTTTTGATGGCTATGCTTTTACATTCTTGCTAACATCCTTTTATGCACAAAAGTTTTTAGTGTTAAGTAAAATTTATCTTTCCTTTTGTTGTTCATGATTTTACAGGCATATCTAAATGCCAAATCTATTATAAGGATTTATCCCAATATTTTCTTCTAAGAATTTTATGATGGTTCAGCTTAGGTTTACATTATTGATCCATTTTGAGTCAATTTTTGTAAGGGGGGTAATTGTTAAACCTTAAAATGGAAGGAAATAGTCCATGTTCTCAGTGATTAGAGTGTAAAAGCTCATGAATTGTGAAATGCAGAATAAATATTTTGGATGTATATTCAGTGTGATTAAAATTAGTCCTACACCAAAGCCTGTTTATGCCCTGCTCTGTAGAGGTTTAAATAAATCTGGAGAGAATCAAACTATTTCCACATAGTTAAATTGTATCATAGAATAAAGTATATTTAAAGAACAACAAGCTCTTGTTATCTCAACAAAACAAAATTCCTAAAATCTAACATTCAAACAAAAAATTACCAGTCACCAAAAGAATATTTGACTATAATTAAAAGTCAGTGAATATAGATTACAGACATATTTTTAAAAATTTGAGACATTTGTAGGAAAATTGATGCACTCTAAGACCATAATGCTAAGAAAAATAAAACATAGAGATTAAACATTGCATGGTTTCTCTTCATTAAGAAACCCAAAATTTAAATAAAGATAAAAATAACAGATCAATAATATGAAACAGACTTTGTGAATTATTTGAGATGAACCCAGCTAGCGTTCCCAAAGATTGCCTAGTTACAGCCTGTTATTCCTTCCCAGAGAGGACAACTGTCAATTAAATAGCCCTTTCTCACTGCTCTTGCCAAGCCAGCAGTTCAGTGAAATTGTGGTTGCCCTGGAGCCCTACATTGATTTGAACCAATCTTAGGCCTCCATTTGGACCAATCAGTAGGTCTAAACTTTAAACAATTACAGGCTTAAACTTGGGCCAATCACAGGTCTCCATTCCCCTGACACTTCTTGAGTTACTGTCCTAGGGTTCCTGGTTCCCTGTGGTGTACTGCTCCCTGGGCTGCTGCATGGGTCCTATTAAAAGTGAAGCCTAGAAGGGCCAGGGATTTATCTCAGTATTACTGTGCCTGCCTCATAAATGCAAGGGCCTGAATTTGATCCCCATTTCCAAAATAAATAAATAAATAAATAAATTCATTAAAGCCTTGCTTTAGTGATTTTGTAAATTATCTCATGATTTGTTTTGTCTGGTAGTGTGGGCTTTGGAAGGTCTTGTAAATCTATACAGGATTAGTATGGACAGAGCAGTCACTTTAAAAAAAAAAGAGCAATACATGTGAGAAGGTCTTAGCCTGGAAGAACTCCAGAGAAGCTAATGAAAATTAGCAACATTAACTGGCATCCAGCAGCAGTAGTGAGACCAGCCCCCAACAGCTCCTGGTGACATCTGCCATAAGCTGATGTTGAATGGTGGTGATCAGAAATAGCAGAGACCAAAATCTGGCTTTGATCGCTGGTAGCATCTGATTGCATCAGGGTTGCAAGCAGAGCTGTATTTTGCTGCTTCACAATTTCTATCTGAATCATGTAAAAGAACCATGCACTGATGGCAATACATAGATGGTAAAAACCACATCCACACAATTCTCATTTAGGAATAGTATTTTAGATGTCCCAGTTTTCACTAGCATGTTCTATTGGTATTAAAGAAACAAGATAAGTATTATTTGTTTTCAAATAAGACTTACAGAGATACTTGTTTCAGGAATCAATGGAAACATAAAACAATGTGGATCACAAAAATATTCAGAAAGAAGTTTTCAAGGTGATACAGGAAATTAAAGCAATGTATTAGAATTTGAGGACAGAAAGATATTATTGAGGAGAGTATAATTGATGGCTTTGAGATACATAGCAGACACCCCATGAGAAAATTGTATACTAAAGAAGTAGTGTAGGTACCTTCTCTGACAAGAGCAAATATAATAACAGGACATGCATGTTTTGAAAAGTGAGAGTTCTGAATTTTCTATAGTAGGTCAGCTAAGACATACTCAATTCTACTTATAAATTCTACTGTACATAAAATATTAGAGAAAAGATTTATATCATTTTTATATCTATTTATATTAAAATAAAGATTAAGCAATTTTCTGGGTAACACATCTAATACATGTCATTGCTAGAATTGCAATTCAATATTTTCTGCTTCCAGTGCTAATATATTGTTGACAGCACTGCCCCTGGGCTGCTGAGGAGTGCTGCTGATCCCCACCACCCTCTGCCTCTGGGTGCTGGAGTGAACAACAGAAAGAGGGTCTCTCTCAGGCTCCTCAGTGAAAATTGAAGCCAAGTGGAAAAATGAAGAAAATCTCTGCAATAAAGGCACACCAGACCACCATAGTTGTTAAATTGGAGGGATCACCACCTCCCATCAGAACCTGCACTATCTTCAAGGGAAGGGTAGCTGGAACCTGCAGTAGAATCTTGCAGAATTCAACCCTACAGGAGCATCAGGTAGCTCAACTTGGGCCTTACAGCCAGAAATCAAGCTTAATCTCAGAGGTCGACTGCTGGCTTGCTGAGATGAATTGACTTAGATCTGAGACTAATTGACTTTTTTAGATCTGCTGCCCACACTGTATATTGTGACAACAGAGATGCACATATTTTAAAATTAAATTTAATTAATTAATTTATTTATTTATTTATTTTGGTTTTTTGAGACAGGGTCTCACTATGTAGTTGAAACTGACCTGGAACTCGCTATGTAGCCCAGGCTGCTCTTGAACTCACAGTGATCCTCCTGCCTCAGCCTCTTGAGTGCTGATTATAGGCATGCACCACCACACCCAGCTATTTATTTCTCTCTCTGTCTCTCTCTCTCTCTCTCTCTCTCTGTCTCTCTCTCGCTCTCTCTCTCTCTCACACACACACACACACACACACACACTCGCATTTGATCACTCCCTTGCTCTCTCCAACCTTGTTCTTCATCTCCCTTTTTCTTCCTGTTCCTACACCAATTCAGATTTCTTTTTCCTTTCTTTCTCTTTTCCTCTCTTTTTTCCTTCTCTCAATTGTCATTAGTTTTAAAGTAAATTGAATACAGTTTCTAGCTTCCCTGTTGCTGTTAAGTTATTCTGTTCTTGTCTTCATTCTTTTGTTCTGTCTTTTCCCTTTGTCTTCAACAGTTTCCTAGAGTTTGCATGATCTTCTTATGTCCTTTGGACTCACTTCTAACCTTTCCCTATCCTTCTACCTATTTTATCCTTCCATCCCGAACTCCTTCTAAGTCCCAATCCTGAGGGGTAAAATTGCTGCATTGAAGACATTATTCACAGTAAACATATTTTGGGCTGGTAGTTCACTTTGATTTAATTCACAGTTAAGGGTAATAGATTAATAACTACCACAAACTGTCACTTTCTAACCTGTACTTGATACTATTGTTGCTACTTACTATATCATGGGCTAAGTTGTTTTGGTTGATCTAATCAGTTGTCCTTCCTGGTATACTAAAAATGACATTGTGTAAGAGTCATTAGAGGCTCAAAAGCTAAAGACCAGCTATATCTGGAAGGTACTTATGAGAAGCAATCATTGCATAAGGGTTCTAAATACAAGCAGCAAAAATACTCACAATAAGCAATATTGAAATATCAATCCAGGAATTAAACAAAAAACAGCAGCACCAACAAAATAGAAATGAGAAGACACTAAAGTAAGGCACAAACCCAGATTTTGAGCTCACCAAAGGCAAATTCTTGGAGAAATTAGGTGGAAAAGTCTGATAATCAACCACCTGGACACCCTGAACTGATAGCAAAGGAAGTAACAGAACAGATGAATGAGGCTCTAGAAAAATACAAAACTGAAATAATTTTCCAGATAACTACAGAGATGGTGAGCACAATGAAAGAAATGATTAGAGACTCTAGAACAGAAACAGATAAAAAAAAATACATAAGCTCAGACCAGAATATCAGATATAGAAGACAGGGTGGTGGTTAATGAGTGTGAAAAGAGGGAAATTAGTAAGGGACCTTCAGAAGTTGATCCAATAGCTCTTAAATAATGCAAAGAAGAATATAATAATAGGAGTCCACAAAATGCAGGAGAAAGTATAAATGACATAAAAATTCACAGAATTAATGACAGAAAACTTCCTAACCTGATCAAAAGAATTTGAAATACAGATAAGTGAGGCTTATAGGATGCCAACTAGCCATGATCAAAAAAATCTATAGGTAGACATGTAATAATCAAGATCCTGGAAACCCAGCAGAAGAACAAAATACTACAAATAGTTGGATAAAAGAAACAAATCACATATAAAAGAATGCCCATCAGAATCACAGCAGACTTTTCAATACAAACCCTCAAGTCAAGGAGAGCCTGGAGTATGAGGTATTTCAAGCCCTAAAAGAAAATAACTTCCAACCTAGGCTGATGTATCCTGCAAAACTCTCTTTCAAAATGGATGGGGAAATAAGATAGTTCCATGATAAAGAACACCCGAGAAACTTCGTGAGTATAAAATCAGCACCCCAAAACAATTCTAAGCCATACCCTACTAAAAAACAAGGTCACAACTTCATGACACCCATAAAGCAAATCTATCGGGCAAGGCAAGAAATTAAAGGAGTGGGTAAAAGAGCCAGCAACAGGAAAATAGCATGACAAGGATATGTCAATACATGTCTGCTATAACCATCAATGTTTATTGTCTCAATTCATCAATCAAAAGAAACAGAATTGCAGAATGGATTAAGAAGCAAAATCCAACAGTACGCTGTGTACTACAAACACATTTAGTTCAAAAATGCATAGACTGAAGGTAAGAGGATGGAAAACAGTTCTCTATGCAACAAGGAACCCAGAAAAAAGCAGGGGTATCTATCTTATTTGTAGACAAGGTAGATTTCTAACCAAAATTAATTGAGACAAAGAAGTTCACTACATCCTTGTAAAGAGACCAATCCAAGAAGAAGAGATGAAAATCATAAACATATATGCACCAAATGCTAGTGCTCCCAACTATGTAAAATAAATATTATTGGACATAAAAAACCAAATAAGCACTAATATATTTGTAGTGGAAGACCTCAATACTACATTGTTACAAATAGGTCATCTAAACACAAAATAAAAAATGAAATAATAGAACCAAACCAAACTTTTGAACAAATTGACTTAATAGAGACCTACAAACTGTTCCACGCCACAAAATCAGAATATACATTCTTTTTGGCAACACATAGGTCATTCTTCAAACTAGACCATGTGGTAGCTCATGGAACATACTTAAGTGAATACGAAGGAATTGAAGTTATCCCCTGTATACTATCAGATCATAGTGCAATAAAATTGCATATTGATTGAGCTCAATAGCATAAGAAACTGCAAAAATCCCATAAACACATGGAAATTGAATAACAATCTCCTGAGCAACTAATGGGTCACAGAGGAAATTAAAGAAAAAGTTAAACACTTCTTACAATTAAGTGATAATTCCAATAAAACATATAAGAATCTCTGTGACAAAATGAAAGCAGTGCTATGAGGGAAATTCAAAGCAGTGAAGGCCCACACTAGCATAACAGAGCAAGCTCAAATAATCTAATGCTGAATCTAAAGTTTCTAGAAAAAGAAGAGCAATACAAACTGAAAACTCATACAAGGGAGGAAATTATGAAGATCAGAGCAGAAATCAATGCAATGGAGATGAAGAGGATGTTACAAAAAATAAATGAAGAGTTGCTTTTTGGAGAGAATAAAATTGAAAAAAACTTAGCCAACCTTATCAATAAGAAATGGCTCAAATCCATGAAATTAGGAACGAAAATGGAAAAGTCACAACAGATCCAGCAGAAATCCAGAGGATCATCAATACCTACTTCGAAAACATGTACTCTAATAAAATGGAAAACACAGAAGAAATGGACATATTCCTGGATATTTATGAATTATGAAATTTGAACAAAGATATAAAAATTCTCACCACCCCAGTTACAATTAATGAGATTGAAAATGTAATAAAAAATTTACCAAGAAAAAAAGCCCAAGTCCTGATGACTTCAGTGCTGAATTCTACAAGACATATAGAGAAGAATTATTTCCACTACTCATTAAACTTTTCAGTGAAATTGAAAGGGAAGTAATATTTCCAAATTCATTCTTACAGCAAGTGTTACTTTGATTCCAAAACCAGGGAAAGTCCCAGCCAAAAAAAAGAAGTACAGGCCAATCTCCCTAATGAATATAGATGCAAAAATCCTCAACAAGATACTGGAAAATATACAGAGGGTCATCAAGAAGCTTGTACACCCTGACCAAGTTAAATTTATTCCAGGGATGCAAGGATGGTTCTACATACATAAATCAATAAATGCAATACACTATATTAACAGAGTCAAGGACAGAAACAGTATAATCATCTCAATAGAGGCAGAAAAAAAATTCGACAAAATTCAATACCCATTCATGTAGGATAGAAACCCTGCAGAAAATGGGAATAAAAATCTTTATCTCAACCTGACTAAGGTTAACAGCCTTAAAACTAACAGCCAAAATTCTAAGTGGTCAAAAACTGAAAACATGCGCACTCATATCAGGAACTTGACAAAGATGTCCATTATCACCACTCCTGTTCAATATAGTTCTAGAAACATTTGTCACAGCATTTAGACAAGAGAAAGAAATAAAAGGAATAAAGATAGGAAAGGAAGAATTTAGTATTTGTCAGTATTTGCTGATATGATACTCTACATGAAGACCCCAAAAACTCTGCTGAAAGACATCTAGACTTAATTGTCAGATTCAGTAAGTAGCTGGATATAAAGGAAACACTCAAAAATCAAAAGCCATCTTGTACACAACAGAATCACAGAGAGAAATTAGGGAAACAATCCCTTTCACAGTAGCACCCCCAAAAATGAAATATCTAGGAATCAATCTAATGAGAAAAGCAAAAGATCTCTACCTTTAAAACTTGAGCACTCTGAAAAAGGAGATCAAAGAGGATAAAGTAAAATGAAAAGATGTCCCTTGTTCCTGGGTAGGAAGAATCAACATAGTGAAAATGGCCATACTTCCAAAAGTGCTATATAGATTTAATACAATCCCAATTGAAATCCCAACAGTATATTTCACAGAACTTGAGAAAACAATCCAAAAATTCATTTGGAACGAGAAGAGATCTAGAATATCAAAAGCAATTCTAAACAACAGAGACATGGCAGGGGATATCACAATCCCCAACTTCAAACTATACTACAAAGCCATTGTGATAAAAGCAGCATGGTACTGGCAGAGTAACAGATCTGAGGATCAATTTAATAGATAAGATGCAGAAACAACTGCAGACATACTTAACCGCTTATCTTTGAGAAAAAAGCTGGCCATCCTCACTGGAAGAAAGATAATCTCTTTAATAAATCATGTTGGAAAAACTAGATTTCAACCTGCCATTTCAGCCTATTTTTTTTACCATGCACTAAACTAAAATTGAAGTGGTTTGAAGATCTAAACATTAAAACAGAAAGACTAAATTTGCATGAAGATAAGTTAGATAGTCTTGAAGACATCAGCAGAGGAAAGGACTTTATAACCAAAGCATTTGTAGCATGGAAGTTATCCCAAAGAATCAATAACTAGGATTTCAAGTTATTATAACCTTCTGCACTGCAAAAGAAACCACCAACAGGACTAAGAGAGAATTTAGAAGATGGAAAAAAATTATGAGCTGTTCCTCAGACAAAAGGTCTACTATCTAGAATATATAGATAATTTTAAAAAGTTAGACACCCCATATTTAAAGAGTCAATTCAAAAATGGGCATCAGAAATGAACAGACATTTCTCAGACAAACAAAAGCAGCAAGTGAACATATGAAAAAATGTTCAATGTCACAGGTCATTCATGAGATGAAAATGAAAACAACATTGAGATTCCACCTCACTGGAGGAAGAATGGCTGCTATCAATAAATCAACCAATAACAAACGTTGGCAGGGTTGTGGGAGAAAGGAACCCTTCTTCATTGTAGGTGGGAGTGCAGACTGGTGCAACCACTGTGGAAATCAAAATGGAGGTACATTGAACTGAACAAGTAGGACTAGAGATTCCATTTGACCCAGCTATTCCTCTACTTGGAATCCTCCCAAAAGAATTAAAAAGTATTATACCACAGCAATATGTGCACACCCATGTTTATAGTGGCACAGTTTCTAATAGCTAAAACTTGGAAACAGCCCAAGTGACCATCAACTGGAGTCTGGAAAAAGAAAATGTTTTTGTTTTAATAAAATGAATACTAATCAGCCAGAAAGAATGAGAAATTAGAGACATATATAGATAAATGGATGCATACTGAGGATTAACTCAAGCGAAATAAGTAGAACACACATATATAAATACTAAATAGTTTCTCTGGTATGAGAAACTTAAAGTGTAAATATGAATTAAAATGAATAATTGATAATGTGAAATAGGAAGACAAGGTACTGAGGTGTAGGGGAATTGGGATGGATAGAGGAAAAGAAAGAAAAAGGAAAAAATTGAGATGAATAAATAGTAACAGCTTTGGCAAATAGGAGATGTGGAGGGGTTTAACTGAGGGCAGAGGAATGGGGAGAAAATAACCAAGATACATCATGTAAAGTTACAAGTTCCCAATGATGAATGTAAATGTATTGTGTACCTAAAATATACCAATTAATAATTTTAGAGAAAATAACTGTCAAAGAATATATTTTTAATGAATTTAATTATCTTATAAGCCTTGATTGTAAATTCATGAATGGAGTAGCATCTAACTCATCTATGAAATACAACAAGGTTCTGCTGTAAGTGACCAAACAATTTATTTCCATAATGAAGCTTGAGTAGGAAACAAGGAAAAAAGAGATTGATTAAAATCAAGTTATTTCAGGATTTTTTTCTTCATAGGGCTAAAGCAATAGTGTTTTTAGCATACTCTTTTAGGTGTCTGGTCCCCTTAGGGTTGGTTGCAGTGAATCCCTTGATTGTTAGCACATGCTCCTCTTTCTAAGTCTAGTTTAATTCATTGGCAACCAGTGTAATTCCATTGTTACTTGTGCTGATTTGTTGGAACCTAGTGCAAGCACTTCATCTAAAACAATGGCTAAGCAGTTCAATCCCTTGTATGAAACAACAAAACAGAAGAGAAGACAATAAAACAACAGCTATGAAAGAACTTGAAGGGTAAGGGAAAGGTAATAAGGGAAGAGAAAAAAAATATGACAAAATGAAAAAATGGAAATAAATTGTGGGAGGGGAGGAGGGGGTGAAGAGAAGGCACGGACAGGGGGAAAAGATGAGAACCAAGACCTGTCCTGTAAAGGTACAGGATCCCAATGATGAATGTAACTGTACCGTATACCTAAAATGTACCAATAAACCCAATAAAAGGAAAAAAAAGAAAAAAATCTTGAACTTGACATGAATTATGAAAGAACTTGAGAAGTAAGATGGGGCAGGCTTTTTGACATCATCCAGGGAAAAGTTTTATAACATAGATAGTAGCTAGTGATGTATAAATGATTAGGCTTGATGGTTATTTACAAGAAACAATGAGGAGGAAAAACATGGGATTTATAGAAATGTCACAGCAAATCACTTAAACAAGTTGCTAAAAGTAATAAAAGAAATTTGAAATGAGAAAATGTACAATGAAATGGAATATTTGGTTTAATGTTAACTTCTACCTTCTGACTACCCTGAAAGGTGCAACACATGGCTGGTTTTTCGTAACATAAAACTAATGTCAACGCAGATTTGTAATATCAGAATAACTTTCTCAAATGGGTTGGTAAGGATTAATTTTTTCCCCATATCAAAACAAGTGTGATCCTGAATTGTCAGGAAGCTTGTTAAAGCAGTCACTGGATACAATTCTCAGGGTTTCTGACATAGTAAGTCTGCAGTGGTGCCTAAGAATGTGCATTTCTAACAGGACTCTTGATACTGCTGCTTGTCCTGAGATATCAGCTTCTGCAACAACAGGTCTGCCCAAAATAATTTTGATGCTATCTTCCCATAAAGGCGGAAATCAGATGTACTGATCTATAATCACAGTTCTTCACCTGTGTGTCCATGGGAGAACAGCATAATCTAGTAAGGTCCATTTTCTTTCTATCCAAAATGTGAGTATTACACTAAGTGACCTTTAACATTATCTCCAGCTTCTGAGTTCTTGATTTTTCTTATTTCATATGTCTATAGCTCTCCCTTGGAGACTTACTATTATTTGATTTGAGACCAATTCATTGATCCATACATTTGTAGAAGATTTACTGAGATTTATTTCTGGTTGGGCATTAAGTTGTAAAATGAAATTACTCCCACTTTCTAAGACCTATATTATGTGAAACAGGTCCCCAATCTTACATACATCAGCACTGCTTTGTTAAAATTAAACACAAATGGACCTGTCCTGGGAGATTCTGATTAGACCTAAATAAAATCCTGTTATCTGTACTCTTAAACAGTGGTGGAACTGATTCTACTAAACAGCTAGTATTAGGAATTAGTGATGTATTGAAAGAGGTAGTCATGGAAAAGATGACATCATGATGCAACATGCTGGGTGCATAGGAAGAAATCCACACTATGTGAGGGAGCCTAGAGAAACTCGGGAGACAAGGCTCTATGTGAGAATAGTCCAAATAGCTTATAGTGGTCCGCTTATTTCAAAATTGTTTTTGTATTAGTGCAGGTTTGCAGTACATAGTGATTCCATTCATCACGGTGAATTGATGTATGTACCTGATACATCCTATATCTCTCTCCCTCCGTGTCCCTCCTGTCCCCTCACTTTCTCTCCATCTCCTGATAACCTTTCCACTTGCAAGTGATCTATCTCCCTATTTTCTATTATCCATCTTTAATGCATCCAAGGTGTCTTTGTTTCTGAAATCTTTTATTTCTTCTGTAAGTGAATTCAGAGGAGGAAGAAGGGGGCCACTCAGTGTTATAGTTCTGTTTTGCTACAATCTATCAGTTAGTGTTTCATTATTATAAAAGACAATTTTGCATGTCCCTTCTTTTCTGTTCAAAACCATGTATTTTCATCTTGTAAACTTCTCCTTAATCAAATAATCACTTTCAGTGTCATGTTCCTGAATATGATCTTGACTCATAAGTAAATTTAAAAACAAGAGAATTCAGTTAAGGAAACACTTTCCTGTGAGAGCTGTGCTGAGAAATCTAAAGCCCAAAAGGATGATGTCAATTGAAATGCAAATGTTTCAATTCAAATGGGCAAAGAGTTATTCCCTCATTTACTCTTTTAAAAAATGTAGTGTACTCTAACAGAGCTCTCTGTGATTATGCTTTTCCAGAGTGATTAATATCTCTGATAGAACATTCTGTGTGCAACATTCAAAGAGCTAAGCAGCTTCTAAGAGTAATGCAATTTTGTTCAGCATGATTTTCTCCTATTAAAAAACAAACGTTATGCTATCTAGTTAAGTCTTTGAATGTTTTAATGCAGAGTAGTATATTTTTATGTTATCCTTGTCTTTATAAAACAGCCCCATATGTCTAGCTTGTGAAGAAGGAATGATTTCACATGAGATTGGAAACTAGCACTGACTCTGAGGGGAAAAATAAAGGAAAATGAGGGAAAAACCCCTCAATTTTCTAGTTAGAATTTCCAATGGAAATTTGGTTTCTTATAGTAAGAATATCATAGGTAAATTATTACATGAGTGCAAAACAACTATTATTATTATGATTATCATCATTGCAAACAGCCCCTTATTTTTTTTTTTATTCTCAAGACTTGCTGTCTGTTCTTTTAATTTAGCTATCATAACAACGAAGGGGAAGATAAAATATTGTACTTGTTTTAAAAATAAAGAGAACAACATCAGGTCATTAAACTTCTTTACTCAATGTTAGGAATATGACGAAGAGGAATAATTCCAATTTAAGTCTCCTATTTATAACTTCAGACTTTTTTTTTTAAGCTCTAGCAAATCTCGCAATACAGGGAATGTTCTTTATTTGTGGTGCAGCATGGTAAAATTAAACTACATTTGCAAGTAGTTATGAATAAAAATGCACATGCTTTTGTGAACAGGCTAAAGGCAGTATTCACCATAGCTGTGAGAGAACTGCTTTTAGTGAGAAGGTGAGCCTGGACACTGTAACCAGAGAGAAGTTTGCTATTCCTAGACTCCCTCAAGAGTCTATGCTGAGCAGACTCCTGCATAGCCCTATTCCAAGAACAACCATTAAGGCAGTTATTTGAAGTTTCAGATGTGAAATGATTTTAAATATATTATCCAGGTTAAGTAACAGGAAAATCCCAGAAGATTCCTCTTGGTTCCTCTGATGCTCTCTTTCACAGGTAATATCAGCAGACTCCTCCCACCAGAGCAGGATGTCCCCTTGTAGGGGAGTCCCTCCTAGTCTCTTGTCACTTACGTATCCATGTTTTCAATGCAATTTAGCCCTCACACTATATTAATATGTGTGCGAGTCTGCTGACTTCCATGAGCATTTATGTGTAAATAATGCATCTGCTCTGGCATGTCTGTTGTATTTTTGACAGGCTAATGAAGAATTTTCTCTAGTACCACCAAAATTTGCCTTTATATACTCTTCTTGCTAGCTCACTGCTGAGCTTCAGATTTGCTTGAGAAACCAGACTACTTCTAAGAGAGTGAAATTTGTTGGCCTTATTATTGAAGATTTGAAACAGAAAGTGTCTCTAAGATCACTTGTGAAGTACAGGAAAGCAGAAAAATACTATAAAAAGTCTGCAATAGCTCTGTGTCATTTCTTTATGCTTAATAAAGTGAGCGTTGATTTACAATGTTAAAACCAGCTTTATTTTCATATAATTTTCTCAATAAAATATTCTTTCTATCGTTTGAAGTTCCCGAAACTTTGAACATTTTTTCTTAGTCCAGATTGTAAGAGACTGCTCTTGTTCACTTTGCTGTCCTTAACTTCTTTGTGGCAGTCCAGCCATCACAACACAAACATGCCTGAGTTGGGGAGTGAGGATTGAGAAAGGACAGCACACTCAATAGTGTGGAGACAAGAGGTCTGATTTATTTTACACAAACAGCTCTCTTTAAAGGCACACCAACAGGAAGCATCAAGCAACTATTTGTATGCAAAGACCGGATTTTCTGACTCTTACAGAGAAGATCAGATCTTTGGCTATTTCTTTGAGTTCCTCCCATCACAGGGTCAAATAACAAACAAATTTAACAAAGTCCTTGAGCCAGGTGTGGTGGTGCACGCCTATAATCCCAGCACTGTGAGTTCAAGACAAACTGGATTACACAGTGAGCTCCAGGTCAATCTCATCTGCATAGCTGAGACCCTGTCTCAGAAAAACCAAATAAACAGACAGAGTCCTTGAAAAGGAACAAATGTTACATAGATTGTATCAATGCCTTAATGGTAGAAGAACTAATTTTTCCAATGTCAAATGCCAGCGGGCTATGGCCGGCTCCCACACTTCTTACAGAGAATGTTTGGCTGCAGTGTATGTAGCTGCATGGCATGTTCTTTCATATGACACACATGTACTGAGGGTGTCACGCCCCAGGTACTTGGTCCAAACCCTAGGGACCCAATTTATATTCCAGTGAGATCTTGTATTCTGGTGAGAAGAGACAGATAAGCAAAGAATGGCTACCTACACCTCATAAAATGCAAAACCCTGTGAAGAAAGACAGTAAGAAATTAAAGAAATATGGATTGCATGCATGTGTTGCAGTTTTACATAGGGTTGTTAGGCACTATATTCACTGAGCAAATATTAGAAACAGAGAGGGAATCAGCCTATGTATAACTATGTGAAAACTATACTTAAATGTTTTAAATTCTAGAATCTAATTAATCTCATGTTTCCTATGTAAATCTGTCTCTCAGTCCCTATTTTCTAAATGAATACATTTTTATTAAGATACTGTAATTACTGAACACTTTAATAGAGTTTTATATTTCATAGAAAAATTAGGCTTCCTTTTTTCACATCTCAAATTTTTTCTTTTTTGTATGTGCAAATTCATTCACATTCTTCAAGAAATTTTTGATTTGGTCCTTAATCTTTCTGGTTACTTGCACATCAATATTCATAAATAAATTTTAATTTTCTGTCCTGTACTTGACTAATACTGGTTTCAGGATTGTTGTACACTGATGGCATGTGTTAAGATGCAATTCATGTTTTCATGCTCTAAAAAATTAATTTATTGTAAGACTAAGTTCTTAATCAAGGATGGTAGAAATTTTTCCTAATCATCTTTTCTCAGTGTCTCTTAATGCAGTATATCCTGGCTTACAACTTTAATTTCTAAAGTAAATTTTAGATTATTCAGATTGGCATTTATTCAGACTTTTCAGTCATATTGTTTTAGAAATTTATCACTAATTATTATTATTGTTATTTATTATTATTTTTTTACTGAGAATTGAGCTCGGTTTTTTGCACTTGCAAGGCAGGCAGCAGAACCCACTGAGCTAAATCCTTGGCCCTGTCACTGCAATTTTTATGAAATTTGATATGAAAGGCTTATGCAGATTACTAAAAATTTTATAAATTCTTCTGCATCCTTACATTGTACCTTTTCTCATTTTTAATTAGGCTCATTTGGATTTTCTTTGTTCTCGTTACTTTCCAAGTTCATTTTATTTGCAAAATAGTAATTTAATTTTATCGATGAACTTTTCTGTGTTGGTGTTTGTTAATTTGTGTGCATTGTTTAAATTTTTTTAAACAATCATCCTCCGCCATTTTAATTATAATAAACTGAATTGTTGATACAACTAGTAGATTAATATATTAAAATATATATGCATTTCGGTGACTTATTTCCCACTTCCCTACTTCCACTTCTGTTGGTGGTTGGAATCTGATCTGTTTTATTATACCTTTCTCCTTAAAGTAAAAATTTATCTAAACACATATACTTGAAAAACTTTAATAATAAGAATCTCTACAAAAATTCTTTGTACCTTCCATTTTTAAAAACCTTAACTTTCTCTTGTCTAAAGATAGAGCTAAAATTTGTTATTCACAAACACACGTGCACACGCGCACACACACACAGATTTTACTGGTGCTTTCCTGTGCTTGGTAGTCATCTGTTTCATCTTAAATACATTGCATCTCATATCTATTTCATATCTATTTTTCAGTTGGCATAGTTGTCTTTCTTTTTTTCAATATATGGACACTTGATTTTGTTAATATGTAAAGCTATTGCAGAGTTTACGTAGAACTTTTGAAGTTGCCTTTGCATTGTAGAGATTTTTTCCAAGTCTGTTAATATCTGTTCACTTGATAGAAAACTTGGTATAAAAATAATTTTCCCCAATAGGCTTCCTTCCCCATCAATGTTACCGTGATTTTCCACTTTCTTCTTAAGTTCTGTATTTATCTGTGTCCATGAGGCCTCCTCCCTTGTCTACATTGACTCTTGTGGTTTCCTAATATTCATCAAATGAGACTGACTGTCTTGTCAAATGCAAAAGGGAGCCAGAGAAACTGTGCATGTGACAAAAACATACAGCAAATGATGATATAAGAGTCTACAGACATTCTCCTTAAAGTGTGTAATTCATCTTAGTATATGGAAAAATAAATATATATTAGTATGTGAAGTATTTTTCCTCATAGCAATTTTACATTAATATTTCATTAAGTCTCTAGGGTTTTATTAATATGCAACATATCATTTGCAAAGAGGTATATTTTTGTCTCTGTTCTAACATCCATACCAACTATTTCATTTTCTTTTTCTATCACATTTTTTGGACTAATAATTCTTATTACATTTAGTTACCATTAATTCTTATAACATTAAAAAATTTTAAATATATAAAGTGAGTATCCTGTGATGTATTCATAAGGTTTCTTCATCTGTATTAGACACTATATTTGTGACTTTGTTCTCACTAAACAACTATTTCATTTTTGGGATAAATCCACTGTTGTCCTGATATACTATTGTTCTGACACTTTATTAGATTGCCTTTGTTTAGTACTTGGTAATTCTACAATCGGATTCATAAGTACTTTATTGTGTTGGTGAAGAAGAGGGGAATGTCTCTCACCTGAAACAGTAGGAAATGGATGAACACCTGACACCTGAACTAGGCCGATGTTTATGATGATCGGTATGGTTTAAGTCACATGGATGCCCATGTGGGGTAAAAGAACCCTGCCCACCTGTGCGACCAGGCAAGGAACACTCATGGGAGTAGAATGAATCCTCAAGGCCTGGAGAAGCAGGCTTTATAATAATCTAGACGGCGGGGACACCCTGGTTCCCTTGAGACTGTGTGACTGGTTTGTTGGAAAGGTGCCCGAGTTGGCAAGAAGGTCGTACCCTTGAGATTGAAGATTGCCTGGGATGCAGACGGCATAGCAGAGAAGGAAGCTGGTTGAATAAGGAGATTTCCTGTTGAGTCAGAGCAGCATACCTGGGAGAGTGAGTGCACTCGTGTTTGGGGTTTGGGGCACTGTGAGGCGAAAAGAACAAAGGCAACACTGAAAATTTCAGATTTTATAATAAGAGATTAGTTTACTTTTTATAGTAATTTTAGCATAATTTGATAAAAATGTTTTCAAAGCTTATGCATTGGAGAGATTTCCAACTTTACCCTTTTTACTTAGAATATGAAAATATTCCTAAAATTACAATATTTTTCCAGAACATAAAATATTAAATTTCTATGAAATTTAAAACAATTTGTTTACTAGTAGAATTCAACTAGAAAACCATTTGTTTCAGATAACTTACTGAGTAAAATTACAATCATTTACTTTGATCCCTAGTACCAAATAATAATAATAATAATAATAATAATAATAATAATAATAATAATAAAATTACAATCATTTACAAAATGAAATGTTCTAATCTTGTGTTTTTAAGATAGTTTAAATCTTACATAGAAATAATTTTTTCTCATTTTTTGCTATTGACTTGCAGTGGGTATTTTTAAATTTTTATTTCCCTTATTGTTGGTTATAATCATGGGTATGAATTTATTACTAATAATCTTGTTTTTATTCCTCTTTAATTAGACTTACTAGGTCTTTTCCATTTTGTTAATTTTTATAGTTATTTGTTTTATTTCCCTAATTTCAATATTTTCAGTTATAATATTTTGTTGTGACTATATTGTTCATTTTGTAATGATTTAAGAAAAGTTTTAAGTTGATTTATTTTTTAGTCTGTGAGAGATTTAATTTTACATAAGGTTTTAACTTGAAAAAGTCCTATGAAAGTGATTCAGTACTTCATCTTTATAATATTATCCTATATCAGATTGAGTCCCCTTCTGTTCTTTAGTCTGGATCTATCGAGGTGATCATATATTTATCCTACAAAATGTGAATTAAAATGACTACTGTGTGTGTGTGTGTGTTGGAGTCTGAACTCTAGAACATTCACCCTACCACAGAGCTACATCATTTAAATCCTTAGTATTTTTCTCTTCTTCTTATTTTGAGCAGGGTTTTGCTAAGTCGTGCATGCTGATCTCATACTTTTGATTTCCTGCTTCAGCTTCCTGAGTAGCTGGGATTATTGGCCTGTACCATACAACACTACGTACCCTGTCACCATTATTTATTTTTAAAACATTGAAAGCTGACATAAACCTCTCCTGGTCATAATAGTTTATATTGTAGGATTTGCTTTGTGATCTCTAATGAGTGTGAAGCAGAACCTGATAAACACACAATTGACTTCCATGTCTTAAGGTTCTGTGATCATGGGTTCAACTGATCGCAGTTCCCTGATACTCAGAAAAAAAATTTGCATCTGTAGTGGAAACATAAAGACTTTTTCTTAATATTCTTCTCTAACCAGTACAGCCCAATAACTATTAATGCTGCGTTTATTTGCACCAGTAATCTAGAGGTGACTTAAAATATATGGGAGGACATACCTAATTTATGCATAAGTGCCATGCCGTTTTATATAAGGCATTTAAACATCTGTGGATTTTGGATCTGTGGAAACTCCTTGAACCAATCCCCATCAGGAAAACTATATACTTTTAAGAAATTGCAGTTGTTGATACCGTTTTTGCTTGTTACTGGAGTCTTCATCTACCAGATACAAAGTTTCTTTGGGGTGAAGATTGTGTTTAGACATTTTTATTTGGTATCTTTCCATATTTTAGTGTTAGAAAAGAAAAACAAGTAGTACTAATGGCTTGGCTAATTTTTTGTGTGCATTTTAATTTAACATTCTGACTTGCTATTAACAAATTTCGTTCATTGTATACTTTTTCTTAATACCTAGTGGTCTTCTATATTTTCCATCAAATAAACATGGTATATTAAAGTATCTCATATAAGAACAAAATCAAAAACATATCTGGCAACTGAGTTTAGAGGTTCTGTTCATTAGAAAGATTCTTTGTTTCGCTTGAATTAATTAGCAGTAACATTTATTACAGGAAAATCAAATGTTTTATAATTCTAGAGTATTTCTGAGATCTAAGGAATTTCTCTAGAGCCTTTTCTACCCAGATTTGATGTTTCCTCCAGGTTGATTTTTTTCACAAATAGAGGAAATTTTCTGACAAGAATACACATTGATGAAATTAGAGACAAAAATTACTCTTAAAACTACTTAATGAAGGCTGGGGATTTAGCTCAGTGGTTCGGTGGCCTGCCTTACAAGTGCAAGGATCCAAGTTCAATCCCCGGTACCAAAAAAAAAAACAACAACAACAACAAAAAAAAACAAACAAAAACTACTTAATGAGCAGGTGGTGGATATTATATAATAATCTAAATATATTTACTTCCTTAATAAGCATTTAATATAGGTTTAATAAGGTAGTCTGAATAGTTACACATGTTAAAGCATGTATTACTCTGGATACCTAGAACAAAGGTATTCAGACTGTAAAATATGCCTAACTTCTTGCTGTCACCAAAATGATAGATTTCTTGTACTCAGGAAACTCCATGTGTCATTGATTGTCTCATTTCTTTATAATTCATAGTAGTATGTAGGTATCTTTTATTATGAAAGCCAGATGGTGATCAAGGGCACATGATTTTACTTAAATGCAATTTCTTATTTGGAAATATCACAAAACTACCCGACATCTGCAAACATATTGAGTAATTTAAAATAGCTACCGCAAGGAAACTTTGAAGAAGTAAATGATCATAGATGTCTTTAAATCATTTATGTCTAAAAGGGATATATACCTACTCTATCTCCATCATATAGTAGAACCTCAAATTTATATTTTCAGTTTCCACGTACTTTGCAACTTGGTGATGAACAATGGAGGTTGGTTGCCATATAGCTTTCTACAGATTGACCAATTATTCTATTTGTTTATATTTGTGGTTGTAAAAGAACCAAGTTGGTGGTGTTTTCAGATAGAGTTTATCTGAGAATAACATGAGTCAGGTTGGCTGTGTTAGGATGCTTTGCTTCCAAAACCCTCCACTAGTGGGTAACTAGTCGCTGAAGGGGAGATTGAATGTATGAATTGTTTCTCAAATCTTCCTAGCATTTTTATGCTTTGACTGGAAACAAGACTAGTTTCATGAAGTGATCACAACACAATGAAAACTCTTTTTTTTTTTGACAGTAAAAAGATAGTTTAAGCACCTTAAGGAAGAATTTTACCATTTCATCCTTTCTAGTTCTTAATACAGTAGATTGCTGAGAGATGCAGTTAATTGGCAGAATGATTGCAAGTCTTTATTGCTCTTATTTATCTAACATCTGTCTGGGTCCCAGAAACTGCAATTTGGATAGCTATCCTACAAATTTTTAGGAGCCACCATATAAGAATATTGTAACATATTTGGGAGCTAGATCAAAGTAGGCATCATGATTCTTCTTTCAATGAAGAGACAGATGAGAACAAGAAGTGAGAACTATTTAGAGCTGGCCGAAAGACAACAATGATACAGATTTCTGCCATCAAAGAAGATTTCAGCAGATGGTGTTCATCTTTTCTCTTGGGACTTTATTCAGAAGCATCTTTCTAAACCCTTTGTAATGACAGGACAGGGGTCAGGACACTGCAATCTCTTGTGTATTCTTCAAACTAGTTACCTTTATTTCCACTTGTTTTTCTTTATCTTTTCTGGTTAAATTATATTTTGTGTAAAAGGCCAATTAATATTTCATGCAACATTTCAAGTTTTGTTCAATTTTTTAAGACTCTGTTCTTTTTTTTTAAACATAAAGACAATTCTTTTCAGAAGTTACTAAAAAGCAGTCATTAGCCAGAAAGTGGCATGTTTTTCATGAATATTGTATGGTACTTCAGCCTCTATTCCTAATTGTAAAATATGAACATACATTTAGGCATTTGAAAATAAATGTACCAGTTGTACTATGAAGTACATGGACACACTATGAGCAGGGAATAAATGGAGAAGAGAGTGATAATAAACTAAATACCAGGATTCGAAAGCAATCAGCTTCGGATAGGGACATCTGGAACTAGAAATTAAAGGGTGAATATCCACTGTAGTTACCATGATGAATGGGAAAAGCATATCCAAAACAAAAATCTTAAGGCAAATATTATTTTCCTTTGGTAAATTAAAAGAAAAGAAATTTGATTGATACTTTCTATAAAAGAAGCTTCATCTTTTTCTTTTCTGCGTTTGCTTTTGTCACTTGGTTTGGTTTTGTGGAAAGTCTCTCCATGTTGCCCACACTGGTATGGAACTCCTAGGGTCAACTTACTCTCTTCCCTGAGTCTTTCGCATAGCTGGCACTGTGGGAATGTGCCACCATACCTGACTTATAAGAGAAAACTTTGATCTGAAATCACTGAAGAACTTGAAGTTATTGAGAGCTCTGTAAGCTACTTCTACCACTTCAAAAACCCTGACAAAACATACATTTAGCTCTGACAAGCTTGTCCAAAGTAATAAAAATCTGAAGTGCTTTTGGCTTCTTGCTTTAGAATTATATTAGTATGGAATGAAATGCACCATATATTTTACTGCTAATCACAATATCATTTAAATAGATTGGTAATGATGAGATAGATATATTAAAAATATTTTCCAAAATTTTAAAAATAATTCTAGCTGATAGGTAAAAGTTGTGCATATTCATGAAGTACTGCCTGATATTGTGATAAATGTAAACATTGCATAAAGTTCAAATAATCAGTATAAGTGTATATCTTTAGGCATCATGTAAAATCTTTAATTGGTGTCTTTTGTGAAATAAGCAAATTGGACATGAAAAATGTTTATCATCTTTTAAATATTAAGGAAATGAAGATTAAAAACAATTCTCGTATTCCATCTTAATACAGTAAGAAAGGCTACCATTAAGGACAACAACAACCTCAAAAACCAAGGTGCAGACATGGGAAAGGAAACCTTCTAAATTGTTGGTAGAAATTTAAACTAGCAAAACTGCAAAGGAAATCAGTATGGAGAGTCGTCAATAAACTAAAAGTGGAAATTTCATTTGATCCATATAGTTGTCCAGGGTATCCTCCCAAAAGGGGGAATTTAAAAATTCACAGTAGGGGCTGGGGATTTAGCTCAGTGCTTTTGTTGCCTGCCTTCCAAGCACAAGGGCCCAAGTTTGATTCCTGGTACCAAAAAAATAAAATAGAAATTCACATTAGAGTGATATATGCATACCAGTGTTTACTGCAGTGCAGTTCATAAAAGTTAAGCTGTGGAAACAGCCTAGATGTTTACCAATGAATGAAAGGATGAAAAAGCTGTGGTACATATACACACTGGAATTTTATTCAGCTGTAAGGAATGAATTCATGTCACTTTCCAAAAAATGAGTAGATTGTGAGGCCACGGTGTTAGGTAAAATAAGTTAGACTCAAAAGTTAAAGATGACATGATTTTTCTTATATGAGCAGCCTGAAGTGTAAGTTCATTAGAGTGAATAATGGAGAGGTGAAAAAAAAAATAAGAGAGATAAACTGACATTGTGAAATGGGAAGAAAAGTGTTAAAGGTTTAGGGAAAGTGGGAAGGTTAGGGGAAAGGTAATAAGGGAAAAATATGAGAAAATGGAAATAAAGTGTTTGTAAATGGGGAGATTTTTCTTATATGAGCAGCCTGAAGTGTAAGTTCATTAGAGTGAATAATGGAGAGGTGAAAAAAAAAATAAGAGAGATAAACTGACATTGTGAAATGGGAAGAAAAGTGTTAAAGGTTTAGGGAAAGTGGGAAGGTTAGGGGAAAGGTAATAAGGGAAAAATATGAGAAAATGGAAATAAAGTGTTTGTAAATGGGGAGGGGAGTGTGCCTGGGTTTTCCTTCCCTCTAGAAAAAGTGCTCTGCCTCAGGCCCTCTTGCAGCCCTGCACACAGTCCTGGTTTTGGTAAGGTCCAATGTCTTGGGTCGACTTTTCTATGCTTTCTGAAGCAGTACTCCTTTTCTTCTCTCCTGCCTCTCAGAGATGCCCCTTCCTCCTTTCCTACTTTTTGCCTGCCCACCAAGACATGATTTTTCTTATATGAGCAGCCTGAAGTGTAAGTTCATTAGAGTGAATAATGGAGAGGTGAAAAAAAAAATAAGAGAGATAAACTGACATTGTGAAATGGGAAGAAAAGTGTTAAAGGTTTAGGGAAAGTGGGAAGGTTAGGGGAAAGGTAATAAGGGAAAAATATGAGAAAATGGAAATAAAGTGTTTGTAAATGGGGAGGGTAGTAGGGGGTGAAGGGAGGGCAGGGACAAGGGGAAAAAATGAGAATCAAGACCATCTGTCATGTAAAGGTACAAGATCCCAGTAATGAATGTAAGTGTAGTGTATACCAAAAATGTACCAATAAACTCAATAAAAGAAAAATAAGTGAGATGGTAGGATACAGGGATGCAGACAGATGCCAAAGGGGAAATGAAATCAGGCAAAGACAAAAAGAGTAGGGAATTAAAGGGATTGAAAGTGATCAAGAAAAAATAATATATTTTAATTACCCAAAATGAATTTAACTACTGTATATCACAAACATACACTGATAGAAATAATATCTGTTTAAATTTCCTGGCCACTAAATGAAAAGAGTTTTTTTTTTGCTATTGAATTCCTTGTAGACTCTGGATATTAACCCTTTGTTAGATATATAGCTTGAAAATATTTTCTCCTATTATGTAGATTCTCTTTCCTTTAATGTTCAAAAGCATCTTAGCTTTAAACAATAGTATTTGTCTGCTTGAGCTTTTGTTTCTCATGTGTTGGAGGTTCTTTAAAAAATTGCTCATTTTCATCACATTCTTATAATAATTTCATTATTTTAGGTCTTATTTAAGGTTTCATTCAATTTGAGGTGATGTTTTTATGTAATGGGACAGAGAGGTATAGTGCTATTCTTTGGAAATGAATATCCAATTTTCTCAACCCCGTTTATCAAAGAGATTATTCTTTCCCTAAGGTATAATTTGAGAACCATTGTTCAATTAATTCATTATGGATGGATGGATTTATTTCTGGGCTCTGTATTCTGTTCTAGTGACTGTGTGCCTATATTTATACCAGTGTTATGCTGCTTTGAATACTATAGCTTTGTACTATATTTTGAATCTAGTGTAATCTCCCTGTTTTGCTTTTTTTGAAGATTACTTTTGCCATTCCAAGTTAGTTTTTGGTTCAATATAAATATATAAGGAAACTTTTCCTATTTCTGTGATGAATGTTTTCAATAGGGATTGCATTAAATCTGTAATTTTCTTAGTATGATATGATTTTTAAAAATAGTTTGTAGTTATTATAAATAAGACTGTTTTGTTGACTTCTTCTTTTTTTTTGGTGGTACTGGGGATCGAACTCATGTCCTTGCACTTGCGAGGCAGGCCACCGAACCACTGAGCTAAATCCCCGGCCCTTGACTTCTACTTTTGATAATTTACAATTGTCATAGAGCAAGGCTACTGTATTTTTAAAAAGTGATTTATGATAAAATAAAATAATTTTGTAAATAAGAGGATAGCAATAGTTTTACATCGCATAAATTTATCTTCAAAGTTGTTACTCAGAATACAAGACATACACCAAAATAAATTCTTACAAAAAGAAACAGATAAGAAGACAAATCTATCCTTTCAATAAACTTAAATAGACTTGTAATATAATTGAAACAATTAGCATATAGATAAAATAATTTTAGATCAATGGAATATGTAATTTGTGGAAGTATTTGAACTTCTCCCTATTTTCTATTTTTCTGCTCTCATTTTATTCTTTGTGTTCTTCACATAAGAGAAACCATACTGATTTTTGTATATGGAATTTTTGTCTTAAAATGTTAAATTGATTAGTTTTAACAGGTTTTTTAGTCTTGGTTATCTATGTATAAGAATATGTCATCTAAAACATGGTTCAAATTCTTTCCAATTTCTAAGCCTTTTATTTATGCATTATGTTCTTATTGTGACTTTTTCATTGGTAAGACATAGTATCCGCTACTCACAACTTATAGGAGGAAGGTTCTATTTTGACTCATATTTTCAAAGTTTTAGTCTGTGGTCAGCTGGATCCAACGCAGAAAGGGTACAGAAGAAGGGTCTAGCAGAGGAAAGTTGCTCATAACTTACTGGCAGAGAAGCAGAGCGAGAAGTCAGAGACCAGGGTGAAGATACACACTTCCAGGTCATGCTCCAAGTGAACTAACTTTACCCAGTCCCTACCTCCTAACGGCAAGTCTTCTATGAACTCTTCAGTGGCCTAATCCCCCAAGGAGCATAGTACCCCAAAGAACCAGTCATATGTAGCTTTAGGGGACAACATGGACCTGAACCATATTATTCTACTCCTGGCCCCCAAAAGACTCATGTCCATCCCTTTATGCAAAACAGCTTTAGCCTATCCATAAGAGTTGCCAGTGTTATCAGTTCCAGTACTGCTGAAAATTTTATGTAATAAATCTCCTGGTGGGACTTTAGGCAAAGATCCATGAGTCCCTGTAAAAAAATAGAAAAGAAAGTTAAATACTTCCTGTATACAGTACAATGGCATCGGGGAAACATTTTCATTCCAAAAGAAAAAATTAAGTAAATATAAGGGATATGACCAAAGCAAGACCAAAACGCAGCAAAGCAAACACTAAGATGTGTAGTTCATGTCCGCATTTGGGGCAGGTTGTGGTGAGATGTGAGCTCCAAAGGGCCTGGGGAACCCCGTCCACTGGCATTGTCCACTGCAGCCCTCATGGCTTTGTATTTGGAGTGGCTTTGCCCATAGCTTGCAGCCCTCCGCAGGCGGTTTCACATTCCTGGCGTCTCTACTGCACTTTGTTTTCCCCCTCATTGAGTTTATTGGTACATTTTAGGTATACAGTACAGTTACATTCATTATTGGGATCTTGTAACTTTACATGACAGGTCTTGGTTCTCATTTATTCCCCTTGTCCCTGCCCTCCCTTCACCCCCTCCTCCCCTCCCCCTTTACAAACACTTTATTTCCTTTTTTCATTTTCTCATATTTTCCCCCTTATTAGCTTTCCCCTACCCTTCCCACTTTCTCTATACCTTCAGCCACTTTCTTTCCATTTCACAATGTCCATTACATCATTAGGATCTTATGTACTATTATAGTTTATTCACACCAGAGAAACTATTCAGTATTTACCTATGTGTGACTTATTTATTTCACTTAGGAGTATATCCTCAATATGCATCCATTTTCCTATGAATGAGTCTAATTTCTCATTCTTTATGGCTGAGTAGTATTCCATTTTATAGAAAAACCACATCTTCTTTATCCAGTTTCCAACAGATGGACAAATGGACTGTTTTCAAGTTTCAGCTATTACAAACTGTGCCGCTATAAGTATATGTGCACATATGTCATTGAGATATGATTTTTAAAAATTCTTTTGGAAAGATACCCAGCAGAGGGATGGCTGGGTCAAATGGAACCTCTAGTCCCAGCTCTTTGAGATATCTTCATATTGATTTCCATAGTGGTTGCACCAGTCTGCACTCCCACCAACAATGGAGAAGGGTTGCTTTCTCCCCACAAGCATGCCAACATTTGTTGTTTGATTTCTTGATAGCAGCCATTCTTTGTGGGGTGAGGTGGAATCTCACTGTTGTTTTCATCTGCATCTCTCGAATGACCAGTGATGTGGAACATTTTTTCATATTTTTATTTGCTGCTTTTACTTCTTTGTCTGAGAAATGTCTGTTCATTTCAGATGCCCATTTTTGAATTGGGTCTTTATATTTGGGGGGTGGCTTATTGTTTTGAGTTCTTTATATATTCTAGATAATAGTCCTTTGAGGAACAGCTGTTAAAAATTTTTTCCCAACATTATAGGTTGTCTCTTAGTTCTGTTGATGGTTTCTTTTGCAGTGCAGAAGCTTTTTAATAAGATGAGATCCCAGTGGTTGATTCTTTCTGCTAGATCATGGTCCTGAGCTCATCTATTTTTTTTTTCTCAGTTTCTGTTCTAGAGTCTCGAATCACGACTTCCATTTTGCTCACCATCTCTATGGTTATCTGGGAAATTATTTCTGATTTGAATTTTTCTAGAGCCTGATTGATCTGTCTTGTTACTTCCTGTGCTATGGGTTCGGGGTGTCCTGCTCGTTCACTATCAGACTTCACATCCTCATATGCCCTACTGTTTTCCATTGGGGAACTGGAAGTCTGTCTTTCTGTTTTGTTTAAGTGCTTTCTCATTTTTGTTGTTGTTGTTGGGTTGTCCTTGGTTTAATTTATGGGTTATTACTTAAATCTTCCTGATATAGTTTTGCTTTAGCTTTTGAGTCTCTCCTGACTCATAGGCATTCTCATTTTCATAATATCAGAGAAAACAACTCGTTAAATCAATCACAATCCTTTAGCTCAATTGATACAGTCAGCAGCACAATAGGATCAAGAACAACTTGCAAATTGACCACTTGTGGTAGTCATTAATCTAGCACCTTTAAACCATGTTAAATTAAAGTCCAGAAGCAGCCCAAAATATGTTTGCAGTGAATACACTTTTCAATATAGCGTCTTTACCATTTAGGATGGGGGCTTAGACAGAGTTAGGACGAGAGGAGTAGATAAGTGAAAGACTTGGAGAAGGTTTCAAGTGAAGCCAGAGGACATAGAATGACCATACAATATTTAGGAAACTGTTAAATTCAAAAGGGATAGACAGAGTGCAAGAATAAGCACAAGAATATATCCCCTTAACAGTAATAGGGGCTTACTTTCCCTTGAAACTATTGTCCCATGAGTGAGGTAAAATGACAGAAGAAAAGAACATAAAGAAAAAAGAAAAAATGATAAAAGAAGAAATCTGAGTTAGGGCAGGAGCAGGAACAGAAAGGGAGATGAGGGATAATGTGTTGGAGCAAGAGACTGAGTTGGAGAAGGAGGACAGAAAAAATGATTTGCAGTGTGGAATGAGGAAAATAAAAGAAAAAAATAAATTTGAAGAGCCTCTTTTAGACTATATCTCTGCTGTCATAATATACCATGTGCACAGCCACATGCAGGACCAAGTCCCCTGATCTCTGCTAGGCAATGGCAGATCCCGTCTCAGACTGACCTCAGGCCGCAAGGCCCAGATTGAGTTTCCTCACCTGCAGGGTTGAACTCCACACAGTTCTACTACAGGTTTTCCCCGCCCTTTCTTTAAAGATGTTCAAGGTTGGGAGCTCAGAAAAATACCCTTTATGGGTAAGTGAAGGCCGCAACTTTAGTTCTGCTCCCACACTAAGATGGGATGTCTCTACCTTGCTCAGTTGCACGGAGTTGGGAGATGAGAGACATGGCAGCTTTGTATTTCTGGTCTTTTTCATTGCCTTGAAATAAACTAATTCCAACCCACTTTAATCAGCAAATTTCTCCCTCATTTGCTATAGTCTTACTTGTTCCTAAAAGGTTTGAAACTCAATCTTGGGTAAGAAGTTCTACTTTCAAATTTGTTTCTTCTTTAGGTCCCTCCCTCAACCTTTGCATAATTAAAAAATTCTTGACTTTACTTTTTTCATTTTGAATTGATGTGTAGTTTCTCTTGATTGGTTTTCTGAGAACAGTGCTTACTTAGCATTAGGATTGATGAATAAAGTGGTCAGGGGTGAGTCTAAGATGTGATCTGATTAATGGTAACACTGTTGACTAATATAAGAAGTAGGATCAAGTAGAGAAATAATCAACTGTAGTTTGAATCTGCACAATATGAGCACTGCTAGAACATTCAAAGGTAATTGGCCATCAAGCAATGAGATAACTGAAACATTATAGACAGTTATGAATTTATGAGCTTTTAACCTTCAAAGGCAAGTTGAAATTATGAGACTGAAATGATTACTTAATGTATGTACAATGATAAAAGCATTACTTAAAAGACAGAAATTGATAGAACATTAATCTTCATAAAAATGTACAAGTAACCATCACAGGAGACTAGACTTTTTCTCAAAAATGGGATGATCAGTGATGTCATACATAACAGAAAATTATATTAATATGAAACATAAAAATATTTGACAACTGAGTTCTATTCAAAATTTTGGTGGTTCTATAAGAATAGGAACTAAACTATCATGAGAAAGTATTTCAGGTGAAATAGTAAAGACTTAAAGGGTATTTTGTTCCTTGTGAAGTTTAATTGAAAAGAGAAAGATAAAATAGCCTCTTTCAAGACCCAATATATGGAAGGTTAAAGGGGATTTAATAAATGAACTAACCAATGGATTAAAAACTTTGTGGGTTGCTGCATCTATGAAGATTTAAATATTGACTGAAATTTAACTGAGAATATGTATTTACACATTTTACTTCTAAATTTCTTCAGTGTCAGTGTAAAGAAAATTTAAAGAAGTCTATATATTTTTAATTATATTAACCATTGATATTTTAATATTGAAATTTACTTATTAAAGCTGCTATTCTTTTTCTTTTTCTCCTCCATCTTCTTCATTATTATTATCATTATCGTTATTTAGGAGATGAATATTTAAATCAGCAAATCAAAGCAAAGAATTTCACGTTTATTCACTTAAATACTCTCTATAGAAAGTGTTCTGCTAAGACTGAGAAAGAGGAGCCCAGCATGTAGCTCAGTGGTGCTGCTGTCTGCCTCATAAGTGCAAGGTACAGTGTTCAATCCCTGGTACAAACAAACAAAAACATATTGAGGAAGTGGAAAGTAGTAATGATGACAACTATAAGAAACCTCAAATTCACGAGAATAGATGGAGATTATTCATTTTAGGACTACATTAAATTATTCTTTAGGAGAAAAGAAATCTTCAACAGAATACCTAAAACTTCTGAAAAAATACAGAAACATCCTCATGAATGCTTGACTGAGATAGCCCAAAAAGAAAAATGGGGGGGAGTAAATTATATAAAGACCACAAATGACAGGAGCTGAAATCAGCGAGACAAGAATTGAGTTAGGAATTTCTTACATTTATTTACTGAGACCATAAACTTTGTGCCTTGTCTGTCATGGTTTCTTTAGCAGAGACTTTTTTGAGGTCATTGAACAAAACTAGGAGAGAAGTTTAAAGAGACTTCTTCACAAAGTTGAGGATATCTACGTGAAAATTGTTAAAGAATTTTTTTTTACTTCATATAGCATGTCCACATTTCAGTATCCTATATAGTCTGGGAAAACCAAAGTAGAATTTCAGTGTGTTCTCAAGATATTACCCAGGTACTTGATACTCAAAATGTGGTTAAAAAAAACACTGAAATGGAATCCTATAGAATATGTAGTTGAAATCTTGCTAAGGGGTCGAGGATTTATTCAGTGGTTCCACAGCCTGCTGTGCAAGTATAAAGTCCCGAGTTTGATCCTTGGTAAAAAAACAAACAAACAAACAACAACAAAAATTGGAAATCTTGCTAACAATATAGAACTCCCATGCTTCCTAGGTCTGCCATCATATTCTGCTTTCAAACAAGATCTAAGGTGATTTACATACTCTAGTTTTCTGTTGCTACTATACCAAATTTAGAACAAGAAACTGCTGTTACCAGAAACTTGAAAAGAAGTGATCTAATTTATAGTCTTATTGGAGTTAAGTTGTCTAAACCTTAAGCTGTAGCCATTGTCAAGTGGCTTCTAAAATTCTAGGGGACCTTCTCTCTCCTTGCCAATACTAGATAATAGAGCGAACTTGTACTCTTTGGCTTTAGACATTGCTCCTCTCAATTTCTTATTCCGTTTTCTTTTTGCAAAAGTACTAACTCCCTGTTTTCCATTATCTATGCTTTATTTAGGCATTTATTTTATTCATACTTGGAACTTCTCATAAAACTGGAATCAGGATATTTCAGCTCGTGTGTCTGAATTATTTCACTTAACATTACAGTAACAGGGAGCATACATTTTTCTACAAATGATGCAGATTTATCCTTCTTAACGGCGCCGTAGTCCTCCAGCTGTTCCTCTCTTTAAAACTGGAAATGTGTTATTTCAAATTGTTTTCTCTCTTTTATCCCTATTTCTTTCATGGCATCCGCTTTGCTTACTATGAACTTCTTGCTTTCCTTATTGATTACATTAGGCCCACCCAGATAATCCACGGATCCAAGATCCTTACTGAAAAGGTGAGGATCTGCATATACTGTATACAATATACATTGTATATTCCTAGACACGAAGACATTGGTATCTTTGAGGGGTTTTTATTCTTAAAAAATAATAAGGACCATAAAGTGCTATCCTTGAGAGCCTGAAGGAAACAAAGAAAATTATTGATAAAAGGATTTTCATTTAAACAGATGAGCTGAATGGAAGCTTATAAATTATAAACCAGCCGAAAAAAAACACAGTATGTGAGTAACCAGAGACAGCGTATAGTAGGATGAATAAAATACAGAATTATGAGTTGAGGTACTTTAAAATTATATTTTAAAAAGCAACTCTGAAACAAACACTGGAACATAACTTTCAAAAACAAGTTGGTTTATTGGTAGAATGAGCCAAACAATTGGATAAATGGTGATGTGTCAAAATAATTTCAAAAGGCGTAGACAAATGTCATGCTTTTATATCCTTTCATTCTAGTAAGCATATTTAAATTAATCGAAATCTAACAATATAAATGTTAGTTATACACATAAACATACATAATGCTACATCAAATCTCACCTGAGGTTTTCTTTCACACAAGTCAAACATAAGAAGGTTTACTTAAAGATTAAGGAGAGCTTCTAATATGGTCTATGGTTTTGTACAGGTCCATGAACTCTTTGCTACTTATGAGAAGATGACAAAAATTGAAAATATTTTCAAAATTATATAATTTGATATAACTATGAGATCCAAAGCACTTAATCAGAGGACACACTAAATAGCACAGATAAGGTGATAATAGGACCAACTCAATACAGATAAAGTAGTGTTGATCTTATTTTACAAAATATTTCTGATATAAAGTATATACTACTTATGTGATATGTAAGGACACTCTGGTAAAGGAAACTCTATATTAAAAATATGAAAAAGTCTAAAGATCCATATAACTTTTTTATATGTCTCATTTTGGTAAGGTCTTTTCAAATTTGTAGTTTATAATATTAGCTAAGTTACAAAAGTATAATTTTTACTATTTTTTACTCTGAATGTATGGGTTCATTTTGCTTTTTGTCAGAAATTCATATGAATTTCCCTGTATGTGGGAACAGCAGTGAACCTAATGGCAATTATCCAAGCATTTCTTAACAAAACATAATGATTGATAATAATTTTACTTGAATTTGTTATACTTCAGCTATTGAGTTGAATTTTGTAGTTATGATTCATAATGAAGTGCTGGCATAACAATGTGCTATTTATGAAAAATGTACTGGCTAATGCAGCAATTAATTTGTTACAGTTTAGTGTTTGTGTGCAAAATAGTACAGAACGCATTCAGTGTCCAAAGAAACTTTGAAATATAAGTGATCAGACTGCAAACTCAGAAGATGTACATTCAAATTTAAACATTGATTCAATAGCTTCTTGAAAAGTAACAACTGAAGTTGAAGATGAAAAGATTTTGAAATATTGAGATATTAAGAAAAGACTGTGAATGGTGTGTACCTTTAAAGATTAGGTAAATCTGTGATTAAAAGAGTAGGCCATGGAGGGGAAAGGAAATAAGGGAAAAGAAAAACATATGAGGAAAGGAAAAAAATGGAAGCAAAGTCTTTGTAAACAGGGGAGGGTTGAGGAGGTGAAGAGAGGGAAGGGGTATGGGAAAAAATGAGAAGTAAGATCTGTTTTATAAAAATCCAAGATCCCCATGATGAATGCAACTGTACTGTATATTTAAAAAGTATCAATAAATAAATAAACATAGGGCCAAGTACCAGTTAACTGTTACATCATAGTTTTACGTATTTAGAAATCAGTAAATTATAAGGAATATAAACTCAGAATACCTAAAACCATGAAATTGTTTTGTACTTGAGATTACAAAATGCCCAGATATTTTAAAGCAGTAGTTATTTGACTGTGATGGTAATAAGATGGAAGATTTCTTTTACTCTTATTTTAGTTTCATTGTCAACACAAATAAGTAGCTCTAAAGGACATATCACTGAGGTAAAGTAGTCCCTCCTGAACTCTGGGGTCCACATTCCATGAACTCTTTTGGGTTCCTTAAACTGTGCATATAACCAAATCCTGTATAAGCTAAATTTTTCCTATACCTACATTCCCATGATACTATCGATACAGTAAAAGAGTAACAAAGACAAAGACAAGAAATCAAACAATTATAACAATATAGCCTCATAAAAGTTACATTAATATGGTCACTTCCATTTGCTGTGGTTGAAGTAGTGTTGACTGAAGGAAAGTGAAACCATGGATGGGGGAGGTTGCAGTACATTGTTTTGAATTTTAGTTCTGATGATTCAACTTCAAAGATAGAAAGACATTATTGAAACATGGTTTAAGATACCTCATATTAACAATTATCTCTTTCTGCATAGTCAACACCAAAATTGACAGTGACTTCAAAATCAAACTTTTTTTTCCACCATTGTCATGAGCAGCAATGTGGCTTATCTTAGTGTGTGGTCCTCAGGATAGTTCCTTGGATTACACAGTCTATGAGACAGGGATACAAACATTTGAAGACTCAGATGAAGCTGAAAAATCCACTTAGCACACAGTATTTGCAGACCTTGGTTCCTGATTATGTATGTTAACTAGGTTTTTGCCAAAGTGCGCTCTTCAGAGTGCTGTTTGTAGCATGGTGCTCCTTGGAGTAGGTCTTCCAGGAGAAAGAGACAGAGTGCTCTCAAGGCAGCCTTATGTTTTTCTTGAAAGAGACACACTATCATGTCTGCCCCGTGCTCTTGGTTACATGGCTCTGCCCTTGCACACTAAGAGAGGAATCTAAGAAAGTATTATCTTGTAGCCTCGTCAGCACATCCAGATTAAGAAGCTAATGCTAGATGTGCTTCCTTCATTAAGGAAGATTTGGTACAAAATAATAACAGAATCTCAGTTGTACTCAATATTGTGATAATAATTTAGTAAAACCTATGAATTATTTTAACATATGTATTCAAGATTTTGCTCTTTAATTTATAATATTAAAATATAACAGACATGCTATTTAGTTACTAATAAGGAAAATAATTCTCTTATTACATTTGAATTTTGAGACACCTTTTTTTTGGAAGTAATACTAGGAAGAGATCAAAATACTTTAGCCATAAGGTTTTAAATATATACCTTGAGCAAGCACACTTCATTATTTATTTGAGTATTTTTAGTGAATTTATTTTTTCCATGCAAGGAAGACACATGTGACAGAAGACCAAAAATAATGATTAGAAACTTGAAAGTTTGAACTGAAGATTACACATTGTTATGACAAGCCATAATTTAAGAACAATCAGCAATGCTGTGTTGCACATCTGTGAAAATTGATGAACTAAGCATCTTAGAAATTTTATATACTTTGGATTTTATTTGCAGCAAGGTAAGACCCATGTAAAATGTTTCTGATTAAAAATATATTTAATCAAAAGCCAGTTTAAATTTAATTCTAATTTTATAAGATGAATTGTTGAAATTATTTACTCATGAATGGTTAGAAAAAAATTGTAAAATTAGAGCATCACATGTTGCTTTTTGGATAAGAGTTTGAAAGAGCGTTGCGAGCTAACTGAGATCACTCGAATGCGCATCTATTCCAGTACATCACCCTTCCTCTGTGAGACTGGTTCTCTACTGTGAACTTTATCAGAACAACGCAGAAGCAGTTTTAATACACATTATTTTCTGTGAGTAGAATTATTCTCAATAGAGCTGGAAATGGTGGCGCACGCCTGTAATCCCAGCCCTCGGGAGGCTGAGGCAGTAGGATCGCTGTGAGTTCCAGACCAGCCTGGGCTACATAGTGAGTTCCAGGGCAGTCTCAACTACATAATGAGACCCTGTCTCAAACCAACCCCCAAAGAACTATTCTTAATAAAACCTATATAAAATAAGTTAAAAAGTGAATTTACTTATTACATTAATATTTGCTGCTAAGATTTATTCAGTTTTTGCAGGGATTTATTGAAGAAGATCTTTATATCCCTCATAAAGTTTCACTTAGTGACAACTATACAATGAAAAATAATGTATATACTTCATATTAACTCACCACTCATACAAAGGGCAATGAATACAGATATTTATTGCCCTATGTTATATTTTTGATTATGTTATAAGGTATATGCTTATTGAGTCTAAAAATAATTAGGCTCTTATGAAATAGATTTTAATTGATTAATTTTCTATTCATTTTAGTTTTATTTTTAAAACTTGGATTCTGGTGGATGGGCATTTAAAAAATATAGATAACTGTTTTCAAAGAACAGTGGTTTTAATAAGTCAGTTACAAGTACTGCATGTGAGGCCTCAGAACTCTCATAGCTGCAGAATTTAATAGTTATAGGAACAGCTTTATGGCCATTTCAGGGATAGAAATGAAAAATAAAATGCTTTCAGACTGCCAGTCCTGGTTACACACACCTGTGATCCTAACACTCTGGGAAACAGAGGCAGGAGAATTGTAAGATTGAGCCCAACCTAGGCAACACAGCAATTTAGTGCAACTCTGTCTCAGAAGGAAGGAAGGAAGGGGAGGGGAGAGGAGGGAGTGAGGAGGGGAGGGAGGGAGGAAGGAAAGCAAAAGTAAATATAATAAAGACTGGGGCTACAGCTCAGTGAAAATGCCCTGGGCTGAATTCCCAGTACACCTCACCTAAAAAACACACACTCAAAAAGCCTCTCAGATTGTCAAGATGAATTTGAGATATTTCCATTTTCCCCTTTAAGACTGTAAAGAAAATCAGAGAAAATGAGAAGAATTTTAAAAAGCACATTTAATTTTCTCTTATTGTTTCATAATGACTTTGTCAATAGTGGGAGCACTGAACTTGGTTCTGCAGAAGAAAAGATACAGATTATATTTGATTGCATCAACATAGATTTCCTTACCATAGAAATTAATTAGGGGGTTACTTGTATAAAAATTGATTCCTCCCTATAATGCAAAAATGTGTATTTCTTTAGCACCAGTGAAAATAATAGCACTGATGTACTTTTGAATTTAGCTGAAGAGATGAATAAAACACTCAGATTATGTGAAGAAGCTCATTAAATTTTTCTTTGATGATAATCTTATATATTTTCTTATATAAATTATACTTAATTAAAAATCATCCATGTGAATAATTATTACAATATTTTGAAAGCCTATTCTGTGTTTCTATATGTATTAAATTTTACACATATCAGATTTTCTTCCTATATTATCTTCGATTTATACAAGATATTTCATCTTGCAAATGGAAAAATTTAGGCAACATATTCAAGGCCACCAGATAGACTGTAATGGTGCTGATAATTACTCCCAAATTATTTACAAAGGCCATGTCCCTTCGACTACACTATTTTGTCATAGATTCTTTTCTCATCTTTATTTCATAAGTTACTTTGTGCTAAAGCAACATATCCATATTAACAAAATCTGTTTGGAAATATTAAATGAGAAAAAAAACTTTTTTTTTGAACTTGGTTTTGTGTGTGTGTGTGTGTGTGTGTGTGTGTGATTTCCCCTTCCTTGAAACTCTTATGAGACTGACTTTTCTTGATGAAGTTTACTGTACAAAACCAGATCAATCTTTATTACTAATTGGATAATTCATATTTCTATCATCTCATGGTTGTGTGTGTGTGTGTGTGTGTGTGTGTGTGATTTCCCCTTCCTTGAAACTCTTATGAGACTGACTTTTCTTGATGAAGTTTACTGTACAAAACCAGATCAATCTTTATTACTAATTGGATAATTCATATTTCTATCATCTCAAATCAAAATGACAATCATGAGGCTATTCAGGGAGGAATGTTTTTCAGATGTAATAATTGATCTGAATGAGATACAATCTTTTCACAAAGGTTACAAAGATTTGTAGTTGTTTTGCCTTAAATTTCCTAAACTATTAGTGAAATAATTCTACTTTCTATATATATTTGCTATATATTTTTGATTTTTTTCCCTATGAGGTGTGGAATCACTTATGACATATTTAAAACTTTTTTCATTATCTTAAAAGCCATGTGGTATTTTCTACTGATTTTTCCCTTTCTTTTCTCATACTTACTAGAAGACAACAAACTCTCAGCTAATTGGCCACAAACAAAGAAGGATGTAGTTTGAGAGTGAGTTTTATAAATAGTAGGATGAGTAGCACTTTGGAAATGTCATTTATATATAATTTGAATTTTTCTAATCACATTATAATATAAAGTTTAATCATTTATTTTCATTTTTAAAACTTTAAAACAATTCTTGGTTATTGTACTTCAGATAAAGAAAAATCCAAAATGCTACAAATAAAGCTAAGTGAAAGAAGAGCTAAGCAAGTGTGCAGGAATTCCAGTGTATTTTAGTAAATATATTACAAAGGCTAAAATACTAAAGGGAAGACATCAAAAATTTTAAGCAGAAACCTTAAAAAACTTGAAAATGACTTTTAATCCCCGACAATCCACATTTCCTTCCTTTACAGAATGCAAAAAGTTAGAAAATAATATCTGAGACATCAGTTTCAATGTTCTCTTTATGCCTAATACTGCAAGAAATTAAGAATTTGAAGTATTTGAAAGGAGCAACTTTTGGAGCAATGTCTGAGTGCATTGGGAAGATTTTTTTCCCCCAGTAAAACTTACATATAGTTACTTCTATGAAAATTGACTGATCAGTATATTATAAAGATGTATATTTTCTATTGTTATGGAACACCATGTCACTGATATATGCTTAAATGTAGGTGAATCAGTTTAAAATATGTTTTCATTACAAGCACAAGGTCCCGATTTCAATTCCCAGTACAAAAACAAAACAAAACAAAACACCAGGGATTTAGCTCAGTGGTTCTGCTGCCTGCCTCACAAGCATAAGGTCCTGAATTCAATCCCCAGTACCAAAAAAAATGCTTTCAAAATATCCATATGAACTTCACTGTTTAGTTGCACCAGTTTTACATATTCTATCTATAAATTATATAAAAATATAATTAAGTAGATAGTATATAATCCTTTCAAAGATGACAATTCTGAGGCGCAAGAATGTAACTTACTTGCCAAACAATGACATAGGTTACAACTCTGGTTATGTGGGAAATTACATCCAGTTCTGATTCCAAATCTCCTCTAATATATTATTATTATTGTTTAAGTATTTTTCTGTGAAATTAAAGTGTGAAAATAATAGGAAAAATTATTGTTTTCTGAGTAAAAACCTTCTAATAACAAGTTCTAAATTTAAAAAGAGCCCATGCTTTAATTATTTGACTGTTTGCCTGTTTCATTGAGACTGTTATAAAATCAAACTGAACTTTTGGAAATCTGGAATTCAAATAAAAATTTGTTTAACAAATTCTAGTAATTTGCAGATTTGTAGTTCTATCTGCCATAAAAGTGAGAGTCAATAAAGCTTAGGGATATGTGTTTTCAGGAAGTTGTGACAAAAAATAATGAAATATGACCTCTGGTTTGGAGATATATTGTTATGGTGTGGGTCTAGATGTCCCCATAAAGCCTCATTCTTAGGCTTGATTTAGAGTGTGTGAAGCTGGGATTGATTCATGAAGCAATTCTAGAGTGCTAGGATTAAGGATGTGAGTGCTACCTGCCCTAAGAAGTCTGACTAAAATAAAAGGGACAGGGAGTTGCCGTTAAAGTTGCCTTACTGCATTTTGCTGTCTTCTGCTAGTATGAGCTGTTATTTTTGCTGCCTTTGCTACCTTGTGCATGCCATGTTATTTCTGCTCTGTCATGCCTGCTTGTCATCCCTGCCTTGGAGTTAGCCAATTATGGACTGAAACTTCTATGAATTGTAAACTAAATAAACTCCTTCCCCTCTAAATTTTGGTGCAGGGTATTGTATGAACAATAAGAGGAAAGTTGACAGAAACTGGTGCCTGCTAAAAATCACTCCACACACTGCTGTGGCACAGTGGCCTACTCAGCGAAGGAGGAAGAAGAAGAGGGAGCTGGGTAGAAGGGGCTTGGTTATATAGTGGGTGGCTTGTGTAAGCAGGTCGGGGAATTGCTTCAGCTGTGCAGGCAGCCACTCAGGGGTCATTATTTGTGATCCATTCTTTGTATGAACAAGCCTTGCTTGCGCATTGGTTTCGCTTATGGATGATGATGTGTGATGTAGGAAATGGAAATTTAAGGTATAAAATGGTGGTCACTAACCAAAATGGCAGCAGCCATATCAAGGCAGTTATTTTATATTACTCCCTTTTGGTTTGTTTGTTATGGCCTCGGGAAGAGGGGCAATGAACCTCTCTTCTGTAGCTACTTCCTGCTGAAAAGGGGCAAATGTGAGATGGTGAGAGGACAAGGCAAGGGATATATATAAAAATTTTAGAGCTCTTGTGGTCTTGGAGCCTTGTAGTGTTTCTGTCTGCTGATTGTCTGTTGGGTATCTCCACTCCATGCAGATGTAGAGTTGATAGAGGGCCAGCCTTTTTGGGACCTTTAAAAGCATAGTGACAGCGAGGTCAATCTCTCTTGGGGATAAAGCCAATGGAGATCCTGCTGTAGCTGGGAAAAGAAATGGAGAAATTGCAAATGTGTCCAAGCCTGAGTCATGTATCACCTGTTGGTTGTTGTTTATCTGGAGGGTGAGTTGGAAAACCAGTCAGGTTCTGCAAAATAAGCTGGTTGACAGTTTGGTTGGAAATTTTTTGTATCTGGTTTTGGAGAAAGCAGAGTAAGCAGGAAACTATTGTGGCAATTATAAGAATGCACATAAGAGGACCCAGTAAGGGTAGGACCCAGTGTAGGAGACTGGAAAATGGAATAGGATTGATCTTTTTGGAGCTCTTCTTGGCTTCTCTTAATTATATCTTGGAGGTCTATAGCCTTAGAGGTGACTATCCCTGAATGGTTAACAAAATAACAACAGTCTTCACCTAACATACGGCAAATGAAAGGGAGGATAAACTCCATCTTGTCTACTCTAATGGTCTGACCATAAGACAAGGCCTTACAGGTGGCTAGACAGGTGGGACGGCCAGTTAACACCAGCAGTCTAGAATGCTAAGAAGGGTAATGACAAAATAGTAAATTGTTAGGCCGGGCGTGGTGGGCACATGCGTATAATCCCAGCACTCGGGAGGCTGAGGCAGGAGGATCACTGTGAGTTCAAGACCAGCCTGGGCTACATAGTGAGTTCCAGGTCAGTCTCAACTATATAGTGAAACCCTGTCTCTAAAAACAAAACAAAACAAAAAAATAGTAAGTTGTTCCTAAAAGGCACTTATTTAGAGCTTTCCAGTCTGAAGGGGCTGTGGCAGTGAGTCCAATTCCAAAGAGGATCTCAGAAAGAAATAGGAGGAGGAAACTGAGGATATCGGTGAGTGTCCCTGTGTTAAAGGTTTCACAATATCCCATGGGGCCCTTAACTGAGTAGTGGGGTCTATCCATTTGGAAAGGTAAGCAACTGGGGCACAAGTTGAGCCTGTAAGGTATCTGACAACACCTAAGGTGAAGCCCTGATTTTCTTAGGTGTAGAGAGAGAAGGGCCAGCAGACTCCGGGAGGTGTAAGGCAGGGGTGTGTAGAAGGGCCCAATTGAAGAAAGGGGTGGCGACAGAGCTGAGGAGAGGTTCCTGAGGAGGTCCCCATGAGGCTTCATACAAAGGAGAAGCTAGAATGGAGAAATTAGGAATCTAGGAGTGTAAATAGCCAGCCAAGCCCAAGAAAGAAAAGTTTTTGTTTGGAGGCTAGGATGGGAGTGTCGCATATGAGCTTTTTATGATCTAGGGTGGTAGCCTTCAAACCTTGTGATAGAAGAACACCTAGGTAAACTACTTTGGGTTGAGATGATTGGACCTTAGATGGTGAAACCCTCTAACTTTTTTGGGAAGGAAAGTTTAAAAGGGTATAAGTATCTTCTTGTGAGGCCTCTGGAGAAGGTCATCAACACATTGAAGTAAAAAGGAGTATTTGAAAACTAAGGAGGTCAGGTCTTTTGCCAGGGTCTGGCCAAACAGATGGGGGCTTTCCTGGAGGGAGGACTGTCTAGGTGAGTTGGGTAGAAGCTTGTGTATGAGGATATGTCCATGTGAAAGCAATGAGTTTTTGTGAATCAGAGTGTAGTAGAATAGAAAAAAAGGCATCTTTGAGGTCTAGTACTGAGAAGTGAGTAGCATGTTAGGGATGGAAGAGAGAAGTGTATGTGGGTTGGGAACAACAGGGTATATGGGGACAATCACCAAGTTAATGAGTCTAGGTCTTGGACCAGCCTGTATGACCCATTAGGCTTTTTGACAGCAAGGATGGGAATGTTGTAAGGTGAATTTGTGGATCAGAGAAAGCCCTTGTTGATGAGTTCTTGAATAACAGGCTGAAGGCCCAAGAGGCTAGCACAAGAAAGCAGGTACTAGCCTTGTGTAGGAAAGGTGGTGGGATCTTTGAGGCTAATCTTGACAGGAGGGCAAGAAGCTAAAGAAGGAGTTCTGGTATCCCACACCTTCGTATCTACCAAATCAGGGGAAACCAGCCAAGGCAAGCTATTGGGTAGTTTATTTTCTCGGGAGGGTTGAAGGGCCTTGAGAAGAGCGAGTGCAAGAGGCTCCGGTTTGAGCCCAGCATTGGCTGAGAAGGTAACGGTCGCTCCCAATTTTCCTAGAATGCCTAGTCCTAGTAAGGGGACTGGACAGGACAGAATGACGAGGAAGGAGTGAAGGAATGAGAAACTGTCTACCATACAGTGTAATATTGGTGTCTGAAGTGGGCAGTACAGTGTGCCCTCTACCCCAGCAATAGAGGTCTGAGATGAAGAGGTAGGACCATGAAATTCCCAGAGGGCTGAAAAGGTTGTGCTGGTGTCTAATCAAAAGGCCATCATCTTACCTGCCACCATAATAGTTACCCTGGGCTCTAATGCGGTGATGGTCATTGCGGGGCAGGAAGGCAGGGCCACATCAATCATCCATCACCAGGCCCAGCAGATCTGTAGGGTGGTCATCTGGTGCAGATGGCAGAGGACAGTCAATGGCCCAGTGATCATCCCGTTTACGCTTTGGGCAGGGACTGGGAGGTGGTCGAGGATTTGGGCAGGCTCCTGCTTAGTGGGCTTCTTGTCTGCACTTAAAGCATGGCCCTGGTGGCATTGATGTCTTTCTGAGCCCTCAGGCACTGGACGGCCTGGCTAGGTTAGGATTGATGGCCTGTGCAAGCATTTGATATTTTTGTTTGCAGTCATCACTCCCATTATATACTTTAAATTCCATGGCCAGGACCTCAGGCTTGGGTATTAAAGATCCCCTCTCTAAGCATTTAAGCCTTTATGTCAGGGTTTCTCTGTGAAAAGAAGTATGTCATGAGGAACTGTCTTCCATCTGAGTCTCCAGATCTGGACTGGTGAATTGAAGTAAAGCCTCAGTGAGGCGCTGAAGAAACACTGAGGGGTTTTCCAGTTTGTCCTGGATAGGCTCCTGGAGTCTTTTGTAATTGACTGATTACAAGGCTGATCAGGAGAGAGCCGTGAGGAGACATGTGACAAATTGATCTCTGGATGTGATCCCTCCGGCTGAATTATAATTCCAATTTGGTTCCATTTTGGGAACAGCCTCAGTACCAATTGGAAGTTTAGGGGTGGTGTGATGGACCTCATCACCATATATACTGGCATCTTCCCAAACTCTCCTGTACTCCTCAGTGGTGAGGGTGTTGGAAAGAATCGTGAAAATACCATGCCAGGTTAGGCTGTAGGACTGGGTGATATATTGTAATTCATGGGTTAAAGAAGTAGAGTTGGTGGTAAAAGAGCCTAATCTTTTTTTCAATCTGTGAGAGATCAGACAAAGAAAAGGGAACACGAACCCTGACCATGCCCTTAGCTCCCACCACCTTGCAAAAGGGTGCAACAATATGGCCAGAAGTGGGAGGAGGTCCTAGGTTGGGAGTATGTTGGGTCTTAGAGTGGGTAACAGGCCCCAAGGGGTCTGGATGATCAGAGCCTGAAGGCCCTTGGATTGGAAGTTGGGTGGAGGTGGGGGAGGTCTCTGAAAGCGAGGTAGGGAGGCGGCTCATTTGCTGGATCAAATTTTTCAGGGGCAGAGTGTGAACTCAGGGTTTTAGTAGCAAGCATAACACAATGAGGCTGACAAGAAGCAGAGGGAAGGTTTCATTCTTAAGTAGGAAAAACCCTGAACATAGGGAATCTCACTCCATTTGCTCTTGTGCTCACTGAAGTTGTAAAGATCCTGTATGAGTGAGGGATCAAAAGAGCCATTAGGTGGCCACTTACTTTGGTTATCTAATACATACTGAGGCCAAATTTGAGTAGAAGGCCTAATAAGGCATTTAGGTTTTAGGTCAGGCATGAGGCCAAGGGTTGTGAGACTTTTTATTAGACAGTCCAAGAGGGAGTCTTGTCGGAATGGATTATCTCTAACCCATGGTGGAGAGAGGTTTCTGTCAGACACTGAGGCATCCCTGGGTGAAAGACAGAAGACCACAAGTTTAGTGGCACCACTCAGGAGTATCATCACTGCTCTGGAATGGGGCACTAGGGCCAATGGGCCATAGGAGACTTGGAACCAGACTTCAGGAATTTTGAGTGAGAGGCCAAAAATGCACCAAGTCTCACAGAGGGAGAGGAAGTCTCTGACACAGGATTCGAAACCCAGACCAACAAGCTCCTGAATAAAGGCTGATTACTTACCTATGGATGAGGCTGGTGGTGAGCAGGTAGAGGAATCTGGGCAAATGTACACTTGTTTTCAGGTGGGAAGATTGGGGCACCAAGGCTTTGGGTCGCTAGAGCCTCAGCATTAAAGCTGGGAGCCGGGTAACACCCAATCCGGGTCATGGCACCAATGAAAGAAACTGGTGCCTGCCAAAAATCACTCTACACGCAGATAGAGCTCATATGAGAGATTTATTGTAGAGCCACTGTGGTACAGGGACCTACTCAGTGAAGGAGGAAGAACAGAACGAGAGAGAATGGGGTGCAAGGGGCTTGGTTATATAGCAGGTGGTGGTGTAAGCAGTTGGGGAATCACATCAGCTGTGCAGGCAGCCGCTCAGGGGTCATTATTTGTGATCCATTCCTAATATGGACAAGCCTTGCTCATGTGTCGGTTCCACTTATGGAGGATGACACGTGATGTAGGAAATGGAAACAAAGTATAAAATAGCAGTTGCTAGCCAAAATGGCAACAGCCATATTGAGGCAGTTATCTTATAAAAGTAACACATATACTGTTGTTCTAAATTATATAGCCTTTTCTAAAATGGTAAAGTGCTTTTAGTAAAATGATTCTGCATCTCCTATACATTTTATTTATGTGGATGAGTTAGTTTATAAATTTATATATGTATTTAAGCTATTCATTCATTTCCTTGTGGAATATGTAGTATATTTTCTTTGGTATGTGTGTCATATAATATTTGTCTAACCATGTCTTCATTTCTTATTCCATAACATTTAGTGCAGCATTCTGGTGAAATGCTTTCAAGGTGTTCTGTTGATCCATAATACTCTTAATACTTTCCTACTGGCCATTCCTGACATAAATTATAAAATTAAAGTCCTTAATTCATTTATCTAGGTATTTTATAATTTGTTCTTTGCTTTTCTGGGTTGATTTTTTTGTATTAGTCCTTCCCTCATCTTTTATGCTCCAACAGTATTTAGTTCTCAGCCAGGGTGTTTCTGAATTTGACCATTTGCTTGGGTTATATTCATTTATTCATGACATGGATTTATTTTAGACCTACTATGTAGACACTGCTTGCTTCAAATTTTAAAAATTGTTATGTTCTGCTCCAGCAAGCCTCATTATTTACTAAAGAAAAGTCCTTTTGAAGAAAACAAAAACACCATAATATAAAACAGAATCTTTTTAGCACTGTATAAAAGTATACTTCTTTAATAGCGTGACTCTTTTTCTACCCTATACATATTTTTGCATGTCACCAATTCATCATATTGGGTTATTATCATTTTAAGCATCTGCTGTGCTTGTAAATTTTACTAGGGCCAATGTGAACTTTCAGCATACAGAAGAAGGGGGCAGTTTCCCTCAGTGTATACAGAAAGTATCTGGAGATAAATAAACCAGCTAAAGATTGACCTAATACAGAGATGAGCACATTTTTTTCTATAAAAGTTCATATAATAAGTATTTCTGGTTTATGTATGCATAGATGCTGTTGTAATTGTTCACTGTGTAAGTCCATAATGTATCTACATACATTATGTACATTAGTAGGCAATGTTTGCTCCAATAAAATTTTATTTACAAATATAAGTGGCTGGCTATATTTACCTTGGGTACTAAAGTATTCCTACACTTGACTTAATGCATTTAAAAATCCAAGGTACAGTATAAAATATTAGGTAAACATTCCAAGATAGAAAATGCATTCAGAGTTAGGTTAAGTCAAAAAGTAGATTTCATTGCACTTATTACAAAAGAGGTGTTTCTAGAAAATGACCAAACCATGCATTCTGTATAGAATGCATTAACAAAACTAAAAAATTATAGGCATGTAGATCTTAAAAGATAAATTGTATATAGACAATTAGCAGAACCAAATAGCATAATACATTGGAATTTTCAGAGAAATAGAACCAAATGGCTTAGAGATAGAGATCTCTTTAAAAGAACTGGCTTGTACTGTGTACTTTAAAAGCACCAATAAGCTCATGAAAAAAAAAAGTGAATTGGCTTGCACAATTTTATGGAGACTGACAAATCCCAAGATTTACATTTGGCAGACTGCAGGCCCAGTTGTAGTTCTGGTCTGAAGGCTACCAAGTGTGAGGCCAAGGAAGAGTTGATCTTCTAGTTCTGGTCAGAACATAAGAAAAAATGTCTTAGAAGTGGTCAGGTAGGCAGGAGGACTTTCCTGTCACTTGGAGGAAGATCAGCCTGTTGTGTTTAGGCCCACCACTTTAGGGCATGTAATTTAACCAACCTATCAATTTAAATGTTAAATGTATTGATAAATACCAAAACACCACAATAATATGCTGGCCTGTCATGGACTTGTCTAGTTGACATGTGAAATCAATCATCACATTCAGCCAGTAGGTGTCCCTGAGACCAGGTTTCATAATAGGAGACATGAGAGTCTAATTGTTTCTTACAAAGCAGCAGTTCCCCATCACACATGTTTCTATACCCCTTCCATAGTTTATCTGGTGAGTACAAAATATGTGACATTACAAGTAAAAGTCATTTATTATCACTGTTTAAAAATTCATGAAATCAACTATAATAATTTGTTTTGCTGTTTCATTATATTTCTTTACACACACACACACACACACACACACACACCATAATCTACTTAGAAAAATCACAAGTCCGTGTAATTATGTATTATCCCCCCATGTTTTGAGACAGGGTCTCACTACATAGTCCATGCTGGTTTTGAACTCACTATGTAGCCCAAGCTGGCCTCAAACTCACAGGGATCCTCCTATCCCAGCCTCCTGAGTTCCTGTATTACTGATATGCAGCACCACCCTGGGCTCCATGTCTTTTTAATAGTATGGAGATCATGTTACTTTATTGCGTGTGACTTTGTATAAAGTGATTTGTGAAGAGATTTCATATTTCATTTTAATTTGTTTAGTATGTTATTAGCAGCATACATAAATAGAAACTATCATAAAAAGGTTTTGTTTTCATTTTTTCCTATTCTCATATTTTTCTTTTCATTTGTTAAAAATCAGTTGACTATGTGTGTCTCTTTCTAGGCTTAGTTTTCTTTTCCATTAATCTCTCTTTCACAAATACCATACTGTCTTGATTACTGTAGCCTTATAGTTTGTTCTTCTTCAGTATTGAGTTGGATATTCTGATTTGCCTCCATGTAAACTTAGGAATCAATTTGTTGATATTCACCCAATAGGTTACTGAATTTCAACTGTAATTACATTTATCTATGGATTACATTGTGAAAAATTAACTTCTGACAAGATTGATTTTTTTTCTATCCAGGAACATGGAATTTCTCTCCAAGTATTTAGTTTTTTTATTTATTTCACTGGAGTTTTATTTTACTGACATATGTCTTGCATGTAGTTTGTTATATTTGTATATATTTTGTTACATTTAAATTTTTTATGTCTTGGGGTAAATGATATTGTGTTGGTAATTTTAAAATCCACTCTTTCACTGCTCATGTATAAGAAATCACTTGGCTTTGTGTATTAATCTTGTATCCTGAAACACTGCTAAGAGGTAATTGCTTATTAGTTCCAAAAGCTTTTGGTGGACATTTTTCTCATTGAGTTTATTGGTACAATTTAGATATACAGTCCAGTTACATTCATCATTGGGATCTTGTACCTTTACATGCCAGGTCTTGGTTCTCGTTTTTCCCCTTACCTCTGCTCTCCCTTTGGTAGACTTTTAAAGGTAGACTTTTACAATTTTTTTTTTTTTTTTTTGGTACCAGAGATGGAACTTGGGTACTTGCACTTGCACAGCAGGTGGCAGAATCACCGAGCTAAATCCCTGGCCCTAAAGGTAGACTTTTAATAACTGTATTTATTACCAGTTAAGTCATGCATTTAGAAGTCATTAAAAATACAGAAGATTTGTCTTAATACTTTTTGCTTATTTAAATTTAATAAATAACATAATCATGATCCATCTTCCCTTAATCTTGAAAGAGTTGTGTTTTATGCATCTATTGAGCAACAAATATCAACATCTCATTACAATTTTGCATCAGTTAGAAATTAGTATCTATCAGTAGCAAGTTTTGATTCTTTCACAAACTGAATCTCTGACTACTACCCCAACCACCACCATACAGTGCTACCAAAGCAGCAAATATGCTTCATATTAGCATATAGAACAAATTTGAAGCCATTCTATGTCTATTTGACATAGAATCTTCTTAGCATGACATAAACTTATACAATTGAAGCTATACTGATATATTTCTTGAAATCTAATTATTGGTCACCTACAAATTTCTCTAATTCATAGATTTGTAGATTCATGGTTATTTTTTTGATTAGGTTTATTGGTACATTTAAAGCAAACAATACAGTTACATTCATCATTGGAATCTTGTATCTTTACATGATATATCTTGGTTTTTGTTTTTCCCTATACCCCTGCCTTCCCTTCACCCCTTCACCCTTCCCTATTTACAAAGACTTTGTTTCCATTTTTCCTTTTTTAGCATTTTTCTTTTCCATTATTTCCTCTCCCCCCACTTCCAACTTCCCCTTTAGCAAATTTCTTGCTATTTCACTATCTCAGTTATACCACTTGAATCTTATTTACACTTTTAATTTTTCACACCAGAGAAACTATTTGGTATTTACTCAAATGTGCCCTATTTATTTCACTTAAGAGTGTAGCCTCAATGTGCATCCACGTAGCTATAAATGTTTCTAGTGTCTCATTCCTCATGGCCCAGTAGTATTCCATTTTATAGAAAAACCACATCTTCTTTATCCAGTCTCCAGTTGATGGGCGTTTGGGTTGTTTCCAAGTTTTAGCTATTACAAACTTTTCCACTTCAAACATTGGCATACATAAATCACTGTGGTATGATTCTTTTCATTCATTTGGAAAGATACCCAGCAGAGGGATGGTTGGGTCAAATGGAACCTCTAATCTTAGTTCTTTGAGGTATCTCCATATTGATTTCCACAGTGGTTGCACCAGTCTGCACTCCCACAAACAATGAGGAAGTGTTCCTATTGGCCCACAACCCCACTAGCATTTGTTGTTAGCTGATTTCTTGATAGCAGCCATTCTTTCTGGGGTGAGGTGGAATCTCGGTGTTGTTTTCATCTGCATCTCTCAAATGACCAGTGATGATGTTGAACATTTTTTCATATATTTATTTGCAGCTTTTGCTTCTTTGAGAAATTCCTGTTCATTTCAGAACAATTGGGTCTTTGTATTTGGAGGGTCTGATTTTTTTTTGAGTTCTTTATATATTCTAGGTAGTAGTCCTTTGTCTGAGGAGTAGCTGGGAAAGATTTTTTCCTACATTGTACTTTGTCTCTTATCTCTGTTGGTGATTTCGCTTGCACTGCAAAACTTTTTAATACAATGAGATCCCAATTGTTGATTCTTTGTGCAAGTTCTTGTGCTGCTGAGCATTTGTTCATAAAGTCTTCTCTTATGTCAATGTCTTCAAAAGTTCTACCTAATTTACATGACAAGTATGTCTACTATCACCACTCCTGTTCAATATAATTCTAGAAACAGTAGCCACAGCATTTAGAGAAGAGAAATAAAAGGAACAGAGATAGGAAAGGAAGGAGTTAAAATGTCATTATTTACTGATGATATGAAGCTCTAAATAAGACTCAAAAATCTCTGCAAAAAGACTGCTTGGCTTAATTGACAGATTTAGCAGAGTAGCTGGATACAAAGTCAACACTCAAAAATCAATAGCCTTCTTGTACATAAATAACAAATTCACTGAGAGAGAAATTGGGAAAAATAACTCCTTTCCTAGTAACATCCAAAAAAATGAAATAGCTGGTAATCAATTTAAGGAAGGGGATGAAAGACCTCTAAACTGAAAAGTACAAGACTCTGAAAAAGGAGATAGAAGAGGACATAAGAAAATGGAATGACATTCCTTGCTGGAAGAACCAACATAGTGAAAATGGCCATATTCCCAAAACTTCTATACAGTTTTAATGCAATCCTGATTGAAATTCCAACAGCATATTTCACAGAACTTGAGAAAACAGTCCAAAAATTCATTTGGAACTGGAAGAGACCTTGAATAGCAAAAACCATTTTAGGCAACAGAGACATGGCAGTGGGCATCACAGTTCCCAACTTGAAACTATACTACAAAGCCACTGTGATAAAAACAGCATGGTAATGGCAAAGAAACAGACCTGAGGATCAGTGGAACAGATTGGAAGACACCAAAACAACTCCAGATGTACTTAGCTACCTCATCTTTGACAAAGGAGCCAACCATCCTCACTGGAGGAAAGATAGCCTCTTCAATAAATGGTGTTGGAAAAACTGGCTTTCAACCTGCCACAGATTAAAATTAGATCCCTATCTTTCACTATGCACTAAACTAAAATCCAAGTGGATTAGAGATCTAAATATCAAAACAGAAAAAATAAACTTACCGGATTCATGATTATTAATGTGACATGCATATTTTCTCTCATATGAGATACCAAAAATATAGAGAGCAAAATGAAAGGTATATAACAAGAAATAGGGAAATAGATCTTTTGCAAAAGAGAAAGGAATGAAGCAGGAGAAGGGGGGTGGCAAAAGAATTATGATAAGTCATGCACATATACTGAATCCTACAAAGAGTGTAAGCATTATGTAGTACCAACATGTGGTAACAAAAATAATAAAATGACTGGTATTTATGTCTGACAGTTGTTTCTTTGACAGATGAGATACAGTTGAGTTTCATGAAGCAACTCTCCTTTATAAGATTTTTGACTCCAAAAAGTAGGTGTCCTATTTATACCTTACAGTACATCCAAAGTTATCAGTTTGTGATCCAGTTAAATATATATCAAATAGCAATCTCAAAGTAGCACATATCATTTCTTTTCTTTTTCTTCAAAACATCTGCAGCTATCTTTCAAGTAATGTGAAATTTAAAGGAGGAAAAATATGGTTTGCAAGTGAGATTTTCTGTTAACATTCACCTTGTGTTTGTTGTATTTTATGCTTTTATTTTCCTTCTGGAATTAACAGTAAGTTTGTGTGTGAGTGACATTTCAGAAATCCCATCTTGGACTACAACTTGCACACTATATAATATTATAAATAGTGGCTTGCTTTTAAAACCTGTGTGTGTCCCCTGTACAAGCCTACTAGATAGTGAAGTCATTTTTCAAACTAATTTGCAACATTTATTACTCCTGCTGGATGTACATATATTAGTTATGTTCACTACAAATGGCCTCTTGGTTTTGAGGTAACTTTAATGTGTTTTATTAAAATCACTTCCATTTTACACATTTTATTTGCTTCTTTATTTCTTTTTTTTATGTTTCCAGAGCAAAATGTGTATGTAATAGGGAATTAAAATGCCACATTTCAACTTAGGGTCTGATTATATCTGAAAATGAATCTTTTACATTGCTGCTCAGGGTTTATCTGTGCTATAAATTTTAGTAGAAAAGGGATTTTTTTTTCCCTCTAAGTTTACTATTAATCATGTCTTAACGCTTCCATTCTATTCCCGTGGTTGATAGAATTTCTTTATGTATTTCTCGTCATTATTCTCTGCCTTTCTTATTCTTTTTGTATGTGTTCCATTTATAGATGTAAGAAAAAGATATATCAGTGTCAAGAATAGCACAGCTTTTATCATTTGCAATAAATAATTTAATGCCTGTTAAGACATTTTAGTTAATTGTTTAGTATAAAATGAAGATTAATATCAAATTTCAACTTTTCAAAGGCAGATGGCAAACTGAAAGTGTTTCTGTAAGCAAAGGACATAAACTGGGGACACAGTAGGCAAGTCTGAGCTCTGCTTGGATTTTTTTTTTTTAGATAGATTTAGTGAGAATATGGGAATGGAACTTTCTTCTTTCTTTCTCTCTCTTTTCTTTCTTTCTTTCTTTCTTTCTTTCTTTCTTTCTTTCTTTCTTTCTTTCTTTACCATAAACTGGGGATACAGTAGGCAAGTCTGAGCTCTGCTTGGATTTTTTTTTTTTTTAGATAGATTTAGTGAGAATACGGGAATGGAACTTCTTTCTTCTTTCTTTCTCTCTCTCCTTTCTTTCTTTCTTTCTTTCTTTCTTTCTTTCTTTCTTTCTTTTCTTTCTTCTTTTCTTTCTTTGTTTCTTTGTTTCTTTCTTATTTTTTCTTTCTTTCTTTTCTTTCTTTGTTTCTTTTCTTATTTCTTTCTTTCTTTCTTTCTTTCTTTCTTTCTTTCTTTCTTTCTTTCTTTCTTTCTTTCTTCCTTCCTTCCTTCCTTCCTTCACTTTTCTTTCTTTGTTTCTTTCTTTCTTATTTTTTCTTTCTTTCTTTCTTATTTTCTTTCTTTCTTTATTTTTTCTTTCTTTCTTTCTTATTTTCTTTCTTTTCTTTCTTTGTTTCTTTTCTTATTTCTTTCTTTCTTTCTTTCTTTCTTTTCTTTCTTTCTTTCTTTCTTTCTTTCTTTCTTTCTTTCTTTCTTTCTTTCTTCCTTTCTTCCTTTCTTTCTCCATCTCTCCTTCCCCTTCCTTCCTTTCTTTTTCTTTCTCCCTTCCCCTCCCCCCTCCCTCCCTCCATCTCTCCCTTCCTTCCTTGCCATCTTGAGTGCAACGCTAATGAAATATATGTGCTTTTATATTTTTGGTCCCCATATATTAGCTTCTTGGGATTGCCATAAAAAATTAATAGAGACTTGGAGAGTTACCATGACAGGTGTATAGTTGCCCACAGTTCTAGAGTCCAGAAGTCTGTAATCATGGCATTGGCAGAGTTGCTTTTTTTCTTGGGGCCTTAAGGGAAGATCTAATCCATGCCTTTTTCCTTGCTTCTGGTACCTTTTAGAAACTACACAACTACATAATTAGAACTGTAATCACAGAATTCCTGTGTCTGCTTCCATCTTCACATGGCCCTTCTTCTGTGTCTCTACATCTCTGGTTCTTCAAAGACACCTGTCATTGTATTTAGAACACATACTACATTCAAGAAGAGCTCACCTCAGTATGTCTAGTGCAATTACATATGATCACATTCATGGGATACAGGTGGGTTTATAGTTTGGAGGGCCACAGTTCAATTCACCATGCCCTATCACCTTTACTTCCTTTATTATTCTCTGCCACTCTCATTTAAGCTTTCTCTTTATACAACTTTTTGATGCACTGAAGTGATTTGGTTTTTAAAGCCAGTGATTATTCATGCCAAATTTTACTTCTATTAAGTAGAGCCAAGCTAATATTTTCAAGGTTCATTTATTACCTCTCCTATAGTTCAAACATTGATAATTTGAATTTTGCACCTTAGATGACCTCCTTAAGATATTAAAACTTTAGCTGCTCAGGTTGTTTCATTTATTAATATCCAATTTACACTGGTCATCATTTTATTATCTTATTTCCACTGTACCTTAAATTAACCTTGATCATAAAGGCTTTAGCTTATCTGTGGGTTCATATAGGTTGAAAATACCTTCCATTGTATATCACTATTAAATTTTAGTGGCAATCAAGTTCAGTAATTGTTTATGGAACTATTAATATATGCAAAGCCAAGAGTGCATTGCTTGTGAAACTGTTATCCAGAGATTTGCTGATTTGAAATAAAATCTCTGAAAGAGCTTGTTGAACCAGCAATTTACAGGAACAACTCTGGACCGGTGGTTTTAGTTCAGAACAAATATCTGAAAATAAATGAAAAATGTTGTATTTTTAATGTATGCATGTAAGCTTCATGCACTTTCAAATAAGCTACATAAATATCTGTTTATTTAGAATATTGTTGGTAACAAGAACAGTATCATAGTCCTCTCTGCATCATTTATCTGTAACTGTGTCATTCGCCTCTGAAGACCACATGGCATATGAATCCATAGCCAGCATCAGGACAGCATTCTATAACAGGGTACATGGAAAATGTGCTTCTGTGCTAACCACAAAGATTAGGATACTGTAACCCATAAACTTGAGCACCAGCTGTGTTGTTTTCTGCTATGAATTAGAAAAGCATGTCCCCATTAGTAAAGAGAAATTACAAGAATCTCCCTTTGAAGATTGTTACAATGAACATGCATAGAATCTACACAAAATCTTTATTAAGTTTTGAAACAGTTAAAACTATATAGTTATATGTAAAGAATCAGTCACAAACTCTTTGTGGATTGTTCTCTGTGGTGAATATCAGGTATTATTTTCTAGTAACAGCAACACATACGGTTGCCATTCATTTTCCGCATAGTAAATACTAAAGACTAAGCTGGGTTTTATACTTATTATTTCTTAGCTTCCTAATATATCCATGATGAAGAGGCTGAGAATCATAAGATTGTTCCAGGTTCATAGTAGTTAAGTGATTTATGAAATATTTGGTTCCTACCTTTGTTTCTCCAAAGCCTCTGTATCTCGCTAATATGCCCCAAATTCAGAGTCTGTAGAAGATGTTACAATCCCTTCACTCTTCACCTGGCATCATCTTGGTTAACTTGCATCTGAAGCACTGCTTGTAGTGTCAGGAGAATGAAATTTGCTGGAGTATTCTAGGAAGAAAGCTAGTGGATGTAACAAGCAGTACGGTAGAGAAGGCCACTGAGGAAATGAGAAAAAACTATGCTGGTGACTAGGTCATAATTTACAAGTGTGAATGTGACACATGGCCTTAAAATGAGGCTCTAGGCAGCCGCCTTCTCCCCTCTGCCACATGATGACAGAGTGAGAGTGCAGCATCTGTGACCCAAAGTGAGTCTTTCCCAGACAAAAACCTCTGGCATCTTCATCTTGGACATTCTCTTCTCCAGTACAGGAAAAAAAAAAAAATGTATCCTCTGATTAGCTTTCCAGTCTAGGATTTTGTTATAGCACTCTGGTTCAATAAGACATCAGCAAAGCTAATATTGCTACAGCAAGACTGCCTTCTCCCCTCTGCCACATGATGACAGAGTGAGAGTGCAGCATCTGTGATCCAAAGTGAGTCTTTCCCAGACAAAGAAACCGCTGGCATCTTCATCTTGGACATTCTCTTCTCTAGTACAGGAAAAAAAAAATGTATCCTCTGATTAGCTTTCCAGTCTAAGATTTTGTTATAGCACTCTGGTTCAATAAGACATCAGCAAAGCTAATATTGCTACAGCAAGACAACCAGGACCTGACTATTACCAGTCTTCATTCAATCACTCATCACTTGTTGTTCCTCTAGGCTACACATACATCTTATTGTGGTTTTGCCAAAATTAAATGCAAGTTAACCCATTATATACTTCCTTTAAAATAGAATTTATAATGATATCATGAAGATGGTCAGACAGGCCATTTTTTATTAACCAAAATAATAAATTATACTGGAATGTATTCATGCTGGAATATATTCATTCATCCTGCAAAGTATTTATCAATCCTCTTTATCAGAAGCAATCCTTCTGGTCTTCATAAAACTTAAAACATACTGAAGAAGACATACTGTAATGAAATAAGCATGTGATTAAGTGTGAACAAATACATAACCGTAAAATGTGGCAAAGGCTAGGGAAGTGATACTTCTAGAGCACAGGATATGAGGATTTGGACAGAAAAGACTTTGCTAGGAAAAGAAACTGAGAAATCTACTTCCACCTAGAGGACACGAGAAGAAGCAAACATATGCCATCAATCACAGGTCACTAATATTGCTACAGCAAGACAACCAGGACCTGACTATTACCAGTCTTCATTCAATCACTCATCACTTGTTGTTCCTCTAGGCTACACATACATCTTATTGTGGTTTTACCAAAATTAAATGCAAGTTAACCCATTATATACGTCCTTTAAAATAGAATTTATAATGATATCATGAAGATGGTCAGACAGGCCATTTTTTATTAACCAAAATAATAAATTATACTGGAATGTATTCATGCTGGAATATATTCATTCATCCTGCAAAGTATTTATCAATCCTCTTTATCAGAAGCAATCCTTCTGGTCTTCATAAAACTTAAAACATACTGAAGAAGACATACTGTAATGAAATAAGCATGTGATTAAGTGTGAACGAATACATAACCATAAAATGTGGCAAAGGCTAGGGAAGTGATATTTCTAGAGCACAGGATATGAGGATTTGGACAGAAAAGACTTTGCTAGGAAAAGAAACTGAGAAATCTACTTCCACCTAGAGGACACAAGAGAAGAAGCAAAACATATGCCATCAATCACAGGTCAGGACAGGAGGGTGACACAGGTGGAATCCAGTCCGTGAAGGGTCATGATGCAAAATGAGATGAGAGAGACGGAACAGCCAGACACTGCCTGGACTGCTGAGATGTACACGTCGTGTTCAACAGTGGGAAGCAGCTTTGTCTTTATGTGTAGAAAGGAAGGGAAGGCAGTGCCCTTTGGTAGAAGTCATAGTTGCAGATGTGAGGCGTGGAAAGATTGTTGAGCTTGTATTTGAAGAAGTCATTAGAAAGAGCAAGTAATTACAGGTTGAATAGGTGGAGAGAAAAGCGGGGAGTCTTTCAGATGATAAGTTCACATGAAGGACTGATAGATCCTACATGAGGTCTGAAACAAAGGGAGAGGTTAAGGATAACACTATAATTTCTGTCCTTAAGGTTGGTGATGGCTTTTGCTGATACCATGATAATAAGCATATTTCTGGTGAAGATAAATAATTTAGCTATGTATAATAAGAGTATTAATTTTAAAGATGCCACTTAAGATGTGTAGTTGCACACAGTACATTTAAGTATAACTCAGAGTTTGATTTTACTTTTTAGATGTAATAATCAGTAATCATTACCCTTCTAATACTTGATGGAATTTTCATTATGGTATAGTAGAATAAACAGTTACACAAACTTTCTGATTAGAAATGTTGCATTACTGCTTTTTCCGAGCCACTGACTTGAGTGCTTATAATGGCAAATAACCAAAAACTTAGTTCTAATTTAAAAAAAAATAAATTTGATGGCTTAGCTAACGGAAAAATTCATAGGTAGGGCAGGCTTCAAGTACAACTTGGTCAATTTTCTAGCTATATATTCCTAAGATTTTAACTCTTGTATTTGGAGACTCAGGCTGATAGTCTTCATGGCAGAAAACTGCAGTTTTAAATTGAACATCTGCATAGCATGACACTCGAAATGACAAATAGTCATCTCCATTGCAAAATGTCTAGAGTTCTGAGATTAACTGTAAATTTGAGAGCACAGGTGTCCCTTCAGGATCTAATGTATGAACCAGCTTGTCCATAAGTCATGAGGAATCCTATTATGTCTTGGGATTATTAAGGAGATGAAATGGATGGTAGTGAAGCAGCGGACAGCTACTCACAGCAATCTTTCTCCGCAGATGAGCAGCCACGCACACATTAACACGTGTCTTTTCCAACATGCCCCTGACAACCTGGATTTGGTACTTTCTCCCCAAAAGGAGTTAACAAAGGTGTTGCTGAATTGTACCATTGAGCTCTAATCTGTAGTGTTCTCTTCTTCAGTTCCAGGTTTAGATTCTTGCCTATGGTAGATGAAAGTTTAATCCAATATATAAATTTGGATAAAATTTCATCGTGGAAATAGGGTTGTTATAAAGGAGAAACACTCTTCCTTTGTCCATACCTACAGAGTAACCTCTAGACAATAGCGAGGAAGTCTCTCCCTTACTCTATGAGAAGTGAGATCAGCGCCTGAGCCTTGGTTTTGTTCTTCAGGAAGAACTGTGCCACACATTCCTTTTTCTCTTCACTCGTTTGCATTGTCTTTTTCAGAGGTTGCCTTTTAAAGTTAAAATATAGCCCATTTTCACTGATGAAAGTTAGTAATGAACCTAGACATTGGCCCATAGTTTAACTATTGGGATTCAGGCTTGAGGTTTCCTTGGCAAGATGTTGTCCTTAGGCATCTGATCTATTTTGATCACCCTAAGAAAAACATGAAGGATCCTATTCAAAATTTAATTTGGAGTGTGAGACTGATGGTGCCATGACTTACCCACACCGTAAGGCTATGGGAAAGTTCATTATTTAGCGGGAAGTTCCTGGGAGAGGAGGACAGTCTCACACAAGGCCCTTCAGTGGCGCAAGAGGGGAGAATGACTTGGGTGTTAACTGTAGTCGGGGTTTACAGTTATGGTGGAGGAATTAATATGGTGCAGGGGAAGGACTTCCATGGTTTAAATATCTAGTGGTTTCCAGGAAAGGAGCAGCCCCTTTCTCATCAGATTTTCCAGAAGTGGAGGACATGTGTATAGACTTGAAAGATAGCAGCAGCCAAACATTAAAAAAAAAATTACTCAAAATTATTACTTACAAGATTTTTATATGTAGATATATATATCATTTTTTCCTTTTTAAAATTAATTTTATTGGTACAATAAATGTATACAATAGAATTACATTCATTGCCGGAGGTTTGTACCTTTGCATGATCAATCTTGGTTCTTATTTTTTCCCTGCCCTACCTTCAGCCCCTCCCTCCCTCCCTATCTACAAAGTCTTTGTTTCCATTATTTTTCATTTTCTCATATTAATTTCCCCTACCCCTCCCTATCAATTTCTAATCATTTTTATATACCGGAGGTCATGAAATTTTCTGTTGCCTGTATTTGTGGATGGTAATCAGCTTGAATTTCTCAATCCAATTTGAGTGCTGAGCTTCACCTGAATGTGTCCTTGGTAAAATGACCAAGGTTGACCTGAGAAATGGAGAAGGTAATGCTCCTTTACCTTGGGATGCTTCCCAACCTTTTCCCACATCAAATCAATTCTTCCTTTAGCAAAGAGAGATAGCATTCCTGGACTTGTTGGGGAGGCCTTGGGTGTCAGGCCTTTCCTGTGCTGTGAGTTTAACTCAAGCATTTTTTCCAGACCTAATGGTAGGACTTGTGATAGAAAAATTTAACTTCTAATCTTTAAATCCCTTCAAATGTTAATGTCTCTTCAGCATGGATTATGGGATACAGGCCTTTCATAGCCAAGCTGTACATCTTCCTTGCTTTTCTCAGACCGGTTTCAAAGCTGATTTTCTGTGTGAAGAATAAAATTTTTTTAGCTACAAGAATTGGCCATCAAGTAACACCATCCTGAGTTTTTGGACTCTGACCCCTAACACCAAGGTGTTTCTAAACAAGAGATCAATATCCAAACAGACTGTGATATTTTTCTAATGTAGTTTGAGTCTCTCCCTTGGGAGTAGCCATAAGCCAAGACAGCCACTCTCTTAGAGAGCTCTAAAGGAGGTGAAGCTCAGGGTGTGGAGTGGCAGTGAAGACAGCACTTGAGAAAGAAGGAACTTATTATTGTGAATTTTGTACTCACCATTAAGTTTTATCTTGGGCAGCGGCTGTAGGATGTGCTGAGTTCTGGGTCAATGACATGAGGAACGGGTAAACTATGTTGAAAAGAATCTCTTGTGGAGGGAAGCATTTTAAGCCAAAGGCAGTAGTAAATGCCTAGGTTTAAAGCAAATTATGTCAGTGTGTGTGGATGCAACAACTATGATAAACCAATCTCTTAGAAACAACTGTTTCACTAATGTAGATCAATCATTATCAATAATTTGAGATAGAGAATTTTATTCTACATGTTTTAAGATATTCCTCATATACCATTCTCCTTTCTGAGGATGAATTGAACAAAATGATTTTGTTTCTAAGTGGAGAAAGCCCAATTCAAACCAAGTTCAACTCTGAAGATGTTTTTATTGTCATAATTGAAAGAGATTAATGGGAAGGACAATCTTCACACATAACGCCTCCAGCTCCAGTTTTCAGCTCTTCTATTGACTTTCATCTCCTCAGGGTTGGATTTCTCCAAACCCCGTACTTAGCAACATCAATCTGAAAAGCCACAGGTTTTCTACTGCCCAAAGTACAAGTGTATTGTGTTTTGCCACAATATTCCCTTTGTAGTCTCAGATCCTCTAAGATAGAACAATTTAAGTCAAATGGCCATGTGAGGGAAAAATTGAGGCCAGCATGAAGGGATGCATTATTTCAATTGTCTCTAGTCCCCTTCTCTGCTTCTAGAGCATAGGGTGAATTCTACTTGGGAATGAAATACATTTCCAGCCAAAAGTGTGTATCCACTGCCGTAGGTCATCAGTGAAAATATTTGCCCAGTAAGAAGATAGTATATGTTCTGAGTTTCAGCAACTAATTTACGATCCTGTCGAGTGGCATGGAGCACAAATTGTCTCTGATTTTTTTTCTACATGTGATTGCTTAGATTTAAGCTGTGTTAGTTTGTCCTACCACTGTGCTTGTGCCCTGAAGTGGTTTCAAGGGATGCTGTGGTCTTTTCCTTCATATGTTGAAAAAGTATTCTGCCTTCCTGGAGATGGACAAGTCTAGTGCTTTGAAAATTGATTGGATAGCCTTTAAGTTTCCTACTGTCCTTTTAAAGCCATGAGAATTACTATCTATGGTATCTATTAATGTATGAAAAACTACCTTCTATGGTTTCCCCTGACAACTTTTTATATTCAATTGTAACCTTTTAATTCAAACTGCTTTTCTGCTATCAAATAGACTCTTCTAAGAAATTATGTAAAGCTTTCAATTTTATAAGGTTGTGCATTTAAGAAGGACTGTTAAATAAAAATAGGAATGAACTCCTTTGAAATTTTATGCTAAAGTTGAGTCGTTCTGAAATGGACTCTTTCTTCTCCTGAATGGTTCTCTCAGTGCTGAAATTAGAATAATTACTTTGGTTAACTTTTCCACTTCTAAATTACAGTCAACTGCATAAAATATGTTTTTATTCAACAGCAAAGCATATGTAACCTCTTTCCTCTTCCTCGTTTAGAAGTAATCCTTTTGTTACCATATCTGAGGAAATTAGTGGCTTCGTTTTTGCTACTCCATGCCCTTAACTCAGAATCACTATCGGCTCTGTGTCTCCCTTTGTTGTGTATCGTAACAAGCATTATATTTCTCTATTAAAAAAAAAAAGCAACAAAACACCTGCCCTGTTTTATTTCCCTCTGCCCTTGCTGTGTAACAGGAATTATTCAGTGACTTGACTCAGCAAATGTGTTCAAGGTTGAATCCTTGTGCATGGATGTCACCAAAAAGGCCGCTCAGAGGGACGTATTTTGCTCATTAACACAAAGGGACCATCTGCTCGTCAAGCTGTGCAACCGTCCGCTGCATCTGTCCAGAATGAAATGTCATTTCCAGTTTGATGAAATATACCTTTTTGTGGAATTTTCGGTCTAGTCAGGCAATTTATTAGAGGTCCAGATAAGCTAAGATTTTATGTTAAGCAATAGAAATTCCCCCTGGTTAATTTATGGAACAGAAAAAGCATTCGTTATAAAGATTTTGAGGTGGCTTAGAGAATTGTTGAACAATAAGACTTGAGAAGCATGACATTAGTGCACCTACTGTAATATCAGAAACAGGAAGAAATACACAACAGAATTAGCAAAGGGCCATGAAATATGATCAAAATAAGTGATAAATATTTAATTTCTTAAAATAGAAAAATTGAAGTTCGAGACACATTGCCACCAGTCCCCCTTAAAATACTTCCTGTTGCTTTGAACATGCCATCATTCTCACCACTTTTTGAAGATGTTCAGTCCTCCCTTATGAATGTCTTTAAGAGGTATGGCAAAAAAAAAACAAAAACAGTGAATGTGACCTGCTAGGATCACACCATAGAAAGGCAGGGTCGCAGAAACATTCCGAGGTGTCCCCATTGAGCTCCTTTACCAGATCTCATACTGTGAGACTTCTGGCTTTTCCTCAAAGTCAACATGCCTTTGAAAAGTACAGGTCTTGAACTGATTCAAGATATCAAGTATCCAGAGCATGATGTATACATATTCTAACTACCCCAATAAGAATATGAAATGATTGAGTTTGCCAAAATTTATGGTTGATAGTACCAATAAATAAAAATAGACTGATGTTTTCTTTTTATTTATCCTTTTATTTTTTTAATTATTATGTTTACTAGCACACGTTTATAGTACATAATGTTTGCATTCTTTGTGGGGAGTTGGCGAAAGTACTTCTTGCAAACATTTAAAATAAGCTTTTATGGCCAACCATTACTTATTGTTGATTTTGCATTACGTTAAATACTTTTTTGTAGTGGAAAGAAATCAAGTATTGTTTAATGAGTCACCTAAATTGAGCCTTTACTTTGTTTCCTACCTGACACATAGCCTGGAGAGTTATTTAATCTCTGTATTACTTTCTCATCTGTAAAATGGAATAATTATAATAAATTTTTCAAGTTTTGCTTCTAAAGATAAGAAATGTATGTCATATAACCTGGGTTGCTGAGACATAAAACTCAATCAGAAAATAGAATTTCCTGAAACTACCATAGCCAAACAGAGGCTACATTTGGCATAAGGACACTGATCTGTTTTACCTCTGACAATGAGCCAGCACTTGGTATTTTGTGTTGTACATTTGATCTCTTTTTGTTTTTTTACAATCCACATAATAAATTTGTGACTTAACTGTAAACATCCTTATTCTACAGAGGGAAATATGGAAATATTTGAAAGGTGAAACAACTTGTCCAGAATGACATGGTTTATAACTAGTGAAGACAGGAAAGCTTTAGAATAAAAAACAAGTTATTAATAAGAACCAAATGCAAAGGTGATCTGTTATAGTAATGCTAGGTTGAAGTGTTAGATGTGCATATACAGCAGGGTAGAGATACGTATTTTCTGTTTACTATGGGTTTTCTATGACAAATAGAGACTGAATTTTTAAAAGGCAACTTGTTTATACATTTCAAGGAAATGATTTGTAGAATGTACTATAAAGTCTTATTGCACTGGGAATATCAAATGGAGAATTTAGTACATTGGAAATATTAATATATTGGGAATTGGAAATACTAATATTGGAAATATTAATACATTGGAGATCTTACTGAGTCAATCTTCCTGAGCAGATCTATCTTTTCATCATTAGCAAATACTTGCTGTAATTGGTTAAGGAAAGTATTCTTTCTTCCACACTGAAATATTCATAGATCCTAGGATGTGCCAAGCAAATTAAGGTCTCCCAGTCCATACTTGGCTCCCATTTATGACCTCTGCTTGAAAAGACTCTTTCTCACTTATTTGCTTGACCAAGACTTAAACACCAGCATCGATTTCTCTTAAAATAAGTACCACCTTGGAATGCCATGCCATGTACTTTCCAAACTACTGTATAAATCACATTACTTGAGCCCAGTGCCTTTCTAAAATAATGTTTCGTAAAATCACTTAATAATAATGTACAACTAATGTACTATTGTTGCTTGAGAACAAGAAAGGCAAGGCCTCAGGAGCTGCCCACTGTGTAGTACGTTTGAAGGGCCTGAGTGAATGACCTGTTGTTACTAAAACAGGCCAAGGCTAATGGGCTGGCCTCTCAAATCCAGTGCTGTTTTGCTACATTCTCACTGGGCACTGAGTGTGCCTCCAAGAGCTCCTCAGGTCTGTCTCTCATTTTTATGCAACCTTCCCCCAGTTGCTGTCCTTGTATTTCCAAAGACCACTCAGATGACTCATTGTCTGAGGGCTATCAAAGTCACTTTGTCTGCATTGCCACAGAAAAAATAACTGTGCCTGGAAAATCATTTCCCATTTCTCTCCCACCTGCTTAGTCTTGAATAGAGACAGACTGGAACCTGGATGGAGTGAGACAGGATTTTAGAGCAAGCAAGCTCAACCTGCAGCCTTGTGTAGCTAGGAATTGTGATTTAAAATAATTTTTATGCATTCATTTAACATATTTCGATCATATCCAACTCACTGTTAACCAACCTTATCCCGCATCCCCTGTCCTCTTTTAAACATAGTATTCTCTCTATTGTCATGTCATTTTTTAAATTTTTACATTTCCTGTATTAAGGTAAACATGCTGTCATTGTCTTTCTGCGTCTGTCTTATTTTGCTTAACGTGAAAAGCTGCGGTTCCATCCATTTCCCTGGATTATGTGGTTGATTGATTGATTATTAGTGATCGTTGACATGAGTTGATTGTGCAGTGCTAATCACAGACTGCATGGGCAGACTGCTGAAGCACTGTGCAAGGAAAGATGCAGTGAAGTTCTCGTTTTGCCTGTGGCACCCCTAACTTTGATGTGGCCAGGCAAGTCACCATCTGCGTGTATCACACATCACATGCCCTTGTGTGTCTTAGCAAGTAGTAAGCAGTGATTATTAGTAGGTTATCAATAGAGTTTTAACCTGCATACACTTATGTGTGCCTGTGAAGACTGGTGGTGGTATTTAAATAGATACATACATTTTATAAAAATTCTTAAACACAGATTTATTTCATGAAATGATTTACCAATTTAAATATAAAAAGAAGGGTTTTTTTAACTTATACATATTAACTATGTTATGTAGTTGATATGATGCCCAAAACAATTTTACTTGGTGCAACCCAGGCAAACCAAAAGATTGGGCTTCCATTGCTGAATCAGGCCAAAGTCAAGGCTTCCACTTAACAACCCTGTTGCTTGGCTTTTTTCCCATGTCATACTCAGGCAGCTCTTACTGGTATTTCCTGGGAAAATTTCAGAAACAAAACACTTGCCCATGAAAACAAATACTGGTCTGCTTAATGGAAACAGACCTTAAAGGTATTTAATGACAATTTAAATTATTTCTTACTGTATTTCATAGAACATTTCTCACATAAAGATCACAAGAGTACAACAAGCAAATAATGAAAAACAGCCCATGACTAATCATCACCTCTAACACACAATTGCTAGTATTTTGACTCTTACAATTTTTTCTGTCACTAAATAATTCTTTTACTTTAAATGACAGAATTAGTACCATGAACTTTCTGGTAAAAACAAAATAGTAAAATCTTCCTATTTTCACGTGTAACCTTCCCAAGGAGGAACCCCAGCTCTATCCTCCCAAAAGGATTATATTCATTTTTTGGTTGTTGGTTTTATTTTTTTGACATTTTGGTTACCTCTGCAACTTCAAGAAAAATTCTTTCTATTTTTTTGGTACTGGGATTGAACTTGGGTCCTTGCACTTGCAGGGCAGGCCACCGAACTGCTGAGCTAAATCATCAGCCCCAAGAAAGATTCTTATACTGTCATCTTTTCATGTATTAGAATCTTTCAAGATATTCCCTCATAGAATTCACTTTCTATAAGAGAAATCCGTCTCAGGCTTGCTTTCTTCTGCTCCCATTTGAACTCTCCAGGCCTGCTATGTAGCTCTCACTACAGGACATACTTTCTTTGCTCCCTCAAATTCACATAATTCTTTTAATTACATAAATGTTTTATTTCAAGGAGTTTCCCAAGTGTGCGTAAAAGGCATACTTAAGCCTTTTCATAATGAAAATATCTTTATTCTGTCTACTGCCTTTATTGAAGTTTGCCGAAGTATTCAGTTCTAGGTTAGAAACTTTTCCTCTCAACTCTGTAGTCAAATTTTCATTGTCTTACTATATTCACTGATGCTTAGGTAAAGAATGAGACCATCTTATTTTTCAAATTTTTGTGACTGTAAAATCAAGGCTTTCATTTACTCGTGGAATTCTGCAATTTGAAAATGACAGGTCCGGGGATTTAGCTCAGGGGTTCTATCGCTTGCCATGCAAACACAAGGTCCTGAGTTTGATCCCCGGTGCCAAAAATAAAAAAAATTAAAATGATACAACTAACTTTCCAACTTTATTTTCCTTTATCATTTTAAAAAAATAGAATTCCTTTATTTTAAGTAATATCTTTGTAAATAAACGTATTTTTTTTCCTCATTGAGTTTATTGGTACTTTTTAGGCATACAGAACAGTCACATTCATGAGTGGGATCTCGTACCTTTACATGACAGGTCTTGGTTCTCGTTTTTTCCCCATGCTCCTGCCCTCTGTTCACCACCTCCACTATTTTCAACCCCCCCTTTCACTCCCTTCCCTATTTACAAAAACTTTGCTTCCATTTTTTCATTTTCTCATATTTTTTTAAATCTCGTCCAATGTGGAAAATTTTCTTAACATATTTCTTTAATAATTTTCTCCCTCATCATTTTTTCTGTGTGTCTTTCTGGCTGTTGGAACTCCTTGATTAATCCTGTTTGTTTCTCATCTCTTTTTTCACTTTCTGTGTCATCTTTTTTTCTATCCTCTGGCACATTTCTTCGTCTTTCCACTCTGTCATATCTACTGTCCTCTTTATTTTGACAATAATAATATTTGAATATCTGGTTCTGTGCTTTTTTGTCTCATATCTTCCTCTTGTCTATACATAAAATTTACACATTTACCCAAGGTTATATACTTCAGCTCTTTTTTCTTTCTTTCTGTTTCACTATTAGTTCTGTTCATTTTATTTGATGTATGGATGTTCATTTTAGGTTCATGTGCACGTGTGCAGCTGCAGAATAACCTTGTTTTTCAATATTCACAGGTAGTTGACAGGTAAGTGCCTCACTAGGTGTTCAGGTGGAAGCTAATGGTGTTCTGGGAGCGTCCCTCTTGTTACATGAAGAGAGGCTGCCCTCAACAGGTGCTTCATTCTCCACAGACAACAAATATCTGTGCAGGAAATCACTGTGTCTATAAATAGGATATGGACTACATGGCATGGTTTGTTCACATGGAGCCATCTAGACCCAGTTAACTGTATTCAGTTAGGCTTATCATGTAACCCTGGATACCTACTTTAGCCCATGTCACAGATTCTCGACTATGGAGTACCATCTGAAGCCATGCAGATGGGTGAGCATACTCTTTCTTGCTCCTGTGCACTTGCCCAAGATGAAGCTATAAACCGTAGTAGTCCTTCCTCCTCTTTCTGTCTTCCAGTTGTTATCAGTATCTATTGTACATGGGTCACTTACTGCTATTCACCTTATTAAAGGTTTCTGTTATTTTATATCTTCTTTTTTTTGAATCTTGAAAGGGAAAATTGATTAAATGGCATTTTTAATTTGCCCTTCCTTTCAGAAAATTAGAACTTCTATCATTACTTCTGTACTACTACTGACTTTAGTTATGGTACTGCTATTAGCACAAAAGTGAATGTAATACTTATTTACAGTATTGTTGGATGAGGTTGCCATAACAGATATTGTAAGCCAAATGACTTATAAACAACAACAACAAAAAATATTTCCCTAGTTCTCCAGGCTCAGAAGCCCCTAAATCAAAGAGCCAATAGGTAGGTCCAGTGTCTGATGAGTGCGAACTTCCTGGTTTGGAGATGACTGTCTTCTGTTAATAACCTCACATAACACATAGTAGAGAAAAGCTAGCTCTTTGATGAGTTGTAAAAGCATTAATTCCATTCATGATTACATTGCCTCGTAACATATCTCTCAGAGCCACTGGCTCAAAGATATTATCACTTTGCAGGTGAAGTCTCAGTTCATCAGTGTTAAGGGGCACAAATATTAACTCCATAAATACCTTGTGAGAAACACTTTTTAAGAGAGATGTATATTTCAGTTATCACTTGATCTTTGTAGATACTGCTAAATATAGGAGGGAATAGAAGTTCAAAGATGTATCTGTCAGATTGTATTTGCAGTTAAATTTGTGGCCTAGTAGGGCCATGGTCATTCAGCAATATTAGGCTACTGGCTGCTCGTTGCCTCCCAGAAGTAGTGTTGATAGGCTTCTTTGCAAATTGGAGGCACACTAAATGGAATCATTTGCAAAATAATGAAGGTTTTCACTAACCTAGTAGGTGTTTATGCTTATTACAGTTGTTTGTATGGTGATATTGTCTGTTTTATGCTTGGGTTGCATTCATATTAAATACCAAGAAAACTGGAAATATAGTCTCTGTACAAAAAATGTAAGCAGTATACAAAATGGAACTGCACTGCATTTAATAACTGGAATATTTTAATTACCGATGTAATAACTATTTTAACAAGGTTTATTATGAAACTATTTTATGAATTTGTCTCCTAAAATACTGGCACTTTGGATGTTGGAATAGCCATTATAGCCATTAATTAGATTAGCTCAAGCTTTATTATACTGACCTATCCTGGAGTCTTGTTCTGTCTTGTATTGCTATACTTAGTGCACTGAGCTGCAAAGCAAGAAGACTATTTTCATGCTGCTCTTAATGGACTGGGTGACTGACAAAGACAACTAAAACACAAGCCTAACAAAGACCATGTAAAATAATGTTTCTCCTCTGAAACTAATTTCTTCCTAATTTTCTTTTTAGCTGCCATCTTCTGAAGCTGCTTAACCTAGTGTTTTTTATGTTTTTCATCTTTAAGATGCCAGAATCAGAATGGATCAATAGTTTAAACATTTTCCCCAAAATAAACTTTTTGTTATAAACAGCCTAATTCAGAAGTCTATATTTTTAATATTTAGAGGAAAGTGGGGCTTCTCTGTTTGAAGCTGTTTGGGGTGGAGGTATAAAATAGAATTGCTGCCCACTTCCTCAGCTTTCAATTACTGCATGTGGCAACTTCAGGGGTGTCTCTCATGAACCATAGTGCAGTGAATAAATTATTCACACACACATTGTCCAATTCATTAGTCTCTAAACTTATATCACTCTATGAACACAAACTGATAAGTTTTTAAGAAAGAGAAAACTTAATTTCAAAAATTTGAAAGTAATTGTTCATGGTTCAATTCTACTGCTTTTCTTTTATAGCTTCCTATAATTAAATCTCCTTGTATTATCTTAGTTTCTTTCTCACTGGTGAGCCAAAAAACCCAACACTCAAAGTTAAAGGAGAAAATGTTTATTTGGCTTACAGTTTGTAGAGGTTTCAGTCCATAATTGGCTGGCTCCAAGACAGGGTGGCATGGCAGAGGGACATCACAAGTGAGAAACAGTTCATGGCAGGTAGAAGGCAGCAAAGCAGAAGGCAATAAGCAGCATAGTAGCAACCAGCGAGCAACCAGCAGCAACCCTCTTTCTCTAGCTTATATCTTATCCAGCTACCTACCTTAGAGTGGATAATACTCACACCCAGGGTGGAGCAGCCTTAATCCTAGCATCCAACACACCATGAGTCAGTCCCAGCAACACATTTTTGATGTAGCAGCACACACCCTAGATGCGCCCACCTCTGAAAAGCCACCCACCTGTGACTGCATGAGTCTGTGGGGGAATATCCAGATACAATATCTAGATAGTAACATGTACTTCTAAGGTAAATGTATTGCATTTTCCCTCATAATTACATATGGCTTAACAAGTATACTTTTAAAGCCATTTTCGAAACAAGCTCAAAGATCATAAGGTCAAAGATACAAATGATTGGTATCCCCAAGGATGCTGTATTAAGAGTTTTGAAATCATAGTTAAGATATAGTTCACCTCCATGCCTACTTGTCAGACACCTTTTCTGTACAAAGAATCTGTCCTTTACACTTAGTAATTAAATTGCTCAAGTGAACTCTATAAGGCAAGATGCTTTTTAAAATTTCTGTATGTGGGTGTTATAATTTGAATTACCTACAATATTTATATAATATTTCATATATAAAAGCTTGATCAATATTTATTTTTATTGGAAGAAGAGATGAGAGGGTTACCATGATTGATGGAATTATTTCACTGTGGGATTTTCAAACATTTTGTTTATACCTTTATTTTCTCTCTGTGTTATTATCTGGATCAAGGAAAATAGGTTAATGAAACCCAAAGATTTGATAATGATAATACATTGATTCTTAGAATGAAGCAGAATGCGTGTATAATAATCACAGAAGTGAGACTTTCTATTTTTCTGTTATTTCTGGCATGGGCAGTGATTATACTTTAAGATAGAAATGGTAGTTATCTTTTAACTGTAAACACTGTATAAAACAAACAAATGTTCTGATGACTTTAAAGTTTTCTTGTATGAATATTTTCTCTTATGTTCACATGAGACATTTTGAAAAAGAGTGTTTGGTTTGTTGAACATTGCATTTCATTGAGCACAAAAATACATGTTTCAGCTAGTATTCTGGGTTGAATCTTTAGGGATTAAAGATCAAAGGAGGTGCAAATCTGTTAAATGAAAAATGCAATAAAGACTCAGTATAATGCTGAATATATCTTGATATACTTCATAAGTTCTGAGTCTTTTTGGGATGTAAGAATTTTTCCAGTCTCTCAAAAATTCATGTTGCAGAAGGCAATTTTATCCAAATCATAAATCCCTACATCAACATTTTAGAGTCCCCAATTATCCAAATATTCATTCCTCCAGAGATGATAATATGCAGTTGGTAAATGTTCAGAAGAATCCAATCTTAAAAGTTGAATCTTGGAGGTGACAAAATACTAGATTGAACATCTAATATCAGTCATACCCTGATGCCAAAACAATGATGATTCAGAGCATTGTGCACACTCAAGGATGAGCATTTCAAATCGTACACCATGAAATGTATCATTAAGGATTGTATTTTTCATGATTATGTCATTCACTCTCTAGGTTTATATTGTTATAATAAGCTTGCCTAGGCGCTGCAAACTGAAACAGAAAATCCAGAGAAAGAAATAAGATTTTCTATGACTGCATTTTGTTATAAATTGCACACTAGAAATGATGGGTTATTTTTTCTTAGTCCCTAGGGTGATTTCTGAAAATGCAAATAAAATGTCAAGCATTCTGCTCTTACTGAGTATTTTATACCACTCTTCTCGGCTTCTAGAAGACAGTGATCCCTGTCACCAGCAAAAATTCCCTCTTTTTTTCACTTCTAGATATAGGTTACGAGAACAATCATAAGAAACCTAAGTTGAATTTCTCCCAAAAGAAAACAACGTAGTAGGAAGATCAGTCTCATTCTTTTTGCCAAAATTTCACATCCCTGAGGGACGTGGCAGGGCTTTTTCTCTTAGCAAGAACTGCTCCTGGGCCAGGGATTTAGCTCAGTGATTCTGGTGCCTGCTTTGCAAATTCAAGGACTCGAGTTTGATCTTTGTAGCAAACAAAACAAAACAAAACAAAAGAACAACAAAACAAAAAACACAACAAAAAATTGCTCCTCAGTGTTCCAGAAAAGATCAAAGAAAAACTTCCTGGTAAATTAGTATAGAGACCAAGCTGGTGCCTAAGAATTATGAAAAGCATTGTTAACAATTTGCTTCTTAGGAGCATGTGTGTGAATTCAGCTTAAAATTATTGGTTATTAACCATGTGCTGTAGTTTTTCTTTTACATTGTTTCAGTGGAGTCCTTACTCTGTTAAAACTGTGTAACTCAAGTCAGTCTTTACCTTGCCTTACTGCTCTAAGCAATAATCAGAGTGGGGAAAGATCATTTACACAAGGAAAGATTCTGCACCTTTTCTAAAGACAGCATTCAGTCTCTTATTTTGTGCTGCTTTCCCAGTAACTTTTTCTCTGCAAGTGCTTGATTTACTTGTAATCAAGGAAGATTTAAGAATGAGAAGATGTTTGAGCTTTGCTGTTGTAATGAAGTGCCACAAACCCAGAGGATTAAAGCAGCATAAATATATTCTTTCACAATAAAGGCTAAGGGTCTGAAATCGAAGCGTTGGTAAGACACCCTTTGTGGAGAGAATCTGTCTGTTCCAAGTTCTATAAGTTTCTGGTGGCAGCTGCTACTCTCTGGTGGCAGCATAATTTTGGCAGCATAACTCCAATTTCTGCCTCTTTATTTATCTTCTTTTCCTGTGAGGACACCTATCATTTTTGATTGAGTACCTATTTGAGTATGTCTACTATATTCAGGTATGTCTCATCTCAACTTATCTCCAAAGACACTACTTTCACATAACACATTCTGGGGTTCAGAGAGGAACACAAATGCTGAAGAGATGTCACTAAATTTGCTAATGATGGACAGGGTTATAAAAATGGAAGTGTAAGTATTTTATTTGAGTTTTTCAATACTGAAAAAGCAGTTATTTGGATTCAGTTTATATTTTATTTAGAGAACTTATCAATTTGTTTTTTAATTTCCTCAATTATCTGATATTTTGTACTTTTGATAAATTTTTACAATATTATTGCACAAATTAGGGTATAGGAAATCTTCTGTCCTTCACTTGAGGATACTAGGAAGACTAGTACTGTACAGGGAAACTAGCAAAGTAATTCATCATTGTTGACTGAGTGGTGTACATGGGACGGCGGAAAATTTGAGATGTTTTGCAAACACAGAATTGGAAGCACTTGATTATACATATCATATGAAGAGTCAAAAATAGAGTTGTCCAGGAAATTGGTTGGCTTGCCCTGGTCACAGAAATGATGCCACTGGCTAGCCCTTTAGCACTGGGAAAGAATATAAGGGATCTAAGTTTAAAAACTGATGCTGAAATTTTACAAACATGATGCCTTATTTTCCACCTGTAAATGTACAGTGAAGATAAATGATCATTAAGACTTTTTCAGTTGTTAAGCTTCTGTTACTGAATTGGTGTGTTTTAGGAAAAAGCAGGTGCCCATAATTTACTGTCTTGAACTAAAACAATTTGAAAATGAAGACATGAATGTTTAGTTTAAGGCTAAAAACTAGTTCAGTAGAGAGAAAATAGGATAACAGCCTCATAGTACTAAATATCCATAGTTGATAAAGAATTGTTTATCTGAAGTGAGGGCAAGTATATTTTATTAAAAGTATTACCTTGAAATTAAAGTATTAACAATTGTATCTTCATCATTTTTTCTTCTTTAAATCCTCTTCTATCAGAGTCAGAGTATTTTTCTTTTAATACAAACTACTGTTGTACTTAAATGATAAGCTTTTCCATCACAGCCACATTGTCATGAATTTCTGCAATATAAAATTATTAAAAACTGTGCACTATTATTTGTGACATTTACTTACTACACAATAGTTTATGATTCCATATTTGCATACAAGTTGATTCTTTATAAAAGGAACATAGTAGTATTTATGAAGGTGGTTTCAGTGCTAATTGGCTTCTCAGATAATATGTGTCTTCACATATTTCTTTTTTTTTAGGTATAATAACCCAGTTGAAGTGCATTTTTTCAAAAGTGATATTAATTACCTCAGATCCTACAAATTCTGTAACATACATCTTATGTATAATGGTTAGACTTCATGTTCAGAGAATAATTTTCTTAAGATTTTCTTTTCATTATGTAAAGTGTGTAAGTACCATTCACTTGCTTCTTTTGAGGAAAAAGTGATACTTTAGTGTGTGACTTAGAACTTCTCATTTTTAACTGATTAAATATATTTCAGAATTGCTCTTCAACACATGTTGAAGGTTCATGACTCAGTCTTTTCTGGGCTTTTAACTTAACTCTCCTGCTTAGATTTCTTTACATTGTACCCATGGCTTAGTTATTAGGTAGCATGGTGCCTTATTTCTTAGATGTCTTTATTTTTATACTTTGGGACAATGTATTCTATGAAGACATCTTCACTCAGTTAATAGGTCCTTTTATTGTGAATATTTCTAGCATTTTTCTGTTCAGATATTTTAAAAATTTCATTAATTTGTTCATTTTCCCCTTCTTTTTCTTTGGTATGAATCTCAGATGTAAGCTGGATTAACCCACTTTGTCGATGATTTTTCTCTTCAACTCCCCTCACGTGTACACACAAACACACAGTAATTTATAACATTTGTCAAAATTATCTTCTCCTTTGCTCTAATTTATCTAATCATTGTTGCATTGATAACTATTTACCTGTATAATTTCAGTAGCAATTTTCAATTTTAAATATGCTTTATCCTCTACTCATTTTTTATAACACCCAATTTAGCTTCAAAGATATATCATACATAATCTTGGAGAGAATAATTGAAGTGCTTTCTTTTTTCTCCTGTAGCTTTTATTTATTCCATGGTCATTAGTGTGCCTTGCCAAATAATTCAGGTTCTCTACCAGCTGGGTCCTTGCTCAGACTCATTTAATGAATCCGTATTGCACATTTAAGGCTGTGCATTTGTCTCCCATTTGTGTGGGGCCAGGACATTAGAAGCGGAGTAGATTACTTAAGTTCAAGCACTCGGGGTGTCACTTGAAGGTGGAGCCTTTATTTGTTGATAGATACCCTCCTTTTCCTCCTACCAAAACCACGAGTAGTATTTCAGGTAATAATGCTATCATTTGAAATTTTGCCGTTGTTTATTCAGCATAACCTGTTCCTATAAATTTTGTCCATCATTTATTTGTTAATTCTGTTTTTTGTTGTTGTGCTGTTGGGTTCCTCCTTATATCTTTTAAATATAGATTAGGTTAGTAATTAATAGAGCTGGCATGAGTCTACTTACCTGTTAGGCATCCCTTTTTTTGAACAGTCTCTTCTCTTTCAAACTCAGATAAAGAATTCTGAGCTGTAGGTATGTATATAGGGAAGCCGTGTCTGTAGCAAGGTTTAATTCTTTTGAAGTGGGTGACAAGTGATGAAGCATAAAGAGCAAACTCTCAACACTGACATAAAGAATGCTTCATTCAGAGATGGCCCCTGAGAGATGTGAGCAAGTCAGCTCCTTTAAGAAACAGTTTTCCGAGAGTGTTCTATAGCTGAAGGCCACTCTTCCTTATTACTCTGTAATTCAAGTATTAGGATATATGGGAAGGTTGAGGGAAGGGACCGCCATAGCTTCTCTAAAGAGTATAAAACTTTCATTATCACCTGAAATCTCACATAGAGGATGTCAGAACTCTGATCCTGAGCTTGAGTTATGGGGATTGTCATGTCCTACAACATATGCTGTCTTTTTCAAAGTGTATTTTTAGCTGTGGTTTTCTCTTCTGAGTTTTCCATCTATATCTTGTTTGATTTATATTTTCAGAAATTTATCAATATTATTAGTTTGTTATTCCTGTCTCCTGTCCCCACATTTCTAAATATTATTTAAAACTTTTTCCAGTGAATTTTTTGAAAGAAAAATAAAATGATTCTCTCATATAAAACAAAAGTATGTGCATTTCATAAGTGCCTCAGTTTTTTAACAGTTGATAAAACTTTTCATATGTGGATGTTGTAACTTTGTGACAAAGAACTTTGAAAAGGTATCTTGTATTCCTCTTCATTTTTTAATTTGGACATGTTTGCAATACACAATACATTGTAGGAAGTTGGTACATGTACAAATTACCTCTTTATCTTTTTTTCCCTTCATTTTCTCCTTTTCTGCCTTACATTTTTTCCCATTTTCTTTGGAGATTTTAAGGCAAGAAGGTTTAGGATTTGGGGACAGCCTTGCTTATTGCCTTAGTTACTTTTCTTGTTGTTGAGACAAGATACCCAATATCCATAGTTAAAGAAGGAGAGGTTTATTTAGCTCACAGTTTGTAGAGGTTTCGGTCCATCATCAGCTGGTTCCAAGGCAGGGTGGTATGACAGAGGGGCATCACAGAGGAGAAATAGTCTGCAGCATGGCAGGGCAGGCAAAAGATAGCAAGTAGCAAGCAATGTCAGTGGCAGAAGCAACAATAGCAGCAAGCCTTCTTTCTGTTCTTATGTTCAATTCAGCCTACCTGCCCTTTGAGCAGGTATCATTCACACCCAGGGTGGGGCACCCTTAATCCCATTATTATATATCCTGCATCCAGTTACCTCTGAAAATCTCCACCTATGACTGCATAAGGCTTTGGGGGCAGACATCTAGATAAATAACTGGGTGTTATCATCTTCTGTCTTCTAACTAGATTTTTTCCTGTTATAATTGGCTTTTAAATAAATTTCCTTTGCATATTTTGTTCCATAAATTTCAAAGACAGTGAAGACAGAGAACTACACATGTAGAAGTTAATGAAGGGGATGGCACACCTTGAATCTAGTCCAACTGTGTACCCTACCTCATTATTTCTAATAAACTATGAATGTCTTAATATTAGATGTAGAATTCTGTTTGATCATTTACAAACACATTTGTTTGTAATAATTTCTCCTTGATCATCTCACCCTGTCCATACTGAAGCAATTCAGAAATTCTCAAAGTTTTCCATATTTGTCACACTCCCAGATTGTGTTCCTTAATGTGTGTTAGGAAGGCACTTTCTTATCTATGTAATCAGACCTTTCTTTGTCGAGTCTTCAACGCATCTACTTTAGGACATTTCCCTGTTTCAACTCAAGTTTGTTACTAACTAGTTATTCATTTGTCCTTTCCTTGTGTGCTGCGTTATTGTGCTGCCCTAAGATCTCTGTAAAAATCATGAATTGTGTTTGTATATATTGCCACACACGCACACGCGATAGAAAGAATGGAAGTTTGGGTATTTATGTGTGTGGAGTTGGGGTCTGAGCCCAGGGTGTTGCGTACACTTCCTAATGAGCTATAGCACCGTTCCTCTTTTGATGTATGGGTGAAAGTCAAGATATCCAAGATCTTTGTCTATCTTCCTTAGTCTTTCATCTTCCTCAAACGTATGGACAATGTGAACAATGTACAAATTAAACAGGTACCCAAAGAAAGATGAGTATGTTTGTCTTTCCCTTTTTCTGTCCATGTCTATATTTGCCAATTATTTCTGTTACTTCTAATAATAACAGCATTTTAGGTGAAGTTTTAGTCTTACTAATCTTTATGCACTTTCTTGTTCTAAGAAAAAGTTTCAGTTAATGTGTCCATTATTAGCTAACTGATATTCTTTGTATAATCCTTTCAAATTATGGTCTCTGTATAAGGAATATATCAGATTTTTCAACAATATGATTGAGATATTCTTGAAATACAATAAATTTCACATAAAGCTCTGAAATCTCTGCCACAGTCATAATAGCAGAGATCACCATCAATGGGAGATTTTGTATATATTTTTATACACACATACACAGATATATATATATATATGTACATATATTAAAATTAGTAATACTTATTCTAGAATGAAACACATTAAGAAAAATCAGGAGTTAAGGCTGTCTGTACAGGCATTTATCATGATACTTCTGATGTTGCCTGATACTTTCTGGCCGTGCAACAAGTAAGGGATTAATCTGCTTTCTCTGCCATAAGATCTATATACTATTTATTTCAGGCTTATAATTAGAATTATATACAATATTGTGATAAATTCTCACCATCAAGAAAAGCACTTAGCACCCTGTGAGGCACTTAAAAAATGATCCTCAACCATGCTGAGAAATGGCAAAATAAGAGCAGTGAATCATTTGACAGAAAATAAACATCACTCCAAACAAAGGCAACTCCCAAGGATCTTAAGTGATGTTACTTGGTTCTGTGGTAGAGTGCCTTCTTTTAAATAATTTACTTTTTATAAACTAAAGATAAAAATCTCAAGGGAGACATTATTGCACTATCTAGCATTTTATTTTTGTCTGAGCATTGCTGGCACCTATTAGACCACTCTTAACTAAGATCAAAAGCTGTAGGTCCAACACTGTTTTAATTTATTGAAAGAATTATAAATACTGTAGATTTGTGAAATTGTTTCAGAATTAAAGTCTTAGAGTGATTTTTTTTTGTCATGTGTAGTACAATGGAGTATGTTACCTGTACTGAGTCATATACAGACTTCTCTCCTTACGCAGATGTCCAGTGTCTCTAGAGGGTCATATAACCAAGATTTCTGTGTGTATCAAAGAGCCAAGTGGTTTCCCTGAATTATTTGTGCCATTCTATTCCTTAAACATCATGGTGGGCAAGTTTCAGTGGTTTGCACTCTGGCACATGATATTACGGAGGAATAGAAACCAGTTTAATAAATAAAAATGATGTCTTTCAATGCTAATGCTCAGTGTCTTTTTAAAAAAGTAATTTATTGGTACATTTAAAGTATACAATATAATGACATTCATCATAGAAAATTTGTACCTTTACATAATACATCTTAGTTCTTATTTTTCCCCATTCCCCTGCCTTCCCTTCAAATCCTCCACCTGTCCCTATTTAGAAAGACTTTACATATTTTCATTTTCTCATATTCCATTTCCTTCTTTCCATTCCCCAGTCTCTCACAGTTCCCCTTCCCCTTTGGACCTTTTCTTCCTATTTCACTTTATCTATTACACAATTTGATTCTTATTTACACTTTCAGTTTCTCACACCTGAGAAACTGTTCATTGTCTTCTAATGTACATGTCATAGGAAGAATTAGACAGTGATTCAAAAGACATCTGATCTGTAATACCAGATAAGATAGATCATAGCAAGGTAAGAAACAGCAAGAGTCATAATTTAAACAGTAAAAACTCAGGTGGGGGCTGGGGATTTAGCTCAGCGGTTTGGTGGCCTGCCTTGCAAGTGCAAAGATCTGAGTTCAATCCCTGGTACCAAAAAACAAAACAGAACAAAACTCAGGTGGGACTTTTGCAAGGTGAATTCAGTCTCAAGAGTATAAAGAATGTTGCCTGTATGCCTTCATATACTGACTATGATAGATGTAGAGATGCCAAATTATTAAACAGAAATATATCATGCATCTAAATATGGGTGATATTTTTAGGCATTTATATATATTTTTAAATTTTCTAAGACAAATGACTCTGAAATAAAAGTCATAGGTAACTTTTTTGCTTAAAAAACCTTAAAACCAATTTCACACACAATTTAACTTTAAAATAAAACTCTTCTTAATTCTACAGGATGAAAAATAATTCAAATAACACAGAGTTCATAAAGAGGTCATTTCTATTTTGTTAAATGTAAGGTCTTATTAGAATATATTATCATATGATTTCTAGTGGATAAAAGACATGCAGAGGTCACCTACTTCCATTCCCTTATCACACAAGATGCCTCTTGAACTATCTGAGAAAGATTAGAATCCATCCTGCTTTTGACCTTTTGAGAAGTTGTCATGTCTTCCTTTTCTTTCCTTTGCTTAGCAGTTTAGCAGTTAATACTGGTTGCCTGAAAGAACATTTGAAATTAATTCATCATTTAGTGGTGACCTGCAAAAAATTTGAAAAAGAGATAATATTCTTAGCACTGGAACACGATCGCTTAACTTTTTTTATCTTTCTTCAAACTCAAGTAAAAGTGCTACAGAAACTAAGTAATTTCTGTCTCCTTAAGAACAGTTTTATTTTAGTGACTGGAGTTTCCTATTATTCAGGAGCACTTTTTCCCAAGAGATTATGGCTGGGAAACCTATAGGGAGGGACTATCAACCATGTACCAAGCATGTGCCAGGCTCAGTAGAAGGCTGTTTTGGGTATGCTTTTAATTTGCAAGATATTCCCCAGTGTATCAGTTAGCTTTTCCTTACTTGGGCACAATACCTGATACCCACAACTTAAAAAGGAGAGGTTTAATTTGGCTCAAGTTTTAAGTGGATTCAGTCCATGGTCAGCTGGGTGACCAAGCAGAAACATCACAGTGGAAGGGAGTTAATGGCACAATGCTGCTTAGGTCATTTTGGTCAGGAGGCAGTGCATGGGAAACAGTGCCAGAGAGGAGGGGACAAGGAATCAGCCACAGATACCAGAGCCACACCATGTATCCATGATCCACCCAGATACACGGAGAAGTACGATGCACCACTTTCTCCCCAAGGATCTCAAGACCAGTCCAGTTGACACTCCACCCTAACCACCACATAGAGCTTCTGTTTTTAATCCCACTCTACAAATTAAGACTCAGAAAATAACAACGTAGTACTAAGCTTCATTCATATGAAATGCTTCCGTTGTGCTCTGTCGTCCATGGAGAATGAAAAAGTGTTATTTCACCATAACCTTCAAGGTTCTTCCTCAGATGTAGCTCAGAGGTCATAATACTCCTCCCAAATCATTTCCCTCTCAGTTGTCATGGTTACCCCTAGTATTCTTCCTTAATAGAAACAGGCAAAAGTTTTGCATCTTTTAACTCTTAAATACCACTTCTTCTCTATGAAGACTTCACTGAGGTCCATGCTTCTGGACAGTAGCCCAGACTTTCCATAAATAATTACAGTTTATAAACTGTAACACTGCACCTCAACTATTAAGGGGTAAGATACCAAATGTAAGTTATAATTTTGATATCAGATACATGTTAGATGCACTATAAATATTTCTTGAGTAAATGCCAGGCTTGATAACAGCCCTTGATAGATTGCATTAGGTTGGCACATACATCTAGGTCTTGTTTTTCTGTATAATTTCATAAGACACCAGCATCAGATAAAGCAACAAGGAGATTCTAATAAATAAATAAATACAAAAAGACATTACTCAAAAATGGATGAAATCACCATGCCCCTTATCCTGGTTAGTATGAGTGTCTAGTGATACATTTAGTATCTATTTGTTCTTTCTAGGTAAATATTATTACAATATTTTTATTATTCTATTTTCTATTGCTCTAAGAAAAAGTCTAAGGCTGAATAATTCATCAAGTTTGTTTAGTTCGCAGTCCGGCAGATACAAGACCCCAGTGCTGGCTTCTGCAAGGCTCTGGGTTGGGCTCATTGCAGAAGGCATCATAACAGTGGGAGAACATGGGCTGGAAGCCTGAGATATGAGGGAGTTTTACTCTTTTGCAACAATCATTTCCTGTGAGAACTAAATGACCCCATGAGACCAGAAATAATCCTTTCCAAAGGTGACGTCCCCTGTGCTGGAATTACCTTCCACTTAGTAGGACTCACCTCTTTAAACATAAGCAAATAAATACTTAGTATCACCACACTGGAGACAAAGCTTGCAGCACGTGAATCTTTAAGTGACACATTTAAGCTCTATGTCCATTTAGCATAGAATGACCCTCATCATCTGACAGCAGTTCACGAGGAGATATGACCTGCTTCCTTGAGTCCTGCCCAAAAATCAGCCAATATAAGCCCAATTACTTCTCTAAGTTCTCATTAATAGCTCTTTGAGATAACTCCTTATTTGCCATATTTGCGTATTTGGGGACCTTTCGATGAAGGACGTTAGAAAACATTTAAATGCACAACACCTGTTATTCGTGTGAAACTATAAATTCTGCATGTTTATGAAGGGCATCTTTATATCAATTAAGTAACTTTAAATACTCACACAATATGTGAAGAATAAACAAAGTGATCTCACTCTGTTATTGCCTTGTTACCCTGCCTTGTTGGGATCACACAGAGGTTATGGCAAAGCCATTACTGAGAACTGAGCACTGAGAACTCAGACCAACAATTTCTGTATGCATTTGACCTAATGCTTCCTCAGGACTCAGACCAACATTCTGTATGCATTTGACCTAATGCTTCCTCAGGCCAAAGTTACGAGCCTTGAAGGCTTTATTCTTTTGCTTTTATTTGTCCAATATGGAAAAATTGTTCTTTGATTTCAGATATTTGTTGGGAAAGGTATATGTGAATGTAGTTGTAAGAGCTTAAGATCTTCATAAAGCATAGTGGGATAAATACTACTTCTCAAATGTGAGAAAATGAAAAAATGGAATTAAAGTGTTTGTAAATGGGGAGAGGAGGAGGGATGAAGGGAGGGCAGGGACAAGGGGAAAAAAATGAGAACCAAGACCTGTTGTATAAAGGTACAATATCCCAGTAATGAATGCAACTGTACTGTATACCTAGAATGTCCCAATGAACTCAATAAAAAAATAAATACTACTATTTCTCAGATATTATATAATTTGTATAATATTTAGAAATACTGGAAATTAAGCTTACTCATTTCTACTAATTTAGAGGCCTTGGTATCTCTTTCCTTAGGGAATGAATTATTCTTAGATAATTTAGTTAGCAAAAGTATTGACTTCCATAATGCATAAAGTTCTCAAAGGCTCACTATGAGCAAGATCTTACAAATAGATGAAAAATCCTCTTTTTAAGTTAGCCCTTTCTTTTAGCAGTAAACTATTGAAAGACACAATTAACAAAATCAAAGGTAATGGATAAGCTCAATTACAGTTTATGAAAATGAAAAGATTCAAGTACCAAAACCCTGCTTAAAAGAAACAAAAATCCTACAAGACAGTTCTGTGAAACAGATGACCATTCAGCAACCCTTAATACCTAGTAACATGTCTTTTTTTGTTTTTGTTTTGATATTTCACATCGCAGCAAAATGTACTTTTCATATACTTGAAGAAAACAATAGAATATCAAATAATTCCCTGTATAATGATGATAACAGAAATGAATACAAAGTTAAAAATATGAACTTGTTACTACTCAATGCTTTATGAACCACATAATTGACCTGCATATTCTGGATCATTCAGCCTAATATGAGACTATTGTGACCTGGAGGTAGGCGGAAATGTGAGCCTCTAAGGGAAGCTCAGGGCACAACTCTGGACTAGAAGTAAAAGATGAGAAAGGAGGAGGTAATTTTTGTTTTCTAGAGTTCGTGAATCCAAATATTTGCATTTGACAATAACCCAAGTTGGAGAATAAAACCCTATGTATCCCACTGACCTGATCACTGGTCACAGTAAGTAAATTACCAGCTATCACTACCTCTCATCCTCCACATTTTCAGAGCCGCACATAATGTATTATCCAACCCTGAACACCTGTACAGCATGGAGGGGCTGTTAATGACTACCACAGGTTTGTCTAAGATAAATGCTTTATAGCCACCTTGCTCTGACAGGTATCTGCATTGACTCGCTACTAACCTAGAACTCGAGGACTTGAGGTTTAGTCCCTGTCAAGCTTAGTGAGATTAATTGGAATGAATGAATAGAGAACAACATATTACTCTAGATTCATAATTCTTAAATACATAAGGTGCAAAATACCCTTTGCAATAAATATTTAAACATTTCCTTAAGAGCCTGATATTTATAAAACTATAACCAACCTAAACACATTATTTCAAAGATCCATGTAATACCCTTCGTGATAAAAGAAAAAAATGAGAGAAATAAATTTATAATTTAAAAAGTGTTATTTAATAAGCAAATGCTTAAAGTGCTAAGTGTTTGTACCAGTTTAGAAGAAATGTTTAGATTTCAAAAATGTAAGGCAGTAGTCTATAAAATATCATTTTTATTTGGCATTTTTAAGTAAAGGAATTGACTTGTACCCAGAGAATGACATGAATTCAATAGTTACAAATGCATACTATGGTAGGTCCACTCTACTGACAATTCAGAAACTGAGTAATGCTACAATAAGTGAAGTAGAAGAAATGTTTAGATTTCAAAAATGTAAGGCAGTAGTCTATAAAATATCATTTTTTATTTGGCATTTTTAAGTAAAGGAATTTACTTGTACCCAGAGAATGACATGAATTCAATAGTTACACATGCATACTATGGTAGGTCCACTCTACTGACAATTCAGAAACTGAGTAATGCTACAATAAGTGATATGGTGTTCCAGTGAAAGTACTAGACACATTTACTAGGCAAATACATAGAATTGCACAGTCCTGAAAAAAATAATTCATATTAAATCCATGAAAATTATTTTTGTTTCTGTACAATGGAGATTTTTATAGGCTGTGATTATCATAAATATTTTCATTTTTAAGAACATGTGGTGGGACATTCATCACTGTGGACAATGTAACATTTCACTTTTGTGCAGAAGGGTCCCACACATTCCAGAGCATCTGCATTCACTAATTCTGCTCACTGGATGGCATACATTGCCTCCAGGATTGGTGACAACATTTTTCTTTGAAATTTTCAAAATACCAGTCTACAGAGCCACATGATTTTCAAACTACTTTAACCTATGAACTTTTCTTGTTCCTTCTGACCACCAAGAAGGGGATAACAGCATGGTGATTGAAAGGGCATCAAACTTCCTTGGTTTTCCTCTGAAAGCCCAGTAACCTCAGCCTGATTAGGAGAAAAACAGACAAATTCACACTGAAAGAAAAATTACAAAATCTTAGGCAGTACTATGACTATGCAGATACAGAATGGAGGAGACTGAAGGATACACGATAACTAAATGGAATGTGGCTCCCTGTGTAGAACTTGGGTCAGAAAAAAATATATTGGAAAAGCTGATGAAATTGGAATTAAGCCTTGAGTTGGGTTAACAGTGATGTACCAATCTGCATTTTGACAAATTAGCATTAATCTCAAAAGATATTAACATTGTGGAAACTGATTCAGTATATGACAACTTACTCTTCTATCTTTGCAACTGTTCTATCAATCTGAAAGTGTTCTAAAATACCAAGTTATTTAAAAACATACATGAAGATTACACCAGACATAGTCATTGCCCATACTGCAAGCTGACTGAATAAATAGAAATAAAATTTGTAAAAAATATTAAAATAAGACAATCATGACAATAGTTTGTAAAAGCATAAAGAATGATTATACATTTATAAAAATGAAATCATATTATATGAAAATTGACATTTATATAACATCAAAATAGTTCAGGAATGTAATCAGCTTAGTGAAAAATGTCAGGAAGATTAGTTTGGAGTCCCTGGGGAGAGAAAGAAACACTTTTGTGTGACTAAGCGATTTGATGACAATTTTATATACATTTATCACTTCCTGAGTACTACTGAATTATCTTGCCATTCTAAAAGTAGAATTTGATAATTATATTTTACAGTAGTACACTGTACCACTAGATAGAAGCCAACTTTTAGCAGTAGAAATGTCAGACCAAAAATGTGTTTGCACATTTTAAAATTTAGTTTGATAGATATCAACAAAATGGTCGAGTCTTTGAATCCATTTGAACTACCCCCCCATGCCGGGGATTGAACTCAGAACCTTCAACACTTGCAAGGCAGGCATGGTGCCCCTGAGCTAAATTCCTGGCCCTCCATTTGAACTTATTTTCAAAGACCACTTATATTAAAATGTAAATGTATATAGACTATATCAAGCCAGGCTAGCCTATTTATACTTATTTTATATATATTTAAACAAATATTTTCAGTAGAAATCTACTAACTTCAATCTGTTTTAATTCAGTATAATTCCTTAAATCTCCTTAAAAACAAATTGGCTATCTTATATTCAACGAATAAAGAAAATGCTGAACACATCTTTTTTTCTGAAATTGTAAATTTCTGCTCCTTACATATTGGCTTTGCAAAACCCTCATTCTCTTGAATATTGCTATCTCTAATGAGCTTAACTAATCCCCATCTGTAATCATTGCTAGGTTCTAGCTGGACCTTGTGATAAATATCAACAAGGATGCATGATTGCTGTCCTCTGGTACTCGCTAATACAACATTATCATCTCTCTCATTCCATGTTTCTGAGGGACTTTGATTCCCTAGGAGAGGTTAACTCTATCTCAGTTTGCCTTCAACTGAAATTTGGAGTTTATAATCCAGGCTTATTGGTTAGCATTTGAAAAATGCAAGGTAAAAGTCATATGGGGAAATGTCATTCAGAGATACTTGAATGACAAGAACAATTTTAAAAGTCTAGTCTTATGGAGCTATAGAAATACCATGGAGAAATAGCCCTCTTATTTGGGAAACACATTTCCTTCTTTGCAAACACATTCATAAAGTATTGATAGTTTTTAGAAGTCTTTCACAGAAATTTTCTTAATATCTTCTTCATAACTCTAAGAGATGCCAATTTGTTGTTAGTTACTTTATGGAAGGATGTATTGTGTGTGTTCCCTTAGATAACACTAAACATTTGTGGAAATGGTACACTGGGACCATTAAAGGAGCCCCTCAGACACTCCGTGGATTGCTAGTTTCCTGAAATAACAAAATACCATCTGTCAGACAGAATTTGTATGAAGGAAGAATAATAACTTTTCATTTACTACATACAGCAGGAGAGTTGATAAATCTTCTTGAGGTCACGGTGGTGTCTTGGAATAGTTTCAATTTAAATTTTATTTGCCAAGATAGCTGTCAAGAGGCACGTTGGAAGCAGTCGACAGTGTGTCATCACAGGCTGCTGTCCAAGGTGCACCCCAGTGACAGAGGATGCTGAACGTGTGAGACTGGAACACAGGCCAAAACAAAGGCCAGAGAGACGAGGCTATTGAGCCAATTTTCCTGAGGGACAAATGTTAGGGATATTATAGGAAGAAACATAAGGGAAATTAATTATAAGTGCTTGATAAATTAGGTTGGATTTATCTTGCTCTGAGTTGCAGTCTGAACACATGGTCCTAGCAACACTGACAAATGCAAATTGTTGATATTTGTGTTCAGGGAGTCAGATCAACAACAAAGGTACTGAATATATACAATATAAGCTGGGTAATGGGCTGGGCAATGGTGATTCTTAGATAGTCATGAGAAGCTCTCCATTCTGGAGGTGCTGACAGAGCACCACCGGGAAAGTGAAAACCGCCAATCCCAGAAGACTGATGTGTATCCACAGAATGACATGCACTATGGGGGCATTTTATGTCACTCCACCTGGTGCTTTAGAGAAGGCTTTCTAGAACTAACTACCCTGAATCTAGATGACAAATGATTGTATAGGTCAATGAAGTCACAGAGGCAGTGTCACAAGAAGTCAATGTCATCAGCATCATCACCATGGAAATAATATGAAGGTTAATCATGATAGCATGCTTCTAGTACTTGTTATATGGTTTGAAGGCATTGTTTTTAATTTTCAAGGCAAAACCTTGAATTAGATATATTACTACTCCTATAAACCTGAACTCAAATATTTAATGTCTAACTTAAGAGGTAAACTGCCAAGAAATCCATTTCAAAGATTTTAGGCAGTCACAATAAAAATCACACCATGTGCCTAGTCCAGTGTCCTAATTCATAATAGTTCATACATTCAGGAAAGTTGGAGAATTTTCTTTCCAAAGCCTACAGTATTATTAACCTATAGAATTCATTGTGCAGGCTACCAATGCAGAAGAAGAGATGTCAGACTGACTTAGCAGTTTCAGAGCTGAAGCACACTAAAAATAGTACCATACATGAAAGAGGATGACTCTCTTACTGTTTGATTCAGAAGAGGTGCAGTTAGTCTTTATTTTTATTAAGTTTATTGATACAATATAGGCATACAGTATGATAACATTCATTACTGGGAATTTGTGTCCTTTACATACTGAGTTTTTATTTCTTCCCCATTCCCCTGATCTCCCTTTACCCCCTTCATCCTTCCCTATTTGCAAAGACTTTGTTTCCCTTTTTTTCCCTTTTTCACACTTTTTTTCTTTTTCCTTATTTACTTGCTCCTCCCCTTCCCACTTCCTCTTTAGCCATTTTCTTCCTATTTCATACTCTCAATTATACCATTTGAACCTTATTTACAATTTTAGTTTATCATACAAGAGAAATTATTTGGTATTTACTTGTTTGTCCTATTTATTTCACCTAAGATTATAGCCTCAATGTGCATCCATTTACCGATAAATGTATCCAGTTTTCATTTCTTATGGCTTGAGTAGTACTCCATTTTATAGAAAAACCACATCTTCTTTATCCAGTATCAACTTGATGGGCATTTGGGTTGTTTCAAAGTTTTAGCTATTACAAACTGTGCTGCTATAAACAGGGGTGTGCATATATCACTGTGATATGATTCTTTTAATTCTTTTGGAGTGATACCCAACAGAAGGATAACTGGATCAAATGGAACCTCTAATCCCAGTTCTTCGAGGTATCTCCATATTGACTTCCACAGTGGTCACACCAGTCTGCACTCCCACCAACAATGGAGAAGGGTTCCTTTCTCCCAACAGCCCCACCAGCATTTGTTATTGGTGGATTTCTTGGTAGCAGCCAATTTTCTGGGGTGAGGTGTTGTTTTCATCTGCATCTCTCAAATAACCAGTGATGCTGAACTTTTTTCATATATTTATTTACTGCTTTTACTTCTTTGTATGAGAAATGTCTACTCATTTTGGATGCCCATTTTTGAATTGGGTCTTTGCATTTTGGGGTATGATTTTTTTGAGCCTTTATATATTCTAGATAGTAGTCCTTTTTTATGAGGAGTAGCTGGTAAACATTTTTTCCCATATTGTAGGTTGGCTCTTAGCTCTGTTGGTGTTTTCACTTGCATTGCAAAACTTTTTAATGCAATGAGATCCCAGTTGTTTATTCTTTGTACAAGTTCTCTGGCTGCTGAGGATTTGTTCATAAAGTCTTCTATGCCAGTGAATATTCCACCTAATTTAATTTGTAGAAAATATAGTGTTCCTGTTTTGATATTTAGGTTTCTAATCCACTTGGATTTTAGTTTAGTGCACAGTGAAAGATAGGGATATAATTTTAATCTTTGGCAAGTTGAAAGCCAGTTTTTCCAACAGCATTTATTAAAGAGGCTATCTTTCCTCCAGTGGGGATGGTCAGGTCCTTTGTCAAAGATGAGGTAGCTGAGTACATCTCAGTTGGAGTTGTTTTTGTGTCTTCCACTCTGTTCCACTGATCCTCACGTCTGTTTCTTTGCCAGTACCATGCTGTTTTTAACACAGTGGCTTTATAGTATAGTTTCAAATTGGGGATTGTTATACCCGCTGCTATGTCTCTGTTCCCTAGGATGGCTTTTGCTATTCTAGGTCTCTTCTGGTATATATTTTTTGATTACTTTTTCTAGTTCTGTGAAATATAGTGTTGGAATTTCATTTGGCATTGCATTGAATCTGTATAGCAGTTTTGGTAGTATGGCCATTTTCACTATGTTGATTCTTCCTAACCAGGAGCAGGGGATATCTTTCCATTTTTTAATATCCTCTTTGATCTCTTTTTTCAGAGTGCTGTAGTTTTCAGTGTAGAGGTCTTTTGCTTCTTTGGTTAGATTGATTCCTAGATACTTCATTTTTGAAGTGAAAAAATGTGAAAGGAATTGTTTCCCTAATTTCTCTCTCAGTGAGTCTGTTATTTGTGTACAAGAAGGCTACTGATTTTGTTTGGGGTGTTCACCTTGTATCCAGCTACTCTGCAAAATGTGTCAATTAAGTCTAGAAGTCTTTTGGTGAAGTTTTTTGGGTCTTCATTGTAGAGTATAATATCATCAGCAAATAATGACAGTTTAACTTTTTCCTCTCCTATCTTTATTGCTTTACTTTCTTTCTCTTGTCTAATTGCTATGGCTAATGTTTCCAGAACTATATTGAAGAGGAGTGGTGATAGTGGGCATCCTTGTCTTGTTCCTGATTTTAACATGAAGATTTTCAATTTTGGGCCATTTAATATCATGTTGGCTGTTGGTTTTTCATAGATAGCCTCTATTAAATTGAGATACAGACCATCTATTCCAATTTTTGGCAGGTATTTTTTTTATCATAAATGGGCGTTGAATTTTGTCAAATGCTTTTTCAGCATTTATTGGGAGGATCATATGATTTTTGTCCTTGACTCTGTTAATATAGTGTATTACACTTATTTACTTACATATGTTGAACCATCCTTGCATCCCTGGAATAAATCTGACTTAGTCAGGATGTATGGTCTTCTTGATGATCCTCTGTATTCTATTTGCTCATATCTTTTTTAGGATTTTTGCATCTATATTCATTAAGGAGATTGGCCTGTAGTTTTCTTTTTTAGTTGCATCTTTCCCTGGTTTTGGAATCAAAGTGATACTTGCTTCCAGGAATGAATTTGGAAGTGTTACTTCCCTTTCAATTTCATTGAAAAGTTTGAAGAGTAATGGCAGTAGTTCTTCTCTAAATGTCTTGTAAAATTCAGCAGTGAATCCCTCAGGACCTGGGCTTTTCTTTGTTGGTAAATTTTTAATTACATTTATAATTTCATTGATCACAATTGGCGTGTTTAAAACGTTTTTATCTTCTGTTTTCAACTTTGGTAATTGATAAGTATCTAGAAATCTGACCATTTCTTCTGTATTTTCCATTTTGTTAGAGTACAGGTTCTCAAAGTAGGTATTGATTATCCTCTGGATTTCTGTTGGATCTGTTGTGACTTCTCCTTTTTCATTCCTAATTGCATGGATCTGAGCCTTTTCTTTCCTTTTTGATAAGGTTAGTTAAGGGTTTATCAATTTTAGTCATTCTTTCAAAAAACCAACTCTTCAATTCATTTATTTTTTGTATTGTTTTCTTAGTTTCTACTGCATTGATTTCTGCTCTTATCTTTATAATTTCCTCTCTTGTTCAAGTTTTGGGATTTTCTTGCTCTTGTTTTTCTAGGAGTCTAAGGCTCATCATTAGGTTATTTATTTGAGCTCACTCTGTTTTCCTAGTGTGTACATTCAGTGCTGTGAATTTTCCATGTAGAACTGCTTTCATTTAGTCCCATAGATTCCTCTATGTTGTATTGGCATTTTCACTTTTTTGTAAAAACTGTCTAATTTCTTCTTTAATTTCCTCTGTGATCCATTGATTGTTCAGGAGAGTGTTGTTCAATTTCCTGTGTTTGTGAAGGTTCTATGTTTCTTGTGCTATTGATCTCCACCTTGATTGCACTATGATCTGATAATATACAGGGAATAACTTCAATTCTTTTGCATTTATTCAAACCTGTTCTGTGAACTAGTATGTGATCTATCTTGGAGAATGAACCATGTGCAGTTGAAAAGAATATATATTCTGATTTTGTAGGGGGGAACACTGTATAGATGTCTATTAAGTCCATGTTTTCAAAAACTTGGTTCAGTTCTAGTATTTCATTGTTGATTTTTTGTCTAGATGATCTGTCTATTTGTGAAAGTGGGGTATTAAGATCCCCCAGTACAATTGTATTAGTGCTTATTTGGTTTTTCATGTTTCTTAATATTTCTTTTATATAGTTGGGGGCGTTAATATTTGGTGAGAATATGTTTATGATTGTCATCTCTTCCTCTTGAATTGTTCCCTTTACAAGGAGGTAGTGGCCTACATTGTCTCTTTTAATCAGTTTTGGTTTGAAATTTACTTTGTCTGTGAATAAGATTGCTACCTCTGCTTTTTTCTGGGCTCTTGTTGCATGGAGAATTGTTTTCCATCCTTTCCCTTTAAGTCCATGGACTTCTTTTTGCCCTAGGTGTGTTTCTTATAAACAACATATTGTTGGATTTTGCTTCTTAATTCATTCTGCAAGTCTGTTTCTCTTGATTGGTGAGTTGAGGCCATTGACATTGATGATTATAAATAATATGTACTGACTTATTATTGTCATGTTATTGTCCTTTTGTTGACTCTTTACTTTTTTGCCTTCTCCTTTTAGTTTCTTGCCTGGTCTATTTGATTTGATCTGTTGGGCCTCATGGTGCTGTGACCTTCATTGTCTTTTTCTAGGATATTGTTTAGAATTCCATGTAGCGCTGGTTTGGTGCTCATGAAATTTCTCAGGTGCTTTTTGTCATGGAAGTATCTTATTTCCCCATCCATTTTGAAAGAGAGTTTTTCAGGATACATCAGTCTAGGTTGGAGGTTGTTTTCTTCTAGAACTTGAAATCTCTCATTCCAGGTTCTCCTTGACCTAAGGGTTTGTGTTGAAAAGTCTGCTGTGATTCTGATGGGCTTTTCTTTGCATGTGATTTATTTCTTTTCTTATTGCTTGTAGTATTTTGTTTTTCTGTTGTATTTCTGGGATCTTCATTATTATATGTGTTAGTATAGATTTTTTTTTTTATTGTGGCTAGTTGGGGTTCTATATGCCTCACTTATCTGAATGTCAAATTCTTCCCCTCTGTTTGGGAAGTTTTCTGTCATTAATTTTGTAAACAGCTTTTTTAAGTCATTTGTATTTTCTCCTGCTACTTCACGGATTCCTATCAGTCTTATGTTATTCTTCTTTGCATTACCTAGGATTTGTTGGATAGATTTCTCATGATCCCCTACTTTTTTTTAAGAGACCTCTCTTTTCTTGGTCACTGACTGCAATCTTATCAGTCATATCTGAGATTCTGTCTTCACATTCTTCTATTGTGTTGTGTACACTTTCAATGGAATGTTTAATCTCATGGATATCTGTTTGAATTTGTTTTATGGATTCCATTTATTTCCTATGTTGGGCATTTATTGTTTCCATTTCTTTTTTATGCTGGGCCTTCATTGCTTCTATCATGGTCCTGAGCTCATCTATGTTTTTGTCAATTTCTGTTCTAGAGTCTTGAATCATGAGTTTCATTTTGCTCACCATCTCTATGGTTATCTGGGAAATTATTTCTGTTTTGAATTTTTCTAGAGCCTGATTGATCTGTTTTGTCACTTCCTGTGCTTTGAGTTTAGGGTGTACTGGTGGTTTACTATCAGCCTTTTCATCCTCATTTGCCCTACTGTTTTCCATTGGTGAACTGGAAGTTTGTCTTTGTATCTTGATTAAGTATTTTCTGATTTTTACTTTTGTTGTTGGGCTTTCCTTGGTTTAATCTCTGGGTTATCACCCAAATCTTCCTGATATAGTTGCACCCTAACTTCTGGGTCTCTTACGGCCCACAGACATTCTCATCTTTATAACATCAGAGAAAACAGCTCTTCAAATCAACCACAATCCTTTATCCCAACTGGTACAATCAGCAACACAATATGATAAACACAACTTGGAAACTGACCACCTATGGTAGTCACTAGTCTATCACCCTTAAACTATGTGAATTAATTTGAAATCAAGAAGCAGTCCAAAACATGCCTGCAGTGAACAAACTTTTCAATATAGTATATTTACCATTTAGGATGGGGACTCAGACAGAGCTAGGATGCAAGATCCCTCATCTCAGCTAACTGATGGCAGAACCCCACAACACAGACTGACCTTGGGCTGCAAGGCCCAGATTGAGTTCCTCGACCTCCTGAATGGTTGAACTCCATGCAGTTCTTCTACAGGTTTCCCATGCCCTTTCTTTAAAGATGTTCAAAGTTGGGAACTCAGAAAAATACTGTTGATGACCACATCTGCCTCTGCAGAGTGGGTCCAAAAACTGGCACAATGAGGAGGTCTTGGGGGGGAGTGTACCTTCCCAGCACTGAAGTGATGGTGGTACTCCAGCAGGGGAGGGCAGGGCTAGCTTGCCCAAGGTCTGGGCCCAAGCAGGCCCTCCTGGACCTGGAGCAATGGTGGCAGTCTGGCAGGGAAGGGACAGACTCTCTTTCCATTTCTTATATCCTAGTTGAACTCTTTTTGCAGAGTGCTATACTTTTCAGTTTAGAGGTCTTTTGTCCCCTTCATTAGATTGATTCCTAGATATTTCATTTTTTTGGATGTTATTGTGAAAGGAATTGTTTCCCTAATTTCTCAGTGAATGTGTTATTTTTGTATAAGTTAGCTATTGATTTTTGAGTGTTGACTTTGTATTCCGCTACTGTAATGAATCTGTCAATTAAGTCTAGCAGTCTTGTATAGAGGTTTTTGAATCTTTTATATAGAGTATCATATTATCAGCAGATAGTGACAATTTAACTTTTTCCTTTCCCATCTTTATTGCTTTAATTTCTTTCTCTCTTCTAATTGCTGTGGCTAGTGTTTCTAGAACTGCATTAAATAGGAGTGGTGATCATGGACATCCTTGTCTTGTTCATGATTTTAGCATGAAGGTTTTCAGCTTTTGGCCATTTAATGTGATGGTGGCTGTTGGTTTTTCATAGATTGTCTTTATCAGGTTGAGACAAGGACCTTCTATTCCAATTTTTTGCAGATTTTTTTTTATCATGAATGTGTGTTGAAATTTCTGGAATGCTTTTTTTTGCATCAAGTGAAATGATCTATGTTTTTTGTCCTTAATTCTATTGATATAGTGCATTACATTTATAGATTTATGTATGTTGAACCATTCTTGCATCCCTGAAATAAATTTGACTTAGGGTGTATGATGTTCTTGATGGTCTTCTGTGTTCTGTTTTTCAGTATCTTGTTGAGGATTGTTGCATCTGTGTTCATTAAGGAGATTGGTCTGTAGTTCTCTTTTTTGGTTAGGTCTTTCCCTGGTTTTGGAATGAAAGTGGTGCTTGCTTCAGGAATGGATTTGGAAGTATTGCTTCCCTTTCAATTTCATTGAGTTTAAAGAGTAGTGGCAATAATTCTTCTCTATATGTCTTGTAGAATTCAGCAGTGAAGCCATCAGGATCTGGGATTTTCTTTTTTGGTAATATTTTAATTGCATTTTCAGTTTTGCTGATGTAATTGGGGTGTTTAGACTTTATATCTTTTTTCAACTTTGAAATTTCATATGTGTCTAGGAATCTGTCCATTTCTTCAGTATTTTCAATTTTATTAGTGTATAGGTTTTCAAAGTAGGTATTAATGATCCTCTGAATTTCTGGTGGATCTGTTGTGAATTCTCATTTTTCATACCTAATTGCATGAATTTGAGCCTTTTCTTTCCTTTTTTTTTTGATAAGGTTGGCTAAGACTTCATGGATTTTATTTATTCTTTTGAAAAACCAACTCTTCATTTTTTTTGTATCATTTTCTTAGTTTCCATTGCATTAATTTCTGCTTTGATCTTTATAATTCCCTCCCTTGTGCAAGCTTTTGGTTTGACTTGTTCTTCTTCTAGGAGCTTTAGGTTAAGCATTAGGTTGTTTATTTGAGTTCGCTGTACTTTCCTAGTTATGGGTGTTTACTGCGATGAATTTCTCTTGTAGGACTGCTTTGTGTATCATAGATTCCTATATCTTGTACTGGCATTGTCATTTATTTGTAGAAACTATCTAATTTCTTCTTTAATTTCCTCTGTGACCCTGAGGTTGTTCAGCAGTGTGTTATTTAATTTGGAAGTCCTTTTGGTTTCTTAGGCATTGGTCTCCAGTTCAATTGCACTAGGGGATAACTTCAATTGCTTTGTACTTATTTAACCTTGTTTTATGAGCTATCATATGGTCTATTTTGGAGAATGACCCATGTACAGCTGAAAAAAATGTATAGTCTGATTTTCTGGGATGGAATACTCTGTAGACATCCAGTACATTTGTTTGTTCTAAGATTTTGTTCAATTCTGTTATTTCATTGATTTTTTTTTGTCTAGATGATCTGTCTATTTGTGTCAGTGGGGTATTGAGATCCCCCGCTACAACTGTATTAGTGTGTATTTCATTTTTCATATCCATTAATATTTGTTTTGTACAGATGGGGCATTAGTATTTATGATTGTCATTTCTTCCTATTTATTGTTCACATTACAAGGATGTCGTGGCCTTCTTTGTCTCTTTTAATTAGTTTTTGTTTGAAATCTATTCTGTCTGCAAATAATATTGCTACCCCACTTTTTTTCTGGGCTCCTGTTGTGTGGAGAACTATTTTCCATCCTTTTTCTCTCAGTCTATGAATTTCTTTGTGGATTAAGTGAGTTTCTTGTATATGGCATATTTTTGGAATTTGATTCTTAATCCATTCTGCCATTCTGTTTCTTTTGATTGGTGAATTGAGTCCATTAACATTGATGGTTACAACTGTTGTGTTTTGACTTTTCATTGTCATGTTATTTTCCTGTCGTTGGCTCTTTTATTTTTTATTTTTTCTATTTCTCCTTTTAATTTTTTGCCTTGCCTGCTATATTTGCTCTTTTGGACCTTTTGGAGTTGTGGTCTTCATTTTCTTCTTCCAGGATATTATTTAGAAGTGTTTGGGGTGCCAGTTTGGTGTTTATGAAATTTCTCAGGTGCTCTTTGTCATGGAAGTATCTTATTTCCCCATCTATTTTGAAAGAGAGTTTTGCAGGATGCATCAGTCAAGTTTGGAGGTTTATTTCTTTTAGGACTTGAAATACCTCATTCCAGGCTCTGACTTGAGGGATTGTGTTGAAAAGTCTGCTGTGATTCTAATCGATTTTCCTTTGCATGTGATTTGTTTCTTTTCTCTTACTGCTTGTAGTATTTTGTTCTTTTGTTGGGTTTCTGGGATCTTGATTATTATATGTCTAGGCGTAGTTTTTTTTGTTTTGTTTTGTTTTGTTTTGTTTGATCGTGGTTAGTTGGAGTCCTATATGCCTCACTTATCTGTATGTCAAATTCTTCTCTGTTTGGGCAGTTATCTGTTATTAATTCTGTGAACAAATTTTTTTATGTCATTTGTACTTTCTCCTGCTACTTCATAGATTTCCATCAGTCTTATATTATTCTTCTTTGCACCATCTAAGAGTTGTTGGATTGATTTGTCATGGTCCCTTATTGTTTTTAAGAGATCTCTCTTTTCATGATTACTGACAGCAATCCTTATCTTCTATATTTGAAATTCTGTCTTCATATTCATTCATCCTGTTGCAAATGCTTTCTATAGCATTTTTTTTTTCTCTCTCTCTCATTGAATTTATTAGTACATTTTAAGTATAAAGTACAGTTACATTCATCATTGGGATCTTGTACCTTTACATGACAGGTCTTGGTTCTCATTTTTTTCCACTTGCTCCTGCACTCACCTTCACTCCCTCTATAGCATTTTGAATCTCTTGGATATCTGAATGTGCTTGGTGGATTCCATTTCTTTCCTATGTTGGGCATTCATTGTTTCCATCATGGTCCTGCGCTCATCTATTTTTTTTAAATCTGTTTCTGTTCTAGAGTCTCTAATCATATCTTTCATTTTTCTCACCATGTCTGTATTTATCTGGGGAATTATTTCTGTTTTAAATTTTTTAGAGCCTCATTTATTTGTTTTATTTCCTGTGCTATCAGTTCAGTATATCTAGGTGGTTAATTATCAGACTTTCCCACCTCATTTCCCCCAGAGGTTACCTTTGGTGGGGTGGAAGTCTTGTGTTTGTGTCTTATTTAAATGCCTTCTCATTTCTATTTTTGTTATTGGTACTGTCCTTAGTTTAATTCCTGTGTTAATACCTCAATCTTCCAGATATACCTGGACTTCAAGTTTTGAGTCTCTAATGTCTCTGAGCTAAACTCATTTTCATTAAACCAGAGAGGACAATGATTAAGTCAATCACAATACATTAGCCCAAGTGATACAATCAGCAAAACAACAGCATCAAGAACAGCTTAGAAAATGACAATTTGTGGTAGTTATTAATCTATCACCTTTAACTGTATGAATTAAATAAAAATTGAAGACAAGCCCAAAATATGTTTATAGTGAATAGAGTCTTAAATATAGTGACTTTACCCTTCAAGAGGGGAATTTAGAAATTGTGGAGGGATGGATAGATAGGATAGAGAAAGTTCAGAAGTGAGGTCAGAGGACACAGGAAAATCACACAAATTTTTGGGAGCTGTTGAAGAGAAAAGGAGAGAACAGAACAAAAAATACCCAATAACAGAACAAACTAACTGCAGTAGGGAGGCTAGAGACTGTGATCATTTTTTTTTTTTTTGCTTGCTTTTTAATGTAATCATTTTCTTCTAAACCTAGTTGGAATTGAGAGAAGCAAAAAGAGAAGAATGAGAAAAGAAAGATACTGAAATTGGGATAGGAATAGGAATAAAGAGGAAGAGAAATGGAGATCAAGGTGGAACAGAGAGAGAGAGAGAAAGAGAGGGGCGAAGATAAAAAAGATTTTAAAAAGAAAAAAATTTTGAGAAAAAGATAAAAAATTTAAACATTTAAAGATAAGTGAAACATATTAATTTAAAGATAAAAAAGTACAAATAGGAATAGAGGGCCTCCTTCAGGGTACTCCTCTGTTGATAGACAGCATGGGCAGGAGTGTGCATATCTATTTTAATTAGTCTCAGCAAGCCAGCAGCCTGAGGTTCAGGTTGATTTCTGGCTATAAGGCCCAAGTTGAGATCTCTGTTCTCCTTCTGGGTTGAACTCTGCAAGGTGCTACTGCAGGTTCCAGCTGTCTTTCTCCTGATGTTAAACCAAGTTTTGATGTGAGGTGCTGGTCCTTCCAACTTACCAACTATGATGGTGTGGTGTGCCTTTGTTGCATGAGCCTCAGGCATTCTTTCTCTTGTTCCTGGAGGAGCATGAGTACCTCTGTATTGGTACCCATGCATCTGGGCTCCTTTGTGTCACTGGGTCAAAGTGAATTGGCTATCAGAGTGTAGCACTGCAGCCAGGCTCCTCTCTAAACTTTTTCTTCTTATTTCACATAATCTTTCATAGATTTTGATCCTTATTTATACTTTCAATTTCTCATATCAGATAAATTATTTGGTATTTAGATGTATGTCCTATTTATTTCACTTATGTGCATGGCCTCTATGTGCATCTATTTAACTGTAATTGTCTCTAATTTCTCATTATTTAAGGCTTAGTAGTACTCCATTTTATTTTTTAATACAATTTATTTATACAATCTCGTTAATGGGTAAGTGATCTACTTCCAAATTTTAGCTATTACAAACTGCCATTAAAAACATGGACACACATATATCACTGTGGTATGATTGTTTTAATTCTTTTGGGAAGATACCCAGCAGAGAAATAGCTGGTTCAAGTGGAACCTCTATTCTTAGTTTTCTGAGGTATTTCCATACTAATTTCCACAGTGGTTGTACCAATCTACACTCTCACCAACAGTGGAGAAGGGTTCCTTTCTCCTCAAGAAATCTGACTATTTGTTCTTGGTTCATTTCTTGATAACAGCCATTCTTTCTAGAGTTAGGTGGAATCTCAGCATTATCTTCATTTGCATCTCTGGAATGACCAGTGATGTTGAATGTTTTTTCACATGTTTATTTACTATTTGTACTTCTTTGTCTGAGAAATGTCTGTTCATTTCAGATACCCATTTTTGTATTGTGTATTTAAATTTGTGAGGTCTGATTTTTTAAAGTTCTTTATATATTCTAGATAGACCTTTGTCTGAGTAACAGCTGGTAAAAAATTTTCCCAACATTATGGGTTTTCTCTTCATACTGTTGGTTGTTTGTCTTGCTGTGCAGAAGCATTTTAATAAGAGATCCCGCTTGTTGATTCTTTGTGTCTGTTCACATGCAACTTTATTTTCTACTCAATTGAATCAACTATAGTTAAGTAAATATATTAAAATTAATTATTAGCAAATGTTTTAAATGTCTTAAAATGGTGAACATGATAATAAGGGAAATATTACTTCTGGTTTTTTTCTTAAAGTCTAATTTCTTGAACATATTTACATGTAGAAATGTTCCATAAAATCCCTTGTATACAATTCAATTCTCTGACACAGCTATGGTCAAAGATCCCTAACTTGATATTTTAAGAAATATTTTTCCTTCCACAGATTGCAAAGCCAAAATGCATTCTTTACCAATTAAAATAAGTGCAATGTTCTTTTATTTGGAAATAACTATCTCATATATCTCAAGTATGACAATATAATTAGCCAGAAAATATTTGACAGTCATATTTTTTCAAAATTGTGGATCCTCTCAAGCCCTATTTTCCAAGTCATGTTTTTTTCTGATAAGCTTCCGTCTTAATGATAAAATGGGAAGAAAATGGAGTCTAGGTTTTCAAAATAATAACAGTGTAACTGTGCAACTTGGAATCAGAAAAAAACATGGAACAAATATAGGCATTATACTGAAAGCTATGCAAAATGAAGAGACTAAGAATAGAGATGAATATAAAATATAATGGTCAGTATACTTGACTTACAGCCTCTGTGAATAAGAATATTTAGAATTAGTTAAGTGTAGCAATCAGTCAAATGGAGAAGGCAAAGTTGGTATTCTTTGAGATTAAATCTAGGATCTAATTTAATTTATGCAGGTGGCTATTTATCAGTTAAATATTTACATGACTATTTTTGGAATTATATCAGTAATGTGTAGTTGGTTTATGAACCAATATTATTGTCTATTTATAAAATCCTATTTTGCCATACTATTTTATTATTGATTATAATTTTAATGTCTATGCTAAATGATAGAACAGATCAAGCAAAGAGAATCAGTATTGCTTAGTTTCATTCCATAAATGAATGTTCCTTTAGATATAAAATCACTTTTACAGACCCCATGTAAATATGGGATTCATTAAAGGGATGTATAAGTAAAATGACACATAATTCACAAGAAGCCCTTTAAAGGCAAGAGTACTATTTTGGAATATTATTAATGAGATATCCGTAGTGCTTGACCAGTTGTAAGCTGATTGTATTCCACCTGCATGTGTATATTTGAATGTCATTTATGAATCATGGGGGCAATGGTTGGTATTGGTACAGGAAGGTAAAAGTCTAAGAAAAGGCAGATGGATTAAAGTTCAGCTAATGGTCAGAAGGATAACTCCTTTCTTTCACTGAGTCCTACATTGAACTCAAACTAGTGGTTCATTCTCTCTAGTTGACTAGGCTTAGTATCCAGAGGAAAAGTGGATTGTGAAAATATATGAGTGTTTCCTTGAGACTTCGTAAAATGCCTGGGGAATGTTAAGTCCAACAGCTCTAGCAACAATGGTGTTTTCAGTACCATGTTCAGGACTGTTTTGGTAAATTCAGATCCTGTCTTTAAAGAGGGTATTTATCACAAAGATAGTATATGATCTGAAACCTAGAGTTGTTTTGGGGGAAAAAAATCAAATAAATTACATAGGAGTAAATTCTAGAATTATCAATGTTTTCTACTTTCATGGACAGGGAAGTAGACTACTTTGTGGTGGACTGCCAGTGATATACAGATCTAGACATTAAAATAATTGCAACATTTTATTCAGTAACTACTGACAGAGGAAAGAACTGAGCTCTATTTGGATTTGCACAGAGGTGACTTGGCATTTTCAAGGGAAAGTGAGGCAGTTGAGAGTGCGAATGAACAATTAGTGTCAGGAAAGTGAAAAATTACAAGGCATTCATCAGTGAGTCAGGGTAGAAATGCAATGAGTTCAACTGTGTCTGCTAGCTGTAATTATTAATGGTGTAATTCAATCCTCCCACAAAGATTTGGAGACAGAAACTCCACCTTTAATGGTGACTACATTTCAAAAGGATGACTTGGGGGTCCTTGAGAAAGATACCATTAAGTCCTGGGAGATACACACACATCACTAAGAGACAGAAAATGGTTCACTATTTTGTACTAAATATCTAAAAAAGATAATCTGGGTCTGTGATTAAGTCTTGGCTACAACAAACAAAGTTCTCTTTGAAAGCCCCATGTTTTCTTCCAGTACAATTCTCAAAATAGAGCTAGGTAGTCACTGAGATACAGTGACATGGCTTTAGGCTCTAAAAGCCATATTAAACTATAGTGAAGTCTCTTATTACAGGAGTTCAGACACAGTCATTATGTGATCAGAGGATTTGGAGTTGTTAGTCCAGTGTTGCTTACACCCTGAAAATTGAGGAAAGGATTTACTTGGGGGGACTAGAATTGGGATCCCAGAGTTTCATTCTGATATGTTTCTGTAATTTATGTATTAGATTATTAGAACTGAAGCTTCATCTGGGCATGAAACACATCTGATAAGATATTTCACATGAAATTTTCTTCCATTGAAATGAAAAATTATGGTTCTCATCTTTTTATGAGCCATTGTTCTTACCTGCTTGCACGTTTGGGGGAATTATGTCATTTTGAAGAAGGGAGATTTAACTTATAGGACATTTCTGCTGGGTAGTGCATGGGATCTGAAAAGCTAGTATAGTGTAACAGAAAATATGGAATAGATGGCAGTAAAATTTTTTACAGAAAGAAGGACATATGTTTATGATCAGAAACTAGCCATGTTTTATTTTTTTAAATTTTTTTCAAATTGAGCTTATTGATACATTTTAGGGATACAGTACAGTTACATTCATTGTTAGGATCTTGTACCTCTACATGACAGGTTTTGGTTCTCATTTTTCCCCCTTGTCCCTGCCCTCCCTTCACCCCTCCTCCCCTCCCCATTTACAAACACTTTATTTCCATCTTTTCATTTTCTCACATTTTTTTCTTTTCCCTTATTACCCTTCCCCTACCCATCCCACCTTCCCTACACCTTTAGACCTTTTCCTCCCATTTCACAATGTCAGTTATCTCATTAGGATCTGAGGATATACTCCTAAGTGAAATAAATAAGTCACACATGTGTAAATATTGAATCGTTTCTCTGGTGTGAATAAACTAGCCATGTTTTAGCACTAAGGTAACTTTACTTTATTACATTAAATTGGCTTTCTTATCTACAGTGTGATGGTGATTTCTAAAATTTTTGTGGCGCTAAACTACCAAGGTATATTAAACAGCATGACCACTTTTTTTTAAATAATTGTGTACAAGATTTAATTTTGGAGGTTAGTGTGACATTTTAAAAATAAGTATCCTGTCAGGTCATGTGATATTTCCATTGCAGTGAAATTCATTATCTCCTTGCTTTACTATTTCTGCTCTTAAAGTATTAGAGATAATCTTTAGCAGTTTCTAGAAAAGTGAAAGATATAAACATATGGACATCCTAGAAAACAAGTAAACCTAGCAATGATGCAGGGCATACTTAGTGTGCCTCTTACTCATGCTTCATGGAAAATCAGGTGCTTACACACTGAATTATAATGATTATAATTAAAAGCAACTTAAAAGCATGTTAGTTGTCTTTTTGGGATGAATAGTTGTTTAATCAAATCATATTTCTTAAGTACTGAAGTGAATGGAGATTTGATGGAACCACTCTGAGCCAATATTAAACATTGTTCTAATTCCTTGTTTAGTAAAAGGAACAGATTGCCTACCACTTCTGCATGTCTGACCCTCTGTTATCCTTTCTGGAACTATTTGTGAAGTTCATCTTTCATGTATCCCATTTCTATGCCAAATCCAAAAAGTCATACTGTAATTGTGAGTTGAATCCAATCCAGGTGAGAACAGTGGCTCCAGTGTTTAACTGTCATTCATACTTTTTAATTTTTAAATTTTCACCCAAAATCCTAAAAGAAATCTTCCTGATTTCCTTGGGATGATTTTTTTCTCACCAAGAACTTGCACCATCTCTTATTAATCATGAAAAATAATTAAGAATATTATTATTGATCTTCCATATCTTTATTGAAACAAAGATAAAATTTTGCACTTAATTGTTATGGCTTATGTTTAGATGTTCTTGCAAAGCTTCATGCAGTCAGATGGGCTTTACAGAGGTGACTAGATCTACAGAGATAATGGTTTTAAGAGTGTGTGATTATTAAATTAGTCCACTGACTGGTTTGGCATAGTTCTAATAGATAATGGGAGGGCCTACCCTGGGTGTGAGTGCTACCTTCCCTAAGGGTGTGTAGCCAGGATATAATATAAGGGACAGAAAGAGCATTGCTGTCCTCATTTGCTACTATTTCTTTGCTATTTCACTGTTTTTGTGACTTCTGATCACCATGAACTATTTCTTCTGTGTGATGCCCCTCTGTGATGCCACCCTGCCTTGAAGCCAAATGACTGTGAACTGAAAGCCTTAAGGTACAATAATCCTTTTCTCCTTTGACTTTGGGTATCAGGTATTTTGTCTCAAAAACAAGAAGAGTAACTAAGACACAGATCTATCAAATAGCCTAAATAGCCAAGGGAAACACAAGCTTTTAGGGTGTGTATGTAAGGTGGAAAGGAGGCATGTAAAATGTAAGAAAGAAAGAGTTGTTATGGAAGTATTTTGTGTTTAAAGTCCTAAATTTTGGCTAAGAAATGTCAGCATGACTTTTATAAGTTTATTAGGTTAGAAGCCATATTAGATGAGTAGCATTTTAAATGAAAAGCAGGGTTCTTGATTCAAAGGATGTGGGATTTCCCCTGAAAAGACCCATTTATTTGGAATAGTATTTGGTATAGAAAAATACATTATATCCAGTTTCCAACTGATGGGCAAATGGGCTGTTTCCAAGATTTAGCTCTTACAAACTGTGCCGCTATAAACATGGGTGCACATACTTCTCTGTGATATGATTCTTTTAGTTCTCTTGGAAAGATACCCAGCAGAGGGATGGCTGGGTCAAATGGAACCTCCATTCCAAGCTCTTTGAGGTATCTCCTTATTGATTTCCATAGTGGTTGCACCAGTCTGCACTCCCACCAACAATGGAGAAGGGTTCCTTTCTCCCCACGCCCCTGCCGACATTTGTTATTGTGTGATTTCTTGATAGAAGATGTGGTTTTCCTATAAAATGGAATATTACTCAGCCATAAAGAATGAGAAAATAGATTCATTCATAGGAAAATGGATACATATTGAATATATACTCCTAAGTTAAATAAATAAGTCACACATGTGTAAATATCGAATAGTTTCCCTGGTGTGAATAATCTGCAACAATGCATAAGATTCTAATAAGATTACTGACATTTAGAAATGGGAAGAAAGGAGCTAAAGGTGTAGGGAAGGTGGGATGGGTAGGGGAAGAGTAAAAAGGGAAAAGAAAAAAATGTGAGAGAATGAAAAGATGAAAATAAAGTGTTTGTAGATGGGGAGGGGAGGAGGGGGTGAAGGGAGGGCAGAGGTAAGGGGAAAAAATGAGAATCAAGACTTGTCATGTAAAGGTACAAGATCCCAACAATGAATGTAACTGTACTGTATCCCTAAAATGTACTAATAAACTCCATTAAAGCTGAAAAAAAAGGAAAAAAAAAAGAGACACTAGAAAAAAAAAACACATTATATATCAAAACAAGCAAATTTTATTTTATTCAGTAGGATTGGGGATCAATGTATATTGCGGTATGGGAGCCAGGGTTAAATGGGGTCTATCAGTGTTTGTTTTTGGTAAACTCTTTGAAAGATTTAACCATAATGTGACCTTGCCTTTTTATTACCTCAGGAGCCAATACTTGATAGCTTTTTCAAATCCTGTGTAGATTATGAGAGCTAACTCTAGTTTTGTCTTCTTTATGATCATTTCTCCAGCAATTCAGGGTTTCTGTTGCTGCTGCAGTTCAATGTTAAAGAATTCTTTCATGTGTTAGGTTTGATTGAACATGAGATTGTTCACAAGAAAGCTTCAGAATTCTTACAATCCAAGATAATTTTTATGAATAAAATTTATACAACCAACACTTCAGCAGATGGGAAACTTGCACTTCCTATTGCCTATCCCTTGCAAAACATCGCCAGAGGATATTAATAACTGTCTTGGCAAATGTTAAAGAAACACAACCCTATAAATTAAATGGACTTTTCAAGGTTTCTCAGATGTTTTTAATGCTCTTCTGAGCATTGTGAATATAAAAGATGAGCAGCAGATATACATCTAGATCTACATTTATCTCTCGGTATGTCTTTCTAACATGTAATCCGTAAATTTATGCGGATATATGATGTATTGTTAAATTTTTTTCAGCATGACACTTGGAGAAACTGTTTTTCCATAGAATAAACCTGAGAGATGATAAAGAGTCTCTGAGGAAAGTGAGCCTGTTTCCTGTTACTTCACTCACTGTATCTAGATGCCCAATTAAAGTCCAAATATACTGAAAAACTGAAAGGACTTAGCATTTACTGAACCATAACATCTCTATGTATCATGATGAGGACTGTATCTATGTTAGCCCAACAAATATGTGTAACATTCCTATATCATTTTTGCTATTTACCTTATTATATGATGAAGAAACCAAATTCATAAAGTTATTCTCTGAGGAACAACTGAGAGTTATCAAACTTTGCATATAATGTTAATTAGGGTTGCTCTACAGTTTGTGAAATATCAAATAAGTTGCCTGATTTATTTTTTTATATTCCATAAAAACAGAAAAATTATCTGTGCTATATTTTGTACATTTTAAATGAGTGTACAAGAAAGATCTGTTAAATAATCCATTTGAGTAAGTTACCAGGGACAAATGTAACAGGAATTTGATAATTATTTTATAACCAGCAACTTTGCTATAAAATGATATCATGGTACTATTTTCCAATTTCAATCTTTAGAGATAATAACATGCACAAAACACTTTCCAGGGATTAAGAATCACATGAAGTTAACTGTCTTTAAATCTGTCTTGGTCAATCAGCTGCTGCTTCTTTGTCATTAAGTGCTTCATGATACCATACTTTTAAATTGCTATATCAAACAACCGTATGATTCTGTTCAGTGGGCACAGTAGGAGAAATCATTATTGTACCTCTTTACTATGCTGTCTACACATTTTCTGGAGAATTAAAAGATGCTAAATTATAAGTTTACTTAGTCCAAATGACTATGGATGTAAAAAAAAATGTGGTTGAGAGTTGTGGCATTACATCATCCAAAAAATTGCCCCTACATTTTTCTAATGTAGAAAAATGTTTTAGTCTTCTACTATAATGGTCAAGTGACACGATTTTTCTTCTTACAAAGCCCAACACATCTTCAGACAAAAAGAGGCTTGTATTCATCCTTAAAATAATAGTGTGATTTGGAATATCTCTTACAGTAAACTTTAATCTAAATTAATGTCCTTCATTATGAAATCTTTTGCAGCAAAAGACAGATGCCCTTTGAGACCAGGTTGGCTTTCTACCAGACACCATATTTTGTTTGTGGTCCTTTATCTTTTTGAAAATTATCTGAATATGTGAGAGATTGATAGTATTCTATATTTTTAAGCAAATAAGGTATTGGGAAATACCAAGCTACTTCATTCTTGGAAGGCTTTGAACAGAGGCCTAACCATATTAATCCTGTCAAAAATAACAGTTTTATTATTATTTTCTTCCTTACCTTTGAGCAACTCAGTAAATAAAACGACATCTTATTTGACCTAGACAGCTGATTACCTTTTTTTCATTCTAAATTGTTGATTTACCTTTTTTAAAATCCCCAGCAAATGTCACAAGCCACAAAAGTCTGAAGTTTCTTTAATTTCCCACAAGGAAAGCATATCTTTGTTGAAAAAATATTTTAATGTTAAAATAACTCAGGTCATTGATGTCTATTGAAAAACATCTAACTGATCTTATCTTCCCTTTGCTTTACATTCATGGTTTTCATAACCTTTAGCCTTTAAGTCTGGTGCCTCACAAAAGTGAGAGAAAAGGTATCTACTCTTGTCTTTGATTTCATTTTGCAATCTACTCTTACTGTCCCCTTTGATATTGTTCTTTTATGTGTAAAATATATTGTTGCTTATCTAACAATAGGACTGTCACTTTTAATGTGGCTTACCTTCCTGCTTGTTTTGCAGTTTATGCCTGACAAATGGCATGATTTTTCAGTATTTCTTTAGTTTGAAATTCGGCTTCAGCATATAGATAAAGTTTTATTTTTTTTAAAGAAAGAATCCTAACAAAATTAGTGAAAATAAAGCACTTGCTAAAAATATGCTTTTTGAAAATATAAAGCTAGTTTATTATTTGAAGATTTTTCTTTGTCTACAATGCCTTATATATGCTGAAGTTTGTCATGAGCAGCCCATGATATAGAGTGGCATTTTAAGAGCTTTCCACTTCAGTGCTCAGATTGAGGCACAGAAAATTTCAAACAATGAAAATTGTTATTTTCCCCAGAGACCGACCTGCTCAAGGCACAACGATCCTCAGAATTTCAGCTGGATTTGAAATAATCAATTCTATGGATAGAAAACTGGCATGAGCTAGGGGGGCAAAATTCACCCCACTTAGGACATGAGTTCATCTTGCCAAAACAGTAGAAGAAAACATGTACGAGAAAACTGAGTCAAAATCTTAATGACTTGATTTCTTATAACAGAGGAGGGTATACTTCACTGTGACTGTCCCAGAAAACAATACATCTGCTCCCTGGGTGAGTGTGGCTCCTCAGAAAAACGTCTTATTATTATGCCCGGACATAGTAAATCTTTGAATTGGATGTTAGTAATACATATTATTGCATTCTTTGCTTAATTGACCCTTGCCAAAAGGAGAAGGTGCCAATACAAATTATTTCATTGGTAAAAACTGGACAATGAAAGTGAAAAAGAATTAATGGGCCAGTTGAATCTTTTGTGTGGAACACACAAGCTTTTTGTCTTTTTTTTTTTTAAACTTAAAAATTGGTAGATTAATTTGACCAAAATGAGCCATCAGGAAACTGAGTTGAGCTCCTCTTCCTCATCAGAATTCTGCTCCATCTGCTCCTGTACTTCATAAATCCTTTCAGATAATTTTTAAAAATTAATTTTATTGGCACACTTAAAGTATACAATATAATGACATTCATCATTGGAAATTTGCACCTTTACATAATCTGTCTTGGTTCTTATTTTTCCCCATACCCCGGCTCTCCCTTCAACTCCTCTACCCCTCCCTATCTACAAAGACTTTGTTTCCATTTTTTCATTTTCTCACACTGATAGCTTTCCTCTTGACTCCATGGTCTTCTATTATCTAGAGTCATTTTATATCTTACAGTTAAATCTGATTATTTGCCTATTCTCCCTAGCTCATTACCGATATTACAATGTACTTTAACATCTGCTTCTGTAGCTACATCTGTACTCTTTATTCTTGTCAGTATTAACATCTTGAAGACTGACATCTTAATTTGAGATATCTTACTACAAACTCATTCTCACATTTTTCCTTTTTCATAACTTTTTCTAAAAAAAAATTTCATCGAGACCTTTTATTCCATTCTCCAAAGTGATCTATTTTTAATTAGCTTTTTAACTAAAAAATGAAAATTACATATATCTTTTATGAATAACATGTTTTCTAGTATTGTATATATTGTATAATGGATAAATGATGCTAGTTAACATAAGTATTACCTTACATACTTATTATTTTTGTGGTACAAATACAAAAATCTATCCCTTGCAGTTTTTATGAACACATTACTATCATCTATAGTCACTCTAGTGTACAATTATTTTATGGAAAAATTGTTCCTTCCATGAAAGTGAAATTTGGAGTCATTTTGTAAACCTGAATTCAGCCTCTAATCCTCAGCCCATGACAATCACTGTTCTATCCTATTTTGTGAGTTTACTTCTTTGCACTCAAAGCTTAAGTGAAATCACACTGTCAATCTTTCTGTGTCTTGCTTATTTCATTTAACATAAAATCCTTCGAGCTATCTGTTTTGTCAGAGATAAAAGGATTTTCTACTTTCTGGCTGAATAGTATCCCCTTGTGTATCTCTCCTTACCATTCTTCTGCTGATACATACCAACATCGAATAATTTTATAGCTGTTTTTGAGGAATGCTAAATTCAACATGGGAAAGCAGATACATATTTCTTTATCATCCTGACTCTATTTCCTTTAGATATATGTCCACTATTGGGATTACTGAGTCAAATGGTAGTTTTAGTTTAATTTTTAAAATAACTTTGTTATTCATTTTTTATAATAGCTGTACTAATTTATATTAACACCAATAGTGTTCAAGAATTTCCTTTTCTCTACATCCTCCCTACCCTGTACTATCTTTTATCTATTTGATAATAGCCATTCAAACTGGTATGAGGTGATATCTCACTGTGTTTTTGATGGCATTTCCTTGATAACTGTGGATATTGAATAGTTCTTCATATAACTTTTGGCCTATTTGTATATTTTCTTTTGAAAAAGGTCAGATAATATTTTACACCTTGAGTTTGTTTTTAATTTTAATGTCTTGTATTGTCTCTCATTCAGCAGTTTGCCTTTTCATTCTGTTGATTGCTCTCTTTACTATGGAGAATTATTTTAATATAATCATTTTGTCTATTTTTGCATTTCTTATCAGTTTTGGGGTTCATACCAAAAAGGCAATATCCAAGTCAATGCTATGGAGCTGTTCCCCTATGTTTCTTCTGGTAGTTTGACAGTTTTGTGTCCTATAGTTAAATCTGTCATCCATTTCAGGGTGATTTACACAAACATTATAAGGTAAAGATCTATTTTATTCTTTTATACTTGAATATGTAGATGTTCCAACACTATTTATTGAAAAGGTTATCCTTTTCTCATTGTACCTTTCTTAGTATATTTCTTCAATTGATAAAAAGTAAATGGATTTATTCTTGATTTTTTTATTGCATTTCATTGATCTATATGTCTGTTTTTTTTTTTTTAATAACAGCTGTATACTGCTTTGTTTACTATAGTTTCCTTTTTACTCAGGATTTCTTTGGCTATTGAGAGGCCTTTCTAATTCCATAAAAACTTAAGGATTTTAAAGACTTTTTTTTATTAAAGATTAGAATTTAGATGGGATTATAGTAAATGTGTCAATCACTTTGCAAGTTATAGACATTTTATAAATATCAGCATTTTCAATCTATAAACACAGAATATTTTTCCATTTATACCTTATTTAGTTTCTTTCATCATTGTTGTATAGGCACTAATGTATGGTTCTTTCAACTCAGTTAAGTACATAGTGATACCTTTGCACTTGGCAATAATCTGTTCTTCAAGGAAAAAAGAGTACTATATTGTTTTGTCTAAAAGTCACAAGGCAATGAATACTGACAAATCCTACCTTGTACACCTAGTACCAAATCAGTAAGCAATAAGGACAAAACTTTTTCATGAAGATGCATCGATTACCAAATTTCTCGAGTTACGAAGCAGTTGAGTACCATAGTATGACTGTATTCTTAAATTCGTTTCTTGGCTATTGTGTTTATTCATTTGCTGTATGTATTACAAAGGAGATTATTTTCTTGATGTCTTCTTTGAATGCTCCTTTGTATATTTATAGAAATGTTACTGAATCTTGTGTATTAGTTTTAAATTCTTCCACTTTTTTGAATTTATTCTGAGTTGGTTTTTTTTTTTTTTGGTCTAGATATATAAGAACAATTTAGTATTTTTCTCTCTACAAGTTCCCTTCTGATTTTACTTCCTAATTTCTCCTAATTTGCGTACCACATCTAATTAGAAAGCTCTGATAGCAGATGGTTCCTACAGCCTACATTTTTGTTCTTTTTCACAGTAGCTCTTGAGCACAGTAGAGGAAAATCTGAATGGTCAGTTTCATCCTTGTACATATTCCTGCTGCTCATTCCCACCTGGGCATTCCACACCATCTAGTAATGTTGCATAAGGATTATTCCAAACTTGCTCACCTTTATGGCCCTTCTCCCATACTGTACCTCCATCCTGTTACACATCCATACTAATGAAGATAATTCTGGATAGCGAATTTAGCTCATTCATGAGTGCGCAAGTATACACATATAAATATCTATTTAGTCAAAGACATGCACTGCCCTCCGCCTCCTTGCTCAATCATCTTCCATGTCTTTCTCCAATTGAGACAAGTGAAAACGTAGAAAAAATTCTTATGTAATACAATTGCTTCTATTCATGACAGACATTTATCTCCTCAGGTAAACTAATTGAACAATTTTTAATTTTGTTCTCAGTCTTTCTATCTATGAGCTTTATTTCCTCCAGAATTTAAAAGTGTTGTGATCTCTGTATAACTTTATTCTCTGTCAAATTCTATTCTTCTGTCTAGCCCTGATCCTTTGAGCTTATGATACATTGTCTGTGCTTTCTAGGGTTCTAGGTGGAAGAAATCATATGAAATAAACTCTATTAAAACTGTTTTGACCTTTAGAGGTTCTACTTTCCCTTTGCCTATAAAATCTTCAAGCCATACAATTTGTTTCTTGCTCTAATGCTTCACAAAATAGCAGCAAATACATATATTTTAGTAGTATCTTTTTTATATTTCCTCCTTCAAAAAGACTTCTTTTTCTGGGCTATCACAAACTCCTGGTATTGCTTCTGTTTTGCTTCTCAACAGCACATTCATTATCTCATTTATTGCTTCATCTTTCCTCTGATTTTCAATGCAATATGTGTAATTTTATTTTATTTATTTATTTAATATGTGTAATTCTGTGCACATCCATGGTTGCAAGAACTTTTCCCCAACTGATAATGATTCACCTAAGTTCTAGATTGGTGCAGCTAACTACTTACTGCATTTTGATCACAAGCAAAATATGAACCCTGAAGTCATAACTTGCTATGTCTTACTCTCCTGTCTAAAATATATCTTTTGGTAAAATCACTGTTGGTAGCACAGTCAACCCTTCACTAGGAAAATTAAACATATGTTACTCTATCTTGCTTCCTCTTTTTACATACCCTCAATCTTATCCCAGTCTAAACAATACATTCTGTGAGTTTTAAAAATTACATTCTATTCTCCATTAATATTGCCAGCCTACTCACCAAAACACCAGTCTTTATTTGGTCTTAATTATTTTCCACTCCAACTCCACAGCAATCTGTAATATAAACATGACAAAGACATAAGCTTTTGTATGTCTTTTGCATAAAACACTAGCCTACTAAGGGTTCAAACTTTATCTGACTTGCATTTAATTGTATTAATATCTTAGATTCTATTTTAAGTTTTCTAACTTCTTGGTGAAAATTAAATAGCCAAAGCATACAAAGCAATTTGTATGCTTGTCAGAAAACCATAATTACTCATGGAAGTATATTTTGGAGCTTCAGTAGACCCATAATGACAGATATTCCTAAAATTAAATTAAATGTGATGTTTATTAGATTTTTAATCTGCACATATCAGATCCTTATAGACCTAATATATTTTAAGTGGTAAAATTGATACTTTATAATATGAAATATTACTTTATAATATCTATTTTAGCAAGTTTGTTATCTTGATTATTTAGAAAAATAAAGTATCATTTGACCACATAGAACATTAAAATTTGATAATTTGACAAAAAGTACCTTTTTTTTTCCCCCTTTGAGTTTATTGGCACATTTAGATATGCGGTACAGTTACATTCATCATTGGGATCTTGTACCTTTACGTGACAGGTCTTGGTTCTCATTTTTTCCCCTTGTCCCTGCCCACCCTTCACCCCTCCTCCCTTCCCTATTTACAAAAGTTTTATTTCCATTTTTTCATTTTCTCATATTTTTTTCTTTTCCCTTATTTCCTTTCTCCTACCCTTACTACTTCCCCTACACCTTTAGCCCTTTTCTTTCTCTTTCACATTGTCAATTATATCATTAGGATCTTATTTATGATTATAATTTTTGAAAAGTACCATTTTCAAGTAATTGGAAAAAGTGAAGGGCTGATTTTATTTGTTAGCCTCTTCAAAAAGAAGACATTTCTTTAGTAGGCCAGTATTTTAATTCTGTAATTGTATTTGTATTTAACCAATGGATATTGTTTAATAACTGATAGCTGAATTAATGTTTAGCGAAGCTTTTCTCTAGGCTGTACCAAAAAAATTTCTACTTGAATTATTTCTTCCCTACTCTGCCTACACTTTTATTTATGTTCAGTCTTTGGAGTTAATCCATTCTTGCAATTTAATATTTATTTGTTGATGTTGGACTGAAACATTTCCTTGAGATAAACTGGGACATTTTCACATTATGTTCTAATAAATCCTTTTATAAAAATAACTTTTTTATGGTGTGTAAGTTAGAAAACTATGTTTCGTTTGGTGTCATTGTAGCTTATGTGGCATTTCTATTTCTGAGGGTAAGATACATTGCCTAAAATTTGATTTGGGGACTATCAAAGACCATTTCTGAACACATTCAGCATTTTCAGTGAATTTGGTTTTCTTTAGGTAATTATAGACTAATTTACATAAAACTGAGCTGTGTCAAGGAGTTATTGAGATAGTTAAATTTTAATAGCATAGTAATAGCAAGACAGTTCTTTCTATAGGGAGCTCAAATTTGTTTAACTCCAATTAATTATTTCCCTACTCAGAGAGTGCTTAAGATTTAAAGCCAGTAGGTGAGCTGTACAATGGACACCATGAGAGATTGGCATTTTTGCTTCCCTGAGTTTTTCTTCTACAAAGGTATTTAAATCATTTTACACTGATACTGGAATGAAGGTGAATGCACAGAAATAATTTCATCTTTGTTTTACATGATTCATTTTTCTTCTGATTTTAAATGAAATTAAAAATAAGTCCCTTCTTTGGGTCCCTAAAATTATCATGGGCACAAGATAATATGCTTGTTTAGCTTTATAGATAAGATAGCCCAGACTAATAGGCCAAACTAACAACATGGTTTTAACTCTCTTATTTCCACTTAAAGTGACTGCCCAGAGGGTTGATTCAGCATTGAATTTGCAAAGAAGCAATTCATCCTGGTTCACTGGCTGCTTATTCCTTTTAAGAAATAACTATTTAAAAATTTGGAAGTCATTAAGTCAGTGAGAGTAGAGAAAAATAAAAACAAATTCAGTGCTTGGCAGTAAGTAAAAAGCAAAACCCATACTTTAATTAACATTTTGGTTGAAAACTAACAGAAACTTCCTTTGTAAAAGGTGAAGATCTGTGTTTCAGCCAAAATAGTTTTCTGTTCTCCATTATAGAATAATAAAATAAATTCTCTATCAAACTTGCACATACTAGTAATTGATTTAGTATTATGATACTAGAAAGAAAAATCCTAAGCAGAGATTAAATTTCAGACAGAAATGACTAGCATCATTAGACCCAATAGCAATGTAAGTTAGCATGGTAGACCCATTGCCCCCAAATATGAAGTAAGCTCTTTCCTACTCTATATGCTGACATTGGCAACCTTGGGATAACACAAAAGTTAGACAATATCTCTGAAAAATATAAGATATATTAAATTTTATGTACTTTTGATGCTTCCTGCCAGATAATTTTCAACTGAACAGAAAAATGATTACTAATGCATCACGTTTTCAGGAATGTGAAAGGACAAAGTTAAACATATGCAATAAGATAGGATTACACTTTTCAATAGAGATACTAAGCAAATATATACACACACACACACACACACACACACATGTTTATATAAAAGAATATTTATTTTAGGAAAAAATAAGGAAAATTTTCATTGATATAATTGCAAATGTACTATTAAATTACACAGTGAGAATTCACCGAGGTGTGTATTTGAAGCAACTTTGAGATAAAAATTAGATTAATTTTAATAGTAAATTGTGACGAAGCCTAATGTGTTTGTAGCAGTTTTTCAGATGGCTTTATCTGGCTTTATTTGTAATGATCACTGAACCTAAACAACATAAAAAAGTTTAGTTCCCTTTGGACTCACTACTATTTATAATTGGATTATCTCATTGTCCAGCTGAGAAAATATGTATTTGACATTAAAACATTCTTATGATTCTTTCAAAGCAGATATCTCTACAAACAAGTTTTTTGTATGCCACTTGAGATGCTCTAAATTATTTCCTACTTCAACAATGGAAGGCCCATTTGGAATACTGGGTTATTGATCTGGGTTTTCTATCCAATACTCAGGTTTGCCAGCCTATGCTTAAAATTTCTTACCTGACCACGCTTGCTGGGCTAGGGCAGAAAAACCATAGGTAGTATTCCCCATCTTGCATTCCAGATTAGTTTTCAGTAGGTAATCAACAAATTGTCTTTTAAGTAATTTTATCTTGATTTCCAATGTTAAGAAAGCCAAACCAAAACCAAAAACATTCATGGACTGTATCTGCCTTTTAAAGATTGACCTCTGTGTTTACCCATGTTTGATTATCATCTATTAGATTTCTGGGAACCTTGCTGTTTTTTTCTAGGAATTTTTTCTAGAATATGGTGAATTTTAGTATATCATGAACTATGGTTGGTATGTTTTATCTATAGGACTAGTATTTTCTCATACCAACAGTAGTCCTCTGTGAAATGAGCTATAGCTGTTTATATTAACTTCTAAGCATGAGTCTTATTTTCTTCTGTGGCTGTGACGATTAAGTTTGATTGTATAGATTTTATTGGTTTGGATCTGCCCGTGTCATTGGTAGAGCAACCTTCTGAGTAATGTGTCTGGAAGGGGGTGGCACTGGGGCTATGTCCAGTCCTTTTCCCCTTTTCTTGACAGTTTTTTCCTGTTCCGCTCTCCTTCCCCATGAACTAAGCAGCATTAATTTCGCCATGCTCTTTAGCCTTGATGTTTCTAGCTCAGAGCCAGCTGAACATGGAATGAATCCCCTTAAAAATGAGACAAATTAAGCTCCTCCTCCTTTATGTTGTGTGTGGAGGGGTACTGGGTCCAGGAATAGGGAAGCTGACTGACACAATGGATTTTATGTGTAGACATCTCCAGCAATGAATGAGTGAAGTTATATTTAGTTAAGACCTGTATGACTTTTGCTAAACATGAAGATCCAGAAAAGTCAGAAAAAAATAAACTTGGGCATATTTTCTTAGTTTTTAAAATCTTTTTAAAGAAACAAATCGGAATTATGAAAAATTTCAAGTGCTTTTATATGAATCACACCTGTGACAGAAAATTTTTGAAATGAATATTATGTGTCACCTTATAGCAACCTTTGTTAGACAGTATTGTTAGAAAAAAATGTAATAGACAATCTAAAGATTAGATATTCTTTGGTAGTTCAAATTTAACCCCTTTCAAACATTTAACTGCACCTTTTGAATTTTCTATGTATCTATTGTGGGGATGCAGAACTAACAGTTTTCAAAAGATTTATGATCACAAACAACATAAGAGGAATGCTTAGAATCACACAAAGATAAAACAAGTTCTCTCATAATAATGATGTACCGTACTTCATTTGTGATGAATTAAATCACTTAGAAGAGATAAATGGGAGAACAGAGAGTTTAGCAGTGTTTTGATAACAGAATTACTGGTAAATAGAGCAAAAAATCTGAATAAAGAGCAAGTATTCATCTTTAATTATATATTAGATACCTATCTAAGGAAGCTTCAGAAACTCAGTCCGTAGATGGAATCCTGGCAGCAAGGCTGAGAGGATTTTCTCAGCAGTGAGTTTCATCTCGCTGCTTTGGTGCTGGGTTTCAAATCTGAAACCTAAACTTAATTTTCCCATCCTTCCTCAAGTCGGAGACATTTCTCTGGCTCGGCAGCTTAGAGTTTTGCAGGCATCTTTCCTTCCTGCATTCTTCAGAAGTCTCCTCACTTTTCCATCAAATACTAAAACAGGCACTGAAGCCTCTCACCTAATTAAGTTTGCTGTGGTAAGGTAGTCTGGATTATGAACACCTGATGACTATGGTGTGTATGTGGAGATGATTACTGGAGTATTTTAGTCAGGCATTATCTCATTCTGCCTCTCTCTGAATTACTTAAATATAAGGTTACATTAGTCTTTACTCATCCTGTTCTCATCATCCAAAGTATTCAATTCTCTTATTGTTCTAAACAAAATTCTTTTACTAACATACTATGACCAACATGGAAGTAAGAATGAGAGCTAAAAATTCACTACTAAAGAGGTAAGAAATCTGATTTAGTATAAATATATCAACTCCCAATTTTTCTCACTTTTAATCAAGCTATTTTTTAATAGTTTGCAATGAAAAGACTCAATAAATATATGGACAGTGGCTTACCATATATGAATGAAAATGAAAGTCTGACTTACAGATATAGGCTGGAAAGTCAAGCTATTAATTCTGCAGCAATCAGTCCAGAACCACCAAGAAGTGGCTAAACTACCCATTACTGCCCAAACCGTAGCTTTATCTTTACCACTGAGTTTTAAACCAAGGAACTATGCACTGAGCTGTATATTCATCCCCTTTTATTTTGATAAAGGCTTCCCTAAGGTGCTAAATTGCTCAGGCTGAGCTCAAAGTTGAAATCTTCTTGCCTGACCTTCCCAGAGTGCTGGGATTACCATATGAACCATGATGCCTGGCTAAGTGCCTTATTTTTATCCTCATTTCCAATTTATGACCAGAGTAAGCCATACATCTCTCCACATCGAACATTAAAGGTATCTTTCCTACTCTACCTTTAACTTACACAGGCCAACAATCTCCCATCAGAACACAGTTGAAGCCTTATTTTATATGTCACATTTATCATTTCCTTGATAAAATTTTAATTTCTACTAAATATGATGGCTGGAGGTTATTTCTTTGCTATAACAAGCTCTGGAAAAATAGCCTCCACATACTCTTCAGAAGTTCAAGTTGACCTGCCGATCCACAGACTTAAGATTGTAAGAAAGGATGCATAAAATCATTAAGACTCCATTTTTTTTTTTTGGTTTTGCCCAATCCTTCCCCCTCAAGTTCTCAAATTCTCATTCTGCAACAAACATACAATACTTTTTTAAATACTATAGTAACACTAAGATCCATTCTTTCCTTTCTTACCTGACCTTTTGTGGCCATAAATTCTTACACCACCCGAAGCAAACATTTCTGTGTCTGAATTTTTCACTCTGGCAGAGTCTCATGGGAATATTGCGCCTTTCCCAACTCTCAAAACAACCAATTTTCAAAAAAGGGTATGATAATGATTCAAAAGCAGAAACCCTTGAAACGAAATATTTCTAGTGATGTTTTTCAAAGATTAGACCTGAATTTATATGGTGTTTACATTCAGAGTGGAGAATATAAGGAAATCAGTTCTCCATTAACACTTACGTTGTTTTTAGAAATGTATTCTACAAGTAAAAATAATCTAAATTAGTAGAGATGTCTTTGTTTCAGACTCCTGCAGAAACTACCTCGGTTATAGGTTCTTCAGTTTACCACTGAGAAGTTTCCAACTACTACTCAGTTAAGAGGTACATAAATGGTTTTCTTCTTCTAGCTTTAGAGCACTATATATTTGGTAGATCTTGGAAAATATTATTTAAAGACCTTCAGAGGTCATGTTTTTTGTTATTTTAATCTTAGGAGGAAGTATCCTTTAATGATCTGTGTGCATAATTACAAGCTCATGTGTTTTTAGATTTCACATGTTAATAGCAGTTACTATATTTTTCATATTCAAATTTTCTCAACTTTCATTAGCAGTTCCATTTAGATTGCCAGTTTTGTCCTTTAACCATCATCTGAATAGTCTGGAAGCTCTTGTGGCTTTTGGGATGAAGAGGTTGTACTGAACTCTATTTCATATTTGGGACTGGATGGCACAGAAATGACTTGTCTTTAGAGATACTCGAAATTTCTTTGAATCTGACCACTAGGTGATATTGTGGAACACCAGTGATCCTGAGACATTTCAGTGAAAGGAAAAAGAAATTGAGAAAATACATCCTTTATTTTTAGTGGGTCACATTGATCTTTTCTTTTTGGTATCAAGTATACAATATTCCTAGTTAAATATGTGATTATATAACTGCATCACTTTTGCTTCTTATTCTGAAAATACTGGCTACTGGTACATAATTACATGTCTTCTTTATATATAAGACAGTAGATTCAAATCAATATGTATACCAAAATAAAGCTGCTGAATACAGTTGAAGAGTACTTTTTCCTTTTCAATAAAGTTTGGCACATTCAAAGCTTATTCATATTATTTTATTTTAAATAAAAGGCTGGGTGAGTGATAGTTGATTTAGTTGATGGATTCTAGTTCTTTTTGCTATTAGAAATTAACATTCCATAGAAGAGAAATCTCTGTTCTACAATCTAGAATCTCTCAGTTCCTAATCTTCTCTCCTCTAGGGATAGCTCTTGGATAAGATGGAAGTGTTCATTCTGATGCTTAGATAACTTTTTCATTTCTCCAACCACCTTCAGGCTGTCTTCTGTGAATGTGTTTATCTCCCCACCCTTACCTATAAGCATGTATCTGATGTTTCTTTAATGTTTTCTAAATCAATTCTGTTTTCTATCATTTATTGGTTGTAATGTTAAAATCAGAATACTTTTACCAAGTCAATTAATTTTATCCCTAACAAAATTTTATCTTACATTTGCAGCTTTAAAATAGGTACTCTTTTCTTTTTTAACCTAAAAGTTCATTATTTCATGAATACAATATTCCTTTACTAGTTTAATAGTTTAATAACATCTATTGTTATAAAAATGTTGCAATATATGGATTCAAACAGTTATTTCAGTTGGAATTGTTTTCACCTAGTACCAGGCAAAGATATATTTTTCTGTAAGGGGTCAAGCTGATATACAGGATCTTAGAATTCTATATCATTAATGTAAGCTTTTAAAATTTTGCCTACACTATTCTTTTATGACATAACATAAAGAAATACATCCATAATACTATATGAATTTGTCTCAATTGCATTTGATGTACATTAACCAAGAAATTACAAACCAAACAGCAAAAAGTACAAGCAGAAGCACTTTTTAAATTAATATGATTTTCTGAATTGTCTTGGTCCTGTGTAATTACTTTCTATATAATACCAGTTTTTATTATTGTAGTGCATTGAAATTGCAAATTTTAACCTATGTTTTCCATCACATTTACATATTGACTTACTAAGGTAATTTCAATGGATAAAATAAAATTTGTATATGGAATACTCATTTCATATTTTATAGTAAACTTACTGGTAAAAACATAAGCATACAACTAACAAAGTAAACTGATACAGATCTTGTTATCATACAAGTATTCAGTTACAACACTATACACATTTTATAAAGACATTGAAAAAAATCATTCCAAACTGAAAATACTGTTGGGGAAAAATAATAGTTAAACACATCATCATCATCATCGTCGTCATCATTTTTGGTACCTGGGGTCGAACTCAGGTCCTTGTGCTAGCGAGGCACGCAGCGAGACACACATTGTTTTTAATGGAGGCAGAGATAGTTTCCCTCATCATTTCAGAACTGGAGCACAACTTCGTGCAACAGATTTTTCTCAAGTCCTAGACTCAGGCTTAACTTCTTATTATCACTTTGAATTGTGGCTTTTCCCTTGCCAATCAGTTCATGTTACTTTTTAATAAGGACTGTAACTGCTAGAAAAAAATTAGAACATATTTTATGCCTTTTTTTCTAATATTCCCCCCCCCTTAAGTTTATTGGTATGTTTAAAGCATACAAAACAGTTACACTCATCATTGGGAACTTGTGCCTTTACATGATATGTCTTGGTTCTTGTTTCTACCCTATACCCCTGCCCTTCTTTCACCCACTTCACCCTTCCCTATTTACAAAGACTTTGTTTCCCTTTTTTCCTTTTTTCACATTTTTTCTTTTCCTTTATTTCCTTTCTCCTCCCCTTCCCACTTCCTCTTTAGCCATTTTCTTCCTATTTCACCCTCTCAATTATACCATTTCCGTTTTTCACATTTTTTCTTTTCCTTTATTTCCTTTCTCCTCCCCTTCCCACTTCCCCTTTAGCCATTTTCTTCCTGTTTCACACTCTCAATTATACCATTTGAACCTTATTTACACTTTTAGTTTTTCACACCAGAAAAACTATTCAGTGTTTACTCAGGTATATCCTATTTATTTCACTTAAGAGTATAGCCTCAATGTGCATCCGTTTAGCTATAAATGTTTCTAGTTTCTCAATCTTTATGGCTGAGTAGTATTCCATTTTTTAGAAAAACCACATGTTCTTTATCCGGTTTCCAGTTGATGGGCAATTGGGCTGTTTCCAAGTTTTAGCTATTACAAAATGTGCTGTTATAAACATGGGTGAGCATATATCATTGCGGTTTGGTTCTTTTAATTCTTTTGGGAAGATACCCAGCAGAGGGATAAGTGGGTCAAATAGGACTTCTAACCCAAGTTCTTTGAGGTACCTCCATATTGATTTTCATAGTGGTTGCACCAGTCTGCACTCCCACCAACAATGGAGAAGGGTTCCTTTCTCCCCAAAGCCCCACCAGCATTTGTTATTGGTGGATTTCTTGATAGCAGCCATTTTTATGCACATTTTAATTTCACAGGCAGAAATTCAATATTATTCTTATGACTAAAATCAGTGAGCCACACTTAATGTTCAAATCCATCACAATATGAGCCTTTTGTCAGTTATGCATTAATTGTTTGTTTGGTACTCAGCTTTCCAGAGACAACTCTTAAAATCTAAAATATTGAGCTGGGAATTTAGCTCTGTGATTCCTCTGCCTGTCTCTCAAGCGCAAGGTCCTGAGTTCGATCCCTGGTACCCCCCAAAAAAAAGTTTTTAAAAAATCAAAAATATTTGATAATGGTTTATAATTCTGTAATCTTTAAGAAATTTATAAGTTTTGAAATATTCCTAGTTTTATGCTTCCAAGTGTACGAGGAACAGTTCTCTTTTATTTGTAAAACTCACCTGTTTAAGCTAGATTAGTATAGATTAAATTGTAAAAGTACAATTAAAAATCCTAATAATTTTCTCTCTTTTGATTTTTGTAATCTATTTATTTTGAAAAAAGACTCCATTTATATGTAATTATATTCAAATATACTATTGATGAGGGAAATACTTGTGGCTTCTCTAATGTATGTGGAAAAATCTCCAGTAGAGTAGTGCACCTCTTGCGCCTTCTCAAAAACTAAGACATGTCAACTGTACCACTTTGAGAATTTATTTATTTTTGTTCATTTCTTTTTGTCTTATGTCACTGGGGACTGATTTCAGAGGCTTCATACTGAGCTGTGTTTCCAGCCCTGTCCCCACTTTTAAATTCTGATGTAGGGCTTCAAAGTCCCTTACTTGCCTTTGTTAGTCTTAAACTGGAGACCCTCCTACTCAGAGTACTGGGAACCAACATACACTACTGAGAGTTTAATATTTCATTGAGGTAATGATACAGTTACCATGTATCTGTAAATTAATAAATTTAGCTAATATCCACAATACCATACTATATTGAAATTTCAAATAATTTGAATTGAAATTTCAAATAAATTTTGAAACTACAAGTATATGGCAAATACTGTATTGCATTCTTCTGTTAAATTGTGTGTATATTCATGTATTCCAAGCAATATTTTAGACATACTTATATAAAGATAATTTGTTGTTCATCTTAAATTCATAATTGTATTTTAGGCAGCAAGGACTTGGTGCAAGATTGGGGTACCAAACTCAAACTTGTTTGTTTTATCCTGTTTGCTTGGGGTATTAACCCTGAAGTTTATCTTCTTTCCTTAGTGTATTAACAAATTTATTGTGGGAATGGCAACTTCAGTGTTTTTCTTTTCTTTTATAAAACTTCTTTTCTCAAAAACATAAAAATGTTCTGGCTGAGGTTTTAATTCTCTGGGTGAGTCCCTTAGCTATAGTAGGATATGTGGTCTTATGATAAGTAAAACAAGGCCCATATTGAATGATACCTGGTATACCAGTTCCAAATTATCCTGAATGTGGAATGCAATAGTTAAAAATGAATCAGCAGGGCAGGGGTTTCCTTCCTAACTAGATAGTATTTGTGCAAGAGTCAGATCATTCCCTGGAACACCCCCCCACACACACCACAGAGCTGTGAACGTAGGAAAAGAATTGCTAGGGCATTGAGGACCAACAAATCAAATAGACGTCTTCAGTTTGTGGTCCCCAGTGGAAGCACAAGCTTCTTTGGGATGGAAGCAAGGCTTGTATGAAGCTTCACCTTGGCATCCCTTGGACGCAGAGCAAGCTGCGTACTTGGTCTACTTCTGCGGTCCTAACCACTGCCTTAAAAGTGGGAAGGGTAGGGGAAAGGAAATAAGGGAAAAGAAAAAATACAACAATATGAAAAAAACGAAAAAATGGAAATAAAGAGTTTGTAAATGGGGAGGGGAGGAGGGGAGAGCAGGGACAAGGGGAAAAAATGAGAACCAAGAACTGTCATGTGAAGGTACAGGATCTCATTAATGAATGTATTGTAGACCTAGATTGTACCAATAAACGAGAGAGAGAGAGAGAGAGAGCGAGCTGCTCTTGCTCCGTATCCTGACTTGACTAAACCAAAATGGCACGTACAAAAGATGACCAAAAATTTGGGATTTTAGTGTAATGTTTCATGCTACTGGAACCTACTCAGGAATTTTGAGAAATGAAATTAAATTTCCTTCTCATTTACAAGAAAAATAGTGGAGCCTACTCAAATCCACGAATTTTGTTGATCCCACGTAAGTGACGACATCTTTAGACAGCAGCGAGTATACCAGAGTCAGGAGAGAAACAGTACCCAGTTTACCTGCGGGAAACTCACAGAACAGCAATGCATTCTTTTTACTGTCTCTCACCGAATAAAAACTATGATCCAAGAAAACACCCTGAAACACCGGAAGGAAAAATAAACCATTAAAGGTGAATGAGGAAGCAAAACAACCCTTTCTACGACTTAGGAGATCCCATACCCATCTCTCCCTTTGCCTTACCCATGTTTAGGATAAAAACCACCAAATACCACATCATTTGCAAATGGCTGACCCTCTATGAGGATCATAGCAATTACCTTAAACATATTCTAATATGACACAGATGCTATGACTCTATGAAAGGGAATTTAAATAACCATGATTATTGGGTTAAATGCTCTACTGGAAAGATGACATTCAAAACCAGTGGCGTTTCAGCATTAAAATGGAAACATTAAAAAACAATCAAAGTGAAATACTAGAAATAAAATGCTACAGGGAGAAATGTCTTTGTCAGACTCAGTAGTCTTAACACAGCAAGGAAACAAGTAAACTTGCAAATGGTCCCTAAAAATCAATGAACTCAAAAGGTACAAAAGAAAAGTGAATAGACAATCATCATAATTTGTTAAATAGTAACATATGTTATGGAATCTCAGGAGGGATAGGATATGAAAGAATGAGTATTTGCAGGAATAATGGCTGAGCATTTTTCAAAATTCCAACTTTAAACTGATAAAATATTAAACCTCATAAGAACTCAGAGAAAACTAAGCAAGATTAAACAAAAACAAGTTACGAACAAATTTTAAAAGCTCGGGAGCAAAAGTAGCTTATAATGTAGACAGGAACACAAATGGAAAAGCAAGTTATAAGAGGTTTGTTTTCAGAAACCAACGCAGCTATTGAAAAATAATGCTAAAAGATAAAAACAAGAAAATAGCAGCTATCAACTCATAATTCTATAAATAGGAAATATGTCTTTATAAGAATAAAGAGAAATTAAGATTATTGTTCGATTACTAGGGAAAATCTGTTGTCAGCAGATCAATAATAAATGTACCATTGTAGCAGAAATGACATAGAAGGTTGTTCAGGTAGGAGGAATATGATAGCATACAGAAATTTGGAACTGCTTAAAAACTTAAAAAGATAAACTAGGGCAATGATAATAAATACACACCACCAGTAGCACAAAACACAGATGATGTGACTTTATTATGTAATATCTTCCTACTGATCAAGTAACAGTATAATATTCTTTAAAATAAGACTGAACTATTAAGGTATAATTTATACTTATTTCAATCTATGCACATATTTTTAGATGTATGTCTAGTAAATCAATGGATAAAATTAGTAACAACTAAAAAAAACTTGCTTAAAAGAAAAAACAATGTGGGGTAGAGAATAGTAAGGCAAGATGGTACATTTCAATCCAATAATAGTAAATACATTAGGTATACATGGTCTTTAGACATCACTTATGAGATACAGATTGCGAATAAAGTATTCAACCAGGTTCTCCCTGCACTATCATATTTTAAAGCCATTGGTAAGTTAGTGAAACCAGGAAAGAAGGTGAGAAAAAAGGGAATAGAAATACCAGTGGGAAAAGAAAAAAGTGCAGAGAGAAAAGGACAGACAGGAATGCAGGTAAGCACAGTAATGAAGAGAGTTAAGAAATTACTATCAGAAATATAAGCCTCAGGAAGAAATAGTACTGTTTTGTTTTTGTTTGTTTGTTGTTGTTGTTTTTTTTGGTGCCGGGGATCGAACTCTGGTCCTTGTGTTTGTGAGGCTGGCAGTGGAACCACTGAGCTAAATCCCCGGCCCTAAGAAATACTATTGTTTATAAAATACCAAAAGTACATGCTACAGATTTTTTTTAGAAGTTGTTGGGTGGTATTGGAAGTAACCTCGCCCTAGAAAAGTTTAAATCAAATCCAAGAGCAAGTCAAAAGGATGATATATCACAGTAGAGCAAGATTTCTCACAAAAAAGCAAGAAGTTTGCTTAACATTGAAACATCAATCCATATAAGACAGCCCATTTGTAAACTCAAGAAGAAAAACAGTGATTGTCAAAATACACGTAACAAAATCATTCGACAAAATTCAATATTCACTTATGATAAAACACTCAAATTTCTGGAAGGAAAATTCAAATTACTTATCCTCATAAAGGACCTAATATCTGAGCTTAATATTTTATTCTTTCAGAAAAATTTCAGTTGGTAATTAGAGAAGGAATGAAGGAAATAGAGAATCTCCACTAGGACACTAAAATAAGTAGTAAAAAGTTTGTCGGGTAAGAGATTAGTTTTAAAATTTGCCTTTATCCTCAGTTCTCCCCTATCTGCATTCATTTTCATTATGCAATCTTAAATTCTCCAAATTTGTTTTTCTTTCTCAAAGTGGCTTTCCAGTCTATGGCTTTTAAATTTCCATATACATTTTAGAAACATCTCAGAATTTTCTATTATAATACTGATAAAATTCTAGCTGGAATTGTATCAAATTTTATTGATGGGGAGGCAATTGATATCTTAGTAATATGATATGTGTTGATTTATCAGCTTGGAATAGCTCTATATTTATTTGGATCACAGCTTTTATTCTTATTAGTATAATGACATTCTGCCCTTTTATTAGGAGGACTTATATTTCAATTTCTATTCACTTTAGTGTATAACATTAATTCCATGTCTTTAAAACTTGCTTGGTACACTTACTAGTTATGATATTTTTAAAGTTTCTAGGATTTTTACATAATTATCTCGTCCATAGAGATTTAATCCTTTCTAACCTATAACTTTATTTTTCCTTTTTATTACATTAGCTAAGATCCTTTATGAAATGTTTAGTAGAAGAGATGAAAAGATACCTCTTCATTTCTGATCTTAGATGGAAAACATTTAGATTTTTACCAGTAAATATGATCTTAACAATAATTTTCTCATATGTGACTTTCATCACATTGAGAAAATTTGCTTATGTTACTAGCTTGATGAGTGTTTTACCATAAAGTGAAGTTGAATATTCTCAAATTTTGAGAAGATCATATATATTTTGTTGTAGTTTTTGTTAACCTGGTGAAACAATTTTTTTTAAGCAGCCTTGAATTTCTGGGCTAAGTAACAGTTGGTTATGATGTATTTTTTCATATGTAAGTGGATTTTCTTTAATAAAATTTTTATTGTAGACTGTTGTTTCTTTGTTTATGAGAGAATTTTCAGTAGTTTTCCCTTGTGATATCTTGGTTTTAGTATCAGATTCTTGCTGATTCTTGTAAGTGGAGAACTGGTTCCTGCTGCTCTTTTTGAAAATGTTTTAATTCTGGAATTGCTCTTCCTTTGTGTTGAGTGGAATTCCCTAAAGTAGTTTTCTGAAACTGGAATTTTCTTTGTAGAAAGGCTTTTGCCTATAATATCAGTTTCCTATAAAGATGAGGAACTTTTATATTTTCGGTTGCTTCTTGATTTGTTATTCAAGATACAGTATTTGTCTAATCACATTTTGTTAAAAAATACTGTTATGGAGATCTTCACTGAATTTCCATATTAAATTTTTATAACACATAAGATGTGCAGTCATAAATCCTTTTCCCAATACTGGTAATTTGAGGTTCATTATGCTTTCTGATCAGGCTGGCAGGAGGTTTACTAAACACCCTTTGTTCCATTGATAATCTGTATCACTTGACATTTATATTTCTTTTTTTTCTGTTTTTATATTTTTTTCTATTATAAGATGGAATTTAAAATACTAAGATGAACTATTTTAAAGATAAATGTTCAAATTATGATTTTGGTTTCTCTAAGCACTGCTTTAGCCAAACCTTATAATTTGACATTTGCTTCTATTTTGATGCAGTTTTATTTTCACATATTAGCACATTTTCAGATATTTTTCTCTTATTGGTTCCTAATTTTACCTACTATGGACACACACCACAATCCTTTTGTATTAAAAATATTGTGAATTTGTTTCAAAATATGTACATAATTTTACACGTGAGGCATAGACTTAAATAATATATATTTTACTCTTGTGTGTATACTCTTAAATATTAAGTGAGATTTTTAATACTAGGTTTATATGAAAATTGGAGGACACAAAAGTGAAACTTTTATACTGCTGATACTCTGAAAAGCATCAAATATTTCTTTGAAAGTGATAGTAATTAACATTCATAACTATATATGAGAAAAATTATCCAATGAGGGACATGATTCTTAATTTTAACCACATGTTTATAGGTCAGCTTTATCAGTATAATATCTAAGCCTAGAGCACAGATTAATATGAAAAAGTATTATATGATGAATAATAATCGGTGTGAAGTATTATAAATGTTGGTGAAATTTTAAAAATATCTGGGTCTCATATCACTGTCTGTTTTATACATAAAATTAACCATATATAGATGGGAAGGACTGATAAAAAATAATTTTCTGGGTGAGGGATTTAGCTCAGTGGCACCATGCCTAGCTTGCAAGTGCAAGGTCCTGAATTTGATCCTTGGTACCAAAAAAAAAAAATCTAATTAAAGGACCTATTCCAATGCCCCATGACAAATGAAGAGTCTGAGAAACCAAATTGGTCAATTAAGTATTTCTTGTTAGGCATTTAAATCTGTACTTGCATGCAGTTCCATGGAATGGCTTCGTGTAAATTACTGTGCTATTTAGACTGTACTTTCATATCTGTGAGTTCCGTATATTAGGATTCAGCAAAGAATGAACCAAAAATATTTAGAAAAGTTTTAAACTGAACAGGTACAAACTTTTCTTTTTACTATTTCCTTAACAATTCAGAGTAACACTTATTTGATTTACTTTTACACTGTATTATTATAAGTAATCTAGAGATGATTTAGTATACAGGAGGATGTGCATAGGAAATATAGAAATACTATACCATTTTAGATAAGGGACTTGTGAATTCACTAATTGTGCTTTTACAGGTACTCCTCCTGCAACCAGTCCCCCACAGTTACCAATAGATGTCTATATGTGCAAAGCAATATAGTACATATTAAAAAAAAAACAGAGAACGTCATCATCAAACCTAGAATTTAGATGTGGTATATGTGCATTTGTACAAAATCTTATCCTAGAATTTCAATGTAAGAAGATACAGGCCATTAGAGATATTAGTTTTAATAGAGTTGTTTTTCTGAGCTTCTTTTATACCTAACATTTGTCAAAATCCCTTCATTGCTAAGACAGCCATAATTTCATATATCTGCTTCACAAAACATACAGCGAGTATCATTTATTGGTGCATAAATATCTGCCTCTTTTCAGGCAGTTTCTACACTATTTTTCTCTTCATCCTTGAGAAGTTGTAATTAGACTTCTCTGTTTCATTGTTATTGGTGTGAAGAGTTATGATAAAAGCTGCTGTGTTATAAAGACAGTCAAAACCAGAAGAAAATATAAAGTAATCCATAACAACAAAAAGTTTCATATAGAAACATTTCCAAAATAAATATACCATATATAAGTAAACACTACTTATCACTTGTACTAGATGACAGGATAGTAGTTTTATTTTATTTTTTATTTTTTGTTTTCTTTTGTTTTTTTGAGACAGGGTCTCACTATGTAGTTGAGACTGACCGGAACTCACTATGTAGCCCAGGCTGGTCTCGAACTCATCAGCGATCCTCTTGCCTCAGACTCCCGAGTGCTGGGATTATAGGCATGCACCACCACGCCTGGCTTGTAGTTTTATTTTAATAGGTACTGAATTTCCTTCCAAACTTGTTTCCTTTTGCGTCCTATTAGTAAATTAAACTTTTCATTCTCAACGTATTTGGTACTTCAGTGTTCTTCCATTAAATCAGGTCTTTGCTATACCTACAATAGGTAGGACCAATACTCTTGCAGTGCACTTTTGCTGTGTCACTTGGATAGATGTCTCTGCTTTCTCCACCTGTCTACAGAATATTAATAATTATTGACCTTATCATATTAAAACATTTTATTATTATATGTTTGAAATACGTAATGATTACATTCATTACAGTGATTACATTCATCATAGAGAGTTGGTTCTCATACAACAAGGCAAATAAAACCAACGGTTAAATTTAGAAAGGCCCAGATTTGGGTGAAAACTCAATAGAATCCATCTACAAAATATAAGAAAAAGGGAAGATAGAATATGTTTGTGAAAATGAACTCAGTTGCATAGCATGCTATCAGAAACGGGAATCTAGATTTTACGTTCACTATCTCCTTAGTACACATATTCTGTATTAAATGGTCATCTGCTTTTATCTACGGAGATTAATGTCTTCTGAAATTGACTGAAAGATTATGACTTATTTCTTAAGAATTAGAATATCTGAAGCCGGGCCTGGTGGCGCACGCCTGTACTCCCAGCACTCGGAGGCTGAGGCAGGAGGATCGCTGTGAGTTCGAGACCAGCCTGGGCTACGTAGTGAGTTCCAGGTCAGTCTCAACTACACAGTGAGACCCTGTCTCAAAATAGCAAAAAAATAAAAAATAAAAAAATAAAAAAAATAGAATATATGATTTAACTTATCAGTTGTGGACTAAGGCATTTTGTTAGAACATAGTTTAGGAAATATTTTAAAAAACATATAACTAGTTATACCATAAAAAAGCTATATAGTTTTAAATGTATATTTGTATAGTAATTCCTTTGATTTATTAACTATAATTTTTAATGTATGCTGAATAAAAAACTTTTTGACAATAAGTGTTTTCTTTTATCAAATTCTGCAAAACAAATGATTGTAATTAATTACAAATGATTGTAAAATTAATTCTACCTACTAATATGGATGTAATTTTTTCAGGTCATATGTATAATTTTGATATTTCCTTAGAGAAAATCATTATGAGAAATTTATGTCAGGGTATTTGACTTTCTGACTCCCCTACTTTTACCAGAATAGCCATCTTCTCTCTTTCTGTCCCTCTCCAAAAATCATCTTGCTGAGATTTGTCTCACATCGCCTATGTGTTTTTCATTTTTATTAGCTTTACATACGTATACACACTTTATTTTTTTGAATGAAGAAAAACCATGAATTTTGCTGATTTTGATTTTTACTTCATGTTTTGACATTTATCAGTCTTAATATTCTTTGATTTATCATAACAGCAAATGTGCCCATTATAAATTATATATTTTATTTGTGAAAACTATTTTGGCCAATGTTGTGAACAATACAACAGTAACCGTTCCTTTCATAAGTAATTTCTAGAATATGCTTAAGAGTTAAATTTAATACACTGCCAATTTTTCTGAATTAGGTTTAACAATTTTATGTAGTTTTTTGTACATGTTTACATAATTATTACTTTCCTCATGTGAATTTGACATATATACATAATAAATCTCAATTCTTTTTACATCTCCCCTTTCCCTCCCCCTTACTCCATTTCTTAGTCCCTTTCCCATTTAAGTCCTATTTTTTAGTACTTAATTTACTCTTTATTTATATTTTAGGTTTATCATATAAGAAAAATCTTGCAATATTTAAGAAACTTGTGTGTCTGACTTATTTTTCTTAATATTATGATCTCAAGTTGCACAAATTTACCTATGACTCAGATTTATGATTCTTTATAGTGGAATAGTACTCCATTGTGTAAAAATACTCCATTTCCTTTATCCATTAAACTGTTGATGGGCATATAGACTGTTTTACAAGATTAGCTATTATGATTTATGTTGCTGTAAACATAGGTATTCAAGTATCAGTGTAATATGATGTATTTATTTCTCTCAGGATGATACCTAGACAGGGAATTTCATGTGTCAAATGGCATTTCTAGTTATAGTTTTTGAGAAATCTCCATACTGATTTCCATAATGATTAAATCAACAATGTAGACATGTTCCTTTTTCTACCACAACCTTGCCAGCATGCATTGTAATTTGATTTCTTGATGATGGCCATTCTTGGTGCAATAAGGAGGAATCTCTGTCATTTTAAATTACATTTCTATAATGGCCAGTGATGTTAAACATTTTTTCATGTATTTATTGGCTATTTGTACTTCTTTTCAAAAGTGTGTATTCATTTCGGCTCTTCATTCTTTAAGTATTTCATTTTGGAAAGTCTGATTTTTCTGGTTGTTTTGTTTGTCCTTTATATATACTAGATAGTCCTAGATAAGGAATGGCTAGGAAAGGTTTTTTTTAGTTTTGTTTTTGTTTTCCCCATTCTGTGGGTCTGCTCTTCACTCTTTTGGTTGTTTCCTTTGCCATGTGGAAGTTTTTAATATGTTATGATCCCATTTGTTGATTCTAGGTACTACTTTTTTGTGCCCTTAAGGTTCTTTTCAGATAGTCCTTGGCTACACTTATCTTCTGGCAGATTTTATCTGTTTTAACAATTAGATCTTTGATCCATGTAGATTTTATTACAATTACATAGTGAGAGGAATGGGTCTAGACTAAATCTTCTTCATGTAGATAGCCTCTTAAATGGTGCTGAGAAAATTGGCTATCTCTCCTCCTCCAGTCTGTTTTTAGGTTGCTTTATAAGAGATTGAAAATTTAAATAGGTGAATAAGCCTAGGGTAGTTTCTGATCCTGTCTTCTGTTCTTTGATCCAGTGTCTGTTTTGGTGCCAATACCATTGCTGTTTTATCACTGTAGCTTTGTAATATAACTTCAAATCAGATTTACCAATTTAAATAATGATTTGTGATGTTTTTGTATCTTTGCCTATATTTCATATTGGCCTACCCCTTAAATTTAACATAAATAAGGATATATCAGGTTTTAGGTATGACTAAGTTTGAGTATGCCAAAAATAGGTGCATACTATCAACCCAAGTATCAAAACACCTTCCAAGTATTGTACATAGCTTTGGCTCTTATTTTTACCCTTGGTCAAATTAAGCTAAGAGCTGTATCTTATGAATAACATAGAAAAAACATAGATAAATAAGTAGAAAGTCTATTTCCTTTTCAGTTTTAACTTTCCTGAACACTAATTCCCTCCCAGCTATGTGTATTGAAAAAATATGGTGTGCATGTTTTCTCTTTTCATTATTGCAAATGTAGAAAATACCTTCATTAGTAAATTTTCTAGTTTGTATAGTTTTGAGTACTTTTCAAGAAAAAAATTTCCTACCCCCAGATACTCTTAGAAAATTCAAGTTTTATGTTTCAAATTTGTACTTAGTCTTATTTAGAGTTTATCTTATGTGTAGTATATGTACTTACCTATATATATCAGTTACTTCATGGTTAATTAATTTTTGTATTATTTATTTTATATTTTAAATTAACTGTATTAGATGTCATGGAGCCCACCTTGAAATTTCTATTTGTCACTTGGAATGTCTTAAGTAAATATACACCTAATGGCTTAAACAACATCATTTCTTTTACTCACATTTCTAGTCGATCAAGGTGTGGTCAGGGTTACTTTCTGGTGAAACCTCTTTTCCTAGTTTAATTCCATGTTCTTGCTGTTTCTTCACCAGACTTCTTCTCTGGAGTGGGGGAGAAGGACTCTGATGTCAGGCTCCACCCTTATTATCCCATTTACCCTCACAGCTAGATTTCAAAAGACTAAAATTTCATTATGTTACATATAACATTCACATAGTGGGTTTTCCTGTTCTTATAAAAGGAAAAGGAAAAGACACACTTGAGCTTTACTCCAAATAGCATTTGTCTTCTTGAAACTTCTGAGTGCTTGAGAAGCACTAAGTGTTCTACCTCACTTTTCTACTCCAGTTTCTTGACAAAATCCTTTTTTAAATGATAAAACTTATCCCTTAAAAAGTTGTTGACAAAACAGGATTGTAAGAAGAATCTTTAATGTCAGTGCATATCTCTAAAAGCAGCACATGACAAGAGGAGCTTGCTTTATTGTTAAAGTAGGGTCAAAAAATGTTTTTCAATCATTGCAGGAGTTCCATCAATAAAAGATGAACTTTTATTTTTCAGTAAAAATTATATTCTAAAAAATAGAAGGAACTCAAGAAATATCCTTTAGTCATTTTCAAAGTGTTATTTCCAAAAGACACACCAACAGAAGTCAATTTTTCTCTAATTATATCAGCATATACCTAATGAGTAATAGTAATAACATAAAAACGAGAATGGACACCATGGAAGTTTTACCCAATTTCAAATGGAAGGGATTACGTGTAAGAAGACTATCAATTTTTGATAACTTATTTCAAGGAAAATATTTACCACTATTTTTACATATACAAGTATATCAATTAGGACATACAACATCATTCAAAAATGGGATCATTTCATTTTTTTTTTTAGCTCATTATTCCATTTGAATTATTTTCGTGGAAGCTGGGCTATTACTAGACTTGGGGACATCTTTGGTTCCGCAGTTTGGTAACTTACTTTGGAACATAATTTCAAAAAATATTTTCAGAGGTGCAAATCCTACTTTTGGCCCATTCTCATTTACAGGTCTATTTTACAAATGTCCAAGCAAAATAAAAAAAACCTCACCATTTTACAAATATCAATCCACTCTATTATAGAAAAAGAATCTGTTTTACTATGCAGCTTTACCTTGTGATGCCTAAATGGTTCATAGGTGCTACCTGAGCTGCTTCCTGGAAATATTGTACATGATGACTGTGATCACATGCTTTCTGGCACAGGGTCTAATATCTATTGTAATTTTGAAAAAGTCACAAATAACACCAGCACATTTAAGTATTTCAAAAAGTTGCAATGGACTGCGAAACTACCTATTGCTTAAGTTACAGGCACTGTAAATGATCTTTACTTTTGTTTTACTAAATTTATATTTAAAGGAAAAGCTACATTTGCTTCAGAGGTTAATAAAAATGGGTGTGTAATTTTCCTTCATCTAAACTTAAAGACTTTAAACATTGGTTTATAGACCTCTTCAGTTCAATGGTCTCCTCTTCAGTGCTATTTTTAACTTTCAAGCTATGACACTGGTAATTATTCTTTGTTAAAATATTACAGGAATTATTTTGTAAATGTGCCACATCTAATAATACAAATGTGAAATGTTTCACATTATTTGAGTTCTTTTGTTATAATTATTTACATTTGGACAAAAACTGACAGACATTTCTCATGGATAGCTAAAAGTGGCCATTCTCCTCTAAGGTAGATATGTATTGTCTAAGAATGTTTAAGGAAGGTAAACACACAGGTTTCCTTCACTTGAGGTTGCTTGGTATACCCCTGGTAAACCGAGTATGTGACCTTATGTGGGTCTGTTCAATACAAATAACATAAATCATATAAAGCAGTACAGAAAAAGAATGAAATTGACTTTGCTGCAAGGTTTTTACTTTTGAAAGATACCTCATCCCTCTATTCCTTTTGTCATTTCATCTAACTGTACACTGAGAAGCTATAATGTACATCATAAAAAATTGAAATATAAGAAAAATTATTTTTAGAAAAATGAAATAAATATAGAAATAATGCACTGGGGTAAAATATGTTACTGAATTTGGAAACAAATAACTTCTTTGTGATCCACTTTTTGATTCTCACAAACATGGGGTAAAGGCTTAAAATTTTTCTATCAAATGCAGATTAAGATATAATTATAAATTATCAAACACAAAGTTCCAGGAAACTCCAAAATTGACAGATATTATAGGGTTATACAGAGGAAGTGCTCCAAGCAGAAATGTGAATAGTAGTCATAGGAGGTACCTTAATTTATCTTAGTACAGAAATGCTGCCGCTGATGTATGAATTGACCACTATCTCAAACCGTTTTATCTAGCTCTGATGATGAATTGGTCTAAGCTAAGTCCAATCGTTCTTCTAGAAGTGAACCCTCGTTAATCAGAAGGAGATAAGGTACAGTCTGCTGCCCAAGAAGACACGGTATGATGTCTCAGAAATGGCAGAGGAAGCGGCTAAATTGCTAGGTTTATCCTTTGAAATAAAAATAAAGCAGCAAATACTGACAGAATTTACACTTTTATGACCCAGGGCCTGCTTAATGCAACTATTGTAGCTGAAATACCCTAAGAATGATTTGGTGCATTTTGAGCCATCTAATACCTGTGTCTAGTTTCCCAGTACAGCAAGAGCAGCAGCCATGGGGGTGCCCGATCGTATTCTCAGGGCAGTGCGCTGCTGCGGTCTGCTGAAAGGAGACATGTGTTTCCTGGGGATGGGGGGTAGTGTGAAAACTAATAGTTTTTCCTCACACACAAGGAGGCTGTAAGGCTTTTAGAGCAAGGCAGCATCTTTTTAAAATTTAATCTTATTGGTACATTTAAGGTATACAGTATAATTACATTCACTGTTGGAAATTTGCACCTTTACATCATAATCTTAGTTCTTATTTTCCCCAACCCCTGCCCTCCCTTCAACCCCTCCCCTCCATATCTCCTTATCTAAAGACTTTGCTTATTTTTTTTTATTTTCTTATATTAATTCCATTCCTTTCTTTCCTCTCCCCTGCCTCGCCCATTTCCCCTTTGTCCCCTTTCTTCCTATTTCACATTATCTATTATACCTTTTAGTCCTTATTTATACTTTCAGTTTCTTTCACTAGAGAAACTAGTAGGCATTTACACATGTGTTCTATTTATTTCACTTAATAGCATCGCCTCAATGTGCATCCATTTAGCTATAAATGTCTCTAATTTCTCTTTTTTATGGCTGAGTAGTAATCCATTTTATAAAAAAAAACCCAACATTTTCTTTATCCAGTCTCCCATTGATGGGCAGTTGGGCTGCTTCTAAGTTTTAGTTATTACAAATGTTGCTTCTATGAACATTGATGCACATATATCACTCTGGTATGATTCTTTTAAATCTTTAGGGGAGATACACAGGCAGGGGTATAGCTGGGTCAAATGGGACTTCCAATCCTAGTTCTTGCAGTATCTCCATACTGATTTGCACAGTGATTGTACCAGCCTACATTCCCACCAGCAGTGGAACAGAGGTAAGGTAGCATCTATTAAAAGATTTACAGATATATTGTACACTGTGTTTGAAAGCAGGAACAGTAGATGGGGCAAACATCAGAAAATGGTAAAACTTGGAAAATAATGCTCAATAAAAAATTCCTACTTTAAAAAAAACACAGAAAGACAGATGGTTGATATACAGTGTATAAGACCAGAGTGGAAATATCAGCATAAACCTGAAAAAAATCAAGATAGGCCCATTTGACATAATTGTGCATTACATAAAAGCAAGAAAGTTGGGCTAAAATAGACTTTTAGGTGGTCTAACTTAGCATTAGAAGGGTGCTCTATTTCACAGCCAGTCTGCAAAATCTAGGTGAGAATTTTCTTTGACTCTGTGTGTATAAAAAAAATCCCAATAAAATCACTGGCTGACTCTGAGGTAATAAGACACAGGCTTTAGCAACCAAATTTCAATTAATCTTCCATTAACCTTTGGAAAAAAAGTTTAGAAAACTCACCAAATTAGCAAATGTGTCACTCAATAATTACTATCAAAACATTAAGAAAGGGAAATAATCTAATTTCTAGAGTTATGACACTAAAATATTCAAGCTGGCCATCTTTCATCCACAAAAATAAAAACAGTACAAGACATATGAAAAATGCCTTAAGTGGTTCTGAGGAAGCACAGACACTGTACTTTGGAAGCAAAACACACGTATGTGAAGGCACACGAGGGAACAAGGAAGGAGTGTGCCAAAACAATTTATGATCTTATGTACTATTATAGTTTTTCACACCAGAGAAACTATGCATTATTTACACATTTGTGACTTATTTATTTCACTTAGGAGTATATCCTCAATATGTATCCATTTTCCTATGAATGACTCTAATTTCTCATTCTTTATGGCTGAGTAGTATTCCATTTTATAGAAAAACCACATCTTCTCTATCCAGTTTCCAACTGATGGGCAAATGGGCTGTACAAGGGGAAAAATGAGAAGCAAGACCTGTCATGTAAAGGTACAAGATCCCAATAATGAATGTAATTGTACTGTATACCTAAAATGCACCAATAAACTCAATGAGGAAAAAAACCAATTTATGAAAAGAATGAGAATAAGTGATTCAAACAAAACACCTGAAGGAGAAGCTTATGATAAATGAAAGGAAAAAATAAGAAAAGACAAAATCACCATATATTTGCAGCAAGAAAAAGAAGAAAGATGATTTCATACTCAAGTTTGACTAACATGAGACCACATATCCAAACTCAAAAAAGCCTCAGGTAATATCAACCCAGAGATTAACCCTAGGTATTCATAATCAAAGCTATAAAAAGAAAGCTAGAATTTCAGTAACTGCAAGTTGTTATTTACAAGAAATTCTTAATAAGACTGACAGCTAATTTCTAATCAGAACCATGAAATCCAAAAGGTAGCAGGATAAATCTTTTCCACCCAAAGTTCTATATCTAGTAAAACTGTTCTTCAAAAGTAAACAAAAAAGTGATTCTTTTTGTAAAATATAACTGAATTATTTGGTGTTAGAACTACAACTTTTTTTTTCATAAAATGCTAATGCAAACCATTTAATCTGAATTAAGAGATTACTAAATTATTTCAAAGCTCTATGAAGAAGTAAAGAATGCTAGGAAAAGTTATTACATCAGCAAGTATAAATATGGTATTACATTTTCTGTTTCTAACCTGTGCTTTTTGTAAACATGCTTGAAAATGCACATATTACTGTAAAATAAGGTTGATGTAAGCCTCATGTGTGAAGATATGATTTTTAACAATAACTTATAGGGGGGAAGGTGCTAAATGGAAGAGTTAAGTATGATGCTAAGCTCAGCAATTCAAACTAGAAGATATATAAACATTAGAGACATAGCAAATTCAAAGGAACTAAATATGTAATGCAAAAATAATCTTTTAAACACAAAAATTACCAAAATAAAAGCCATTGAAAAGATCTGCAGAAATTTGTGGACTTGAGCATTCTAGATCTCTGACAGCATCAAAGACATATAGATTTCTCATCCACAAGACACATGAAATACTTTTTGGAATATATCTCTTTTTGAGTCACTTTTAAGATTTAGAGTTTAAAGACTTACATACGAATATATTTCTGGTCTCAATGGGAAAAGCTAAAACTCAATAATGAAAAAGTAGATTAGTTATATATGGAAAATCTAAAATATTTAAACATTAATGTCTCAGTAGAAATTATAAAATAGTTTGCTTTTTATTAATATTTATATTTATCTTTATACATAATAAAATCCACCACGTGAAATATCCCAAGGAATACAGACACAAATTATTTAGAAAAGTTTAAGGACACAATCAGCAACAAACATTGTGATTCTATATATCAACAGTGAATATTCTAAAGAAAAAATTATTTAAATTCCATTTAAACTTGTATCCAAAATAATAAAATACTTAAAAATATATCCTATCATGCATGTTCTAATCAACAAGTTTTGTTTTTCATTAAACCATTAATATTTATATATCGATGACTAAAACATTCCTAAAGACAATAATTGAAGACCAATAAAAAAAATCCTCTTTGTTTGAATTTTAAGATTTAATATTATTAAGATGACAGTACTACCTTATTATGTTCTCAGATTTATAAAGTTTATTTCAAAATTACAATATTTTTCCATTTAAAATGTTACTGATAGAGACATATAAACCAATGGAAGGGGTTTGGGAGTTCAGAGAGAAACTCTCGCATCTAAATTCAACTGGTGTTTGGCAAGTGTATTACCAGCATTCATGGAGAAGAATGACCTTTTCAGTAAATGTTACTAGTGTAATTGCATATCCATTAAGTAAAGGAACACATCTGTGCCAGTACATCACATTATATTTTTTAAAAATGCAAAAAGATTACTAAGCTATATATAATGCCTCAAACTATTATGCTCTTAGATAAGACAGCTAAAACTCCCTTACCTTGGATTTTTTCAGTGTATTCTTAGATATACCAAAAGAATAAAGAAATAAATTAGGCTTCACGATTAGAGTAAAGATTTATAAACGATGCATGTAATACAGGTCTGGTATCCAGTATATATTAAGAAGTTTTATTTTTCAGTAATACAAAAGAAAAAAAAATTAAAAATGGGCAAAATCTTAATCACAAAAAAATGGGCAAAAAATCACAAAAAAGTCAGTAAACACAAAAATATAGGTGCTAATTTATATCCACGAATACATTTTAAAATTTTTTAATATTAGCATTAGTACATGTTTGCAGTACATAATATTACACATTCATTAGGAGGAGTTGCTAGCTGTACACAACACATCACAGATCTTAATTCTTTTTTTTTCATCCCCTTACTGTTCAATTCTTCCCTCCCCACCTATTTCTTGGCCCCTTTCTCTTTTGCAAAAGATCTATCACCCTGTTAAGGAAATAAAGTATCAGTTTATGATGGGACCCAATTAAGCCTCTATAAATGGCCGCTATGATGTAAAATGCTCCAGCTGCTCTTGAAAATAGAAGATTCTTCAAAAATTGATACAACAAAGATCAGGAAAATGACAACGTAAAAATGTCAGACATGTATCTCCCCTTACAAAAACATTATTTTGAGTAAATATGCATGCATGGAAAAGAAAAAAGCTAAAAGAGCTGACGTTACAGGTGAGGCACAGAACTAAGACAAAGTGGCTGAGCAGAAGTGGCCTGCGTGAGACTGTGACATAGAGAAACATCAGAGCACAAAGGAGAAACTATTTTAGAAACTGACAAGGAGAGCTCTGAAAATTATCATGGAGACTCAGGAAAACAACGCATAAAAAGAATAAAGCAGGTAAGGTGGCTGAGTGTGTTTGGAGTTCTTTCTGCATCTTCTACTCCGTTCCACTGATCCTCAGGGTCTGTGGTTTTTTATTTTGTTTTGGTTTTGGGCCAGTACCATGTTGTTTTCATCACAGCAGCTCTAATATAATTTCAGGTCAGGGATTGTGACGTGGCCCTGTCTTGCCTTTGTTGCCCAGAATTATTTTTGCTAGGTATTTTCTGGTTTCCAATAAGTTTTAGGATTGTTTTCTCTTATTCTGTGAGATATGCCATTGGTATTTTGATTGGGATTGCACTGAATTTGTATGACAATTTTGGGAGTATGGCGATTCTCACTGTTAGTTCTTCCTACCCATGAGCAAGGGATAGCTTTACAATTTCTAATGTCTTCTTTGATCTCTGTTTGTGGAGTATTGTAGTTTTTTAATGTAAAGATTTTTTACTGTCTTCATTAGATTGGTTCCTAAGTATTTCATTTTTTTTCAGTGCTATTGTGAATAGTGTGGTTTCTCTAACAACTTCATTAGAAAAAGAAAGAGAGCCTCTTTAATAAATGGTGACAGAAAAACTGCTTTTCCGCTTGCAAAAGATTAAAGCTAGATCCATGTCTTTCACCATGAACTAAACTAAAATAAAGTTGAATCAAAGATCCAAATACTAAAACAGTCACCAAATCTGTGCTCAGCAAAGGAGGCAACAGAATTAAGAGAAAAAAGAAAATATTTGAAAGCTCTTCACCTGACAGCTGACTTATATCCACAATGTAAAATGAATTCAAAACTGAGCATCAAAAAATATAATTTTAAAAATATACTAAATAATTAAAAAGACATGGCTTAAGAGAAAATAGGCAATTGCAAAGAAGTACATGCAGTGCTAATATCATCAGAGAAATGCAAATCTAAATCAAAATGAGATGTCATTGCATCCCAATTACAATGTCGACATCAAAAAGTAAAAAACAAACAGAAAATATTGCTGAGATAGTAGGAATTTAAATAGTATAGAAACTCCTTAACTACTTAAAAATAGAATGGTCATATTACCCAGTTCTACTGCTGGATACATATATCCAAAGGAGATGAAAGTATTATGTCCAAAAAAAAAAAAAAAAAAAAAAAAAAAAAAAAAAAAAAAAATTTTTATGCATTCCCATATTTGTTGCAGTCCTATTCACAAAGGCTAAAATACAGAATCAATCTAGGTGCCCTTCAATAGAGGAAAAGACAAAATGTGTAATATTAACACAGTGGAATATTCTCCAGCTATAAACAATGAAATCTTGACATTTGTTGCTATATGGATGCACCTAGAGGTCATTATATTAAGTAAAATAAGACAAATTCAATGTGCTCCCACTCATTTTTTTAAACTAATGTCAATCAGAATAAAATGTGGCCATGAGAGACTGGAAAAAAAAATCACGAAAGGAAGGATTGAAAGAAAGTTCAGTAAGGGGCACCAAGGCATAGTTCAAGTGAAAGAATTACTCTTTGTTCTTTAGCATGATAGGGTAGGGTAGTGTGGTAGGGTGACAACATATATTTCAAAATAATTAGAAGAGTATGGCATCTCAACCCATAAAGATAATGAACGGTTACAGTACGGAAATGTTTATTATGCATTATGCAAATCGATTTGTATGTATATAACTAATAACACGCTCCTTTAAGATGTACACACATTATATCTCAATTTTAAAAAGAAGCCAGAGAAAGAAGATTGCAGGGTAGTGATCAGCAGCACAACAATGCCTCTCCAAGATCCAAGATCCACCATATAGAAATTTTAAAAATAAAATCTTTGCAAACAACAACGACAACAAAATAGATGAAAAGGAATGAGGCAGTCTAGAAACTCCCCGGACCCCAGGAAGGGGAAGCCGCCTCCCCAGACCTGAGGTTGGCTCCCAGGGCTGGCAGCTCTGTGGAGAAGCAGTGGGCCTGGCTAGCAGTACGTGTGTGAGGAGGGACCTACGGCTACTGTGAGTGGCAAAAGCAGCACAGGGATTTTTTACCCCTCATTGAGTTTATTAACACATTCATCATTGGGAATGCGTACCTGCACACGATGTATCTTGGTTTTTGTTTTTACCCCATTTCCCTTTCTTCCCTTCCACCCTTTAGCTCTCCCTATTTAAAAAACAAAACAAAACAAAGCAAATCAAAAAACAACTTTGTCTCCATTTTTTCCCCTTCTTTTCTAATACAGTTTTCTTTCTCTTCTTTACTCTCCCCCACCCACTTTCCCTACTTCTTTGGATCTTATCTTCCTATTTTACATTATGTATTGTACATTTTGCTCCTCATTTACACTTTCAGTTTCTCACACCAGAGAAACTATTCAGTAATTACATGTGTATGTCCTATTTATTTCACTTAAAAGCATGGTCTCGATGTGCATCCATTTAGCCATAAATGTCTAGTTTTGTCCCAAGATGACTCTGGAAAACAGAGAGGGAATCCAGCAACATGGTGTCTGACCTACTGACCAAAAAATATTTAATCGCGTGCCTTTTTTTTTTTTTTTTTTTTTTT
>NW_022900941.1:12582371-12588269 GCF_012274545.1 Fukomys damarensis | reverse complement strand
TTTTTTTTTTTTTTTTTTTGGCAGGCCTGATTATTCAAGCCTGGAAATCAGAAGAATTAAAAAACAACTAGACTTCTCAGTGCCCACTGTAACTTTCCCTCAATATTGGCTACAAAGAGCCACAAGAGATAGTTCTGGACTCAAATCAGGCTACAGAGAACCCCTAAGAAATAAGAAATTTCAGCACAGGCCAGGAATGGCATGGGCCCTGCCCTCCATGGTGAGAAACCAGCCCAGGGCTGTGTTGCACACAGAAAAGTCTGGGTCTGATGTTACCAACACTACATACTTGAACTCTTGACCTGCTGCCTACGTCCACCCACCGACCTGCTGTGTGACTGCCTTCCCAGTCTACCATGAGCTAGGACTTGCCTCCGCTTGGATCACTGTCACCACCTGGTGCAAAAAGAAGGGCCTCTGGAATGGAATGGTGGGGGGGCATTAAATAGACTGACAGACTGTAAAGGCAGGGAGAGAAAAACAGCACTTGCTGGATTCCAAAACTGCAGGTCCTGAAAAGAAGACACTCATTTAAAAATATGTTTAAAAACTTTTTTTTTCTTTTTGGACACATTTTCTATTTCCTCCTTTTCTTCACTGATTTATTGAGGTTTGGTGAATTTTCTTTGCTTTCTGTTAATTATTTTTTGGCTCATGTTTTTTATTTTGTTCCCTATAATTTTCTCTCTTTTTTCTAGTTTGTTCTGTTGTGTTACCTTTATCTAACTTTATAAATAGTACTCTAGAGATGTCCCTCCTTTAATTAACAAGTTCCATTCCTGTAACTAGGTTGTTAAATGAATTTGTTGGTAAATGAGAAATCGTATCTCGCGTGTTGTTATGGTTTGTTTGTGGACATCACCACAAAGCCTCAAGTGATCACAGGCTATTCTGAAGGTGGCTGAATCTAGAGCACTGGGATTAAGGGTGTGAGTGATACCCTCCCTAAGTAGTCTGAATAAGATAAAAGGAGCATGGAGATGCTGTTAAGGTCCCTCGTCACTTTTTCTGACTTCTGCCTCCATGGACTGTTGACCTTCTACCACCCCACATTTGAGCCAGTCAGTTATGGACTGAAACCTCTGAACTCTAAGCCAAATAAATCTCTTCTTTAATTTTGGGTGTTGGGTACTTTGTCCCAGCACTGAGAGAAAAGTAACTAGTGCATGTGTACATTACAATATTCAGAAAAATGAAATTATCAAAGGAAACTTCATCTTGATGACTTTGCTTTTTTTTTGCAGTACTATAATGTATAACAGAACATAAAACGTACCAGAATCTAGGGGACATGATGAAAGCAGTCCCAAGAGGAAGGTTATAGATGTGAATGCTCACATCAGGAAAAGAGTCCATATAACCTCATGGTATACCTTACGGTCCTACAAAAGCAAGAACAATCCAAATCCAGAACTGCTGTACAGAAGGAATTTATAAAGATTGGAGCAGGAACGAATGAATTTGAGACAAAACTATATACAAAGAATCACTAAATTGAAAAGCAGGTTTTGTGAATGAAAAAACAAGACAAACACCTAGCTGATCTTTCAAAAGGAGGGTGGAAGAAAGGTACCAAAGCAATGCAATTAGAAGTAAAAAAGGCAAACATAATAACGGTCACTGCCAAAATATAAATTACTAATAACTACTTTGAGAACATGCACTCTAATTGGAGAATTCAGAAAAACATGAATAAATTCCTAGATACATATAATTACCAAAACTAAAACAAGATTTTTAAAAACTCTGAACAATTTAATATAAGGCAATGAAATTGAAGAAATAATATAAAACTACCAACTAAGAAAATCCAAATCATGGTGGATCATTGCTAAATTTTATAAGAAAATGAGGTAAGATCTAACACCAATATTCATCACTCTTGAATAAAATTAAAACGACCAGTGATATCTGATGACCATATGATCAGGCTTCATTTCTGTGATGCAAGTATGATTCAATACATAGAATTCAATAAATGTAATAAATCACATAAATGGAAACAAGAACAAAAATTGCATGATCATTTCAGTAGAGGTAGAAAAAGCCTTTGACAAACTGTAATGTGAATTTATGATAGAAAAAACAGGTATAGAACCATCTTATCTCAATCTGATAAATGCTATTTATGCCCAACATCATATAACTGGAAAGTAGTTGAAAGCTTCCTCTATTACATTAGAATGAAGAAAAGAATGTTTGCTATCACCACTCATATGCAATGTATTTCCCAAAATATTAGACTGAGCAATCAGGCAAGATAAAGAAATAAAATGGATATGAATAAAAGAGGAAAAAAAATCAAGTTATTATACGTAGATGAAAATCCTCTACAAAGAAGGCCCCAACATTCCATGAAAAGATTCCTAGAATAACCAAATTCAGTAGTATAAATGGATAAAAAGTACTTGGTTATAATGTTACTACATACCGTAATAAGAAAAAATGAGAGGAACCCCACCATTCAAACAATAACAGCTTCAAAAAATTAAATACTCTGGCCAGGCATGGTGGTGCACGCCTATAATCCCAGCACTCAGGAGGCTGAGGCAGGAGGATTGTTGTGAGTTCGAGACCAGCCTGGGCTACATAGTGAGTTCCAGGTCAGTCTCAAGTACGTGAGACCCTGGCTCAAAAAACAAAAACAAACAAAAGAAAACTCTGAGTATGTGAAAGATCACAAGTAAAACTACAGGAAAAGGATTTCTGAAAGGATGTCAGAAAGTGGAAAGTGGAAAGATGTCCCTTGTTCTCGCCTAGGCAGACTCAACCTAATAATAATGTCATTGCTTTAAAAACCAATACAGCTTTAACAAAATCCCAATCAAAATGCCAACAGCATTCTTCCCTGAATTGGAGAAAACCATCTTAAATTTTGTATGTATCCACAAGATACCCAGTAGAACAAAAGCAATTTTGTGTTGGAAGAAAAGCAGGAGATATCATAATTCTGGATTTCCAGTTGTATTTACAAAGCCCCAGAAATAAGAACAGTATGGTACTGGCAGAAAAATGGATGTGCAGATGAATGGAAGAGAAGATACAGAGACAACTCTGAGAACATTCAACGGTTGAGGTTTGACAGATGATTCAAAATATACACCGGAGGAAAGATAGCCACTTTAACAGGTGATGCTGGAAGACTAGGTGTCTATATGCGGAAGATTGCATCTAGACCCATACCTCTCACCATGTACTACATAAAAATCCAAATGGATCAATAACTAAATGTAAAAACAAAAAAGTCTGCTGGAAGACATAATAGGTAAAACACTTGAAGCTATACATAGGAATTTTTGAACTTCATCTCAATTGAACAATAAAAAATAGAATCAATAAATAGGACAATATCAAATTTAAAAGCTTGCGCATAGCAAAGAAATAATTAACAGTAAAGAGACAAACTACAGAATGGGAAAAAATTTTGCCAGCTATTTCATGGACAGGAAACCATTATCTAGAATTTATTTTTTAAAAAAGCTCAAAAAGAATAGATCACCAAAATAGAAGACCTGATCAGAAATGAATAAACACTTATCAGAAGAAATGGTCAATAAAAATAGCCAGAAATGTAGAATATTTTTGCATAGTAGAGAAATGTAAATTAAAATAATACTGAAATTCCATCTCACCCCAGAAAGACTGGCTATCAAGAAATGAAAGAAAATCAAATGCTGGGGGGTGTGCAGAAAAAAGTGAAGACCAGCTGCATTGTTGGTGGGAATGTAAACTAGTATCATTGCTATGGAAATCAGTATAGAGATTCTTTAAAAAACTAAAACTAGGAATTCTATTTAATTTATTCCTTATATGTATCTTCCTGAAAGAGTTAAAAACAGCATATTACAGTGAAACATGCCAGACCCATGTTTGTAGAAGCACAATTCACAATAACAATCTTGCAAGAAGCCTGTATGTCCATTATAGATGCATAAATGAAAATATTTATACAAAATGGAGTACTACTCGGTCATAAAGATATATATGCTTATTAATCTGCCATAAAGATGGATAAACTAGAATCATTTGTAGTAAAATATATATACTTTTAATGTTCAGTGAAAGAAGGATAGGCTTAAACATTCCATTGTTATTCTTATATGAGGGACCTAAAATATAAAGAGAAAATAAATGATAGATCAAAGGAAATAGGAATATAAAACTTTTGAAGATGAGGAAGGAACCAAGTGATGCAGGGAGAGTGGAGGGACAGAAGGGAAAAAGGATAAAAACAAAACGAAATAAGAAGATGGTTTTGTACATTTAACGATTCTTCACCAGAAAGGTGATCATTATGTACTGTGAGCATGTGGTAAAAACAGAAAGCAAAATAACACACAAAATCTAGTACACACTGTGTCAGACTTGTAATACCTTCTCAGAATGGTGTATTAATAGATTGTCTTTATTATATCTCTAGTCCCTAAAGTAGTCCCTCATGAATATAGCTGCTATTATCAGTACCTGTTGAATTAATGAATGCTTTTATGTAATGTCAATTTTTAAAATTAATGTGTTATGTTTTTTGTATGCACTCAGGATTGTACTCAGTGCTTCACACAACCTAAGGCTATACTAGAATATACTTTAACACTGAGCTATACCTCTTACCCTGAATCACTCCTACTGGTATGAGATCCATTCCTAACTACTGCCAAGGCTAGCCCTTACAGCACCAGGCTAAATCAGACCTAGACTCCAAGCACAATCCACCAAAAATAGGAGAAATATCTCATTGCACTGTCCTGGGCAATGATGGTTTGCATGCACTCATCCCTTAGTACCTATGGGGGATCCGTTGTAGCTTACCTCACAGATACGTAAACCTGAAGTGCTCAAGTCTCATAAAAAATGGCATTGTATTTGCATCTACTTTACTCACCTCCAAATTATTTGTAATGCCTAATACATTGCAATTACTATGAAAAAAAGTCATTATTCTTTAGGAAATATTGAAGCAGTATCAAAAGCTGTTCAGTACAATTTTTAACATTTTGAGATATGGAATCTATAGATACAGATAGCCAACTATAAATCCAAAATCGTGGGACTGAAAGGAACATTAAACAAATTCAACTAAAGGCTTCTTCATAACTAAAGTACAAATGTATAGAGTGGAAGAAACAAACTAGTAAAATGGATAAAATATTTTCAAACCATATGTAATAGTTAACTGTGACAATCTGAGTAAGGAATGCCCAACTAAATTGGATCAGCATATTTCTGGGTGTGGAAGACCCTCTTAGGGTGGCTCGTCACTTGAGTGGCATAAAAGGAGAACAAAGAAGGGAAGTTTAATTCTGTTTCTTTGGAAGAGCCCCAAATTTCAAGCACAGACTGTTCAGCCTCCAGGGCAGACCTTGCAGCCTCCTAATAGGGATTCACATGGGACAGTGAGCTCCAGGTCTTTAGTTAGATCCATTAAATCTTCAATGTACAGAAAGACATTGGGCACTTTTTCGCATCTAACTCTGTAGGTGGCCATCAGAAGCCAATCTTGTAAGTTCTAATACTATATTTGCATTTTTTGCATTAAATCGGTTTCTCTAATAAGCAGACTGATCCACCATAAACATAAGGAGTTCATACTGAAAATGTATAAGAAACTCAATAATAAGAATATAACCTGATCAGTGTGCAAAGATTTGAATTTAAATTTCTTAAGACATAAAGGGTCAAATGGTTTGTAAAAAAAAAAAGTTTACCATCAGATACATGCAAATTAATATCACATTAAGACACAGGCTCATACTTGTTACTATGGCCATTATAAAATAGATAACATATGCTAGAAAAGATTCAGTGAAAAGGGAACCCTTGCATATTGTTGGAAAGAGGATAAATTAAAATTTCCATTGTGAAAAATACCATGGAAGTTCCTAAAACAATAATCCAAAT
>NW_022900941.1:12566330-12581684 GCF_012274545.1 Fukomys damarensis | reverse complement strand
ATAGTTAACTGTGACAATCTGAGTAAGGAATGCCCAACTAAATTGGATCAGCATATTTCTGGGTGTGGAAGACCCTCTTAGGGTGGCTTGTCACTTGAGTGGCATAAAAGGAGAACAAAGAAGGGAAGTTTAATTCTGTTTCTTTGGAAGAGCCCCAAATTTCAAGCACAGACTGTTCAGCCTCCAGGGCAGACCTTGCAGCCTCCTAATAGGGATTCACATGGGACAGTGAGCTCCAGGTCTTTAGTTAGATCCATTAAATCTTCAATGTACAGAAAGACATTGGGCACTTTTTCGCATCTAACTCTGTAGGTGGCCATCAGAAGCCAATCTTGTAAGTTCTAATACTATATTTGCATTTTTTGCATTAAATCGGTTTCTCTAATAAGCAGACTGATCCACCATAAACATAAGGAGTTCATACTGAAAATGTATAAGAAACTCAATAATAAGAATATAACCTGATCAGTGTGCAAAGATTTGAATTTAAATTTCTTAAGACATAAAGGGTCAAATGGTTTGTAAAAAAAAAAAGTTTACCATCAGATACATGCAAATTAATATCACATTAAGACACAGGCTCATACTTGTTACTATGGCCATTATAAAATAGATAACATATGCTAGAAAAGATTCAGTGAAAAGGGAACCCTTGCATATTGTTGGAAAGAGGATAAATTAAAATTTCCATTGTGAAAAATACCATGGAAGTTCCTAAAACAATAATCCAAATGCCATATAACTAGAAACTCCAATTGGTGTATGTCTAAAGGAAATTTGTATCCAGATATGTGCACTCCCACAGTAATTTCAGCACTATTCATAATAGCCAATATTTGGATTCAACCTAAGTGACCCAAAATAGATGAATATAGGGCATGTGGGATATATACAAACAATACACACCTCTCTGGAGCACAGGCTCTTCTATCTACTTCCGGGTCACCAGGATGGCTTTCCTTTGACATTATCCTCCACTGTGATGTTTTCTGCCTTATCACAAGTCTAAAAATCAATGAAGCCAGCTGACTATGGACAGAAACCTCTGAAAGCAAGAGCCAGAATAAATGTATTATTCTTTTAAATTGTTTTTCTTGGGTATTTCTTCCCAGCAATGGAAAGAAAAAACAGAAGATTGGTACCGAGAATTAGGATCACTGCTTGTGGTACAGAAGCTTTTGGAACTAGTTTGCAAGGAATGGTTCGAAAGATTTAGAAATGTGGGCTGCAGAAGGACTAGCATGTTGTAAAGGAGCTTTGTGAGTAATTTTGATGAGAATTCAGAAAGCTGATAGAAATGGAGAGTGTAAAGTTCATGAAATTTCAGTTAGAAATGAGGATTCAATTAGGAATTGAGCTAATGCCATTTATATTACATTTCTGCATATATTTCATTTTTTTGCCATGCTATGAAATTTTGTGAATCTAAGTTTAAAGTTAATGTAGAAGTTTATCTGGTGGAGGAAATTTCAAAGAAGCACAACATTTAGGCTGGGGCAAGGCTGGCTGCTTGTAGGAAATTATAGTGAGAATCAGAATTTTTTAAAAGCAGCTAAGAAAGATTTGAAACACATTTTGGCCAGAAAAGAACCATATGTATAACAATGGAAAATATACTTTCTGAAGATACTAGTGCTATTAAAAAGAAACTTTGCATGGGAATAACTGGAAATACCCTTTGAGAGCATCGTGGATCTTTGAAGGAATTTTCCTTGCAAAGAGTGTTAGGGTACACTGTTTCTATAAGTCCACCTGGAGAAGCGCATCTAGTCGTATTCATATTCTGATGTCCAGGCACCAAGAGTCAGTGAATCAGGGGTCCAAGTGTGTCCATCTATTACTAACACTAGCAGCAGATATAAATGTCATTCACATGAAGGTGATGATGTCGGCATGCCGCATGCAGTTGCTACAGGACTGTGGAGACTTCCACGAAGATTTCAAAGGAAGGCTTAAAAAGGAAATTTAACTGTGCTGTCGACTTTGGAAAAAGTCATCCCAATTTACTGTGTTGCATTGGCATTGTACAGAAATTAACAGCCATAGTGGTCCAAAAATGTTATTTTTTTTCCATTTGTACAGGGGTAACACACTGTATTAAATATGTAAGGTCATATCTATGTGGGTTTGATTACAGAAATTAATAAAAAGTATTCTCTAAATAATGGAAAAAAGTAATATAAGACTACAAGAGCAAGAAGCAACTTAAATATGTTCAAGGACCATTTTCGTCTTCAGAATTAAGGATTATTTTAATTTTACATCATGGCCTTTTCTCTTAATTTCCTTTTTAGTTTTATTTTAGGACTCCTTATTTTTAATGTTCATACAGATATTTCTTTAACTGAAATACCTAATAGTTTCTTTGGTGTGAAAAACTATAATAGTACACAGGGTCCTAATGAGATAATTAATAATGTGAAACAGGAAGTAAAGGACTAAAGGGTAGGGGAAGTGGGAAGGGTGGGGGAAAGGTAATAAGGGAGAGGAAAAATTATGAGAAACTGAAAAAGTGGAAATAAAGTGTTTGTAAATGGGGAGGGGAGGAGGGGGTGAAGGGAGGGCAGGGACAAGGGGAAAAAATGAGAACCAAGACCTGTCATGTAAAGGTACAAGATCCCAATGATGAATGTAACTGTACTGTATACCTAGATTGTACCAATAAACTCAATAAAAAGAAAAAAAAATGCCAGCAATACACAATGGAGTTGAGATTCCAGCAGAGAGTCGGGACAGCCTGCCCAAGAAGCCAGCAAAAGACTTTGGGGTAGGGCTAAGCCATTTGCAGCGCTAATGTTACTAACATATGTTCTAGATGCTGGACTTGGAGCTACAGGTTTCAATGTTTGCTGTACTCAGGTTCTGTATTGCTTCTGTCAAAACTTGCTTACTATTTTCCTATCCCTGTGTTACAGCTTTTGTCTACACATCCTCCCAAAGCCTCATGCATACATATGTATCCCTTGCAAGGGTGGCTGGATGTAGAGTGTGTGGTTCTAGGATTAACTGTGTGATGCTGGGATCAATAAAGGGTGTGTGATTAGTAAATCAGTCCACTGATTGGTTGGGTATGGATAATGGGAAGGCTTACTGCAGATCTATGCCCTAAGGATACATAGCCTGGATACAAGGCAAGGGACAGAAAGAAGATTGCTATTGGTCACTTGCTTTTGCTGCCTCCTGCCTTCCATGCCATGAGATGTTTCTGTCCTCTGTGATGCTCCTCTGCCATGCCATCTGCCTTGGTGTCAGCCAACTATGAACTAAACCTCAACACACTGAAGTGTGATAAATCTTTCCTCCTTTAAACTTTGGGTGCCAGATATTTTGCCTCAACAATGAGAAATATAACTAAGATATGTGCCCTTTTGGAATGCAAATGCTTTGGCTGTACAACTGTATCTTGGCAGTATTTAAATTTTGATTTTTACAGAAGCTCACACTAAGAGTGCAGCTTAACTTTCACAGGAGCCTTTGGCCTTCCACTTTTGAATAATGCTGTACTGTTAAGATTTTGGCAGTTCTTAAGGATGGTCTGAAAGCACTCTGCATTATAAGATGAATATGAGCCTTTAGGGGCCATAGGCAGAATGTTATGGTTTGCAGCTAAAATGTCCCCCACAGTCCAGCTGATGGGGTTTATAGAAGTAATTTAACCACGAGAGTGCTAACTTTACCCATGGATTAATCCATGATGAGTACATAGCTGAATGGGGCCTAGCTGAAATCTCTAGGTCACGTAGGGAAGTTCCTGGGGACTCGTTCTTATCCCCAGCCTCTTCCTCGCGGGCACTTTCCTTCTCTCCCCCTCCCTCTCTGCGTCTCTCTCCCTCTCTCCTCCTTGGCTGCCCAGAAGCAGCAGCTTTCCTTTTCATGACTATCTGTCCTATTTCTCTTTTGTCTCAGGCCTAAAGTAATGGAGCCAGCTAAACATGTATGAAAACTCCCGAAACCACGAGCTAAAATAAACCTCTCCTTTGTTCAGTTTGTTTTCTTAGGTATTTTATCAGAACAACAGAATTCTAACTAATACAGAAGGCCAAAGTAATCTCAGCATTATGCATTTATCTCTACAATCTGACCCTTTCAGCCATGATTTATTCATGGTAAACGTGATTGAATTGTAGCTGCTTTCTAGTACTTGATCATTTTTATATTTTCCATTATCTATCTATCTATCTATCTATCATCTATTGTCTACTGTTTATTCAACATGTTAAAGTAACTACTATATGCTACATACTGAGCTGGGGAGCTACAGATACAATAGTAAGGGCAAGAGTTATTTTCATTCCTTTATGACATATATTCTTGGAGTAGGAGAAAATAAAAGCATACATGTTATTGAAATTGATTTTTCACATAGTTGTAATTTTTGTGGTTTTTTTTTAGAGACAGGGTCTCCCTGTGTAGTTCAGGGTGTTCTTGAACTCGCTATGTAGTCTAGGCAGGTGACACTCCTGCCTCAGCTTCCCAAGTGCTTGGATTACAGGAGTTGTAATTTATGTTACATAGCAGTATGCAATAAAGTTATTATAGGCAGTGTATTGGTTTTTGTCTATGTTGTAGATTGTAGAAAGAAGAGAGGGTTTTTGTGTTGTTTGTTTGGACTAAATCCTAAAGAAATAGTCACATAAAGAAACAGAAAGAGTAATATACGGTTAGGAAACATCTATAACAAAGATCCAAAGACATAGAGAAATCCAGGGGGCCTAGTGGGTAGTAGATGAGAAAATGAAAGCGATGAGGGGCCACAAATTTTGTATGATCCTGTAGGAAAATTAATTTTTTCAAATGTTGTAATAACAGTGTAGGAAAACCTCAAAATTATTTCATAGAAGTCAATATGATCTGATTTACTTTTGGAAAACCACTTGCTATTATAGGAAATGAATGGAAAGTCTCACAGTGAAAGACCACTTCCTTTTTGATGTCATAATGGCATAAACTAAGGAGGTAATATTGTAGATGGTGAGCTATAAAATATATGCTCATCACAGAACTCGAAGGAATTGCCAAAGTATTGTACTTAGGAAAAAGGCAAAGAAAGTAGTGAGAGGCTTCTAATAATGGAGGGAAGGTCCCGAGACATATTTTTACCAAATGAATTTTGAGACATCTTCATTCAATAAAATGTTAATTTGTCAACTGGTTCCTTATGTCTGAAATACACAGCAGGTATACAAATGAATATATACTTTCAAATCATCGGTCCATAAGCCACATTTAAAACTCTAAAAGCAGGTAAGATCACCAAGATTAGATATAGGAGAGTAGATTGCTAACATAGCTCACATTCTTTAACATTTGGAGGATGTTCAAAGGAGATAGAAAAGGAAAGCATACATAAAAGAAGAAAAATCAGGTAAAGATAATATAAGTAAAGACAAAGGAAGACAGTTTCAGAAAAAGGGAGAAATCAAATATGCTTCATGTTATGAAGACTGAATAGGTTGATGAAATACAAGCCATAAGGTGATAAAATGCTATTTCTGGATGACGTATTACAGTTTTGGATTTAGCTGACTTATAAAAGTACTGATATACAGAGCCATGTCTTTCAGATTCCTACGTGGAAAATCTGGAAACGCCAACTAGAACACTAGTGTCCAAAGACCGCCCCTGTGACTGAAACTTCTGTTCATTCAGCGTAAACTTGCTGCCTTGAGTTAGCTTCCCCATCACTGACAGAAAATTCCTGACTTTGGGAACTTCACACAGGAGGAGTTCGTTCTGCCTCACCTTTTCAGAGGAGTCAGTCCATTATTGGTTGTCTCCACACAGAGGCAGCTTGGAGATGAGCAAGGTAGAGAAAAGTTCACAGCGTGATAGAGAGTAAAGAGGAAGGAAAGAAGGAAGAGCTGATAAGGACGTACTCTTGGAGGTCACATCCATAGTCGCCTGCCTCCAACCATGTTCCACCCCCTCCTAGCTTATTCATCTCTGAATTCACCAGCGGGTTCATGCACTCATGAGCAGAGCACCCTGAGATCTAATCACCTCCCAAAACCCCCACTTCTGAATGCGTGAGACTCTGGGTTATAGAGCATTTTATAGCTACGCCGTAACAGGTTATCTGGCTTATTAGATGAATAAGACCAAGAAAGCGGTGAGACACAACTGGGGGCTTCTTGTATCCTTGCTAGCATAATAACTTTTTATTTCAGGACTCAGGAAGGAACTGAGGGCCTCATGGGTCTAGGCAAGCATCCTGCTACTGATCTATCCCACTGCCCCTTTTAAATTCTATTTTGAGAAAATATCTTGCTAAGTTGCCCTCATTGGTCTTGAATACGTGATTGTCCTACCTCTGGCTCCTGTGTAGCTGGGATTATAGGTGCATGATATCACCATGCCCAGCTTAGTATCTTTACTCTGAAGTCAAAGAGAAGATGTGGAAATTACTTTAGGTATTCACATTACTCTGGTACTTACCATTCTATATACTGTATGATTTACTAATTATGATACATTATCTACTGTGTGTTAAGCCCATTTATTTGCAGAGGTTTAAAATGATAAACAATGCCTACTTCTAAATAGAGGATAGAAGTAAACTGCTACCACTGGAAAGGGATTTAGTTCCAGTGTTGCTTATGGTGATGTTTATCTATAGTCTGTATTTCCACTTATTTGTTTTTACACTCTTTTGTATTTATTTAGTATGAAAGCAACAATTAAACGCATTATAATTTGAACAAGAAGATATTTATTGGTTTTAGTGGAAATAATGGATAGCACAGAAGAAATTCAATTTTCTTTTCAAATCATCTGCTTGAGTCATCCTACCTACTTACTAGGATATTCAACTTCCTATAAACACTCTCCTTGTCACTACCTAATCTTCATGAATTCAATCCTGGAATTACATTGCTAACAGAAGTGGCAGGAGATAGATGTTCATCTCAGAAACATATTTACTGGAATAGTTCCATGACTAGTTGGATGGATTCTAAAAGCATGTTTGATAAATTGAAAAGTTATCAGTGTTGTTAAGCAAGTAGAAAACTGGCTGAGGCCATTATTAGTTATTGTAGTTATTAAACAGAAGGTAATTTTTTAACATTGAGTGATGTTTCTATTACCATTTGTAATGTTTTCCTAAAGCACTTTCCTAATTATATGTTTTCCCACCCCAGATATTTAATTATCTGTTAATTCACTTAAGAGCTACTCGTCTCCTAACTCTTCAGTGTTTGCCATACCACTTTGCACAAAGTGTAAAACAAAATTTACAGTAAAATCTGATGCAAAATTCACAAGACCACATGGGATAAGTGTGCTCTACTTTTCTAATTTAGAAAGAGAATGTCACTTCAGATTACTCACGTTTTGCCACAACCTTTCCATTACTCTTTTGAAAACCTAGAACAATTTAATTTAAAAAGCTCACAAAGAGGAAAACAAGATAATTTAGACATGAGGCAACAAATTGAGAATAATAAGAATAACAGTAACTATGAAAACAAATTAAAGATAGAAATTAAAGAGAGAATAGATGTGGTTAAAACATAAAAATACTGAGAGAAATATCTCTCTACACATAAAAGCTATAGGTAATTCTCATGGATATAGATGACAGAGACAACCATAGGGATATTACCAGAGGGGAGATTAACGTTGGTGAAACAAAAATGATTCATTTGCTTTTATAGAAATATAAGTAAATGGAATAAAAAAAGCATACTGAAGGTTAAAAATGATAATGCCAATAAAACATACCAGAATTATGGAATGCAATAAAAACAATCTTACAGGGGAAATATGTAGCAGTGAATTCCCATATCAGAAAAACAGTGAACTCAAGTAACCTAATGTTGATCCTCAAGCTTCTAGAAAAAGAAGAGTAAGTCAAGCCCGATGCTCAGATAAGGGAAGAAATTATAAAGATCAGAGCAGAAATTAATGTAATGGAGACTAAGTAAACAATGCAAAGAATCAAAAAAGTTGAAGAGTTGGTTCTGTGAAAGATTAAATGAAATAGTACATAGATATAATTGACAATGTGAAATAAGCAGAAAAGGGCTAAAGGTGCAGGGAAAGTGGGAAGGGTAGGGGAAAGGTAATAAGGGAAAAGAAAAAATATGAGAAAATGAAAAAATGGAAATAAAGTGTTTGTAAATGGGGAGGGGAGGATGGGGTGAAGGGAGGGCAGGGACAAGGGGAAAAAATGAGAACCAAGACCTGTCATGCAAAGGTACAAGATCCCAATAATGAACGTAATTGTATTGTATACCTAAAATGTACCAATAAACTCAATGTGGAAAAAAAAATGAAATTGACAAACCCTTAGCCAAACTTACCAAAAAAGAAGACTAAAATTCATGCACTTCAAAATTAACAGATCCTGAAGATCAACCATACCTACTTTGAGAACATCTATTCTAATAAGATCCAAAACACAGATGAGTTGATAGATTGCTAAGTGCATATTAACTACAAAAGCTAGATTAAGAAGACATAAAATTTCTAAATAATATCAGTCAATGAAATTGAAGATTTAATTAAAAACCTATGAATTAAAAAAGATACCAGGTGCTGATGGAGAGCCACTGATACATTCTACAAAAAATTTAGAGAAGATTGAATCCTGCTACTTCTAAAACTCTTTAACAATATCAGTCAATGAAATTGAAGATGTAATTAAAAACCTATGAATTAAAAAAGATACCAGGTGCTGATGGAGAGTCACTGATACATTCTACAAAAAATTTAGAGAAGATTGAATCCTGCTACTTCTAAAACTCTTTAATAAAATTGAAAGGGAAGCAATACTCACAAATTCATTCCTGGAAGCAAGCATTACTCTTAAACCAAAACCAGAAAACGATCCATACAAAAAAGGAGAACAACAGGCCAATCTTCCTAATAAATATAGTTGCAAAAATTCTCAAAAAAGATTTTAAAAAATGCAGCAAATCATCACAAATATCATACAACATGACCAAGTAGCATTCATACCATAGGATGGTTCAAAATATGCAAATCAATAAATGTAATACATCATACTAAAAAAATACGAGACAAAAACCATGCGGTCATCTCAAGAGATGCAAAAAAAAGCATTTAGCAAGGCCCAACACCTATCCAAGATAAAAACCTTTCAAAAACTTGGAATACTTTTTATCTCAATATGATAAAAGCTACCAATGACAAACTAATAGCCAACATCATACTAAACGCTCAAAATCTGAAAACTTTCACTCTTAAATCAGGAACAAGAGGGCGATGAACACTGTCACTATGGCTATTCAATGCAGTTCTGGAAAAACTAGCCAGAGAAATCAGACAAGAGAAAAGGAATAATTATAGGAAAGGAAGTTAAATTATTATTTGTGTATGACATGATACTCTACAAAGAACACCCCCAAAATTCCACCAAAAGATTTTTAGATTTAATAATCTAATTCAGTAGCATAGCTGGGTACAAATTCAATACTCAAAAATCAATAGCCTTCCTGTATACAAATATCAAACTCACTGAAAGAGAAACTAGGGAAAAAACAGCTTTTACTCTAGCATCCAAAAAATTAAATACCTAGGAATAAATCCAAAAATGTAAGTGAAAGACCTTTACATTGCAAAGGAGATTGAAGAGGATATCAGAAAATGTAATTATATTCCTTGCTCTTGGGTAGGAAGAAATATTAAAATGAAAATGGCCATACTTCCAAAACTTTTATGGAGATTTAATATCATCCTGATAAAATACTAGTAGCATACCTCACACAATTAGAGATAACAATCCTTAAATTAATTTGGAACTAGAAGAGACAGAGTAGCAAAAGCAATTCTGGGCAACAAAGGCAAGGCAGGGTGAATCATAATCTCTGCTTTGAAATTATACTGAAAAGTAACTGTGATGAAAGATAGGATGGTACTGGCAAAATAAACAAACTACACTCAAGGCTCAGTGGAACAGATTAGAAAATGCAGAAACCATTCCAAACATGCTCAGCTACCTTTTTATGATAAAGGGGCTAAACACCTTCACTGGAAGAAAGCGAGTTTAATAAATGGTGCTAGATAGACTGGCTTTCTACACGCTAAAGACTAAAACAAGACCCCTAACTTTCACTGTGCCTTAAATGAAAATCAAAATGGATCAAAGATCTAAATATTAAAATAGAAATACTGAATATACTGGAAGTTGAAATAGGCAGAATTCTTGAAGACATAGGTGTAGGCAAACACTTTATGAACAAATCCCAGACCACACAGGAAATATCACAAAGAATCAATAACTGAAACCTTGTCTTATTAAAAACCTTTTGGACATTAAAAGGAACTACCAACAGAGTGAAGAGACAACCCACAGAATGGAAAAAATAGTTTTCAGATGTTCCCAAAAGGAAAACTTTCTAGAATATATAAAGAACTCAAAAAAACGAAACTCCCCAAATTTAAAGACTCAATCCAAACATGGATATGTGAAATGAATAGAAATTTTTCAATTGAAGTAAAAATGGCGAATATATGAAAAAAATTTCAACATAACTGATCGTTTGAGAGAGGCGATTTAAAACAACACTGAGATTCCACCTCACCCCAGAAAGAATGGCTATCAAGATATTAATTTTTAATAAATGCTGGCATGGCTGTGGGGAAAATAGAACTTTTCTCCATTGTTGGTGGGAGTGTAGATGAGTGCAAATACTGTGGAAATCCTCAAAAACTGAAGCTAGAGGTTCCATCGACCCAGGTATTCCCTATCTTAACTTTCCCAAAGAATTAAAAGAACCATAACACAGTTATATATCCACACCCATGTTTGCAGCAACACAGTTTGCAATAGCTAAATCCTGGAAACAAATGGCCATCAACCAATAAATGGATAAGGAAAGAGGATGTGGAGTTATACTCTTACATGAAATAAATCATACACACATAATTAAATATCACAGTGTTTTTGCGATTTGAGAAATTGAAAGTGTAGATAAAGACCAAAATACCTAACTGATACTGAAACTGGGAAGAAAATGTTCAAATGTGCAGGAAAACAAGGAAACCGAGAAGAGGAAAGGAAGGAAGAAAAAGAAAAAACAGGAAAAAATGAAAACAAAGCTTTTGTAAATAAGGAGGGAAGAGAGTTTGAAGGATGGGGAAAGCAATGGGGAAAAGAAGAATCAAAATATATACATATACAAATTCCCTATGATGAGGAGTTGTGATGTAGATATAAAATATAACAATAAATTAAGATTTTGAAAACTATCCTTGCCTATGTCCTAAGTATGGGGACCTGATTGGCATAAGTTAGTCCACTGAAAAATACGTAAAAGAAAGCAAATCATCGCCTTGTCTTATTCCATGAGTAAATACACCTGAAGTAAAAAGTATAGACACTCCTGAAAAATATAAAGGAAAATAAATCAGACACGCAAGCTTAAATGTCATACGGTGTCTCATCTGAGTAACACAAAGTATAAAGTTCAAAACAAAGGATTAATAGAATAAAATATGGATATAGATCCTTTGCAAACAGGAAAGGGTTCGGAAGAAAAAGAGCAAGAAAAGAGACGGAGGTGCTGGACATATATGAGAAGGAAAAAATGGAAACAGAGTCTTTGCAAAAAGGGAAGGGTGGAGGGGGTGAAGGCAGGGCAGGGTTATGGGGGAAAAAGAACTAAGATCCATCATATAAAGGAACAAGATCCCCATGATGAATGCAACTATACAGTCTATTTAAAAAGTACCAATAAACTTAATGAAAAAATGTTCTAGAAAAAAATTGAAGATGTGTCAAATACATACAGTGCCAACAATAAAGGAAAACACTGTATGTCATAAATGTGAACTAATAATAATAACACTAATAATAGGGAAAGGATATCTGGGGCTGGAGGGAGGGAGGTGGGAGGGGAAGGGACAGGGGATAAGAAAGAATAAATATGTCAATTATACCATTTGGATCTTATTTACACTTTTAGTTTTTCAATGTGAAAGATGAAGAAAAGGGCTAAAGGTGTAGGGGAAGTGGGAAGGGTAGGGAAAAGGAAATAAGGGAAAAGAAAAAAATATGAGAAAACAAAAAAATGGAAACAAAGTTTTTGTAAATAGGGAAGGGTGGAGGGGATGAAGGGAGGGCAGGGGAAGGACAAAAAAATGAGAACCAAGACCTGTCATGTAAAGGTACAAGATTCCAGTGATGAATGGAACTGTGCTGTATACCTAAAATGTACCAATAAACTCAATGAGGAAAAAAGAATAAATGTGTTATATACATGTATCTACTCCCTAATATAAATGTAAACATCGTGCATTAGAAACGTGCACTAATAAAATAAAATTTAAAAAGAGAGCACACATATTCCATGATTTCATTATTGTAGAGCAAGTTTGAGGGTCAATCACTCATCAGTTAAATATATATGTGTTCAAACTTTTAAAATGCAGAGATAAATATAACACAGTATAAAATTTGCAGAGATAAGAACTAATTTTCATATGGAGTATAAACATTTTCCCTTGATAGGAAGAATGCACATGTGAGATCTCTAATAGCCTGGTTGGCACCATGGTCAGGTGCCGAGGAATCCGCAGTCCTCATAGACCCAAAGCCCAGTGGGACGGTTTTCAGAGAGTGCTCTCCGTCACACTGCTCCAGAGAGAAACGTATGTCACAGAGTGCTTCCATGCCGACTACTGTGGCTCTGAGTCCTGATAGAAATCCAAATTGTGCCTCACCCCTGATGCTACATGGGAATCATCATTCTAGGTTGATGGAGTAGTTCCATATATTGCTGCTCATAGAGATAAGTGTGCTCTGCAAGAGCTACACCACATCAGCTGTTCACACTAAAGTGACCTCTCCAGACCATGACAAGTGTACTCTGCGCTGCACAAGTAGCCTGCCTCATATTGCCAAACAAGATGCGTCACTGCTGCTTGGGGCCGTGGGGTGATCCTAGTCTTCCACAGCTTCTGAAGTCTGATGGTTGGGCGTTTCACATGCCTTTGCTGTCATGCAATCTTCACCACACCTATCTCGAGCCCATGGATACTGATTAGTGCTCTCATACCTCCGACTGAAAGGCTGTGCCACACCTTCCAGGTACTCTGGAAGGGTCCCACCCCTATGTGACCTATGAAGACTAACAAGTGCCTCTTTGCAATCAGAACCATAAATATCTACGCCTACTAAAATAGCTACACAACAAGTGACTAGATGCGGTCTGTATGCCCTTCCAATAAGAGGGTTGTTCCAATGTCTTCACTCTGCAAAGATGAATGAGGTCTCTGACCTCACTACCATAAACAGCTTGTCCAATCTCATTGCTTAGAGCTGAAGAAGCAATATGCAAACTGCCCTATAGCGTCCAAATGGAATCAAATCAGCATAGCCTACTAACACTTTGCCATCTCTCTCTTCAAGAGAAAGTGCTTTACTATAAAAACTCCTGTTTAAAATTAGTAGGCACACCTTGTCCTAATGTGCAAAGACCAATGTGGAGATACAATTATGGAAAAGAAATAACATAATGTTTCCAAAGATACACAGTAACTCTAGCAACAGAGCTAAAGAAAATATTGATGAAATGATAGAAAAGGAATTCAAAATAATGATTCTAAGTAAACTCAGTGAGACAAAAGAGAATTTAGATGAGCAACTAAGCTAAATTAGGAAAATAAGGATGTAGATAAGAAATTCTGCAGACATAATGATCATGCAGAGGAACTAAATAAAAACATTGGAACTGAAGAACTCAGTATGTCAATTCATATATGAGAAAACCTCAATTACAGAAAATAGCAAAGCAAATAATTTCTAAGGTAGGTCTTTGAAAATAACCAAATAAAGCTAATAAAGAAAAAATGCAAAAATGAAAAGGTTTAAGGAAGCTTCAAACTTATAGGACATCATTAAACAAATAAATATCCAAATAGTATGAGTTCTGGAAAGCAAAGAGAAGAAAGAAAAGGCATACAACCCTTACTCAATGAAATATTTGCCAAAATTATCCCAAATCTTAGGAAATATTACAGATGTTTAGGTATAGGAGGCCCATGGTATTCAGTGTGATCACATCCAAAAGGCCTTTTGGAACAATATTATAGTCCAACTTCCAAAAGTTAAAAAAATCTGAAAGCAGTAAGATGAAATGATTAAGTAATATTAAAACAACCTGCCATTAGACTACCTAACAGTCAAGAGGTGAGCAAAATATCATTTTCAAAGTTATGATGGGAAAGAAAATACTGACCAAGAATACTGTGCCTATCAAAGATATTTGTCACAAAAACAATAGAAATAAGGGCATCTAAAAATAGGGAATCAATGAGTAAATTCATTACCACCAGACCAGTCTTACAAAAGATGATTAAGGAAGTCCAACATCTAGAAGTAAAAGAATGATAGCTACCATCATAAAAACATTTTAAAGTATAAAATCCACTATAAGAGCCTGGAAAAAAAAAAGAAAAAAAAAATCCTTTTCAGGACAGAATTTGGCTCAGTGGTGCTGTGACTGCCTCGCAAGTGCAAGGTCCTGAGTTCAATCCCCGGTACTAGGAACAAAAATCACTAGAGATAAACAAAAAGACAGAAAACATACTGGATATTCAAAATAAAATGACAGTCATATGTTTATATTCATAGACAGCAACCTTGAATATAGATTGGCTGAATTTGTGGCAGGGAAATGGGGGAAAGAACCAAGATATACTATGTAAAAGTATAAATTCTCAATGGTAAATGTTATCATACTGTATACCTAAAATGTACCAATAAACTCAATGAATAAAAAAATATAGGCAATGAAATGTTACCTATGTGAAACTCATTTCACCATTAAAGATACAAAGAATGAAAGAAAAAAGATGAAAAAAGATAATTATACAAATGCAAGCCAAACTAGACAGAAGCAACTATAGTTACATAAGTTAATACTTTAAGTCAAGAGTCATAAAAAAGAGAAAGACATTCACTCTGTAATGATTAGGGATCAATTGAACAAAAGGCCGTAACTGTTGTAAATATAGATGCAGCATATTCTAGATCTACCATTTATATAAAGCCAACATTTTTAGAGCTAATGAGAGCCTAGAACTGGATTGCTTCACAGATAAATTCTACTAATCATTTTAAAGAAGCACTAACAAACTATTCTTCAATATTTCACTACACGAAAGGAGATATACAAGAACAGTATTACAGTGACACTAAAACCAGGCAAGAACACAGCTAAAAAAAAATGCTATAAATCGTTGCCTCTGATAAACATATATGTAAGGTTTCTCAACAAAAATCTTACAATTTGAATCCAAGAGTACAATAAAAATATCATTTACCATGATCTAATTGGATTTAGCCCAGGAATGAAAAAAATGAAAAGATGCTGGGGTGGTGGATAT
>NW_022900941.1:12508853-12566294 GCF_012274545.1 Fukomys damarensis | reverse complement strand
TATATATCTTTTCATTCCTGGGATAGATATATAAATAGCTGATAGATAGATAGATAGATATAATGAATGTACACCAAAGCAGATTTAAGGACAAACATTATACAACTGTCTCAATAGATGGAGAAAAATATAGTTCATTATTTTATGATTAAAATTCTGAATATGGAATACAGGGAATATAATTCTACATAATAAAAGCTATAGTAGGAGGGAGAATAGGAAGGGAAGAGGGATTTAGAAAAGCAAAAGAAAACACTGGAAATAGAGCTTTTCAAATGGGAAAGGGATCAAAAGTTGGAAGAGGATGAGGGCAGGGGAAGGGGCAGAAGAGAAGTTGTGTCATGTAAACGTACAGACACCCACAATAAATCTAATCATTGGTAATGTAAGCATGCACTAATGGATAATACTAAAGTAGCAAAGGGAAAAAAGACTATATGCAACTAACTCATTCCTAATACCATATTGAACGGGAAAACTCAAAACATGTCTTCTAAAAACAGAAGACAAAATGTCCAAGTTCCTCACTCTTTTAGTCAGTATAGTACTGAAAGTTTTAGCCAGAGCTAAAAGGCAAGAGAAAGAAGCAGACACACAAATAAAGACATGAGGGTGCCAATCTATCCTTGTTTGCAGACGATATGATCTATACAGCAGAGAAAACTAAAATCTAAACCAAACATCTGTTAGAACAGAGAGATGAATTCAGTAATGTTGCAGCATACAAAATCAACCTATAAAAAGAAGTGTCATTTTTATTCACCAGTAACAAACAGATAATAATAAAGTCAATCCAATTTAAAATAGCTGCTAGAATATAGGAAAAAACCTACTAAAGAATGTGAATGACCTCTATCTACAATAAAAATTACAAAACACTTATGAAAGAAATGGAATAAAATACACAGAAGTGGAAATAATCCCCATTGGATTTAAAGATTATTATTTAAATATTGATTTACTCAAAGCAATGTATAGATCTACTGTAATCCCCATGAAAATAAAAAGTGCACAGTGAAATAGAAAACAGTATAAAAGTTTATATGAGAACACAAATAGACCATGAAAAGCCAAAGCAATCTTGAGAAAAAATGAACCATACTGGGGCATCACAATACTGATTTTTACATAAACTATAGTGCTAGTAGTTTGTTTGACAAGACCACATGGTAGTGGCATAAAAACATAGACCAGTAGAACAGAATAGAGATTCCAGGATTAAATTCATAAATCAAAAAATACCTGATATTAGACAAAGGTGTCAAAATGTACATTGGAAAAAAGCCAGCTCTTTAATAAATGCTATTAGCAATATAGTACTGGATATTCACATTCAGAAGACTATTTGACCCTTTCCTTTCAAAGTGTATGGAAATCTATTCAAAATGAATCAAAGACATAAATATGAAACCTGAAGCTATGCTACTACTAACAGAAAATACTTAAATCAGTAGAGGAAAAAAAATTAAGCATAGGATCCCAAAGCACAGTCAAGGAAAGCAAAAACAGATGAGATATAACTGAACTAAGAACTTCATTAATTAACATAATACAGTAAAAACACAACTTCCAGAATGAAACTATTTTGTACTATTAATCGGACAGAGGATTAATATCCAGAATATACAAAGCACTCCAAAAACCAAATATCCCATTAAAACTGGTGAGATGATCTAAACAGACATTTCTAAAATAAAACAAATGGCCAATGAGTATGACAAATCATTGAATATTGTTAAGCGCCAGGGAATGCAGAATGTTTGAGAAGTGAACTTGGTAGTCTAGAGGTAAGCAGCACATACCTGTTGCCTTTGGTGACTGAACAAAACCAACAGGAATGAGGTAGAGGGGCTGTAGGAAATTGCGAGAGTACAAGTTGAATGAGTTAGCAACCAGTTAAAGCCCACAAATACTGGCATTTGGAGCAAGTAAAACAACAGAAATAGAGGACACTAATACTGAATATTCAGCAGACTGAAGGAGAGAATCCTGGTGTGACTGAAAAGGAAGAGGGGTACCAAATAAATATGCAGTCTGAGCTACAGAGATACTGGGTTTTGTATAACAAGATGGTCTATAAGACGTTCCGGACGATTCCCTGCAGGTTAAATAGTGCCAGGAAGGCAAGCTTTCTTAAGCATTTTATCCTCCGGGAGGAAGATCAGATTAACTGAAGCCCCTGTATTTTGTGAATCTCCGAGATACATTCTTCCTCTCAACGTCAAGGAAGACACCATCTTCGAAAGACAGTGTGGGCCGTGGGAAATAGTGCTAGTGTCACAAGATAGCTAAGAACTCTGGGTAATGGAGAGTGCATGTGGCCAAGCAAAACACCAACTGCCACTTTGTGGGAAATACAGTGTCAAGCAGAGTGCCGGCTGCCTGGCAAAGGAAACAGAAGCTGAGGAAATTTCTACTTCAAAAAGATAAAATAAACAGGTTTAATCATTGTATCAAGGAAAGAGATCAGCTGTGTGTTACTTTGCAGGGGGCTGGGCCAATGAGTGCCCTGGCTGAGATTGGTAGAAAGCTTGGAACCCTTTACTTGTCACCCCAAAACTGACCTTGCAAGGCACAGCGATGTCTGTCTCACTCAGAGGCATTCAGAGTACACACTGCTGCCACTTGGTCACCTGATACCAACACCTCTGAATACACTGGAGAACTTTGAGACCTGGAGCCCTGAAACTGAACCAACCAAAGGGAGCCCAAGCAGGAGACTTGATGGGCATCTTCAGCTCTAGCTGAGTCTCATCCATGGATCTGGATGCTGAGATACTGGCATAATCTGGCCTTGCCACAGACCACGCTGCCTTAGCACGGCCTGTGGACACAAGGGCCAGATGACAGATAGCTCTAACTTGGCCCATTTGAACATAGCTGAGAAGGAATACTTTGCACTGAAATTGGATACACAGTCAATTAAATGTGAATAACTTTTAAGTGGAAGGAGAGTGAGCTTACTTGAAAAATTAAGCTAGTTAATCCTGAAATATGTGATAAATTTAGTGGATGACAAAGAAGATTTTAAATAAGCACTGATTCTAATACTCTCAGTTAAACTCCTTTAAACATATCATTTAGTTTCTACAAAGAAAAATTATATACTTTACAAAACCTACATATATATACACACACACATATATATATATATATATATATATGTGCACAAAATTATTGGGTAACAATAAGTACACCTATATGTATGACATGATTTCCAGTTCCAAAGAACCTCTTTAATCATGCTCATACTTAAAGTTTTTATGAAGGTGGATTTTTTTGAGGTAATTAATGGTAATGCAATGAATAGGAAACTAACGTTTTTGCTTGCAAGATTTTTTGGCAGTTAGTTTATTTTCTTGCTCATTACATAAGACAGATAGTGTGGGAATTTTATCCATTGAGCTAAACCAATAAATTCCAAACCTACAAATAAACAAGTGTTAATATACTGAGTCTAAATTATAAAATTCCCTCCTACCTATGTGTACACACACATGCATACATATATATATATTTATATTCTGTATATAATCTCTGTGGAAGTGTATATATAAAACATATGAATACACATGTATGTGTGCATATAAATTTTAAAAACTTTAGACTGCTGAGGCTAAAATGCTTACTGCTAACTTTAAGGAAAACCGTTGCCTTCAAATTTGTTCATAACTTTAATTTCTTTACTTGCTGTATCTGAAACCCTGGCCATTGGAGACTTACACAAAGACATATATAATTCTTTTCAGGCCCTATAGATTAATTGATTAAAATCCCTGCTGAACCAGGCTGTGAATATAATAAATGAAGTGCAGTATTGAAATCAGAGAGATATGTTCAAAATTCTGAAGGCCATCATATGTATATGTACCAAGTTATTTCATCTTGGTGAAAATGTTTTGTCTACTTCTATGTAGAAATTTAAAATGCTATTATAAGATCATTAGATGTAAATGAGCTATTATTTATAAAGCACAGTACTTGGTACAAAATGACAGTTTTGTGAGATTGTAATAGAAGCTATAATTGACTTAACTAACTGTTGGCTCCTGGTACCAGAAAAAGAAAAAGAAAATAGCTGTTGGCAATAGGATTAAACCAGGACATATCCAGATACCAGACCAACAGGGAAGTGCTGAGGTTTATAGTAATCTCTTATTGTTTGACATAATTTAGGAGAGAAGAGACTAATTTTAGAAAAGTGAGTTGGGAGTAGGAAAGAATAGGCTGATATTAGAAGTCTAGACAGAGAAACTGGAGAATAGGAGGTCAGTGGAGGTAATGAAGGAGAAATAATGAGGTTTCTCAACATTTGTTGATGGAGAACATTTTACTCTGAGTTCTGTTTCATCCTTCTTTGTCCTCATGATCTTTGACACATAGGTATTTAATATAACCAGAAGGATGTCAAAGAACTGAAATTCAACTGTCACAACTGCACGAAGATTAACGGGTCATCAGCAGAGTCTGCTACCTCTGCTGAGAAAAGAAACATTTAAGCAATGAGCGGAAAATACAAAAAAGGAGAATGACATCTTTTATGGTCTGCTGAATTACAATTAAGACCACCAAATCTTTGTAGAACAATAAAAATAACAAGGTTTGATACAATCTTATTTAGGGAAATAAAACAAATACGACAATTCATGCATCATCACAATTCAAGCCCCTTTAAAATTCATTAAATAATAGTTGAATTCGACTTAAAATTGTTCTTCACAATTAAATTAGGTTATGTTTAATATTCAAAGTCTTGGATGCTTAAAGAAAACCATTTACATAGGACTGAGTGGCGGTGGTTTCCAAATACCTCCTTCCTTCTCTTGACTTTCCATAGCTGACCTCGTTGAGAAACCAGTTCTGATCAGTACTTCAGGAGGACTGATAATGCTATCAAGTCCCTTATCTATAAATTTTTTAAAATGAAGTTTTTAATTGTGATTTTTCATGGATCTCTTTTTTATATATTTATCTATTGACTACTGGGATGCATTTCTTATTTTTGAAAGTAAGATACATTTTTGGAAATCATACTTTGTTTTTAAAAATCTTCTTAAAAGACAGTTTAGTCCTGGATAACTATAAGTCAATTTCTTCCTATTTTCAAAGTTCTAAATATATTATTGATCACTAAGACCATCCCATGGCAACTAGGCAAGCAGACAACTATTGCTTAGATCTATCACTATCTATGAGATGACATACAGAAATTTCCACAGGTATCACTTTTAATTCAATGATCTGCCTGAGTATTCATGCGCTTGATTGCTTTTGCTTTGGATCCTATTTTATTAGGTAATAGGGTTCAGATGTCTTGCTTTTGTTTTCACCTATAAGCTGCAATTTACTTTTTTAGATGAGATTTTAAATATTTCACATCCCCTCTAGAAAAGAATAGTATTGCCTTGTATAATTATAATACATCTATACATACTTTATGTGAATTAGGCAAAAGTTTCAATTTTGAAAATTGTTTTAAGGAGTATAACTCCTAGGTAATAAGCAACATTCTCTCAAAAGTGCAATGCTGTACATTTGGCCAATTTGACACTTAAAGTGTAAGTGTGTCTTGTGAAAATTCTGGACTCTGGGCAGATATCCACTGATGTAACAAAGTCCTCTTTGCAAGAGAACAAGAAAGGTAATCCAAAAAATTTTCAAGTTCTATGTTGATTTACCATGAGAAATATCTTATGTTTTCTAATTCTATACTAAATTACTTCCTGTAACCTCAATAGTGATTTGTCTCTTAGAAAAGCAGACTTTGAGCTTCTTTGGTCTTCAGTAACTAATTTTTTATTGGCAGTCTTCATGGTATTACTTAACTACTTGAATAATAATAATAAAACAATGAAAAGTCCATTTTCTCTTTGATTTCTGGACATACTTTGTACATCTCTCTCTCAAACCCCAAATCAAATGCATCTGCCATATAGTTCGTACATACCTAAAACCAACTGGGAGTCCTAAATGTCTGGATGGAACATCATAGGGCTTTACCTTTTATAAATCAGAAAGGGTTAGAAAATGGTACTATAATTTTTATTATAAGGTTTCACTAGAAGCACGTTATCAAGTTGCCAATTTTCTTTCAGATTTATGAAATCTATCTTAGGGAAGTAAATATTTTCTTCTTATTATAAGGAAATATTCTGTAAAAAATGCCCATTATTTATTTTCTTTTCTTTTGCCAAATGTGCTGTCTTCTATCTTTCCAAAAAATAGACTCTAAATATTGCATCATAGGAAAACATTTCCCCCACATTATTGTTCAGTTATTTTTATCTAAGATTTCTGGTAAAGAAGGCTTACAAGTCAAGGGTAAACAAAAAAAAAATGGCATGAATTCCTTAGATTTCACAGTCAGGAATGCAAATGTTCTTTTTGACATTTGAGAACAAAACACATTGTGATTCTTCCTGTAATTTCTTTGTGAGTCCTCAAAATTTCTAGTAGGTATATCTGGATGTTTTAGTGACTATTTTTGGAACTTTAACCAATTATTCTTTTTAAAAAACATTGTGTTCATCTTAGGATTTTTAAATTTTCTAAGGATGGATTATAAAGTATGTAGAGAAATATATTAATAGACTTCATTTCACAGAGAAGAAATTTATACGAAAGTATTTACTTAATACCTGCAGAGGTGGTAGTACAGCCACTTTCTGATTCTTAAACCTAGAATGCATTATAAACTTTTTTAAGATTTAAAAACCAAAACAAAGCATAAATTTGTGTTTCATTTTTTAGTAACAACATTCTTTGAATGTTTGACATATTCTGGACCCTGAAGAGATATAAGAGCTTTTTAAAAATTTAATATGCAAAAATTTCAACTAACAACATCCAACAGTAAATAAATGATATCATTACTATAGAAATTCAATACAACTAGAATATTTAGAGCATCATGGAGTACATTATATTAAAACTAGGCATAGAAGGGAGGTAAGAATATGAATGGATAGAGCCCAGAACATTCTAGAGAGAAACATCAGGAAAAAGGGTATGTTACTATTAGTTGTGCTTAGAGCAATAAAGTTAACTTGCTCCAAGGACATTACTTAGAGACCAAAATTAGCCTTTGACCAAGTTAGAGAGAAGATAAAATAACTTACTAAAAGTTTAGTATAATTTGCAAGCTTTAGGAGAAAATCTCTGACTCCATGAATGTCATTATATTTAGCTTTTATGATGAAGATTCCATCAAGGAGAGACACCAGGTATCGTAATTTTAAAACTTGAGCCTTTAAGTCTGCTTTTAGAAATTAATTTTAGTTTTCTTGTCCTTCATTTCCATTGCAGGAGAAAAGGCATGGATAGAAAATGTTCTGAAAGCATTAGAAATAAGGGACATTTATACTTCAGCCCTGTGTTGCCAGTTTTCCATCACAGGACAAAACACATCCACCTGAACCTTAAGGGGGAAGGGTTATTTTGTGTCACAGGTTCAGAGGTTTCAGTCATAGTTTGTTGGATCCAAGGCAGAAACATCATGGCAGTGGGCAGGCAGAGGAGAGCTGATCAACTCACACCATCCAGGAAGCAGACAGCAGGGGAAGGACCCCCAAAAAAGAGGTCAAACCCAGATATTGGCCCCAAGATCAGGCCATGAGCCTCTTCCTCCAGCTGGGCCCCACCTCTTACTGCCCATTTGGGTTTAAACTTAAATGATGCATTTAGTGCCCTCACCATCCAATCAACTCTCCAGCTTCCTAATCCAGTCACTTTAGTAGTCAAGACGGACCAACAAAAGTAAAATTGGTATGAGGAATGAGATCACCAAAAGGATCATTCATTGAGAAGACTGGAGTGGAAAAGTATCTTCAAGAAAAGGGAAAAACCTTTCACAAGTAAAGATGAGGAGTGTTAAAAGACCATTTACTGAAGAAACAAAGGGAAAGTTTTAGAAAAATGCAAGGCGGTAGAAAATGCAGACTGACATATTTTCCACAATAGAGAAAGACAAACATGCTGTCTTTCTTTGATGCCATTCTAGCCCTGAGACCAGAGGTTGTTATGACTATCTGAGGAAAAAAATCAAAGATAAATGTAATTCAACAACATAGACAGAAAAATCCTACACAGCACTGTCAAGTCAAACACAGTAAAAATATGTTAAGAGTGTAGAGCATGCCAAATGGTTAGCAGAACATTTAAAAATCAATAATAAATAATAGAATGAACAAGACAAACTATAGGATCATGTCAAAAGTCGGGAAAAATATTTAATAAATTGGTCATTTACTCATGACAAAATTCTCACCAAACTAGGAATACAAAGAAATGTGCTTTTTCCAAAATATAATTCTTAGCAAATATCATAGCAAATGATAAAAAAAGGTAATGCTTTATATCTCTGAATTTTGGAATAAGAGTAGAACTTTTCTTATGATGTCTAATATTTTTACTAATGGTGAGTTCAATAGAGAAGATTGCAATTAATAAAAATATGTTTATTCATGAATGATATAATTTGGTAGAAGATCCAAAATAAAATACAAAATAATGTTAAGGCCAACAGAATATTTAGCAAGTTTGTGGCATACTAAATTAGTATCTCAAAATTTTTTATGTTGCTATATAACCACATAGAATTGTTGCAAAGTAAAATTTTAAAATATGTACATTTTTAATAAAATCAAATAACACACTAAAATTTTTTTTCAATTTTCTAGTAGTTATATTTCTTTAACACACTAAAATTTAACAAAAAACTTTAGATAAATTAAAAAATGTGTTACAGAATACAGAATTGTTAAGTTTGAAATTTTAATTTTCATGTTTTTGGTGAAAATTGATAGGCTGGTTTTAAATATTATATAGAAATGCAAATGACTAAAATACCAAAATGATCTCAAAGAGTAGTAACAATTTTGAAAAAAAATTGGGCTGGGAATGTAGCTCAGTGGTGCCCACATCTGCATCACAAGCGCAAGTTCCTGAGTTCAATCCTCAGTACCAAGAAAAAAAAAAAAAGAAAGGAAAATCAAAAAATACTATTTTGAGATTTCAGGATTGAAAATGAAACTAAATAGCAGCACTAAATATACTGTGATGTTTGCAAAATTAGGAAAACAGATCCACAGGACAGATTTCAGAGTTTAAAAATATTCAAATATATAAAGTGACTTGACTTATGATAAATGTTCCCTGTGATTCTATGGGGGAAAACACTCTCTTTTTGTTACATTTTCCTAAAGGAGAAAGATAAAATACAAAATGATTAGGAAAATATTTTTTGACCTAAAGTTAAGCAACTATTTCTCATATAGGATGGAATAGAAAAATATAAACATTATAAATGATTAAGTAGCCTTTATTAAAATTAAGAGCTCATAGATAAGGTGAAATAGAAAAGGTCAAAAGAGGAAGGGGAAGTGACAGGGGTTAGGAAAAGGAAAAAAAGGGAATGGAATTAATATGAGAAAAAGAAAAAATGGAAACAAAGTCTTTGTAAATGGGGGGGTGGAGTGGTTGAAGGGAGGGCAGAGGAATGGATAAAAAATAAGAACCAAGGTATATCATGTAAAGGTACAAATTTCCAGGGATGACTGTCGCTATATTGTACCTAAAATGTGCCAATAAAATTAATTTTAAAAAGAGTTTTTATATCAAAGCAGTAAAAGAGGTAAGTCACCAGTGATATAATTCAAATGTCTGCAAAATACATGCACCAAAAAGTGAAATAGTTATAAAAGTCAATAAAAATACACATTTAAAAAGATCACTTGAATAAGTATTTCATAGGATGTCTAATAAGCAAATAAAATGCTTAAGAATGTGAATTACCAGATGTAAATTACAACCATAATGAAGAGTTCTAATTCCATCCTGGCCCTGAAAAGAACTCTGCAGAGCCTCTCTGCACTGAAATTGGTAAAAATTATTTTAAAATTATGCACACACATAAAACATGTACACAATTGAAATCTCTGGAAAGGATGAAAAAAGAATACAAGAAGTGAAGAGGCAATTAGGAAAATCTACCAAAATTATAATAACGGAGTAAATCTAAGTGTTTTAACCAATGTTACCTGCTTTTTTCCTACCTCAAGTCTCAGTAACCTGGATTTCCTCTTGCAGTTGGAATCCTCAAGAATACATGGCTGCATTTTCCCCAACACCCAGATGCAAGGTCATCTTTTCAGGATGGCAAGATGGCAGTGGAGCGTGGGTCGAATGGAAAAGCACAGTCTAGCACTTCTCATCTCCTTTCCAGCAGTCGTTTGGGCAGCCGAATTCTGACTGAGCTAAGTAACTGAAAGCAAGCATAACAAAAAAAAAAGAAAAGTTAGGTAGGAGGTTAAGTAGTTCTTATGAACTATTAAATAGTAAGGTAACTATAGGTAACATTAGTGTACTGTGTATCTCAAAAACCTCAAGAAGAATATGTTGAATGTTTTTACCATGAAATAATGATAAACACTTGAAAAGATATGTTTAGCATGATTTAAATATTTTATAGCATATACAGGAATTTAAACATCACATGACACCCCATCAGTATACACATTTCTATCATTTTATTAGTAAGTTAAATGATTAAATAATTCTGGAAAGTTCAAAAGAACAAAAGTAACACATTCACCACTTTAAGTATATAGTTTCCTTTCTTTTTTGGGTAGATACAGATATAGTGGATGCCCCTGAGTCACTAAATTGTCCCATCTGAGCACAGACTTGCAATCCTCTGCCTCGGTCTACCAGAGTTCTAGGAATACACGTGTGCTCCATCATGCCAGGCAGTATGTTCAATTTTTAGTGGTCAGGTAGTTCAGGGAAACAGAAAATAAATTCAGAATGGAGACTCAGGTGATGCAAGGGGAAAAAAATGGAAAGGGACAAAATAGGCTTTGTAAAGTATGAACAATGTTTTATTTCCTAAGGTATAGCAGAAATTAATTAAATAGAAATTAGAAAAACAAAACCAAAAGGCCGTTCTTTGAAATGATTGAAAAAAAAAAAACCCGATAAACTTTTATCTAGATTAAAGAAAAAAAAAGATTCAAATTTCTAGAATCAAAGGTAAAAGAGGAAGTTACTACAAATATTAGAGAAATTTAAAGGACTGTGAAGGGGTTACCTGAAATTATATACCTTCAGGGAAATGGACACATTCCTAGAAAGACACAGACTACCAGTACTATCTCAAGTAAAACATGAAATCCGAATAAACTCCCCCAAACAAAGGGACTAACTTAGTGATAAGCAAGAAACTACCCTCCAAAACAGCTCAGGTTCAGATGGTTTCTCTGGTGAATTCTAAGTTCAAATAATAATAATAACAATAGCTAGTTTTCAAACTCTTATTAGAAAGAGGAGATGAAATACTTCCAACTCATTCTTTGAAGTAAGGGATTAACACAAAACAAATACCATATAAAATAATCATGAGGAAACTTCACACTGAGACCTATTATGAATGTGCAGTAAGAACTCCCCAACAAAATGCCATTAGACTCATTATAGTAACCAAAGTGTAACTTAAAACCATTATCAAGTAGATTTTTCACAGGAAAAAAAGTTAGTTTAATATCTAATTATAAATTCATCTAGTAAAGTTTTTAAACCTGATAAGTAGATAGAGGAAAAGGAATTGACAAAATTCACCACCTAAGATATTTAACAAGTACAAATAGAAAGGAAACTTTTCAACTAGATTAAGGGTATTTATAAAAGAATAGAAGAATAAAAACAAAAATAACAACAATGAACATAGATAACATCACATATAATGAAGAAAGACAGTATCCTTCCCAAAAGATCAGGAATAAGACCAGGATTTCTGTACTTGTTATTTCTCTTCACCTCTATGCTGGAGAGTCTAACCAGAGAATTTAGGTATGACAATGATTTTAAAAATCTAGATTAGAAAACCATCATAAAAACTATCACTGTTCCTAGATAACATGATTTATACATAGAACAATCCTAATGAATCAGCTGAAAACTATGAGAACTAATGAGTTGATTGAGCTTGAAAAATACAAAAGCAGTATGTCAAATTTAATTACATATTTACTTTTTCATTGATATATGAAAAATTTTAAAAATCTATAATGTTGAAAAGAATGTTGTGTTTTGTTTTGTTTTGGTACTGGGGATCAAACTCGGGTCCTTGTGCTTGTGAGGCAGGCGCTGGAACCACTAAGCTAAATCCCTGACCCTGAAAAGAATATTTTTAAATAATAAATTTAACGAATAAAATGTAAATATATAACCAGAAAATTACTAATCCAACTTGAGGATTCACTGATTCCAATCTTATTCGTACAAATAGAAAACAGTAATTAACAGAATGTGTTACTAGCAATAGCACAGACACATTGATAAGGGGAATAAAAATTGAAGGCCTAAGCTATGTTTCTGCAATCAACTTTTTCATTTTACAAAGGTTCAAAGACTTGTGCAGACTTTAATAATCTTTTGAGTAAATGGGGATTGTGACAAATGGATAGCCATATACCAAAAAACAAAACAAAACAAAAAAAAGTTGAGTCCTTCCTTCACCTTATATAAAGTAATTAAAAATATATTAAAAACCTAAGCATAAATCCAAACACCAATATCCTATAGACATGAATAATAAATCTTCATTACATTGTATTTGGTAATGGATTTTTAAGTATGACACCAAGAAGACAGGCAATGAAGAAAAAAATTTTAACTGGGCTTCATAAAATTTTGAACAATATGGAGACTTTATAACCCATTATTAAATATTGCGAGAAAGTCTTTGCAAACTGGACAGCCTCAGTAGACCATTTGTTCAATATACCTATTGACATTTCACTTCAAATTCCCTAAATAAATCATAAACTTCCTTTCTCCTAAGCATCCTTCAGTCATCTGTGCCTCTGGGTTTTCACGCCGTATGATGATAATGTCCTCAACTCAGGATGATCTGTGTGACTAATAAAATATGGCAAAATACTGATGTAGTGCAGCTTCCACTGTTGTTCCTGCCAGTGGTTTCCCGAACGCCCCAGGTCTGATCATTCACTAGAACTCATAAGACTCAGCAAATAACCTTAGCCGTGGATAAGCTTTACTAAAACAATAGGGTATAAAGCAAAGTGTGAAGGTAACCAGACGCATGATTTGAGGATTTCTACTTCAATCAAACCACTTGAAACACACTTAGTTCTTTCTACAATTAATTGTACATGAATATGGGTGGGAGGGAAAGCTCCTCACACACTCAGCGACCAAAATTTATATCGGGGGCTGACAATATTTTCTGACTACCATCAAAATTCTAAATACCCTGAAGAAAACCAGTTGTTCTGCACAAACCATAGTGTTTCCACAAATACACTAGGCATAGTGAGCTGTCATCATCTCTCTCAAGAAATCTTAGGGTTCAATAGCCTCTTGATAAATTAATAGGAAAATATGAATATTTTAAAACAGAACTGGATAAAAATGAATTTTCAAAAGGAAAATTTTATTTCAGAAAAATATCCTTATGCGGAATAACTTAAAAGATCCTTACACCTTTGAGCTACATTTTTATATCACATTTCTCAGGCAAATGCTTAATGTAGTTGACCTAAAATATTGTCTCTAGAAGCTTACAATGCTTAGACTTTATTGGGAAAGGAAACACAGAGCAGTCTTACTGGCATGTACTGGGCAGCGAAAGATGCATATCCTCATCTACAGACAATTCATTTCACCTGGCCAGTTCATCATCTTTGAAATAGAGAGGTTGAGCCATGTGATCTAAGATTCCTTCCAACTATATAATTGTACGGAGCATCACGCCATGTTTTCAAAAATAAAAATTGAAACTTTATTGCTAAAAAATGTATGCTCCAGGCCCAGAGATTACCTCAGTGGTGCCATCGCCTGCCTCACAAGTGCAAGATCCTGAGGAGTTTAATCCCTGGTACCAAAAGAAAAAAAAAAAAAGCATGTTCCTGAGGTATGACTTTACTATCACTTTATTGTTTATTGGAAAGAAAGTTTATTATTCACAATAAATGTCTCTGTTTAAGTAGTTCTATCTTTAGAAACATGAAGGAACTAAGAGAAAACTCTGTATAACATGTTGAAACAATATTTAAATGTCAGAACCCCATATAGTACCAAGTTTCTTGCATTATTTCAGCACAAATGAAACTTGGGCACAAAAGCATTGACAGATACTTTTAAGGCCATCCCCTTAGGGTCAGAACTTGATTTCAAGGCTTGGGCCTTGTCAGCCTTGACTTCACCTGTTCCTGTGCCTGGTCAACCCACAACAGCATTAAGTATGTTATTCCATTGGCTATTTTCTGTACTAAATATCATTATAATTTCATAAGCATTGTACTAATACAATTAGTAAGTATAAAATTATGAAATTATACAGTTAACATTTTATAATTACCATGGTAGCAATTTCAGCACAAATCATCAATCGATCCTAAAATTTCATAAGTAAAATTTAAATGAGGAACAGAATATTCACATAATATCAAAATGCATCCCATCATATTTTCTGAGGTGATAATGATGGGGAAATCGGGAATTTTATAGTGCAGAAACTTTGAGCCTTCTTAGCCAAGTGATCAAAATGAATAATAATGACATCATTAATAATTTCATTTCATGTGAAATTGAAATCTCACTGCATGTGACAAAAAAGTACAGCACTCAATCTAGTCATGAGGAAACATCTGGTAAACTATGAATGTCAGCATATTGTATCCCTAAAATATACCAATAAAATTAATGAATTTTAAAAAAAAGAACTATCTGCAAATCTGACCAGAAATTTGCAAATGTACTTTTTGTAAGACAAAGAGACTAAAATAGTTCCAAAGTAATAAACACTACAAAAACAATAATGTAGCTAGTAGATTCTGAATTAGATTCTGGATTGAGAAATAGTCTGTAAAAGATAATATTGGGAAGCTGGTAAATTTTAACATGCAGCATGTTGGTAATTGCATATCGGTGTTAGAGTTCCTGATTTTGGTAACTAGTTTTCTAAGAGTGTATTTTTAGGAAGTGTGTCGGTTTATGTGTGTACACATTTGTGGATATGAGCATAACGGTTCAGAAAATCATACACTGTGTCGAAATACTAACACTTAGTGAATTATAGCAAACAAGAGCCTATCGGATCTATTGTGACACATTTATTGTAAGTTTAAAATTATCTCAAGCAGAAAATAACCAAAGTTCTCAAACTGAAATAGAAATATGCTCATTTTGTAGTATGTGAAATTTTCTAAAACTGTATGAAAATGTTATTAAATTCCCCTTTCCCGATAACCTCCCAAGGTATCCTCTTGAGATCATCAATATAAGCAGAAATTTGTATCATTCCACATTTACTACATTCCATCCAAATATACACTTAGATTTACACAAAAATATACACATATTTTTGGCGTTTGTTTCTGCAAGTAAAGTTTGCATATCAATCTGTCATTTGAATCATTACATCGAGAATATCTATCCAGAAACAGAAAAGGCAATCCTAAAATTTATGTCATCTATTTACAGAGACTTTATTTCCATTTCTTCCTTTTCTCATATTTTTTCCTTTCCCTAAAGGGAGTACAAGGGAATGGGGAAAAAATTAGAACCAAAATGTATCAAACATGTACAAGTACAAATACTTAATGGTGAATGTCATCAATACTGTACACCTAAAATGCACCAACAATGTACCAAATATACACCTAAAATGTACCACTTAGTTGAAAAAAAATCATATGATCTGTAATATACCTAGAATAGCTAAATTGATCTTTTGTTGAAAAAAATCTATTATAATTCCTGACTTGAAAGCACACTGCAAAGAGACATTAATCACAACATCATGATACTGGCATAAAAACAGGCACACAAAATAATGGGACCTAATGCTAAACCCCCAAGTAATTCATATGTATATAACATATACAATATATATCCAAATGATTTTTAACACAGGCACTAAGAACATACATTGGTGAACATAAAGGAAAGAACAGACTCTCAAATAAATAGTGCTGGAAAATTGGGTATACATATGTAAGAAGATAAAACTAGATCCTATTCCAACCAAAAATGGATCAAAGACATAAATCTAAAAGGTGAAACTATATGAAATATAGGAGAGACTGTTTAAGACATAGGACACTTTTTCAGATAGGACCCCAAAGTTACAAACAACAAAAATAGGTAAATGGGATATATCAAACTAGGGAGTTTTTGCAAAGCAAATGAAATGATCAACAGAACTAACAGATGGTATACAAATTTGGAGAAAACATATGTAAATTAATCATGTAACAAGGAATTAATACCCAGAATTTTTAAGTTATTCAAGTCTCTAATATCTCCCAAAATTAAATAATCCCATTTAAACCTGGGCTACAGATCGGACAAGACACTTCTCAGCAGACAAAACACAAAAGGCCAGCAAGTTCATGCAGAAGTCTAAGCATCAGTGAAATGAAAATCAAAATTTTAACAAGATACTACCTCACCTCCATTTTAATGGCTATCAGCATGAAGACAAGGATGTAGAGAAAAACACTTGTAAACTATTGGCACAGACTAAATTAGTACAGCCCTAGTGGAAAGCAATGTAGAGATCCTTTAGAAAACTAAAAATAAACTTCCATATGTTCCAGCTGTCCACTTCCAGGTACATCCAAAAGAGATGACATCATTATGTGAAAGACACACTTCTACTCAATGTTTAGTCTGGCACTATTCAAAATAGCTAAGACATGGAATGATACAAAATGTCGATCAAGGGATTAATGGATAAGGAAAATGTAGTACCACACGGATGGAACTAAAAGTGATTATGTTAAGTGAAATAAGTCAGACACATAAAAGAAAATAACATAAGCTCTCCCTCTTTTGTGAAGACTAAAGTCATTCTCACAGAAGAATGAAGTAGAGCCATGATCACCAGAGCCAGAAGGTCAGGAGTAAGGGGAATGGAAAAAACGTAAAGTAAGAGACTTCAAAATATACAGAAGAGAAAGTGGTTCTAGTTTTTTATAGCATAGTAGAGTAACTATTAGCTACAATAATTTATGGTATTTTCAAAATAGCTAGATGCATGCAAAATTCTGAACTTTGATAAATCACTGAAAAAGTAGAAGTGCTTATTTCCCTGATTGGATCACTTAAACTGGTATATATATATATATATAAAATTATCACAATTAATCTCATGAAGATGTACACACGTGTCTCAAGAGAAAGTGTTTGTCAAGTTTAATACATACAGAAAGTTTATCTGCTTCACTAGTTTTTTCATTATCCCACACTATGGAATGAAACACTCCTTAGCCAACCATTTCTCCAGCTAGTCACAATTTAGGTCACTAACCTTTTTCTCCTACAATAATGATGCTATCAACATCATGACATCTCTATCTCTAAACTTGGTATGGTTACCCCTCAAGTGACAGCTGGCCTGACATACGAACAATGGGGATTAAGTGGGTTAATGGAAGATTCATCTGAGAAAAATTAGTGGCAGTAAAAGACAAGGAAGAAAATAGGGTTTGGGTCTGGGTGTTCTATCGTTCCACAAATGATTTTCTAAGCTTTCGAAAAGAAGACCTGGGAAAAAGCATTTTATTTTTTCATCTGCTATTGTCATGCCCGAAAAGCACTTGTAAACAGAGTAGAAAGTTTACATATGAAGAAATGTAACCTACTAAGAATAGAACAAGAATAAGATAAAAACTAGATTTTGAGAACTCATTTTGATAATGAATGAATGAGCTCAATATTTGCTTTACCCCCAGAATTAAATTTTTATACTGCTTGGTCAGTTTTAGTTTGCAACTAAAATTATGAATACTCATCACTATGTTAGGCATCAGTTCAACATATTTGAACTAGATATGACCTGGCGTTTCTGTAATTTATGTTTTGATGTTGTTTCTCAGTAGCTTCAAAATTAATACTTATTAATTTTGGATTTTAGATTAGGATTTATGATGATGACTGGTAAAGTTTTCCATTTTTAAACTATAAGTTTGGAAAAGATCACTTTTCCATTAGCCTGTATTTTAATCAGAAGTCTTATGACCTGCATATCTTTCTTCATAGTTTCATCAAACAATTTGTTGCCAAAAGGAAGTAAACTAGAAACAAATTGCAGCTCTCGTTTCTGATGAATGCTGCTAGGCAAAGGGATAATAGATCCCACGTGATTTTAATTTGATATTTATTGGAAAAAAGAACACCAAGACTGAGAAATTTCTTAGAAAAGCACTGATTTTGGCCCACTTCCGGAATCTAGACGTCCAAGGCTTGGCAGTCATGTCCAAGAAAGGCCCTCTGCTACTTCATAACCTGGTGGATGTTGGAAGGGGAGAGGCGGATGCACTGAGAGATGAAAAGGTACAGAGCTCCCACAATAGCTAGTTCATGTCCTGAGAAAAAGCCATAAATCCATTCATGAGGGCACAACCACCACAACGCAGCACCTCCCAGGAGGCCCTATTTCCCAACACTGTGGCACTGAAAAATTAAGTTTGCGTCACATGAACCTTTGGGGATACATTCCAAACACAGCAGCATCTTTGTATATAAATCTCTTAGAACCTCAGTGAATTTTGGAAACACTGTCAAGCAAACTCTAAATTACTGCTGAAAGTCCTTTGAAAGTACTCAGTACTACCAGAGTTAAGATAAATTTTAAAAGAGGATTACTTATAATATTCTATAAGACATGAAAGACATTGGGAGGGAGATTCGGTGGCCTGCCTTGCAAGCGCAAGGACCCGAGTTCAATCCCCAGTACCAGAACAAACAAACAAACAAAACAACAACAAGACATGAAAGACATCAAATGGAGCTAGTGTACAATTCACATTAATTAAGTGTAACAGGTTACAAAAGACATTGTATTTCATGTACTCGGGAACATTTGGATATTTCTAATTTTTTTAACATATGCTCAAAATACAAAAGAAAATTGAATGCTTTTCCCAGCTCCTCAAAAGGCTGAGGCAGGAGTACCTCAAGCTTGAAGCCAGCATTGGTAACATAACAAGACCCTGTCTCAAAAATAAATAAACAGGTAATAAACAAGGTTGGAGACAGGTCAGTGATAGAGTGCCCCTGAGTTTAATCCTCAGTTCCCTTCTTGAAAAAAATAAGGTTTAATGTTTTTAACATTGTCCCATTTATCTAATCATACATGTAAGGAGAATGTCCAATCCTGAATTATACCTCTAGGTAAATACTTAATGATGTATATGGTTACAAATATTTCAGAAGATCAGCAGTTGGTAATTTTACCAATAATTACCAAGCATAAAATAATACCAGAGTAGGTAATGAAGTTGATATTATAAATTGTTTCTTAAAGAGAGTATACATTTCTAAAAGTGTGAAAGCTTAAATAAAATTAAACAGATGTAGTATGAAAAAATTTTCAATGAGATTCCCTCAAGTACATTATAATGATGAAATCATGTTACATAGTGCAGTTTCACTTGTGTCAAAATTCTTATATTTCATATAAGCTCCTGAAGTAACATTATATTGCAGCATTTACTTAACAGAAATATACTTTGACTCACCTATGAATTCAAACTAAGGGGACTATTTGGAAAGTGTAGTCACTGTGTAGGTTTTGGTAATTATCTGTGGAAACCAGGATTTGGAGTTATTTGAGCATTAGCCTGTCCAATTAAACTCCTTCATGTGTTGTAACCAAATAAAGTATGAGATCAAATTCTTCTGTACACTCATTTTTTAACAAAACAAGCAAATACGAATCTTAGTATCTACTTGTGTAAGTTCAGTTACAGTTTTTTTTTTTGAATTCCAAAACAGCAGGCATGTAATATTGCTTTGAAGTAAATCTGACTGTACTCAAATAATAGAACCAGGTAACAGATATTGTCAATACAGGGTTGTTTATAGATCAAACTAAATAATCAATTTTGAATAGGCTGTGGGTTGTATGTGCTTTGTTCATTCACTTCTGGAGTTATCTATATAAGTTTTAACGTTTATTGCCAAATCTTGAATATTATTAATTGTGCAAAAAGAACAGCCACAATCTAAAAGTTTTAAATTTGCTTTGCCAATTAAAACTATTTTAAAAATTTCATTATGTGAAGTAAAAGGTTATTGTGGTAAAGATATAGACAAATGAGATGAGATGTCCCAACTATGGTCTGGAACCTGGGAGGGTCCACGACTCAAGAACTTTTTCCTAAAATGCAATGAATATTTCTAAGAAAATAATCAAGTAAATTTTAATTTTAATTTTTTTTAAGTGTGGGGAATTAAATCAAGTGTATCACACATGCTGGATTAGTACTCTACTGCAGAGCTAAATCATCACCCCTACCATAATTTTTAAAGAATTTTATTAGGAATAAAATTTGTTCTCAACTAAACGGATGATCTGTTTTTATTGCCCCAGCTGGCTGTATCAATCACTCTAGCGCAAAAAAAAAAAAAAAAAAAAAAAAGGCTTTATTTTTTCTCTTCAATTTTTCTTTCCAACCCAAATAACTGAACAATGATGAATCTTTTATACAGCTAAGAGCCTTTTCACTTTTTAAGTAATATAAAAGAAATTAAGCACATGCTCATAAATAAATTGAGAATGTTTTTTCATAGACATGATGGCTGAAACATTTATGGTAGCTGTGCTTATACTGTGATTTATTCATTAAAATACTTCCCTTTAAATTTACATCTCTGATTAGAACAGCTAAATACCCGGAGCATGTTGTTAAACCAGCTAGTAAGAATGGGCTATTACAATGTCTACGCTGAAATATGTATATTCAAGCTGTATCACTTTCTCTCTCCAGGAAGATGAGACATGCATACTTTCCCCGATACTCCAGGAAAGTAATAACCTAGATATTACATGCAAATAAAGTATATAAAATGTGTAAGAAGTTGAACAAAAAAGAAAAAAAAAACATTGGTTAGGTATGTAGAAAACAAAATGATGGCAGAGGGTTTGTTGCTCTTTTATGTGAAGGAGGGAGCTGGTTTCCTCTGCCTCATGAGACCCAAATCTGGTGCTGAAGAAGTCAATCAAGGGGAGGTGGCACAATGAAAACACAAATGCCTGCTTTCTCTACACATAGGACCAGGATGGGATAGCCCATGGGTGAAAAAAATATATTTTTACAATATCTCTAAGTTAAACAGCACTGAAAATAAATGATGATGCCACCATTACTCTACCAGAAAAGCCTCAATTTATACTATCCAGAGACTGTGACCAATCAACCTAATGCTTATCTATCAGTGAAAACCGAGTGAAGAACATAGACTTTCATCCATGGTGGATCAAGTTTCCACCCCGGGTATCAAATGAAGACCACGTTCCAAACCCAGCCGTCCATCCCCCACCTGGCAGGAACGGGAGACTCTCTCTCTTCTTCTTCAGGAATGGAAGAGGTTGCCTAATTGAGAGTTTGACCAATCAGACCCATGCATCCAACAGTGATGAGGGAGCACCTCCTCCCCGTGATGTTAGTGAAGGCAACCTGGGAAGCAGGGAGAAGATGCTGGTTGTACCCTTTCAGCCAGGTCTTATCAGTGGAGACCTAGCAGGAGTCAGATTCCTCCATCCAGCTCAGCAGGGAGGAGGGACCACAGACCTGAGTGACGTTAGGGATCACGGGAAAACAAGGACTTCTGCTTGCATTTGGCAGTAATGAAGTGGTGCACACTCTTCCTTGTCAGCATGGTGACTAAAAGCGCCAGCAAAAGCAGAAAAATGAAATATGATTTAGAGCCTCACAGTGCACAACTTTCAGGATTCAATGTAAGATTGTTTTAAAATCAATAAACAAGATCTCAAACTGAGTATATAAACAACATACACCAACATTGAAAAAACAGAAATTTTCATAGCTGCCGTAAAACAGTAACACGGCAGATCTATCAAAATGGAATTAAAAATATAAAGAGGTAGCTAAGGGAAGGTAAAACATATGCAAAAACAATCATTTTAACATTTAATAATTTCATTTTAATATTTTAATAGAAAAACATTCATTGGAACATTTTAGGCATAAAGATAGTGCTCATCATAGGGAATTTGCACCTGTATATGGTACAAAGACCAAACAGAACAAATGTGGATGCAAATTTTAACACACTGCCAGTTAACATTAAATATAGAGAGTTTAATCAAAAACAAATGGGGAGAATGAACTAAAAATTAGAATTTGATACAATATCATGCCTAAAAGGATCTTACTTCTCATCAAAAGTGTAGGTGGGTTGAATGTTTAAGGATAAAAATAATGTTTTATGTAAATATTAAAAAGGAGTTGCAGTAATAATACCAAATAGACTGGAGAACACAGGAAAATTTTCAGGAGAGAGGAATTTTATTATAACATAAGAATCAATGTACCAAAGGTGATTCTAAGTATTTATACAACAAACAACAGAATTATAATACATGTGAAGCATACGCTTATGAAATACAAGGAAAACAGACAAATCTATGGCAACTGGAGACTGACACACCTTATAATACTAATAGATTAAGTAAAAATACCAACTAAGCTAAAAAAGCCAAAACCACTATCATCTGAAAGGTTCTATGGAACACCTCTAGAGTATTCACCAAAAGTTGAAGAATATCTATTACTTTCAAGTGTCAAGAAAGCATATATTAACATAAACCACTTTCTAGGCTATAAAAAAAACTGTATAAATTTAAAGGCACCTATATGACACAGAGTATGTCCTGACTACAAAGGAATAAAACAAGAAATAATAAAGACGGTAGAAAACTCCCCTAATAATGGGACACTCAACCAAAAAAATCCTAGATGATGACTCAAAGAGGAAAACACAATGGAATAAAAATATACACTGAACTCTATGAGCATTAAAATGTAACATAAGCAGTTTTGAGAATGACATTGGCAGCACTAACTGCATAAATCAGATTAAAGTGAAAGTCACAAATCAATACTTTAACCACCCTAAGAACCTAGAAAAAAGGCAAAATGAAGCAAATGCAACCAGAGCGAAGGAAATTGCAAAGATAAAAGAATGAATGAAACGAAATTGAAACAGACAATCAATGGGTGAAATAATAAAATACAGCTACTTATTTGGAAAGAATAAAATTGATTCAGAAATAGAACCACACACAAATATATTTATGTGACTTTTATAAAAATGTGAAACATTTTATCAGAGGAGATATAAAAAAAAGCTTTTAGGACAATAAGAGATAATATCAGTATGAGTAGGCAGCATTCTTCGACATGAAAACCACAAGCCTCTTTAAAGGAAATCTTACTAAATTAGATTTTATTACATTTTATGTTTTTACTTGCCTGAGACACTTTTAAAATGATGAAAAAAAGTACAGATAACAATTAAATAGTTGCAAATCATGAGTCTAATAAAGTAGTACTTAGACTATAAATAAATGAAAATCTCAGTAGTAAAGAAATAATCTAATTAAAAATGAGCAAAGTACACAGCGATTTCTCAAAGAGAACATACTTGTTGAAAATAAGCTCATGAAAAAGCATGTGACATCGCTAGGCATTAGGGAAAGGCAAAAACAATAATTGTATATTGATATTTATCACAATGGCTAAAGTGAAAAATAGGGAAAACATCAGATGCATGTGAATATGTGAGAAACTTGATATACACATTACACACACACACACACACACACACTGTTGGTGGGAAATGTAAAATGGCATAGGCACACTGAAAACACTTTAGCAGTTGTTTAAAAGCATAAACATTAAACCATATTATCTACTACCAATTGTACCTCTGGACTTTCATCTCAGCAAAAAGAAAATTTGTGTTTACTCCAAAAACTTTACACAAATATTTTTAACAGCTTTATTTTTAAGGATAAAAGAGAAGCATTGCAGATATCCTTCAAAAGGTCAATTATTAAGCCAAGTGTGCTACACTTAAATATTACTCAGAAGCAAAGAGACAGGAGGTATTAAACACTGAAAATGCAACAACTTAGATGAACCACCAGGGAACTCTGCAGACTCAATAAAGCCAGTTCCAAATACTGCATATGGTAAAACTCTATTGACATAATATTCTAAAATAACAAAATTATATAAATGAAGAACGATTGCGTGGGGTTATATAAGGTGAGCTCAAACTTGCATTGGCTATAAAAGGACCAACTCCAGGAGGACTTGGTGGGCTGGGAATGTATGTTTGTGATCTCTTACCATCATTTTTTGCATTTATCAATGTTTAATACCTTTTGTCTTGGAAAATAGATGCCTCTGAAAGCTGACTCTGATTTAGTGGATTTTAGTATGCGGGTTTTAAATTCAATATGAAGACATCTTCATATGAAGGATAGATTTGATTGCCCATAGCACTTTATCTTTTCAGAAAAGATGAGTTTCTTTTTGTAAAGTTTCTATGATTTTGAAAATTTGTTTAAATTCTCCCTCTCGCTAATGATATAACTAAACCAGTTTCCTAATGTTGTCACAGGAAGTTAAGAACTCTTGGCTGCTGAAATAATAAAAATTTAATACCTCATACCTCTGAAATTTAGAAATCTGACCAATTTCTCATAGGACTAACATTGAGTTATTGACAGAGCTCCATTTCTTTCTAGAGATACCAGTGGAGAGCATCTTCCTTTTTCCAACCTTACAGCCCATCTCAAAACTGTACGGTAACACCATCTTACTCCACTTAGAAAAGTGAGTATCAGAGCAAAAAATGAAAAGTATATATTGGCCAAGTTATGAAGAGCAAGGAGTCCTTACACACTGTAAGAATTCAATTAGTGCAGGCATTACGGAGGATGTTATGGATTTCTTTTTCAAAAAATGTAAAATAGAATTCCTATATGTTCTAGCCATCCTGCTTCTAGGTATATGTAAAAAGAAAATACAGCATATCAAAGAGATAGCAGCATACCTATGTTTATTGTGCACTATTCACAAGAGTTAAGATATAGAATCTGCCTTTGTGCCCTCAACAGCTGTACAGAATTTTTAAAAAAGTTGTACATATACACAAAGGACCATGACTTGCCATAAAGAAGACTGAAATCCCATCATTGGCAGCAAAATAGACTGAAGTGCAGGCTGCTAAGTAAAGTAAGCTGAACAGAGAAAGAGAAGTACACATATATTCTCTAATATTTGGAGCCAACCAACACATGGATATTCTCAGTTGGATAACTTTCTTTTTCAAGATCCAAGACCCTTAGTTCCATCTCCAAAGTTGCTTCCAAAATGTGAGGTAGGATATTCATTCTTAGTTTGTAGGGATGGAAACATAGACCTCTTCGGGGGGCCATCATTCTATTTACCATAAATATCCCATATTTTCACACAGTAGTGCTCTCATTGTGCTATATCATGATAGTACATGCATCCCTAAAAATACTTTGGACAGAGCCATATACTTAACTTGGACCAGTGCTGAGACACACCATTTGCTATATTAGTGATGTAAATTTCTTCAGCTAAAAACCTCAGTAGAACCTCACTTTTAGCTTTAGTTTCTAGTTTATATGCTTATTTCCTTCATGTAAAATTATATTAATTTAACCTGTGAGGTGATATATTACTTGATTTGTAGATAATCATGTGACAGAGATGCATTACTATTTCTTTGAACATGAGCAACTTTATTTAAACAGACTCATTTCCATACCTTCTTTATAGAATACAACTGTAATGCCTATTTTCTTACACTGTGTTGAATTTAGGGTCAGCTGATTTCATAAAATATTCGAGTATATTATTAGAAAATGTACTAATTCAAAGCAATTATTGAAGAATAATTGTAAGTCCAACTCTAGTTTAATATGCATATGTAAGTTGACAGAGGAGACATTTTATAATTTACTTATGCTTTGCTTTTTTAAAAAATTTTCCTTATATACTAGATAGGATGGTACTTTAGTACTCATCATTAACTGCTTCTGGGAGGGATGATGAATAACAGAAACGAAAGCAAGACAAATTGGGTGGGAAAGAATGGTGAGTCGGGGTGCAGTGGATACAGACGAATTCTAGTTTGTACCAAGGAGCAAGTAAAAAACAAGTACTCAGCCCAAATTTTCAAGTCAAAATCCATCCAGTTCCAAAACTGACGAGTCTGAAAGCAGTGGAGAACCAAGGTCTGATGTGTTTACCAAAATGCTATATACTCCATCCTGTGATCTCTATCATTAGGACAATTCTGTTTTATTTACTTTCTATTATGAAGGGAAAGAAACTTTTCCCTTTCTTGCTTCATCCCTTTTGTAAACAAAGTAAACCATTTACATATAGAACTTTTATAGAAAGTACAAATATGCACTGAAAAAACTGAGCATGTGTCAGTTTGTATTCATACATTTCCAAGAAATGGTAACAAAAGATTAAGTTCAGTAATTTTCATAATAGCATTTCTTGGGTGATGATGTATGAAAAGTGAATTATATATTACACAACACAGCAATTACATTAAAACTCAAAATAAGCCTATGATTGAAATATTGCAAACTTTTTTTTACATGAGAGAAGACCAGAGATCAATTCTCTACATTAACAACCTAGAGGCTACACATGTATTAAATGCTCATGCCAAGATTTAAGTCAGGCATGAATTGGAAGTTTGTGGCCTTGTCATCTTTGCTTCGTGAAGAGATCTGTAAGGAATTATGTGTTAAACTGAGAAGGGTGGAAAATTGAGATACTACCATGGTGGGCAGAAATTGGGTACATTGCTCAAATTGTTTTTAGAAAAATTTGCTGTATTTTTACAGCAGAAAAATTGTCAAATATTCATAATGGTTTATTAAATCAAATTATAGCAAGAAATTATGCTGTTTAATTTTGGTGTGTTTCTATTGAAAAATACAGGGGATGCTCTTTTTGTTACTCAAAAGTCAGAAAAAATACTTCCTTAACTATTTTAAACAGAGTAGAATAACCACAAGGCAAGATTGAAAATATACAGGAAAACAAAACACAAAACAAAACAAAAAGTCTCAATTTGGTTTGCTATGACTCAGTAGAAAAAGGATTGCAGTACTTATTATTAATATACATTAAATATTACAATTCAGTATTTATTTTTCCTCTAAAGTATGATATAAATTGTCATCCTGTTTCTGCCTGACTTTCACTCATTTAAAATTCTAGAGGACAGCTTCTCAATGTGAACACTAACTGTAGCTCACAAACATCAGAAATTGTTCATACAATGGCTTAATGTATTCAATTTACTGTACACTTGTCAAAATTACACATTAAGTGAAATTAACTCTTTAACCATTATATATTTAGCATCTTGGTATTTTTAACTTTAGAAGATAATCATTAATTTTAAAAATATCCCTTGACTATTCAGTGCTTATCACATAATGCCGCTTATTAATAAAAATAATTTGAAAATTCCCAAGCTTTTACAGCAAAACAAAATTACTCCTATGATCAAAAGAGCCTCTTAGCCTGCTCTAATCTTGGTGTCACTATTCCAGCTACATCCATTTTCAATTAATTACCTGGATTTCCTTGCCTCAATTTTTTTTTGTATTCAATTTCTCTGATTAGAATATCCCTTACTGTTTATGAGACTATGTAACTCTTATTTAGCATACATTTGCCATCCTCATCATGACCTTGTCTCACAAAATTTAATATTTTGATCTTTACTCATCCATATCATAAATATGTATTTACCTGATAATGAACCAGATATTCTCAGTCCTCTCATACTCAGCAGTAAATGAGACTGTCCAAAATTCTTTGTCCATAGGTTTGGTATTTCAGAGCAACTCTGAGGCTAATGGAATGCTAAGTGAATTTGGATTTCACAGATATTTTGATGAGATTTTTCTCAAGGGATTTGTTTACTAATGATCTTAGCCATAATATGAGAAATTTACTAAGTATAATTTGCTTAGAGAAAGTCATTTATGTCATTTAAAGTATTATTAGTCTTTTAAAACACAGTTCATTTGATCTCAGAAAAGTGTGATAATTAATTTTACAGCTACTGAGACATGTTAAAATGATGAAGTCTGTGTAATCCTAATCACTCCTTAATTTTTCTCAGTCATATTTTTCTACCTGTGAAATTCAAGTTTCCAAGTACTCCTTGTGTAAACTGTCCTTTTGCTAGTGTTAATTATTAAATTAGTTACTTCATAATAACTATTATATAATTGTTTTTACAAATTGCTATTCAAACTCTTTGTTAAAAATATTGTTCATAGCTCCAGTAATCATCGTTTTTTTATAACCATTTATCCAAACTGCTTACATATCTAAACTGCTTTTCATACCCCTATGAAACTGTTAGGAAAATTATTTCTGTAAACTTATTGACAATTTCATCTATCTGAAATAACTGCTTCATGCATGTGAAATGTGTATATATGGTTGCTGATGAGAATTGATGGAAACAGAGATAAAAATTTCTATTTCTATGTGCTTTTGCTGTGTCTATGTTAACCATAAGAACACGTAAGGAAGTGTTTCAGATGAAAGGTAAACAATATCCAAAGGCAAGAAGATATGATCACATGATCTACACAAAATAAAATGTGCCTCGTTATTGGACTAGAAAATATATGCCATGGAATATTTAGTGGTAACTGAAAATAAATTTTAAAAAGTTATAGATTTTTAAATGTTCCCATAAAGAACATTGGCTTAATACATCCTGGGAAAAAAATTCACAGGTGAATGTTTTAAGTTCGAAGTTTACTTATTTCCTGTTAAATCAGGAGTCATTTTACAAGAATACTCACAACTTCCTGAAAACAACAGCTATTTACAGTGTCATGAGGGACTATTTCATTTTCCACAGTAACACACATGCTAACCCATGTCCAGGTTAATCCTTTCATGGGACTCTGATTTACATTGCTTCATACCTCCTCAGTGATCTTGTGCCTGTAATAAATCTTTCTGTGATAGACTTCCAGACTTCAGAATCATCCCCACTTCACTATATTCAGTAAAACAAATGAGCAAAGAATTAGACGTCAGGGAGGAAACATCACTCTTGACAAGATACAGAGAAAGAAATGTGGATGGACTTATCAGAATGTGCACAAATGCAAGTATATGTAGGATTTCCTTTTCTCCCTGATGGCAGAGATTCTTACCAATCCTCATGAAGCAAAACTTATACTATCTAAATTTAAAAGCACAGGAATCATAATAAAAATTAACATCACAGTAATAAGATAATTGAAAAAAGCATTTCTTAACTGAGGAGGGCCAAAGCCTTGATCATATCCCTCTTCAAACATATAAGCCATACTGTTGTTTGAACCCCCAAAGGTTCCTGGCTTAGTCTGAAGTGTACAGAATTGGGAGGCAGCAGACCCTTTAGGAAGGAGGTGCTGGAGGAAGGTCCTTATGTTGCTAGAAATGTGCTTCTAAAGGGGGTTGTGGGACTCCTATCATCCTCTTCCTTTCTTTCATTACTTCCTTGCTTGGGGTGAGAAGGTTTGCAATTCCACTGACTCCCTCTAAGATGTGCTGCTGCGTAACAGGCCCAAAGCAACAGGTACAACAGACTGTGAACCGGAACTTCCAACATTATGAATCGAAATACATATTTTCTCTTTACAAACTGATTGCTTCAGGTGTTTTGTTGTCTAAAAGCCAATTAATACAAACTAATTCATTATTACATATCAAATGACAGGGTATACTTGCAGCAAAGTTCAGAGCTATAAGTTGTTAAGTAGGACACAAGGCACTATTAGATTTATAAGATGCTAGATCATTAGAAAGTTAATAAATAAAAGGAAAAACCACTTAAAAGGTAAAAAAAAGAACATTTTAAATCTAACAAAATAAAGATAAGGGTAAACCTATATGTAAGGTATCAATAAAAAGAAAACAAATACAATATTATTGGAAATATAAAATAGTGCAAGGCCAAAATATAGAAAAAATACAGAACAACGTTTGGTGGAAATCATTGTTAATATATAGGAAATCAAATTCCATTGCATGTCTGGGATAACATCAATCACTAAATCAAATTAAGAGTGCAAGTTTAAATAAACTGATATTCACGAAATAAATTTCCACATTTTTTCAGAAATCTAGATCCCAAAACAGCAGTGATCCCATATGGTATCCAAAAAGGCTAGTTGTAAAAGTTCTGTTTGTGATTTTTCTGAACTTTCAGTTGTGATAAAAATACAAAGCTAGCTCGAGCTCAAGTGTGAGGAAAGTTTTCAGAGCAGATGGTTCTCCTCTTTTCAGAAGTGGAACCAAAAGCCAAGATTGAAATCATAAGTATTCAATGTGCTTCCCAGAGTTGGCGAACTTTGTAATTGTCAAAAGGCCAGGCAAGCACTCTTAGGACATCACACTGTCCTCCCTCATTAAGATGAAGAATCTGAGTCAATAGTTGTCACATTCCTTCATTTCTGACTGCCCTTTTGGAGAAATTAAGTCAACAAATGAGAAGTAGAGAAATAAAATTATCTAATTTTTTGAAAGTTAAAAACTTTAAGTTTAAGATGCTTAATATTTCTACAATATTTGTAGCTTCGAAGTCTTAATAGAGGAAATCAACAGAAACATAGTTTATCTAATTACAAAGCTAGACAAAAAATAACTATAATAAAATTTAAGATAGTAATAATATATATTTATATATAACATATACTTGTTTAATCATATATCTCATTCATATATACAGCATGTCACTTACATAAATACATGCATTCATATTTTTATGTGTATGAACGTGTACAGGTTTGTTCTGGCTTGGTGTTTGAGATAGCATCTCACTCTGTAGTCCAGACTTTTGTAAACTTGAAGTAATTCTGTCTCAGTCTCCTCAGTGCTGGAAATGCAGGTGTGCAACAAGTATGACAGGCTTGTATATACATTTTTATTGCGATAACATCTAATATAAATTTACCCTTGAAAAATTTGTGCATCCTTAATTCTATGCTTGTTTATCTAGGACTTCATCTTACATGACTGGAACTTTTGTCGCCTCAGAACAACTCTTCATTTCCTTAATTCCTTTGTTCGTTTGTATTTTTTTGAGATAGGATCTCACTGTGTAGATGAGACTGACCTGGAACTCACTATGTAGCCCAGGCTGGTCTCGAACTCACAGCAATCCTCCTGTCTCAGCCTTCCGAGTGCTGGGATTACAGGCGTGCGCCACCACGCCTGGCTTAATTCCCAGAAACACTGCCAATGACTATTTTATTTTCCATGTCTATGAGCTTAAATAGTTTATATATCTCTTAAATTAGAATACTGAAGTACTTTATGTGGCATTCTGTGACTGGCTTATGTCTTTTAATATAATGTCCTCAATTATCCATGTATAATAGAGCAGGACTTAAGTCTGAATAATATTCTGTTTTATTTATATGCTACATTTTCTTTATTCCCTAGTGGACATTGAATTTGCTTCTATACTTTGGCTATTATAAGTAATGCTGCAACAAATATGAAAACACAAATACTTCTTAGATACCTAGTTTTCAATACCTTCAAATATATACCCAGAAGTACAGTTGCGGGATTATATGGCTTTCTTTTTAAACTTTTCAAAAATCTCCATACATTTCTCATGGCAGCTGCAACAATGCACAAGAGTTCTAATTTTTTTCATATCCTTGCCACATTTATTATTTTGTAATAGTAGCCATCTTATTTATGTGAGATGATATTTCATGGTGATTTTAATTCACACTTGTGTGATTAGTGACATTGTCCATATTATCCTATGTGACTATTTTCCATTTACATATTGAATACAAATATCTATATCAGGTTTTATTGTTACTGAATTATAGAACTCCTTTATAATTCTAGATGTTACTCCTTATATGTTAAATGTTTACCAAAGTCTTTCTTACATTTCAAAATTTTTCTTTTATTATGTTTACGGTTGCCTTTACTGCATATAAATGTTAAAGTTTCAGGCAGTTTGATTTGACTATTTTTATTTAGTTACCTTTGATTTTGGTGTGACAGCCACAATCCCCTGCCCTTCCAGTGTCATGAAATATTTCTCCATGCTTTCTTTTAGAATTTTCATAGTTTCAAGTCCTTGCACTTAAGTCTTTAATGCATTTTGAGTTATTTTTTATAAATGGAATAAGGCACGGGAAGAGCTTCTTTTTTGCAGATGGATATCAAGTGTTTACAATATCATTTGTCAAAGAGAATATCTTTTCCCTATTGTGTAGTCTTGATATCTCTGTCAAAGACTATTTCACAGATGCATTAACATTTATTTCTGGGTTATCCATTGTTTTCCTATAGTCTGTTAATTCCCTTATCATAATACTCAGTTTGGAATACTAGCAATTTATAATATGTCTAGAATGCAAATCTGTGAAGTCTCTGTGTTCTTTTCAAAATCAATTTGGCAATTTCATATAGATTTTTGGATTTCTAAAAAAAAAATGGATTCTGATAGGAATTGTACCTGTAGATATCTTTGTATATTATGGACATTTTAATATTAATTCTTCCAACCTATGAATATGAAATATTTACTTCTTTCAACATGGTTTTATAACGTCAGTCTCTAATTTTGGCTTTCTTGGTTATGTTTATTCCTAAGTATTTTGTTTTTTCTTGGGTGACATTGTGAGATCTTTTTGTTAATTTTGTTTTGTTCTTTGATATACAAAAATACAATTAATCTTTGAGTGATTGTGTAACATGCCTGTTTCTAAATTATTTTAAATGTAATCTGTTTACACAAAATGTTTAGGGTACTATACAAGAGTACATCATCTAGGAAAGAAATTTCACTTCCTTCTTTCCAATTTGGATGTTTCTTTTTATGGCCTAGATACTCTGAGGATTTCTAGTAGTATGATAAATAATGACAAGAGTTGACATCCTTTCTTATACTTGATAGTAAAAAATTTTTAAACATTGTATATGATTTTATCTATGGGGTTTTACTATGTAGCCTTTATTATTATTTCTTATTTTTAATTTATTAAATATTTTTACCATGAAGGAATATTGAATTTGTCAAATATTTTCTCATTATTTAGTGAGATAAGAGTTTTAACCTTTATTCTGTTATTGTACTGAATTATATTTTTATATATTAAATCATCCTTGTACCCTAGGATTAAATTATACAGGGGCATGATAAATCATATTTCAATGTACTTGAAGGATTTGATTTTTGAGTATTATGCTAATTTTTGTTTGTATCCATATTCAACAGAGATATTAGTCCATTTTAGTAATATTTTTGTCTGACATAGGTAGCAGGATAATATTAGCCTCATAGATTTAGTTTGGACGCATTCCCTCAAGTCTTTTGGAAGTGTTTGAGGAAAATTGGTTCTAATTCTTTTTAAAATTCTTTCTAGAATTCTCTAGCAAGCTATCTGGGTCTCCTTTGTTCTTACGGGTCTTTCAGATTTTGCTTTTTCCTGATTGAGACTTGTATTTAAAGACCTGTGTTTGCTTTGCTTATGTGTTTAAAGGAATTTATTGCTGTGTTTCTCAATTTGTTGGTATACATTGTTTATGGTCCTCTCAAAGTCATTTTTCCTGTGGCATTTATTGCAATATTCCACCTTACACTGCTGACTTTCTATCTAAGTAGTCTTTTTTTTTTATCTTAGACTAGCTGACGATTTTGTTCATCTTTTTAAAAATCTAACTCTTAGTTTCATTGATTCATATTTTCTTCAGTAGCACTTATATCCTTCTGTTAACTGTGGGTTTAGATTTTTATTAGCTTCTAGATATGTAAAGTTCAACTGAGACCTTTCTTTTTCTCGAACAGTCATCACTGTAAACATTTTTCTTTTGCTTTTCCAGTAACTAGTAATTTTTTGGTTTGTATTTATTTCAAGATATTTTCTAATTTACTTCTGAGTTCTTTGAAAAATTGATTTAGTCAAGGTAATGTTGCCTAATTCTATATATTTTGGAATTTTTAGTTTCTTATTAATATGTTAGTTTCATTCCAATTCTGATACTGTTTTATAGGTGTCTTGCATTACCTGTCAGGACTATTTTGTTTATAGTGATGTAGTAGGCTTCTCTGTCTATTGATCGCCTGGGTTTGTTTGTTTGCTTGTTTTTGTTTTTTTTTCTATTATTACAAATGGGATATTGAGTCAATGCTGTTATTTCATGATTTTCTTCTCAATTCAGAAAATATTTGTTTTATGCATTTGTATGTTATTAGGTTAAGTTCAGATATATTTATAATTGTATCTTTCTGTTGTATTGTCGCTTTAATCATTAGATAATATCACTATGTGTGTCTTGTGACAGTTTAGTCTTGAAAGTTTATTTTGGGGCCAGCACCACTCTCTTTTGTGAGTAATACTCTTTTCAATCTGTTTCAGCCCCTATATTTATATCTAAGGGAGTCTTTTGTAGAAAACATATAGTTGTATCTTGTTTCTTTTTAAATTCATTAATCTACTCAATATCATATGATTGGCTAGTGAAATCTATCTACATTTTACATTATTCCATTCTCTTTTGTTGAGAATTTGGAGAAAAAGCAGGATTAATTATGCCACTTTCCAACAAAGTGGATTTCAACCCAAGTCGGATTAGAAGAAAGATCACTACATATTGGTTAAGAGAAAAATTCAACAAGAAGACATTACAATTTTAAACATATAGGTTTGAAGTAACTGCACACCCAACTTTATAAAGTAGACATGAAAAAAATCATATAAACTGGAATAAATGGCATTTAGCAACCTCATTGTCATAAATAAACAGATCAGGCAGAAAAGAAAAATCAACAAGGGAATATCAGAGTTGACTCAAACCTTCAAACAAATGGACATAACAGATAGTTAGAGAGTGTTCCATCCAACAATAAAAGAACACACATTCTTCTCAGCATGACATGGGACTTTCTCAAAAATAGACCACATACTAGCCCATAAGCATGCTTCAGTAAATGCAAAATAATCAAAATTCTTCATATTATTAATCATAGATCATTAAAAATAGAAACCAATGGCAAAGAAGCTACAGAAACTATGTAAACACGGAAATGAAACAGTACCCTCTTGAATAATCAATGCATCACAGATTAAAGAATAAATTAGTTCCTACAATCATGTGATAATGTCAGTTCCATTTACTGGTACCTATGGCATACACTAAAAGCAATTCTAAAAAAATAGAATAGAGCTATGAACTCCCACTTCAGCAAATTCAAATAAATAACATAATTATGCATCTAAATGTCCAAAAAAACTAAAAACAATCCAAACCAAAGCTAGTGCAAGAAAGGAAATTATAAATCTCAGGGCAGAAATTAATGATATTGAGAATAAAAAACAATGTAAAGAACCAATGAATCAAATAATTGGTCCTTTGAAAGAATAAACCAAATAGGCGAATCCTTAGCCAATCTTACCAAAATAAGGAAAGAAAATATTCAAAGCTATATAATTAGAAATGGAAAAAACAAACAAAAACAAAGTCACAGAAGATTCTACCAAAACGCAGATCAGTAAACACTTTACAGTCCTGTACTTTAATAAAATGGAAAATTAGAAGAGGATTCCTAGATGTGTATGAACAGCCAAGTTTAAGCAAGAAAATATATAAATCCCGAATAATTCAGTATCAGTCAATGGTATTGAAGTAACTAAAAAATCTGCCAACAAAGAAAATACAAGGTACCAGTGGCTTCACTGCTGAATTCTACAAGAACTTTAAAGAAGACCTAATGCAAATACTCCTCAAATATTTCAATGAAGTTGAAAAGGAAGCAGTACTCCCAAAGTCATTGCTGGAAGCAAGTTAACCATATACCAGAAAATGACCCAACCAAAACAGAACTACAGACCCATTTTTTTAATCAGCAGATGCAAAAACATTCTCAATAAGATACTGGCAAACAATCCAGCATCCTCAACAAGATCATATGTCATAACCAAGTAGAGTTCATTCTAGAGATGAATTCAGCATATACATATGTATGGTTCAGTACATGCAAAGCAATAAATGTAACACACTATATTACAGAAGCAGGGATGGTTCAACATATTCAAATCAATACATTTTTTATTTTTTTGCATCGAACATGAACAGAAGCAAGGACAAAATTCAAATGATCATCAAAGTGGATGTGGCAAAAGCTGGTTGGGATAAAACTCTGTGGCACTGCAACTTCCTGGAAAAGTCCTGAATTTGATCTCCAGTACCAAGAAAAGAAAAGGAAAGATGTGGGAAAGGATTTGACAAAATTCATTGTCATTTGTGATAAAATCCTGGGGAAAATTAGCATAGAAGGGCTTTTACTTAATGTAATAAAAGCCATCTATTACAAACCAATGGCCAACATCATATTAAATAGAGATGATGAAAGCTTTCCCGCCAAAATCACAACCAAGACAAGGATATTTGCTATCACCTTTCTTATTCAATATAATTCTTGAAACATTAGCTAAACCCATTGGATATGAAAAAGGATTAAAGGAGGTATGGATAAGAGGAAGAAATTGTCATTATTTACAGATGACATGATACCCTACCTAGAAAGGCCACAAAACTCTATCAAAAGTCTCCTAGGATTAATAACTGAATTCAATAGAGTAGCAGGACACAAAGTAAACATTCAAAATTCAAGTGTTCCTGTGGACAATAATAAACTTTCTGACAGAAATTTTACAATCAAGAGCATCAAGAAAAATTAAGTACTTAAGGATGAACTCAACCTCATATATCTCACCGTGCACTAAACTGCAATTAAAATCAAAGTTCTAGATATTAAAATTGAAATACTTCATGAACTGGAGCACAAAATAGATAAAACACTTTGAAGACATATGTGTAGGCAAAGACTTTCTAAATAGAACCTTGGTTGCATAAAAAATAATACCAAGAATCAAAAATTTGAGATCATATCCAATTAAAATCTTTTGCACAACAAAGCAAACTCCCAATAGAATGAAGAGACAACCTGCAGAATGGGAAACAACTTTGGAAACTATTACTCAGACAAAGGAATAATAATAATATATAAAGAACTAAAAAAATTAAATCTTTAAGAACATCTGAAATTAATAAACACTTTATAAAGAAGTAGGAATGGCCAATATAGATAGATAGATAGATAGATAGATAGATAGATGTTTTCTTTTAAGAAATGCAAATTAAAACAACACTGAGATTCTCTTACTTCAGAAAGAATAGCTCGCATCAAGAAATCAACTAATGAGCCAGGGATTTAGTGGCTCAGTGGTTCCACCACCTGCCTTGCAAGAGCGAGAACCCAAGTTCAATACACAGTACAAAAAAAAAAAACAAAAAAAAAACAATAACTAATAACAGATGCTTTAGAGGCTATGAAGATAAACTCTTCTTCATTGTTCATGGGAGTGTAAACTGGTACAACCAATATACTGATCCGTAGAGAGACTCCTCAAAAATTTCATTAGAAATTTCATTTGACCCAGATATTCCCCCTTCTAGGTGTCTTCTCAAATGAGTTAAATATATCTTATTACACTGATACATGTACTTCCACATTTAAAGCAGCATAATTCATAATAGCTAAACCTTGGAGCAACCTAAATGCCCATCAACAGATGAATGGATATGCACATATGGTACTTATGCACAATGGCTTACTACTGTACCAAAAGGACAAACTTTAGTCATTTATAGGAAAATGGATGCACCTTGATACCACTGTAACTCAGACAAGCAGGTTTGAATATCCCATGGTTTTTCTTATATGAGAAACCCAATATTTAAATGAAGTGCAAAATAAGTGACAATTGGAAAAAAAGGAGAAAGTTATTTTAATTATGCCTGGACAACATACCTAAAAGTCTACTTTGATTTAGTATATTTGTCATATGTGTTTTTATGTGTTTTGGCCCATTGGTCAGGCTATTATCTGTATTTATGATAATTTGATAAAGACAAAATAAATGAATTACTCTAATACTGGCAAAACAGCTTAAAAAGTAATAGAGGGAAGCTGAAGAAAATAATCAACATGTTTTATGTATACATACCAATTCCACACAATAAATGTAGTTATGTATTGCCAACATGTACTAACAACACTTAAAAACTAAAAATTAAAAATAAAAATTATAGATCAAATAGAGGAAAAAATAGAGAAAACTGAACCATAATCTGGTAGACAGTAATTAAACTGGAGTGACACACACATTAGAATCTGAATCTCAGCTGTTAGGACTCTCAATACTTATGTATAAATTGGTAAAATATTGCACTGATCTTCTACTAGGCGTAATTTCAACCAAATTGAAATGTATGTTATAATGAATTAGTATTGTTCATATAAAATTTAAAGGCTTATAGTTGTGCTTGTATTTTAGTTTTATAATCATTATAATTAAGGGCCAGGGATTTAGCTCAGCGGTTTGGTGGCCTGCCTTGCAAGCACAAGGACCCGAGTTCAATCCCTGGTACCAAAGAAAATAAATAAAATAAAATAAATAATTAAAAGAATATATCTATATATTCAAATAACATTTAAATAAAATAATTTAGCAGTATTCTTTTTCTCCTTAAAAATGTATTTAATTTATGCAAGTCTAAAAAGCACTGAAAGAGATGGTGCTTCCATAATTACAGTTCATTATCTGAGGAACTCATAGCTGTTCATTCCAAAGAATAAGTCTATAAATCAGCTTTTTCTTGATAGACAAGACTAAGGTCTGATAAAAAAGATGAGATTGATACTTCGTTGATCTATTTCTTGAAGCAAGACTTAAAACTGCAAAGGTGCTATTAATACTACTACTTAACTCGGGTTGAAATGGAAGCTGGAAGAGATTTATCAGCATGGTCATTACACAGGCAAAAATTTGACAGAGAACAAGGATACCAGGGCTGGAATGCAAAACACTACTTGCATAATTCCAAAGGTCGCTAAGAGTAAGTTTTCAAAAAGGAAAATGTATCATAGCATATCATTATTGAAGTTTATTAGAAGCTTTTTATTTGATAACACCAAAATTTATTTTGGGAAGATAAAAATAGGCTAAAAGGCTGTAAATTTAAGGTACAGCACTGTTATAAAAAGGAGAGGAATTGAAAATATATTTATCCACGGGGCACTATATGGAAAATGTCATTTCATATTACTAATACTATTAAGTATTTTTATGGAAAGGGTTTCTTTTGCAATTACAGAGAATTGATTTTTTGCGTTAATAAGAGAAAATAAAAGCTAGGTGGCATATAAATGTAGACTGTAGTTTTATCATCCCGTCATATTCTTCAGACAACAAACTAAAGAAATGCACGATTTTGATATTTCCATTTTGCCTTGTAGCGTTGTAAAAGTCTCCATGTGCCAAACCAACTAGCTCTTTAGAGAGCCGTAAGATCTGCTTCATTATCCAGCTCCTAACTCCCTTTCTAGTCCGCCCGTAGCCCTTCCCGTGGGAGCCCTATGGGCTGGCCATGCCCTTCACACTATCACTGCCCGAAGAGAGCTAGCACTTTCACGTCTCCACCTGACTGTGCACGCCGCTTCCCCGCCATAATCCGTCCTCTTCTCCTTTACTATTGTGAATCCCTACTCTGCCTTCAGAGTCTGCTCGATTTTAAACCCTCATAGAAGCTGATTACACTATGCCCACTTATGTACTCAGTAGCATGACTTTTGCCTCAAAATTAAAATCTATTAAGAATTATTCCAAGTGTGACTTTAAAAGCCATAGCTTTACTTAAATTACCAATGGTAAGAATTGTCTATATTAGTTTCGTACCTCTAGAACACAGATCATGACATATGAATAAATAGAGCTGCATAAAATCTCTAAAGTCCAGTCATCAATAATGAAAACTAATTACAAATCTCTTATGTTCAGGGAATGAAATAAAAATGACCAGAAAATGTCAGTTCTGTCTTAATGGAAATGAGTTGTCTTAAAATTGAGTACAGCAGAATCTGATATGCAAATAAAGTTTTTCAAATTTCAAAATTTGAATTTTGGCTTTGTGATGCTAAAAGTATGGATACACTGATTTTTTTTCAAAATATTTTATTATAAAATTAAGGTAATGCATATTTTATAAAACAAATGTGATAAATTAAGATTACATCAAATAATTCATTGTCACATAGTACAGGCTATCTAGTGTTAACTCCGTGATAATTTCTACATGCACACATATCAGGATGCCTCTTTATCATCTAAGTATTTATTAATCATTTAATATATTCTGGATTAAACTGTGATAAAAATAAAATTCTTGTCTTTGGGAAACTAATTTAGACATCTAATTATCAAAATGCATACATAATTATAAATGTTCTTTTAAAAACATATATGATGAGAAAAGATATCATGAATTCATGATCAAGGTGCTGCTAAGAGAAATTCTCACTGAGGCAATGATATAATTTGAGGTCTTATTATTGAAATTTGCTCATTTTAATATGCAAGCATTTTGAAGATATTATGGCGAATGAAATAAATATCACTATCTTTGGAAGAAAAGATAACCAAAAATATTTTAACATATTTTATTTTCACATAGCAAATGGCAAACCACTGAAGGTTTTGTTCATAAAGGTAATTAAACAGATTTGACTGAGTTTGCTTGATTTTTTATGAGAACTTAGCCAAAGAATGTGATTGGAAAAGAATTTTCACTGCATTATTAGGGCCAAAGAATCGCTTCTCGGCCTTTTGGCTAAGATCAAGTGTATTAGGGGCAAAGAAATTCCTGCTTAGGGACAAATATATAAAATTGGAAAGGGGTATATAGATTCACCTTCTCACTTAGTTTTATAGCTTCAAAATAATTGCCATTTCTCCCAAAGGATGTTTATATTATAGTTGGCCAAACACAGGTGTACTCTATTTTTATGAAAGTCTCTTCAAATATAAATCCAAGCACAAAAATAATTGGTAAATCTCCTGTTGATAAAATAATTCACAAAAGTCCCCCCCCTTTGTACTATGGATTGAGTTCAGGATCTTATACTTGCAAAGCCGGTGGTGGAACCACTGAGCTAAATCCCTGGCCCAAAAGACGCTTTGTATGAAGAGTTCATGCCAGGCATTACCTGTGAAACTTATAGATTTGTATTTACACACAATTTTTTTCAGAAATACATATTTTGTGAAAAAAATGCTCTTTTTACTTTGGATCTAGCAATTTGAATTTAGTCTTCTCTAATCCTTATGGAGTAATTAGAAAGGAAGACAACACATAAAAATTACCACAATTTCTTTTTGCATCACGCCCACAGTGATGTATGCATTTTTATTTGGATATGAAATAAGAAAGTGATTCATAAGCCCAGTGTAATGCTGTGAGTTATAAAATTATGCATTTATATATCTTTGTCTCAAGTACTTTTCTGCAGTAATTGTCATATGTCTCTCCACAAATATAGCAAGAGAGGTCCCTTGATAACTCCTGCCATTTCTTATATGATGAGAATAAAACAGTTTAGCTTAGGGCCTGTTGTTTTCAATTACAAAAACTAATGAATATTTTGGAGTCTGAAATTCTTAACATGCAGTTACAGTTCAGTGTGTTAAGCCCAATATCTAAGGAGCAAAGTGACATGGTTCTGTTTCCTGTTTCTCTTTGTTCACTGTGTGAATATGGAAATGTTCTTGGTCTCTCTGATCTTAGTAAGAATAAGATATACCCACAGGATTGTGGCTGGAAGTACTTGAGGTGTTACAGGTAAAATGTTTGATACAAGAGGCTTGAAGCATTGCATGTTAATCAGAAGACAGGTTTTAAAAACAAAGGATAATACAAGTTTATTTCAACCAACATGTATCTAAATATTAGCTATTTACATATTTCTACAGAAAATATTTAAATATGTTGTATATGTGTGTATTGTCATGTGTCAAATGATACTTAGACATTTTTATCTTGGATACTTAACAAATAGACAACAGAATCTGAAAAGCATGTATCACACAGGAATTGAAAACACTACAGGGAAATAAATCTTGTCTAACAAGAAAAGGTAAATGAAATGTAAGATTTTAGTATTTCTATTTTCGAGATTGGAAAATTTACTGCTTTCCTAACTGTATACTCTGTTTCATTCTTTTACCTCCCTTCCAATAGTTCAGATTGTTGCTATTATGTAGCTTCATAGGTCTCTCTCTCTCTCTCTCTCTCTCTCTCTCTCTCTCTCTCTCCAAGCTAAAATTCACTTCCCACATCTGTTAAAGGCCTTGAACATCTTTTTGCCTACCTAATGAGCTACTGCCAGAAGAAAATTTCCTTTTCTCCTCAATAATAGGATCTACACATCTATTTCTATAATATGTTTACAGGCAAGTACAGGGAGGAGTTATTCCTCAGTAGGATCCATTTTCTTTTCCTATACATGTACTTGAAAGAATAGTAGCAGCTTTGAGATCTGAGATTAGGGATGCTCTGTTTTACTTTTCTATATTTTAGACAATGAACCTAACAGATACTTTAAATAATTTTTCATTTGTATGACCTTTCATTGCATGTCTTCCTATTGTCATTGAAATGGGAATAAGATAACAAATCAAGTCAGAATATGTAGTGAATACAAGTGCTTTTGAGAACGATACATATATTTACACAAAAAACGCCATGGATATCTGCTTGTATGCATACACACACACAAACACACACACACACACACACACACATATATACACATATGTATCCACAATGAAAATTTACATCTTTCTCTTTCTTTCTTTCTTATTTTGTGTGTGTGTGTGTGTGTGTGTGTGTGTGTGTGTGTGTGTGTGTGATACCAGGGATTGACATCAGGACTTTTTGTTTGCAAGGCAAGCATAGCACCAATGAACTAAATCCCTGGTCCAACATCATTCTCTTCTCTTCTTACTGAGACAGATGCTTACTTTAAAGTTTATAAGATAGCAGATGGTGCAGATGAAGATAAAAAGAGCAGGACAAAAAGTGTCTTTAAAATTGCAATATAAAGACACAGCCTATCTGATAAAATATCATTTTAAAGTGGAATATAACTGAAATCATTGTTTTATATATAAAAAAATAGAAACTGAAATGGCTGAATTCCTACTGACTGGCAGTAGGAAAAAAATATATTTTATAACGATGGATTAAAAGTTGGTGAAATGAAGTAACTCTAAAGCATCTATCCTATCCCCTTATTTTACATTGACATCTTTTCTGTTTAATTTGTGGATAGCATAATAATATTTCAATAGATAGCTCTTGAGAACCATGGAATCTCCCAGCATTCTAATAAAGGTGAAATATTTGAATTATTTCACCATAATAATTTTTAGTTGCCATTCTGCATCACAATAACTCAAATTTTTCTAAAATATGAAAAAAAGACAAAGTCAAAGTGAAGTAAACTCACCTTAAAAAATAAAATGGCCCTTCGTTCAGGGAACACCTCCAATGATGTTATCAGTGTATCATGTAATAATACATAGGTCACAGTGACAGTCCAACAACTTCTGAGAAATAGAAAATCAGAAGCCAGGGGGTGTCTTACTGTAGCAGCTCCACCTCAACTCTACAGAAGGTTCAGAATCCACAGCATTTGTTTTTAAGTATTATGGTTTTGTGGTTTTTCAAGAGTTCAAGAACTCATTATACTCTGGTTGACTCTTGGTTATCACGTGCAGCAAGGTTAAGAATCTAGTTCTAGAACCAAATTGACTGTGTACAAGTTTCAACCTCTGCTACTCTGAGATAGATGAATTTATGAAAATAATCTAATATCTCTATCAGTTATTGCCCTTCTGCAAATGAACCATTTTAAGGAAAAAACAGACAATACTGATAAAGTTCTTAGAAAAATACAGTATTGGGCTGGGGATTTAGCTCAGTGGTTCGGTGGCCTGCATTGCAAGTGCAAGGACCCAAATTCAATCCCTGGTACCAAAAAAACAAAAACCAAACAAATAAAAATACAGTATCTGACACATACCAGATATTTTATGTTTGTAATATTAACTTGGCTTCCAACACGGAGCCAACTGCAGCGAGAGAATGTCTGATTTGTATGACTTTTTCTTCTGTTCAGCGACAGATCAGTCTTACAAGGAAAACTTCCACACGTGACAGTGGACTCAGTGCGATGATACAGTTTCCAAAATAATCCATGGCGGCATCAGAAGGTTCTTGGTGTAGAACTAAGCACTTGTGGTGAAAACTGATCTGCTTTCTATAACTGAAACAACTACAGTGCATATTTAAAGGCTTGGAAAGCAAAAATAAAAGTCATCTGCTGGAAAATATGGGGTTCAACTTTAGATTTCCTTTCTCAGAGACGGTCTGCCTTTTTTAAAACAATATCTTTTATGATGATGAATTTCAGTGGGTGATATAATGAACCCCATGCACTCATCACTCAGATGTAATGTTTACCAAGTCTGAACAGATCTTATTTTCTTCTCATTTCCTGTCCTCATATATTTAAGGATTAGATGAAATCAAAAATAAAAAATGAGTTTTTATGCATTAGAAATTAGTAAAAAAAAAAAAAAAGAAAACCCCTAGAGTGGGAGTGGATTAAAATAAATTAAAAGGTCTGTGAGTTTCTTCAAGTTTTACTCTTCTCAAACTAAATTAAATCAGTTTTAATTAATAGATTCCATGAATTAATAAAAAAATGAAGGATGCAATCTATCGTTTCTACTATTTATTTCAAATAAGAGAAATAGCCTGGGGCTCCTATCTACTGCCTATGGAAGAAAAGACAAGAAAAATGAAAACATGACCTGAGTTTGAGTTTTGGCAGGGAAGTCCAATACAATCATATTACTTTACCACACAATGTGCTATCAATCAATGCCACAGTAAATGATTTCTTTCCGATTTCTTGGGCAAGTTTGTCATGAAATCATCTCCTAGATATTCCTTCTGTATCCATCTCTTTTGCGCCTTACCGTTTTGCTAATTTATTTCCTTTTTCTTTCTAGAATAATCTTATTACTCATAACAACACTTCTTTACCAAGCAAACCTCAGCAAGCAGGCTACATCAGTTTGTCACCAAGTCCTAAAATCGCCACTCCTATAGAATTTAAGTGCACTTCTTTGGGGTTCCTCCTCTCTGCTCCCATGATGCTTGATAATTAATATCGTCAGACTTTTGAATTCGTGCTAATCTAGTAAGTATAAAACAGTACACTACTGTGGTATTAAATTGTACCTTTTTCCTCTTTTGAAATGTGTGTTTACCTTCCCTGAGGATTATCAGTATGAAAGCACTAATTACATAGAAATTTGACACTTATTTTCATGTTTGTTTCAAAATTTGGCCTCTGTTTTTCTTGGAGCTTTTACTCATAGCTTCTTATAATTAATACCTGAAATGCAGCTATTGTTTTTAAGGCACTTCATTAACTATCAAAAGAAAATATGAAGTATTTCAAGGGACATTGATTCCTCACATGTACCTGCACTTCATTTTCATTTATAAACTGTACTAGTATTTTTCAATATTGGCATGTTGTTCTTTACCAAAATATAGAGTTGAATGCACTGTATTGCATATTATAAGAACATATGCACGTCATCAGCTTTCAAGACAAATATTTAGACATTAATTTCGGGAGGGACGCGTGCATTTTATATATATTTATATGTGTATGTTTTTTTATTCATTAAATTGCCCATATTTAAATAATGCAGGTTTGGTGTGCAAGCCTATGCAAGTCTGTGACAGGAATAAATTTGAGTAAGAAGAAGTAAAAGTTCAAGTCTAACCTGGGCAGCTTAGTGAGATCTTATCTCAAAAATAAAAAAAATAATAAAAAGCTCTGGGAAAATAGGTCAGTACAAAGGCCCCTGGGTTTAATCTGTATGCCACACAAAAGCATTCTAAATGGGGCTGGGGATTTAGCTCAGTGGTTCCACTGCCTGCCTCACAAGCACAAAGACCAGTTCAAACCTTGTTACCAAAACAGTAGTCTAAACAAATGAGATTACACTGAATACCTGAATACGTCTTAGTTCTTGCCAGAACAACCAAATTTGAATAAAATCAAGCTCTCTGTAAATAGATATAAAAGTGAAAAACAGAAAGCATGTTTTAGTTGACAGAAAACATAATGAAACCAATCAAGATGCTCCCAATCTTCAACTATTTTCATTCCAAAATATTTTCACAATGTGGGTATCCTAGCTTATAAAAAATATAGTTATCTTAAAATGTAATATAATATAAATAACTCTCCCTTCCCCCCGTTCCTTAAATTGAGAGTTGGTTTCCACTGAGTTCCCAATTCTGAGTGCTTTATTTGTTAACACAGAAGAACATAGAAGGATTTATATCAAAGTCACTTGAACAAACCAATATGCAGAGACCAGTCAACATTTTCTGTCTGGCCCTCTGTCTGCCAGGCTATGCTAACAAGAGATGCTGATTATTTTTATATTTCTTGAACCTTGTCTCCTAAAGTTTTGCTAGGAGTGGAGAAAGGTCCCATTGTTGACTTATAACCTTTAATAAATATGTAGCAGTTTTAATTACAGTTGTTTTAACTATTTTATCATAAATACAAAAATATATGTTAATATAGGAATAAAAACATTACAGGGCAAATCAGCACAGTTATCTTTGATTAAGTGAATGATTTTTAACAAAAACATATACAGAGAATGAATTTGAAGATAACTTTGCCCTTCTATTTTTCAATTTGATGAAATCACACCAACAGAGCCAGGGATTTAGCTCAGTGGTTTTGCCTCGCAAATACAAGGTCCTGAATTTTCTCATTGAGTTTATGGGTACATTTTAGGTACACAGTACAGTTACATTCATCATTGGGATCTTGTACCTTTCCATGACAGGTCTCGGTTCTCATTTTTTCCCCTTTTCCCCACCCTCTCTTTCCTCCCTCCTCTCCTCCCCATTTACACTTTATTTCCATTTTTTCATTTTCTCCAATTTTTTTCTTTGAAAATTTCTTAATGTACATGCTGGTTCCTTGCTTCTTTTTTTCCCCCCTTGTTTCTTTTACTCCACCTTAAAGGTAGAAATCCATAACATGATACTGTACAATATACTCCATACTTTGGTGAACACAGCTGCTTTAAACAGGTATTAGGTTGCTTACTTAGAAAGGAAAGTTAGTTCTCATTTTTATATTGACTAACACAAGATAGTAACTATCACACACCCAGTGAAAAGCAAGAAACTAGGAAAGAATAATGGGGAACCCACGTTTGACAGCAATGACTGAAGTGAGATCCCCAGATGAAAGTTCTCTCCAGAGCAGTGGTGATGGGGGATTGGTTTGTGCACAGATTTGTATGTTAGAAATGAATTTTAAGAGAGTTGCTCAAGAAATGTTATTAAAATGTATCCACAAATACTTAGCATCTTACTCCTACAATTTTCCACATTTTTTTCTCTTCATTACAAATACTGAAAATTTGTAATTTTGTACAAGCTAAGACCACATCAGGCTTGACCTTTATTGTAGACCCTGTTGACACCATTATCTGTGTCTCTGATAAGCTTAACAACATGCATCATAAAAATGAATTATTTGGGCCGGGGATTTAGCTCAGCGGTTCGGTGGCCTGCCTCGCAAGCGCAAGGACCCAAGTTCGATCCCCGGTACTAAAAACAAAAGAAAACAAACAAAAGAAAACGAATTATTCTGGGAATCAAAAATCTTCAACTCTTTCTCAACAAAATCTCCTTGCTTTTATACCCACACGATATATTAACAAATACCTTTAACTTCTCTAGATGCAAACGTATAGGATTATAAGTTGCTTTCATTCATTCAAGTAATTTTTATTTAATGTTTTTATATGTCAGGGGCATTGGTAGCAAAAGAGAAGCAAAACTACAGAAAGAATTCTTTGCTTCACAGTTTATTAATTTTTGGTTATATATATATACAAAATTAAATGAATGTTTGAATGTAGATTGAGGAAATTGATATTCATACATTATATATGTAATGTGTATTATATGAACCTGACACACAGCAAGGAAAACATCCTAAAGAAAAACACCGTAAGTATAACTAAGTTCCTCTAGAATGAAAAATCTATGTGGGTAACAATTGAAATATATTTTTTCCTTCTGGTTATCTTGAACCAGGTACAGTGACATATATTGTAGGCACTTAATAATTATTTATTACATAAATTATTAATGAAGATGGACTCAGGATCTGAGGATAAGTCAAAGCACTTAGAAAATGAAGGACCAATATGAAAGGAGGCATAGAATTTCATTCAAAATTTTCACAAAGCCATGTAAAACACCGTGTGGTATTTTGTAGCCTGATGCATGTAGAATTGGAAACCAATTTCTGAGTGAGCATAAATGAAATGTGGAGAGTGAAAAGCTCAAAAGGAAACTGTGCTGAAAAGTGTCTGAGTGCTCAATGCCTTCTTCTCTACATTATTCTTCTACATTCTTCTACATATCTTATCTACATTATTCTCATACTACTGAGAATACACCACTGGTTTAAACATAACTAAAAACTAATTTGTGTAGAAACATTTCTCCCGAAATATAGTACACGGTAGTGACAGGCAGCTGTGGGTAGGGTAGATGGGAAGTAGGGTTCCAAGTTAATAGACTGTTCCAGTTGTTTAAGCAAAAGCCAACACTAACAGACCAGCTGGTAAAGGCTGAGTGAGGGCCTTCAGGATGCCTGCACTCTATCGTCATGCATGTAAATATGTTATCTTACAAAAATGAAAATCTATCCTGAACTGTCTGGGCCGGCCCAATATAATCACATGTGTTTCGACAAAATGAACTTAGAAGGGTCATAGACAGAGGAGCGATAAGCAAACCTCTGCACTGGTAATTTTGAGGTTGGAGAATGAGAACATCGATATGGATTATAGGGAGCCTCTGGGATCGAGAACTAGGACTGGTGTACATGGGGAGGGTTACAAGCATTCAGGGTGGAATTTATGAGAAGATAAATTGTACATAGATTGGAAAAGGCAGATGAGAAGACAGATTATCTAGAGCGACTCCTAGGCAATTGAGGAAAAACAGACTTTTGCTAGCCTTGGAAACAGCAAAAAAGGGCCAGATTTGGAGCTGTATGATAATGAGTTCCTTTCTGGACTTATTAAGGAATTGCCTCTTAGCCATTTAAAAGTAACTGCCTACTATGGCACTGAGATTGTATTTCTGAATCTTAAAGAAGGTATTCAGATCTCATAAGAGGTGAAAAATAATCACTAGTTTCCATGACAATAAAGCCACAGGGTGTTAAGGGTGATTCTGTGTACAGCGAAACATGGGCATGTTTATAGCAGCACAGTCTGTAACAGCTAAAACTTGGAAACAGCCCATTTGCCCATCTGTTGGAGACTGGATAAAGAAGGTGTGGTTTTTCTAAAATATGGAATACTACTCAGCCATAAAGAATGAGAAATTAGAGTCATTCATAGGAAAATGGATGCCTACTTAGGACATAGTCAAGTGAAATAAACAAGTCACACATGTGTAAATACGAAATAGTTTCTCTGGTGTGAAAAACTATAATCATAAATAAGATCCTAAAGGTATAAACTGATAATGTGAAATAGGAAGAAAAGGGCTAAAGGTGTGGGGGAAGTGGGAAGAGTAGGGGAGGAGAAATAAGGGAAAAGGAAAATACTAGGAGAAAATGAAAAAGTGGAATAAAGTGTTTGTAAATAAGAAAGGGAGGAGGGGGTGAAGGGAGTGCAGGGGTATGGGGAAAAAATGAGAACCAAGGCCTGTCACGTAAAGGGACAAGATCCCAGTGATGGATGTAGCTGTACTATATGCCTAAAAAGGACCAATCAACTCAATGAGGAAAAATATTAACATTCCTCTTTATGTCTTTATTTGTAATACAGTGTTGTTTATACACAGTTATTTAAATATTACTGCTATTTGAATAAATAAACTCTCTCCCAAGGACACATGACTTTTTTGAGATTTTTCCCCAGAAAGGACTCACAGAGCCCCATGTATTGCTACCTTTCCCCATTAACATTATTAACCACAATCTTGCTGCTTTCATCTGCTTGTGAATATGAGCCGAAGGGTCAGACACGTTTTTATCCACATGCCATGCTCAGAAGACTGGAGATGACTAAAGGAGACACATTGAGAGAGGAGATAAATTTGCTTGAGATTAGCTCTGAAAGCATGGAAAGGTTAAAAATCTGCAATACTAACACAAATGAAACCTAAAAGATGGGTAACTGATTTGTGTGGCAAACATAAAGAAGACTAAGTGAGTAAGTAAATCCTGATATGGACAGCTGATGGTACAATAATACCAACAGAGGAAAGAGGGTACAGAGCTCATCCGTCATCTTCATGAACCCAGTAGCTGCAAAGGCATCCGTCACATTGAGCATGAAGCGGGCAAAAGAAAAAACAACAACAACAACAACTAACACAAGATTATAAGTCACTCCTCTGTGCTAGGTATTGTTTTTGGTATTGTCTGCACATGAAAAAGAAAAGTAATCTGAAAAAAGTGAGTACACTGCATTCCCCATTCACGTTATTTAAGATCTTCACTGTGCCTTTCATTTTCACTGCATATTTTATAATATAAGCGACATTTACATTAACATTTATACATGATTTTAATATATATATTTGTATGCTTGCCAAATCTATACCCTTATTCTGTGTTTTAAAAAAGAAAAGGAAGAAAATACTGGCATATAATGTATTTTTAAAATATGCAAGCTGGGTAACATGTTCCATATTTATAGTTTTGGCTATACTTGATTGTATTGCATTCAGTTTCTTGGAAGAGAGCTAGGTAATTTATTATGTTATTGTTTAAATGAAATGCCTGTGAAAATAATAATTTAAAAACCAGTTTGAACCACCCCTACAATGTTGTACATAAAAAGACAATTCAAGAAGAAATCAATATAATTGAGTAAAAAGACAAATCTCAGTTGCCAACAACTATATAAATAATACCTATTGCAAGCTGCTTGCCATTATTAACTTACAGTCCTACTGGCACGGCTGCAGCCAATTATGGAAGGAGAGGCACATATATATGCTCAATGTGGCTTTTTTTTCCTATTTCCTAAGGTAATATAGCTTAATATTTATTTCTATCAGAGTTGCATTCTTAAGGCAAATAGGTTTTGAACTAAGTACTGAAGTAATGTTGACCTTAAGAAGAAAAATTGATTCTATTTTAAAGGAAGGTGGTATCAGTAATGGGATAGAATACTAAAGAGTAGAAAGTGGGGATAAATTAAGACTGTTAAATTGAAAAGAGGACTTTCCATAAGATTAGAAATGTGGTAGTGTGGGGTGAACAAAAATAAGAAATAGGGTAGGACCACTTCAAGGAAACTTTCTGCTGAAAGTGTGATAGTTATGAGGCCAGATGCCCATTTCCTGGCATTGTGTTTTGTAGGCACAAAGTTGAATCGGTGATTACAGGCTAATATTTCTTAAATTCTTTGAACTTTTTGTAAAAGTCCCTAAAGTATTTGCTTTAAAATTTAGCATGCTTAATAGTTTAGAATGTCAAGTACTGAATAACTGATGTATTGTCCTTTAAGCCAAAATTTTATGTACTCTGGGGTACAGCATTCAGTTACATAAGATAATGATGTGTAGTACCATGATAAAAAGGAATCAACATTTTCATGCAGTCGAGAATGATCTGAAAACAAAAATCAGAAACATTTCCTCCAACAGAATTGGTTCAAAAGTAAAAATATATTTTCATTGAGGAGAAAAGCAGAGTTACTATATGCAAAGTTTATTGAATGTATTATAGGGAATGATACAAAGATTACTGTAAACTAACTTGCCAAGTAACTTGAATATTTTTAAATAAAAATTTACAGTGTCTGAGGAATAAACTTTGGTGAAATGTAACTTATTGAATCTTCCTCATGGGGTTTTGTATAGACAGCTAATATACTTATCACACATAAATGCTATGTCATTATGAACAATTTCAATAAAATCTAAAAACTTCAGTTAGATCAATATACATTATCTTTAGAATCCAAACTACATGGACAAAATACTTAAAACTTGTACTTCCTCTTTAGGCTCTTGTGGTGTCAGATGAATGGCTGAAAGTTTCAGGGGAAAAATTACAATTTAATAATTCCTAAAGAACGCCGGGCATGGTGGTGCACGCCTGTAATCCCAGCACTGGGAGGCTGAGGCAGGAGGATCACTGCGAGTTCGAGACCAACCTGGGCTACAGAGTGAGTTCCAGGTCAGTCTCATCTACATAGTGAGGCCCTGTCTCAAAAATTTAAAAAAAAAATAAACAAACAAATAAACACACAAAAAAAGAATTTGCATTTCTAACAAGGAACTGGAGGTACTGATGCTGCTCATGCAGTAACCTTCCTGAGCATTTAAGCAGCTTGTTTAAACGATCTGGGCCAGTATTTCTCTTTTCTACGTATGCATCACGAAAAGCACAAATATATAACTGGTGATGTGTGTCTTCATTCCACCTAGGGTGCTCCAGTGTGAACAGGACTCTCAGGCCTGATCTAGACATATATCATTAATTACATATTTGTGCTTGACCTATAAAGATTCGGGGTCCTTATCTCTTCCGGGTTTACTCACAGTTACTTACTGTCATGTTTATCAGAGTTACTTACTTGATAGTCAAAATACCTCTAGGAATTAGGTAGACTTGAAATTATAACTTTGTGCTGCTGCTGAAACCATCATTAAACGGCCTCTCTATGGACACTCAATTAAAATGAGGCTGAAACCAGGCTCCGTTTAAATATCTTAACTCCACACAATCTACCCTTGCCATTATGCAGCATTTAAATGAACACTATTTCTTCTAACAGTAACATTTACTGTTTCTATTAAGTGCCTGATAAATTGTCTTAATTGTCCACCCTACACTAGTAGCTGAAAATTAAACCTCGAGTGATCTTTATCCTGTCATTTTTCTAAAATGTAACTCAAGTTTATGTAACTTGATGTTGTCAGCAAATGACTTCAATATGGTTCTCACCCTAGGACTAGAATCATTCATACACCTACATATTATTCTACACAAAAACAACAAACTAAAAAAAATTATGAAATTTTTATGAAAGCTGGCAGTATAGGTAATTATTAAACATGTGTTTTATCAAGGACAGCAGTTTGAAGGAGAGAGCATTGTGCAGGTGAGTGTAAGGTGGGAAGGTGGTACACTTTACTACTGAAAATTCCCTTGTTGGTTTATGTGAGATCTTTTAAGGAAGTGGCACAAAAACTTCTCTCTCAACACAAAACAAACATATGACATTATGTGCCATTTGATTACAATATGGTAAGTTGATAAAGGTATTTTGTCTCACATTTATGTTCTTTACTAAAGAACTAGAATGATAAGTTACCAATCTAGTTGCTATTTTGGGGTACTGCCATTCATAGTTCAGACTTTTTAAAACAATATTATGGAAATCGGTATGGAAACACCTCAAAGAACTAGGATTGGACGTCCCATTAGATCCAAGTATTCCCCTGCTGGGTATCTTCCCTAAAGATGTAAAAGAATCATACCATAGTGATGTATGTGCACCTATGTCCATAGCAGCACAATTTATATTAGCTAAAACTTAGAAGCAGCCCAATTGCCCATCAAATGGAGACTGAAAAAAGAAAATATGTTTTTTTCTTGCAAAATGGAATACTACTCAGCCATAAAAATGAGAAATTAGAGACATTTATAGCTAAATGGATGCACATTGAGGTGATACTGTTATGTGATATAAATAGGACACACAGGCATAAATACTGAATAGCTTCTCTAGTGTGAGAAACTGAAAGTGTAAATGTGGACTAAAAGGTATAATAGATAATGTGAAATAGGAAGAAAAGTGACAAAGAGGAAAGGGAAACAGGAGGGGTAGTGGAAAGGAAAGAAGGGAATGGAATCAAAATGAAAAGTAACGGAAATAAAGTCTTTGTAGATTGGGAGGGAGGGACTGAAGGGAGAGCAGGGGAATGGGAAAAAAGAAGAACCAAGATTAATTATGTAAAGATACAAATTTCCAACAGCGAATGTCATTATATTGCATACATTAAATCTACCAATAAAATTAATAAACATTAAAAATGATAAAACAATATGTATTGGAGTATATACTTCAGTTTTCCAAAGATTTTTCTCACAATAATGAGGTTAAATATTCACTGAATTTACTAAAGAAAAATGAACTTCATTAACATACTACACTAATGAGAAAGATTGCGAAGAAATCATTCTTTTTTTCAACTACACCGAAAGATGTGCCTCATGTTAATATTTTTTTTTTCAGACAAGCCAATTACAACATCAGCTGTATAGGGAAATTGGCATTCATTAAAGTCATAATGAATATATATATACATACATACATACATATATTTTCTACAAAAGTGAAAAAGAGCTAAAATTATTGATTTTATATTATGACACTATTGTCACATTTTTTTTAATAATTTGCAAATGGATTTTAAAGAAAGAAGATTCTCAGAGAAGAATTTCTTTGAAAGGCCCTATCTCCCTTTTAATTCATTCAGTTGTTTACTCATTTTGCATGCTACACACATTTACAAAGGAAAAAAAATGAGCGGAAGGCACCAGGAAAAACAAAAGAAATCATGATGCGTTACGTACATGGGTCAGCTCCCCATGAAGAATGTAAACATCATGCAGTACACAAGTGCTCTAATAAACTAAAATAAAAATAAACAAAACAAAATGAACAACTGAAGGAACAAAAGCAGAGGTCCAGAATTATGGGCTCTTTGACAATACAAAAAAATCTATGCTGTTATTAAATTACATACTGTTCGAAAATCTAAGAAGTGAGAGATATCAGTTGGTAGTAAATTCTATGGAGAAAAATTAAGCTTGAATTTGAGAGAGAGAGAGAGAGAGAGAGAGAGAGAGAGAGAGAGAGATGCTCAGTTTTAAATAAAGTCATAAGCCAATAGCAACAGAGAAAGTGACAGTTGGAGCTGGACCTTACTAGAACAAGGGAATGTTCCCTGCACTTGGGTGCCTACACAAACAGCACGCAAGCAAATGTTATGAAAGAGAAGTGCCTATTGTACGGGAGAAACAACAAGAGGCCAGGTAGAGGGAGCTGCAAGGTAAGAGCAGGTGAATGAGACTCCAGGAGGAGGCTGTGTTGTTTAGAGCCTGTGTGAAAGTTAAAATTACAATGAGGACATACACAGTGCTGCAGATGATTTTAATCTTACAAGTCAGGTGTGCCATGGCTACAGCCACCACACTTCCTGTATTTATGGATCCTTGAGAAATCTGAGAGCTCTGCCTCTAAAGAATTTCAAATATTATGACATTTGGAACTCATGACTAAATAAGAACACACCTGAGAGATGATCCTCTCCTTAACTTTCTGTTCTTAGAAATAAATTCATGTCAGCAGTGGTAGAATGTACCCCAGTCATTCCTAGAATGGAGGTAGATCCTTTGGAACACCAGTGCCTTGTAGAGAGTGTCTACTTTTGAATGGATTAAAGTATTCCTGATTTTCTTAACTTTAGGTCTAGTAAAATTGGGGATTCTTTTACCTAGTATCAGTAGATTAAATAATAATCTCCTTTTCCAATAGGATCAAGGCAAAAGATAGGATCTGAAACTGCAATGTGAAATAGTACATATATATTACATATAACCATTTGAATTTTCATTGGTGCATGCCTATCTTTGGCCCTCCTGTAAACATGGAATCCTGGGAGGCACGAGACAGGCCAGGGACTTTGGCTCCGGTTTTTCTGTATTACAAAATCCCAGACATATAGGAAATACTCAGGTATGTTTTGTTCAAATATAAAATAAAGATATTTACTTACAGATATACATGCACATTACTGTTACCCAATGTCATAAATTTTTTAATGGATCATATACCCGAGGTTTGAGATTCATGAAGATAATACTTATACCCCCTACAGCTATTCCATTTTCTCATAGCACTCTTTTCCTTCAACAACCTCTCATCTCATGTGGATGATCTTATCTTGTACCTTTATACCATATCCTTATGAACCAGAAGAGTCTCAAAGTATAGGTTCTTGTACTATTCAAGTTGTGGCCCATGGGACAACAAACCAATATACGTGGGAAATTATCGAGAAAGGAATAATCGGGTTTCACCCCAAACCTCCTGAATAACCCCCAGATATCTGTGCTAGTAATTACCAGCACACAGTCTTCTACTCATTGAACTCTCATACTATTTTTATGGTTTTCTATGTTGCTATATTTATGTCTTGCTCTCAGTCCCATCTTTCATAAATCCCATTTGATTATTCCTTTTTCCTTTTCTTTAGATTCATGGTCTCTTTGTCTATTACTAGCTACTTCCGCACTTACATTTTTTTAATTCCAAAAATTATAAAAGAGGGAAAATGCATCACTGGACCTTGGATGAAGTGATATAAGCTAAAATTATACAACAATGAATGTCCAGTCTATTCCCTGCCTCCAACTCAATCCATTCGCTTGCAAAATTCAAACATAGGAAATTGCACCTGTAATGTACAAATGGTCTACAATTACCTTCTTTCAAGAAGCACACTGGATATGTATGATAGCATTGGAATGAGAAATGAAAAACTATGACTTTCAAAAATTCGGAGTATAGTATCCCAGTCTAATCTGATTTAGGTAATTTGATGCATGCCCTTATCTGTATCATTACTTTCATGTCTTAATGTGTTTGGAACCATACACATGCAATGACAGGTACTTGGGGAGGGAGATGCATTACCAGTCAGCTCAATGTAAATTAAATTCACATGTATAACATTCTACCATAAATGATAGAAATGAGTAATTGAATATTATATCGATTCCATGTACAACTGAAAGAATAAAAGATGCTAGTTTGAGTAAGAAAGAGATTGCATGAAAAGGCAGAATCTTGCAGCAGAAAGAAAACTCATTTGCCAAACAGGAGATGAGTACTTCCCAAGATTTGCTAATATATATAACTTTGGGGAAGAATTTAAATGTTACTTTCCTACTGTAATACGTGATTCCACTTTTATAATCTTTTTTTCCTCTCATTAAGTTTATTGGTACATTTTAGGTAGACAGTACAGTTAGTTATATTCATCATTGGGATCTTGTACCTTTACATGACAGGTCTTGGTTCTCATTTTTCCCTTTGTTTTTATAATATTAAATATACTATTTTATCACATTTTATACTTGGCTCACAGAATATAAACCGGTATAGCAATAAACAGTGATGTTTCTATGAATATGTTAAAACACATGTGGACAGACTACTAATACCACCATCCAACTTTAGGGTGCCACACTTTTCTTCAATGTGACCACATCCATGATTCCTTAGTATTCTCCTTTTAGTCTTACTTAGCAACGTTGGTCCTGCTTACTGCATCCAAAAGCTAATTATCTTGGAGATTATGTTCCTTTAACCAATATTGATAAATAGATCACTATTCATGTATCACCATGGGCAATAATCTTTGGAGATCTTTTTTTTTTTTTTTTTTTTTTTTTTTTTTTTTGTTTTTTTTT
>NW_022900941.1:12463902-12503775 GCF_012274545.1 Fukomys damarensis | reverse complement strand
CGCGCAGGCCGGGAGCTCACGCGCACGCCGCCGGGTGATCGCAGACAGGCAGGTAGGCAGGCAGCTGAAAAAATCTGGAGATCTTTATTTGTATGAAAACGTGGGTTCTAAGAAACAGTAAAAAATGAAGCTCTGATAGCATTTTCCATTACTCTTAATAGCACTTCATCTAGCAGACAAATGTTTTTTTCATTGCTTTTAATTTGAAGTCCATCAGATTATATGCAGCAATAAAAATGCCTGACATCAGAGTAAGTAAAAGCTTGAGAGAAACATAATCCCCAAGGCTTATCAGTTGGTAACACGAGGTAAAATAGTAGCAACATCCAGTTAGGAAATCAATAGCTATTTATGTAGGCATTTTTCAATTTTGATTTACAATAAAAATATAATATTAATATTCTGACATGTTAAAACATTGTGTTTGTACTACTTCAGATGTGGGACTGCATAAGAAAGGAATTTCAACCTCTAAAAGTTGCTTCATTGAAGCCACCTATGTCAGAATACTTATCTGATGGTATACAGCACAGACCTTTGGTGATTATTCCTTTCATTTTCTGTTAGCACTGGTATCTTTTGTCTCTCCTGGTCCTGGTTCCCTGCTGCTATACTTTCTGGGAACATGAAGATTTTGTGTAACTTCTGTCTTTCCACGTGCAAGCAGAAAAGAGATTCCCTTTCCAAGAATGATTTTATTGGTTTAGAACTGAAATTCATACACATGGGTTCACTTGATCTGTATTTTCCTACCTAGGAAAGCTCTTGTTAAACTAAAAATATGTCTTTTTGAGATGTACTGTATTGAATTAGCCTGTATGTGAGTACTCCACCATGGATTTGGTTTATTATGCTAGTCCTATTTTTTGAAGGCCTAAGTCAACAAATTCCAAAACCATTTATTTATAATAACTTGGTAAAGGATATGTCTTTACAGATTCTGGAGTGGTCGAACAAACTGGAATTGTCAAAATTTTATTTTCATGTTAGCCTTTCTCATGATCTGTGACAAAGAATCCCTCCCCTACTATATTTCCTTCAAGAGGAAAAAAAAAAAAAGCTTCCAACTTCCAATCAAACTCAGAATCCACTTATCTATCCTGAAATTTTTTATCTGGGTAACCCACAACTCCTAGAAGATGACTGAAGTGTTTTGTGTATGCAAAGAACCCTTAAATTAGCCGATAGAAAAAGGGATGTTTAATTGCATTTTTATATATATATATTTATTATTTTTCTCCCTTTAGTGTTCCCTGTCACATTGCTCCAAAAACACTAGAGGGCCAGGGATTTAGCTCAGTGGTGCTGACCCCTGCCTCGCAATCACAAGGTCCCCAATTCAATCCCCAGTACCCCCCAAAAAACTCAACCAACCAAACAAAACAAAACACTAGAGAACGTGTTGAAGCTTGTATCCTGACTCAACTTCTAAGCTCGAACTTGTAAGTGTAGCTAGATCTAGGGTATGTGACATTGGGATGAGGGTGTGTGACCACTAAACGGGTTTGCCATAGTTTGGGTGTGGATAACCGAAGCCCCGCTCTGGGTGTGGTGGCACCAATGAATAGGCTTAATTCCTGGATGGAGTAAAGAGGAAAAGAAGGAAGGCAGTCCACTTTTGCTGCTTGCTGCTGACTTCTGCCTGCCACTCCGTGAACAGCTTCTCTGCTGTGATGGCCTCTGCCAGGCCACCCTGCACTGGAGACAGCCATGAACTGTAATATCTTTTGTTTCTCTGGTAAACACTAACTAATACAGAACTATAAAATAATAGTCTTATTCACACGGAGGTTCTGGCAAATGCTGCACATTTTTTTAACTCATAAAATAAAGGAAGGATTCTCAGTAGGAAGACAGCACTATAAAAGGTGTTTACAATGAATTATCACTGTTGGAACTTTAAGTTGATGAGAAACTAAAATGGTAGTTTTGTAGAAATTAAGAATTTATTAATGTTGCCAACAGTACCAGTGGATTACAAAATAGTTTTCCCTATATCTGTAAATTCTAGCCTCCCTTGTGAGTAAATAATAGTAGAATAAGTTGTAGGATAACTTAAATAAATTGAATATGTAACAAAGTCTCTTCTCAAAGACAATCTTCGTACAATGTATAAATCCCTCTTGGCTGTAACTTATCCTTTCTGCCGTTTCATATTGGATCTGTTCTTCACGTTCCACTCTTGCTGTATTCAAATCCAGTGACTAGATACTACCATTTCTTTAGTTTCTATTGGCTGATGGCTGTTATGGTGTGTATCTTAAGTATCCCCAAAGGCTGTGTGCTATAGCTTCATCTGGCAGCTTGTAACACAAATGGGGCTGCACCTGTAAGAAGTGAGGCCTAATGCAAGTCACTTAGGACACTAGCGGTGCGTCCTCGAAGAAGGTACTGTTATTCCAGTGTGTCCTTGTCTGTCTCCCTTTGCTTTCTGGCAACCTGGAGGTGAGCAACCTCCCTTTTTACCATGATGCACTGCGCTGTCCCAGACCCAAACACGGCAGCTAAGCAACTATGTACTGATGCTTCTGAAACCATGATCCAAAATAAATGCTACCTCCTCAGAGTTTACTTGTCACAATGAAGGAAAGCAGATTAGTAGGGCAATCATTTTGTCTCTCCAAATATTAAGATTGTCTTCCGCTGGGCGTTTGGTGTAATGCCTGTAATCCCAGCATTTGGGAGGCTGAGGCAGGAGGATCCCTGTGAGTTCGAGACCAGCCTGGGCTACATAGAGAGTTCCAGGTCAGTCTCAACTACACAGTGAGACCCTGTCTTCAAAAACTAATGAATGAATGAATGAAAGAAAGAAAGAAAGAAAGAAAGAAAGAAAGAAAGAAAGAGAAAAGAAAAAAAGAAAAAGGAAAACAAAAACAAAAAGAAAAACAAAAACAAAAAGAAAAGGAAAAGAAGTCTTCCAGCCGGGTGTGGTGGTGCACGCCTGTAATCCCAGCATTTGAGAGGCTGAGTCAGGAGGATCACTGTGAGTTCAAGACCAGCCTGGGCCACATAGTGAGTCCAGGTCAGTCTCAACTACATAGTGAGACCCTGTCTCAAAAAAAAAGACCCAAAAGACAAGCAAATAAAAGTGTTCCATTTTCCAGAATCCAGCCTATCCTATACATATTAGAGATAACATACATACATTTCCTATTGAGAGCATAAGCTTGCTAATCGTCTTTGAAATTTGAGTACGAAAAATACCTTTCTCCCTTATTCACTTATTCTCATCCAATAGCCACTCCAAGGAGATGATCACTAATATTAACTCACTCCCCCTGAAAAGAAACTTACTATTGTGAATAGCAGTTTGGTTCCTCGGTTTTTATAGTTTATCTCTTCTTGAAAACCATATCCCCTTTATATTTATACAAATAAAAATCCAATCAAAATACCCGGACACATACATTTCAAGTAGTATATTCTGCTTCTTTTAAAGTAACATAAATCAATAGTAGTTCAACAATAGTTGTTGAACAAGAACAAAAACAAGGTTCCCAGAAACCTACTAGAAATTGTCTTCTGTGTGGCAGTGTAGGACTCTATTCTCAGAATACTCCATTAAAGTCAATCTTTTGGCTGAACTTGGTTCAAAAATGAGTATGAATGAAGATAAAAATGGTAAGATCATAGGTGGTATAGGGTCAAAACTACTTATCATTATCTATTGATCAGGGCAGGGATGGAAGTCTTTTCTAAGGTAGCTAAAGTCATTTAACACATCCCAAGGAAATCACAACTACCTAAAGGGTATATCCATTAATCCCTACTGTATGAGTTCATCTTAGTATCTGTCTTTCACAGAAGTAATTACATGATTGGGTTATAGAAATTGAAGCTAATAAAGGTTAAATACAGTACTTATTAATGTTCACATATTGCTGCTCAAAAATGGGGCTGCTACCTGTAAGTACATGCAATGACTAGTGTGTAAGAGGGTTACACTACAGAAAGGTAAGATTCATATTTTATGTTGGAGGAGGTGAGATGGCACGGGATTGCATCGCGCTTCTTAGAAATGCATGGAATTTAAAGCTTAAGAATCATTTCCTCAATTTGCTATTTAATATGTTCAAAACACAGTTGACCATAAGAAAGTGAACCCTTGAAAAGAACTCTAGATGAAGGGGTCCCGCTGTGTATATAGTTCGGAGCAAGGTCCAAAGCAACCATCAGAACAGTAATTACATAATGAGGAGGAATAAAGAAGCGGAGACAGCAATTCCTCACGGGTTCCCAGACACTATTGTAATTGCTTTACATTATTTTTTTGAATCAATCGTTACATTAATTTAAACCTTAGACATTTATACTTTTTGGAGTAAAAAAATTTTATCTCCCAGATTGAGTTCTTTAGACAATGTCACAAGGTCATTTTCTGACCTAGTGAAAAATATGAATCTAGCAAAATATGAGCAACTATCAAAGGCTTGTACAGTATTTATACTCAAATTCCAGGGGTGTTACTGATGTAATTTAAAAACGAATTAATGCTAGTTTCTCAGGTATTCTTCCACTAAAAAAAAATCTCTCTCAAATTGAGAGGATTCATTAAATTTATTTTCTTTCAGTTTAAGTTATACTTCATTTTTACATATTTGTACCCTTACGATTATCAACTGTTATAAATCACATAAGATTTGAAGCTCATATAATATTCTGCCTAATAGAAAATTCTGGTAAATGTCTTACAGATATATCCAATGTGATATGGGAAAAACTATCTTCACGCTCATTGTACTTCTAGCAGCAGTACTACCGCAGACTGGTTTCCACCCTTTTCTTGCATATGTTGATGATTGCAAAATCTATCCTGCCTCTACATGCAAACCAAGACAGTGAATAATGGCCTTCTCTACTTCTGTAGAGAAGTAAACTCCATCTCAGCTCTCTTCTATTTTTAAATTAATTTTCTTTATACCTACATCCTTTCTTGCTTGCTTGGATGATAGAAGAACCTTTTGACTGTCTTAACATCTGGAGTAGATTTCCTCAATTTATGGCTATGGGGCTGAATTTATTGTTTAACCTCCCACCCCAGAACCACTCTTTCCTCTGGGAGCCCTAACACTTCTCCATACACACGCAGTCCTGAATCCAGTCAGATCTGCTACAGGTTTCTCTTTTCTTCTCAGAATGATTTCAGTGTTTTAAGATATTATTGTTCATGGAATCTGGGATAAATATTGAAATTTCATATTTTGTGGACTTTCTAAATCAGACGGTCTTGATTCAATGCCGTGTACACCCATTGCTGCACAAAATACTTCCAACTACGTATGTTGGTTTAGCCTGTCACGGCTAGTGTATGCAGCCCTAGGGTTACAGCTCAGTGCAGGTAGTCCAGGAGAATGGAAGATGCACCCAGAAGTTTCACAGGCAAAATGTACATCTTTATTCTTGATGCTGGCAGGTCAGTCTGGGACTTCTCCACAAAGACACTGACTGATGGTGCAACTCAGCCAGAGTTCAGTGTTATAACCTTATGGAAAGGGTGGGTTTACAAGTTTACATACTTCATTTACATATGGGCCCACCAACCTTATTAGTAACAGAATTTTTTGTTTTGTTTCATTTTTTGAGACAGGGTCTCACTATGTAGTTGAGACTGACCTGGATCTCACTATTGAGCCCAAGCTGGTCTCGAACTCACAGACATCCTCCTGCTTCAGCCTCCCCAGTGCTGGGATTATAGGCGTGCACCACCACGCCCAGCCAGCAGCAGAATTTCACATACAGCTGGTTCATTGGTTAACACAGTGCACTGAGTTTTATCCTATTTGCATATGGCAGGAAGGTAGAACATAGAAAATTCCTGAAATGTTTGAGGGAACTGGGCCTAGGTAGGCCTGGACATGTTAAAACAATTGGAGGGAGTCCTCTTTCGCTGTTAGCAAATCTATCTTTAGCTACAGAGAAATTTATTTCCCTTACACTCCCATGATCTAAATATTAATTGCTAGATTGGTGTGGGAGCCCATCGTGGCTCTCTGGCATTTGACACTTGAAAGGAAACTTCTTCCTTTACAATGAAGGCATTGATAAAGGCTATATAACATTTGTTACCTTTCAAGGACTCTGTTTGATAAGCTTATCTGTTACCCTGAGGCGGGAGGAACTCAAAGAGATAGCCAAAGGTTTGGTATCTGTAGAAATCAGGAATTCCTGTTTTTGCATAAGAAATGATGGAGATGATCCCTTGATGCTTCCTGTTAATGTGCCCTTAAGAAAAGCTGTTTCTGTAGAAATAAACTAGACTTCTCTTGGTCTCCACTCAGGTGTGAGTGTTCTTTCCTTTCTCAATCCTCACTCCCCAACTCAGGTACGTTCGTGTTGTGACAGCTGGGCCGCCACAGATTGGCTTGAACAATTCATGCTCATTTCAAGGTTTATTTTTTAAAATTATGAGGCATTTTGAATTTTCATTCCCTTACACCTTCAACTCGGTAATATATGGTTACACTGAAGAGGTATTTTCAATACTGTATAGATAGATGAAGCATTTTAAACTGAAAGCCATCAGACTTCTAAAGTTAAAAGAAACAAAAGTAGGTAAACTTCATGTTTCAAACCACCTTAGTAATATAGCAAAAAGGAACACAAATCAAACTCAAGGAATACAATTTATAAGAACACTAGACTATAAAGTCATATATACGGGAAAAATTTACAAAAAGATGTACTACAAAGTTTCTTAAAATATTTTGTTATAAATATTTTTCCTTAAATTGTCTTTCTTTATAAAATTGTGTATATAACCTCTCCTGAGTGGTGCCCCAATTCCTGCACCCTTCTGCTAATATCATCCCATCATAAGCAGCGAACTTCTGTTCCCTTAACGTCTATTTTCACATAGAATAATTTAGCCAGTTTTTATCTTCCACCATCATTTCTCTCATCACCAAGACTAAAGATGTTTAATGATCAAATAAATTTTCTCTTCTGGTAGGTGGTGGTGAACAGGTAGCCCCAAGTTTTTAGTGATAAGAGTTTTCTGCCAGACAAAATGGACACAAGGGTCCTACATTCTAAAATGGCTCCCATCCCTAAAATGGTTCCCACTTATTGGAAATGAGCCACTTTTGTAAAGTAAAACCTACCCCTTCTGGAGAAGCAAACCCTAACTTATTGCTGCACCCTGCTACCATGTGATCCTCCCCTTCCAATCACCTGCCACCCTGTCACTAGCCCTGAAGCACAATTAATCCCTAACCCTCATAATGCTCTCCCACCACACAGCTCTTTATAGCCCCTCCCAGATGGTCTTGCTCTCTTGCCATTGTCCAGACAGTCTGGCAGCTCCTTCCCTCCAATAAAGCCTTGCATTGGGTCCTTCTGTTTTGGCTCATTTTCTTTCACTTAGAATCTAACTATTGTGTACAGGTAAGTTAGAAATATAGGCAGTCATACAGGACTGGGCTCTCAAGAGTTCAATGCAGAAGATAAGGACACACCACAACAGTGACTCAGGGTGCATTAATTGAAGGCCAGGCTTTCAGACAAAGAGAATTGGCTACACCTACATACTTCCCCTAGGGATGAGCAGCATTGTTTGATATTCTAAATAGGCATCAATCACCTCCCTAGCCCATTCCTTCCTGGAAAGTCCTTGATCAGTCACTTGCTCTGTGATTTGCTTTTCCATATGATTCCCATTTAATCAATATTACCTAAACAGCAAGACTTGTCTTTTTATTGGTGGAGCATAGTTTTGTCCCTCCTCTTGCCTACAATGATTTTCCACTGGATTAATACCTAAGCGTCCAGACTTATAATCTTATTGGTTGACTATAGTCAACCACTTTAGACTCACCTCCCTTGTGGTTTTGCTTTATAAAACTCTTGAAAAGTGAGGCTCATGGGCAACCCACTTGCTGGGCCCGCCTCTGTATCTCTTAGACAGAAGCTATCTTTCTCTCAATAAATATTTTCTACTCTTGACCTCTTCTTGTTCCTAGAATTCATTCTTTGATTTCAGGGAACACAATCTTGGCATATTGGACTTTTAGCAGGTTGGGACTTATATTTCCCTTATGTTATTTGTATCATTTGGAGATCCTACATCATCCCTATATTGTATGCACTCTATCATAACTATAACGCTTGTTTAGTTCAGTCAAAAACTAGTCATATATAACAAACACACTGCATAATTTTTAAGCCTAAACTTATTGTAGGGGCAAGGGGCACTCTAGCTGTATGGAAAAGATAGGATGAGGGCCTCACTGAGCTTTATTAAAAATTAATATGGCAGTTTTGACCTCTGCAGACAAGTTCCAGCAATTAGAAGGGCAAAGGGAGCTAGACTCTGAGGAATTAGAGAAAGGCAGCTAAAATCAAGCAATTAGAAAGATGAAGGCAATGAACTCAGGACCAGGAAGCTCCTAGGTAGCATGAGTAACATAAAAATCACAAATTTCACTTCACTTAATCCTTTAGCCTAAACTACCTGCCCATAAAGCCCCAACCATAATCTTACCCTCCTGCGAAGGACAGGGAAAGTTCCTTGGCTGGAAGAAATCCAAGGTTAGGATGAAAGACAAGCCAGGGAGCCAACCAGATTCCAGGAGCCTATGTAGGACTAGGATCTCAATAAAAGGAGTTGCAGACAAGGAATTCATGAATTACTCACTTTCAAATACTCCCTACTCATGCAGAGGAGCTGTCTGCCAGGTCTATCCCCCTCTTTCCCCATTTTCAAATAAATGCGTCACCTTTTATTTTAAACTGCTTCTTTAGTTCTTTTACCAATGTTGGGCTTAGGATGGCCAGGAGCTATGTGTTACAGTGGCATGAGTTGGCAGCACAGTGGCTTGCTGTCCACTTCTGGGCACTGCAGTGTGGCACAGCATGGCACGGAGTACAACATTCCCCAGACGTTACGTGATTGAACTATGTACACCACAAGTAAACATGATTACTCTTTTAATGGCAGAGAAAGCAGTATAATATTTTTAATTGGAAATCACGATCCTCAGTGGTATACAGAGATTTTTTAAAATTTATACCGTGGGGATTATGTTTGTTTTGGCAGGCTACCCCGAAGGACAAGTCCAAATTTTGAGTTGAGAGAGAAATGGAAAATCGCTTTCCTCAGTGACATTTCAAATGTAGGCTTTGACAATGTCTAGTTAATTGAATGATTTGTAATTCAATTTGTCATTAAATGAATGCCTGGAACTGTCTCCCCTCCCATTTTCCACTGTCTTTTATTCAGACAGAAACACAGCTGTGTGTATCTGGTTCATTCGTTATGCTTATTTTCGGAAGAATGATAAAGTCCACATACAAATCTACCGTGTGGACTCGACAAGTGCCTGTTGTGCACATTCTGGAGTAAAATCAATGCTGTTGGTTTATTTTGATCTTTTGTTTAAATAATGACAAACCTAATTCGACCCCATTTTTGTGACTATGAGGAAAGGTTGGTATTACAATATTGTAGTGAATTAGTTCATCAATTAAAAAACTACTTTAAAAAGTCTTTAATCTGCCTGATCTCATAGAGATCACATGGTAAAGAGGGAAGAAGCAAATCATCTTAGACTTAATTGTGCAATCCTGAATTGTTGCTTAAAATCTTCTCATCGGTGTTTCTATTTCTAAATGGAGACAGTTTTTAGATTTGTTGCTGATATCACAGATAGTATGTGCAACATTTGTTGAAATGTATGTCTGTGTAATTTAGACCATAATCTATCACATAATCGAAACTTTAAATGAAAATCATTTTCTTGTAGTTAAATAAAATGGGAAACTTATGAACATGAATAGAAATGGGCCATATATGTAAGTTTGAATTAAATAAGTAGAGAAGTTATCAAGAAAACACCAAGTTTTTTCCAAAATTCAATCATTTGAGATATTTTCTAACTTCCAAACTTGAAATGTTCTACCCACAATGAGACTAACAATTCTCTACTTCAGTATTTCAGGACTTTTTTGCTATAATCCTCGTTTTAACTCCAGATAAATCCTAACAATGACAAAAATAGCCTAACAATGTTTAGCCAGCCTATTGATTAATGAGACAATCACATGCTCAAACTCTCTAGCACCATCTGCTTTTTATTTGTTGCCATCTCACTGTGACCACTGGGAACTAAAAAAGAAGCCTAATTGCTCACAGAGTATGTCAATAAAAGTATCTCCCTACTTTTGCAGTGTTTCAGGAACAGAGTGCTATTGACTAGAGTAATTATAGATTTGCCATTATCCTTTCAAATGTGAAGCAGACACAAAAGGCTTAATCAGTAACAGATAGACACAATGAGCCCTCATTTCCACAGCCTGGGCAGAGGTCATTCTGATGGTTTATTCTGGGGTATCACTATAAGATCCCTGATTCGATGCAAGAAAATGGAACAATTATAAATATGTGCCTAGTCATATGCAATGTACAGGATATAAAAAATAAGTAACTCGTGAGTCATGCTCTCAAGAACATACCAATTTAACAGGGAAAATGATATTTTAAACAAGTAACTAGCTAATTGAATGATTTGTAATTTAATTTGTCATTAAATGAATGCCTGGAACTTCTGCTCCTCTCATTTCCCACAAACATAAAGGAAGAAGTAATTAGCTGGGGAATATAGTGTAAATTCACACCATAACCAATGCATTATCTCACAGTGAGATTGTCTGATCTTTTACATGGTTGAAACACTTCAGTTAAAGTTACATCTTAACTCTTCGTAAGCTGGATCTTTCCTTAATGCAAACCTTGTTGCGTGGCCACATGACCTTTTTAAAATCAGAGACAATAGAGAAGCAATACATTAAAAATTGTTTTAAATAGATGACAAAATTAGCAATTAAGAAGGGGGCAAGTTATTCTCTGCCTATATTTCCACTAAACTGAATTAAAAGCAAGTATTCTAATAGAAGGAAAGTGCGTATCTCTGTACATAGACTTAGTCCAAATTTTACTAGTCATTATTGCAGAGATTAAAGTTGCAGAATGATAAAGTTCTACATATATTGAAGATTACATTTTCAATGCAACCATGCTGAAATTGATGGGCATATTTTAATACATTCTATAGAGTGGTTGGTTGACTTCCAAACTTGACCATGTATATAGGATTCCATAGAGATGTATAAAGTATATCTTAGTGTCCTCTTTCATTTCAAGCACACTCCAGGTGGACTGGATATAATTAATTATTCTTTACTTTTGAGCTTAGAATAAAACCACAATCTCCAACATGAACAGAATCCTACCTTCCTTCACTTTCCAGTCTGTACAATTAATCTTACGATACAGGCACCAATACTAGAAAGCAATGCAATAGTGAATGGACCAAAATTTTATAATTGCACAAATATGTATGACTGTGAGATTCCATCAGGTAGAACCTCCTTGTGAGCAGATAATTTTTCACTAAAATACCATTTTAGTATGAGTGTTTCCTTTTATGACTTCTTGTATCTTGCAGATAAGGCTGTGATTACATTTATTTTAAATACGGATTGTCTCCTCTGTTTTTAACAGAGTGATAAAAATACAACAAATATTTAAATTAAAAATGTTATTATAATAGAAGTCACATTCCAAAAATAATGCGGTGAATGTGTCCAAAGTGAAGGAGAGTGTTTGAGTATATGAGGAGGATTAATGTTCTTTTAAAGTAATACATTTTTTACTGAAGTGTTCTCCGTATCTTTTGCTTACACTTTGATGATCAACCATTTGGACAATCTTTCCCCAATACAAATATGGTGAATAAGGTAAGCAAAATACACAGTTATATCTACCATTGTGCAACTTCTGATTCTTCCCTAAATTCCAAATGACTATGGAAGGTTACTCTTTTCCTTCAATTCATAAAATCAAGGCAGCCACGACAGCACAATGAAAGATACAAAGGAAGACTTCCAGAACCGCTTCAGAAAGTGGCAAGAATGGTTAGGTGAGCATGTTTGACATGAAGAGGAGCACACGGAGCGGAATTAATAACAATGTGTCTTTCTTGTAGTTAAAAAAATCAAACATTCAGCATACGTTTTCTTTTCTCATCTTGCACGTTTTATGTCTTCCTCCTCTTGCTCTGTTCTCCTACAGCACATTTTAAATCATCCAATTGAGATTCCAAACTCCACCTCTTTCGTTTGGCCTTGATTTTAGAGCACTGACCTCATTACAAAATTGAGATTTAAATTTAATGTATCATTAAAGAAGCGTTATTTTATTACACACTACATTGTTGAGTTTCTTTCCAATGAAGATGGTTATGTTTGAGAAACTTGATAAAAAGAAAATAAATGAGTAATCACGGTAGAAAGAGAAACATAAAACCATTTATTTCATGGACGTGCTTACAATGAGCCTGATACAGAGCTCTTTGAGGCACCATGTTAAATGCAGATAGCAAAGTAAGTAAGAGGCAATCTTAAAAATAACTTGGAGCAATACTCAATGTTAAAAGTCAAATGAAAGTATAGAATTCTAGAATTCCGTAAGATAAATTCAGAATAAGATCTATATTTAAGTAAAAAACCCAAGCTTAATTTTTTCCCAATGATGAGAGTATTTTCCATCTAATTTAGTAAAAATTGCAGATTCCATATTTGATTAATCAGAAGTTCTACAATTTGCAGTTTTAAAATGTAAATTATTTTTCATTCTAATATGTTCTAGTCCATAACCCAAGTTAATGTCAGAATATACAAATTCACATTTTCTTGGATTCTGTTTAAACTATAAATGCCTAAATCATGCTAAAAAAAGTTTATTTCATTTAAATAACATAATTTGTGAGTTCTTAAGTAAAATGGAAGATTTACTTTACATTTATTGATGTATATTTCATTTAAGTACATGAAAATATTTCTGTGATTAGATATTTATATCTATGATTAGAGTATGTAGTTTAAACAGTTTCTGGTCAACAAATATTCCACACGCTTGCCGCCATTTCTTTGCAGTCAGTTAGGATTTTATAGCTAATTCTAATCAATGTGCTGTGAATCAGTTTTTTCCTTCATCCTTGCTTTTCCTGCTCTGCTAACATTGGAGCCAAGCATTTTTAACAGAGTTTACAAGATAAACAATGGTTATCTGGCCTACGTTAGTTGTAACATGGAGACAAATAAAATTTAATAATATTATTCATAAATGCTGAGTTTTCATACTCATAAAAAGAATTAATTATATCAAGTACCATACAATTCACTTGTATTAGTAATTTGGCCACTTGACAACTGGCCTTCACCAAACAGTTGCTCTAAATGTGACAGGGGAAGGATAACTGAAGGGTTCTCATGCACTGTTTCAGACCTGAGCAAGCTGAATAATTGGTAATTGATAGGGCTAGATTTTAATTTTATGCTCACATATATCTCTTTCATCTGGGGCCAAATTACACAATATCTTGATACTTGATATCATTATAAAATAGACAGGAAGATCTGCTTTAAATATTATGATTAGGGAATATTAAATTTAAATATTATGATCAGTCAAGATGGCCAAATTAGAAGTGTACTATAAATATCTCTGCTATAGTAGAACAAGGGCCACAAATGGAACATTACATTTCCAGGAGAGCAACTGAAGAAAAACAATGGAAATAAGCAAGGAACTGATGCAAGCCTAAATAGCATGGAAAGTTGGAAATTCAGTAAAGCAACCTAGGGAAAAGAACAAAGAATACTGCAGCATCAATCATAGCTCCTTGGCCAGGAGGAATCCGACACTGATGGAAAAGGTAAGGAAGCAAAGTCTTTATGCCAATCTGAGCAGCAAACCATCAGTCCTAACTGCAGGAGAGTACCATGATCCTCACAGGTTTTTAATCTAGCTTGGGAAACTGGATCATTTAAGAGAAATTGCTGTGGTCCAAAGAAGAGTATCACTTACAAGCATGTAGCCAGCTTCTGCCAAAGACTTGTGCTGGCATGTACCTCAAAGAGTATAAGGCATCTTCCAAAGTGTCCTGTAGATTCAGAATCAGGGGCTGCCATAGCTACAGGCCTAACTCTCAAATCTGTTTGACTCACAAAAGCTAAAGGTGGTGTCCCGCCCAGCCCAATACCTTGAAAATGTAGCAATTTTGCTACATTCTCCCTACATTCTACATTTGCTGTTTTCTTTCCTGGCTTTATCTATACTTGTCCAGCAGAACGTAGGAATATACCTGCTATGTCCTATAGCTCCAGAAACATGGCTACTGCCAATACTAATCCCAAGTACCACCTGTGCTCAGTCAGTAAGAACTAGAGAAGTTCTGTTTCCTGCCAACAGACTTGAAACTATAGGAATGGTTAAAAAAATTCATCAATAAAGCTTCTTACTGGGGTCCATAGGAAGGTACTTTTCTATCGTATGACTACAGAGCTGTGGTTGTTGGTGCCAGAGATCCAGATACTGTTCTAGAAGGTACTGGGGGAACTTCTCCTACACATATTTTGCCTGGGGATCATGGCTCCTAGTACCACAATGTTTGGTATCACTTGTGCTTTTTAAAGGACCTGGGGAGAATCTGGTTCACTTCTTTATCACCAAGACTGTGGCTACAGCTCTCATCAGCCCTACGACCATCAGTATTTCACCCTGTAGAACTTGAGGACATGTACATTTAGAAGCTTATGTACACTGTAAAATCATATAGCTAGCTTCATGAAACAATGCACTCTGATGAATTATGGCATTCATAGAAACTATTAACAGCAAAGATTTTTACAAAATAACACAGACTACACTTTTGAGTTCCCTTATTGCCAAAGCCAAAGAATCTGCCTAACAAATCCTATACACCATCTAAACAAAATATTTTGCTGAATGAGCTACTCCATAAAATTGAAAGAAGAAAGATTTTACATAATAAAAAGATATCAATGTATGGAATAAGAAATACAAAAGAAAACACATCACCTATAAAGGAGAATGATAATGGTCTAAAAATGATTGTTATGGCTTGTATCTAGATGTTCCCTCAAAGCTTCATGCATCCATAGGTGGAGTTTTGGGTGGTGGCTGGATCATTAGTGTATGATACTGAAATTAAGGTTGTATAAGTAAATTGTTTTAACATAGTTCTGTATATAGACAGTGAAGCTCCACCCTGGGTGCTGATGGCACCAATCAATAGGGTAGCCTAGATGCAATATAATGTGACAGAAAAATGGTATACTTGCTATTTTCTGCTTGCTGCCTCCTGCCTCCTGCCTCCTTTGCCATGAACTGTTTCTTCTTTGCAATGTTCATCTGCCATGTTACCTCGCCTTGGAGTAAGCTGATTATAGACTGACAATTCTACAAACTGTGAGCTAAAATAAACCTTTCCTAAATTGTGGGTGTTGGGTATTTTGTCTCATCAATGAAAAAAGTAACTAAGACATACATTCCAATTTAAAATAAAAAAATTAAATTCATGAATACAATTAAATATAGTAAGAAAACACTCTGCAGTGCAAAAGAGGATAAGCAGTCAAAAAAACAAGACAAGGATATGAAATAAGAAATTCACCAAAAAGATATCAATCAGAAATCAGAAGTTATAAATATCAATGAATAAATACAATGAAAAACATAATGAAGAGCCTCTACAGTAGACTAGAACAAAAACGAATTTCTGAACTTGAGCATAGCTCTTTTGAATTAGTCAGACAGAACAAATAAAACAAAGGAAGGCTATGAAACCTCTGAGACATCTCTAAGTGAACAAAATGTCATGTTATGGGAATTGCACAAGGTAGAGAAAAGCAGAAAGTCATTGAAAAATTGATTCCATGAAATAACAAAAAAAAACTTCTCAAATCTCCTAAAATATATTGATATCCAGATACAAGAATCTCAATGAACTTCAAGTAGATTCAACTAAAACAAACCTTCACTGAGGCATATTATAGGCAAAATGTCAAAAGTATAATACCAAAGAAATAACCTTAGAATATAAAAGGAGAAATATCAAGTCATATATAATAAAATATACTCTAGACCTACAGAAAATCTCTCAGTAAAAACTATATAGTCTAGAATAGGAGGTGAAAATAACAGCAAGTCTTTCAACCAAGAATACTATGTAGAGCAAAATTATCCTTTAAAAATGAAAGGGAAATAAAATCTTTTCCAAATGAACAGAAGCTGAGGAAATTCATCACCAGATCAGACAAGCACTCCAAGAAAACTTGAAGGAGTTTTACACTAGACGCAAAAAGGATACTTGTCATCATGAAAGCACAAATATACAAAAACTCACTAGAATGATATATACATGAAATAAAAGACTCAAACCTGAGCATGACAAAAACTAAGTGGCAAAATAATAATTAAATACTAATAACCACAATAAAGCTGGAAGGAAAAAATATATGAAACAATCATAATACAATTGGCAAAATAATAGGAAGGTGAAAATTCAAAATTATCCAGTTATGAACTAGAATGTATATAGACTAAATTCACCAATAAAAATACATAGACTGGTTGAGCAGATTAAAAAAGAAGTCCCAACTACATGCTCCCTACAAGAAACTCACTTCACTGGCACACATGGAGTATACTTAGACTGGGAAGATGTACTATACTGTTACAGAAGAAATTGGCAAGTGACACACAGAGAGGCAGCAGAATGGAAGTAAAATAAGAAAATTTACTCCAGCAATGGGGATTGATAACACCTAATGGCAGTGTCCTGATCGACTCCCCCATTGGGTTACAACTCCTTCTTCTATAGGGTTTTACAGCCTTGATCTTATTCACTTGGTTACACTGCATTTTCACAGTTCACATGGCTGATACCCAAAACTTGGTGGACAGGCACATGAATTTCAACCCAGATGCAGTCCCTTGTTAAAGGAAGTTACCTTTAAGATTTATTCAGTTACCCATTCTAGCCAAGGGGGAGGGGAGCATGTTTGGTCAACAAAGCTAGCAATGGTTCTTTTCACTTCCAAAGCTTTTCAGGGAGACTAGATGCCTCCAGTGCTGGTTAATTCTGAACTAAACAGAGCAAAGGGCAGAAGTTATCTTACATTGCCATATTTCCTAGGTTTTTACTATTAAAGTTTTCCCTATCAATACAAATTCCAATCAAAGCATGCAAGAGTAGCTCTATATTCATACCAGAAAAAAGTAGACTAAAAAAACTGAAGATAGATAAAAGTTATGACTCATAAAATGCTAAATTCAGCAAGATGATAATTGTAAGTGTATATGTACCCAACAGAGATCCACTCTAATATAGTAAACAAATATTAGAGTAATTTACAGTGATAGCTAAACTATAATAATATCTGGGAATATCAACGCCTCAGATTTTTCAGTGGACAGATAATTCAGGCAGAAAATCAACAATAAAAATCTGAATTACACCATTTATAGACATCATGGATATTTTCAGAATATGGACACACATAGAACATACAATCTTCTCGCAGCACTCTGTAAGTGTCTAAATAACATCATGATACTTTTTCTCTTCTCACTTTATTTTATTTATTTATTTTGTTACTGGGATTAAATTTGGGACTTCCTGTTTGTAAGTCAGGCTGCAGAAGCACTGAGCTAAATCCCCAGCCCCTACATCCTCTTATTTTAAAGACTACAAAAAACAGAAGCATTTATTTTATAGGCTCCAAAAGATTCATTTATTCTTAGTGTGATATTTGTATTTTAAGTAAACCAGTCTTTTTCACATTAAGGAAGATTCTGTAAAGAAGTCCATTGCTGTGTTAAACTGAAATGTCTTGTTCATTGACATTCCAACACTTGTTTTAGTTTTACCCTTTAGAGTTACAAAGATAACTCTTTACCTTCTGGGCGAAAACCATTTCACACAATAAATATAGTTACATGGGCTCTCACATTTTTCCATTTACTTTAATAGTCCTTTCTGAAAAATAATTTCCAGATACTTCTTCATTTTAGTTATTCTACATTTTCTCTGGTTTTTCAATATCCCCTTATAATGCGATAAATGGAAAAGACAGGATTTGGAAGTATAACTTTTTTTTTCCTCATTGAGTTTATTGGTACATTTTAGTTATACAGTACAGTTAAATTCATCACTGGGATATTATACCTTTACATGACAAGTCTTGGTTCTTATTTTTTCCCTTGTCCCTGCCCTCCCTTCACCCCCTCCTCCCCTCAACATTTACAAACACTTTATTTCCATTTTTTCATTTCCTATTTTTTCTTTTCCCTCATTACCTTTCCCTTAGCCTTCCCACTTTCGCTACACTTCTATGATAAACATAGAACTCAAACTGTCACTTTCTGGGATTTGTCCCCTAAAAAGCCATTAACAGTATATAAAGAATGTGTTAGGTTTTAAGAATGTGTTAGGTACCTAAAAAAAGTCATGTTTAGTCTCTATGGAACAGAAATTATCTGAAAAGTTTCATCTTATTATTAAAGGTGTTTGATATTTTCAGTTAACATAATAGCTCCTAGAAATCTTAAGATTTTAAACTTTGTCAAAACTGAAAAATGTCTGTATCTTAAGTCACAAGGGTGTATTAAAAATATTCAACAGAAATCCAGAGAACAAAGATAATCTGGAGATTATCTATAGAAAATTAAATATTCATCTAATATATGATTGGATTCTTGAACTTTCTAGAAATATTTTACCTAATATGAGAGCACATTTATTTGGATCATAAATTGATAATTATTTTCAAAGACCTAAGAAGTTGTCATAGACTTATTTCCCTTAGGGTATGAACTACTCACATTTTTATGTACTGTAAGCAACCAGTACTCTGTTTGAAATAAAGTAGTCAACATTCAAATTCTATACAGACAGGTAAGCTTTAGTTCCCCTGACAAAAGTAAGTTACAGAGAGGCACTCATTGAATCTATACAATAAAAGACTTTATAAAACTGAAATTAACCTCAAAGGGCTCTACTAGAAAAAGCCCCTGCTCCTTAGCTGAACTATTTGAGCAAATAACTGTTGACAATCTGTCAGTATATATGTATTATACTGTAAGGTAATGGAGTAATTTCTCCAGTATTCAGCAGTTTTATGTAGGTGAGCTTTAGAGTTTCTTTAAACACTCAGACTTTACAATGCAGTACTAAGATTCTAAAAGATAAGATTGAACCAGTCATGAGGACAAAAAATGTAAAAGGAATAAAGAGATATTGATGTATTTTGATATTTCTTGCCTAAATGTTAACAGAAAGATAGTATATATATGTGCCACTATCTCTGAATTAAATATGCAAATGAAATATTCTACATCTATTATGGAGAAAATTAAACACTTCTTGCTAATTTGCAAATCACTTGATGGTGATATTTTCAGCTCAGCTCTGTTTTTAAGTGCATTTTCAACTATACCTGACTGAGTCCTTCAGGATAATTAGATGGGCATTGAAAGGAAGATGAGAAGAAAGCAGTCTATGCAGTAGTGGTAGCATGAATAAAAAATGTGGAATAGCAAGATGTGTTTGGAAACCACAACCATTTTCATATTGCCAAATAATGAAGTGGGAAGGATTCTTAGTCGACATGATACTTAACAGTATTATTTTGCTTCATTGTTTTGAACAATAATTTTATTTCTTGAAAGAAGAAAATAAGTATGGAGAAAAGTCAACTCTGAAATATTTTCAATAGGCTGCAGAACTAGATCCAAATGAGAATAATATAGAAATTTAAAATATGAAAAGTAAAATATGAAAAAGACTGGCAAACTGTGTAACAGAAAAATGGCAAAGCTGTAAGATCTAGGTAGATATAATAGGAAGAGTAAAATTTCCTTCTATTAGAGTCACCTGTGTTTTTAATTTTTTATATCAAGTTTTAGTAATCCCCAATGAATAAATATATCTGCAGTATATTCTTTTGAGCAATGTAAGTATTTTTGTACATCCTTTCTAAACTTGAGGGATTCTTTATCACAGTGACCGCCATGTGCTTTATTCCTGTTTCTGAAAAGCAGTATTGTCTGATTGTTTTGAAATTAAAATGGAACTAATTCTGTCTCAGATTCACTGAGACTTTGAAGAAGTTAGGAACTCTGCAGGTCCACATCCTAAAGAGAGCCACTAGACAGCTCATGCCTTACAAGGTGAGCCTATGAAAACTTTTACCAGTATTTGGGATCAGTCACCTGCCTGTGAAAGAGGGGGCTGCTAAGGGCCAAAGAACACGTCATTTTAGATGACATAAATAAATAGATTTATTTTCACATGCTTACCAACTCCCCAACTCCTTCCCCTTCTCAGAGAAGCACCTTTGTCTGAGATTGATAAGATTTACTTGGAGGGCCAGAGATGTATGGTGTCATGTCTGTTTTGCAAGCACAAGGTCCTAAATTCAATCCCCAGTACCACAATAAATAAATACATAAATATAAGTAAATAAACAAATAAAATTCCTTGGAGATACGACGGCCACCTACAGTTTTGATAGACCTTGATAACTATCACCCGGAGCAGCAGTGAAAATCTGCCTGAAGCTGCTCTTATTGCTACTGAGGAAGACGACTGCATTAGGAGGAGAGTATATTTAAGCAAAGATGAGGCATTCTGGACTCCAGACGTAAGCCTCACTGGTGGAAAAGAGTCACTGAAGGGCTTTGTAAAAGAGATGGAGCCAAAAAGATGAGAGGAAATGGGTTGCTGGATAATGGTAATTGCTGAAAAGCTAGGGGCTAAGAGAAGGGATCTAAAATTCATAGCTAGAGAAGAGATTCATTACCAAGATCATTTTTACAAATAACCTACCAACAAATAACAAGAACCAACATAAAACACAGGAGAGACAAAAGCTTCAGTTATGTCTACTTTCTTCAGGGAAACCAATGTCTGGTTTTAACAGTGCCACACATAACCACCTAGTTTCTCCTTCTTGTTCCAGGAAAAGGGGCAGGCGTCGAGGTGATAGGTGACAGGAAACAAACGGAGCGTGCCCACTGCACACTTCAACACTCCATGCTCGAAGCAAGTCTGAGCTACGGGAGGCATATGTTAAACTGAATCTCAGAGCACACATTTTTAAAACTGACAGATTGGTTAACATCTGAAGAATGCACTTGTGACATAAAGAAAGAGTTGCCGAAAGACATGCCTGGGACTTCATTCAGTCAGAAGACTAAATCTAAGAGGCTTGAAAAGGAGACTAGCAAAAATAACATTGCTCTCTACAGATAAAAAGCTAACTGCAAATGTCCAATATCTGTATAAAGAAAATTATAAAATCTGTTTAAGGTACACAAAGAAAGATGTGAACTGTGATGGCTGAAATAACTAAGATATCAATTCTAATTTGCTTTAAAATATAGCATGATCCAAATAAAAATACCTATATATATGTTTAATATTCTATGATATTAGGATAGGTTTAGATAAAGTTTCTGTTAGATCACTTGGGAAAATCTACACATATAAATAACCTATGCATTTCTGGAGAAGAAAAATAATAGACTTAAGAGATATTAAAACTGAAAGCCCAGGATTACAAGTATGTATTACAGCCAGGTGATGTTGTAGTTAACTAGACAGATTAATAAATAGATTAGGAAGTTCAAAAAATAAGCCCAAATGTATATGGAAATTTCACATATTTTAAAAGATGTCTGAAATTGGTGGATAATTACATGGATTATTTGCTCAATGTTAGTAGTTAAAACACTGTGTATGATTTGCAAAAACCTAAAGATGGATCCACTTTAATGTCCTATCTCAACAAATTACAAATGTATCAAATATTTACATAGAAATAAAATGAAATTTAAAATATATATGGAAAACATAGACAATTATTTTACATCTCGGGTTAAACCGTTCTAACTGTGCTTATATATAGCAAAACCATATAAACTGTATCTAAAAAGACTATGACAAACTGAAAAAAAAATTTAGAAGCAAGTTATATTACAAAGGATTAAGACTTTGCAGAAATAAGAAAAAGATTATGAAATCAATAAAAACAAAGTATATAAACAGACAGTTCCAAGAAATGTAAATGATTCTAAAATGCGAAAACATACTCAAACTCCACTTGATAGCAAAATAAAAATAAGGACTACAATGACGTTTCTTTTTCAACTCCCACAACCAAAATGAATGCATCTTACAAGGCCATGTGTGTAGCCTGAGCCTCCCCAGGGGAACCTTGAGAGAGGTTCCCACATTAGCCTGTCTAGTCTTTGGTGCTGAGTCTTTGCTAATTAATTCTCCATAACAAAACGGACACAGAGCCATTTATCATCAGCACCAGGGCAGCACAAGAGTCCGAGAGCTGGAGCTGCATTTTCGGAGCTCAAGAGCTGCACGTCTCTCTTCCTTCAGCAAAAGCAGTTAAAATGGCTGTAGTGTTCTACGGTTCACAGCAGCGATAGTGCCTTAGCAACTTACTGGAACATAGGAGACTAAATGCCTGCTACACAACCTTGGTCACGCCACTCATGTGTGGTTAATGTGTGAAGTCATTGTTATATAAATGTGGCCCTTTATGCGCATGTCCCTGAGATTGGAGTCACGCCCTTAAGTGTCCTCAGATGTCCTCAGATGCCCAAGCTTTGTGTATAATCAGAAGTGGTAACCACCACCAGGTTCATGGAGTATTGATGAAATATCGTTGTCAAGGATATAAATAAGTCAAGTTTCCAAAAGAGGAGAATTCACTACAGTCTTGGTTACTTTTCTCATTGCTAAGACAAAATACATGACACCCACAGTTAAAGGATGAAAGGTTTTTTTAGGTCACTGTTTTTAGAGGTTTCAGTCCTCAGTCAGCTGGTTCCAAGACAGGGTGGCTTGGTAGAGGGGCATCACAGAGGAGAAATAATTCATAGCAAGGCAGGTGGAAGGTATTGAGTCGTAAGCAGCATTCCCCTCTTTGCCATTTATCTCATCCAGGCCACAAGGCTTTTGGGCGGTGCTACCCACATTTGGAGAGGGCCTTCCCATTATCCACACCCAAAACTATGCTAATTCCAATCAGCAGACTTATTTAGTACCAGTACCCTTAATCTAAGCATCACAAACTCTAGATCCAGGCAGCTCTGTAAAGCCCCACCTATGAGCTCATGAGGCTTTGTAGTGCCATCTAGGTACAAGCCATATTGACTACCTATCTTATATGGACTAAGCACACTTTGACACAGCAGTTCAAATTCCTGTATTTGATCTACACTAATATTTTCACACATGTGAAATAAATGGAATCTTGATTAACAGGAACCAATGGATATAAGAGTCTTGCTTGTACTGTCTTACCAGTTGCTGAGAAACAACACCCCACACACCTATAGTTTAAAAGATAAAAGTGTTATTTGATTTCATAGTTTCAGGAGATTCAGTACATGGGTAGCAGGTTCCAATGCAGAAGTGTGGGTGTGGCGAAACAAAACTGCTTAGATCTTGGCCACACAGAAGCAGAGGAGCACAGCAAGAGAACAGTACCACAAAGGAGTGGGCAAAGAACCATGCACAGCAGCGGTGGTGAATCTATAGCGCACATGTTGCAGACAGCTGTTAGCACCTAAAGCTCTAAAAGGTTTGGCATCACTGATATAAATCATCCAAGATCATGCCTCCATGACTCACCCAGATTAGAATTTTACTAATCTTCCAGGCATTTCTCAATCCAAGAATTTGACATACAACTCTAACCATTAATCCTGGTATTATACATCCCCATTCTCTTACTGAGGGGAGTGAAGCAACCTTTGTTTATTTCACTGTAAAGATACTTAACCTCACAAGCCAGGTGCTCAAGAGAGCTCCAGTCAAGCCTACTCCTTAAATGTACAGACATCTCTGCACTCCGGATAATCAGCGTTCATGTGCATCTCTTATTCTTTCCTCTCAGTTTTGGCAGAGGTCATTTTCAGAATAGATGTCCAGTGATTGTTTGCTAATGAATGACAGACGGAAGAACACAATTCATTAACAATATAGCTATATTTATTTCTCTTCATTACTACTGCTGCATTTAGATTGAAAATTAGGTCCTGTTTGGAAGTTTCTACTCCCACTGGAAAGTAAGTTCAGAGTAGGGAGGGATCTTTACAGACTATTAATGTATTTCCAAAACCTAGAAAATTGTCTTAACAGTAGTATGCATTAAATATTATTTAAGTAAGTCAGATAATGAAACAAACATCATTTTCTGTCTCATTGCAACTGTTGTATCTTTTATTTGACTTTTCTGCTCTCTCAGTTTTTTATACTTGGTTGTCACTGTCCATACACACTTCAAATAATCACTCTAATACCTGAGGATTCCACTTGGAAATGTTTCACATGCACTGTTTATTTTTTAAATCTTCTTTAGCCAGCCTACAAAAGGGTTTTTGTCCTCCACAAAGAAATGAATAGAATTGAAATTCTTTGTTTAAAATAATACAAATATAAATCTGTTTGCCTTTAACTACTCATGCAATTATTTGAGCCCCAAATACATGTGTAATAGTTTTTGTGACTAAAAATGAGTAACGAAAACAATTAATAACAGTAAAATACAAGATGAAAATTACAATTTTGAAATTATCTCAATTGTGGAAACAAGGACTTACTGCCAACACAATTAAGAAAACTGTTAGGAGTGCTAGAAATATACTAAAACTGAACCGTGGTACCTTTTTGCAACTTTAAAAATTTCTAAAACTCACAGAATTATTACCTGAATTTTATCCTATGCAAATTAGACTTCAATGAAAATGTTTAAAATTTTTTTAAAAAGGAAAAAATATCCTCTAGAGTAACTATAAGTCCCCTCTACTCATTCCCCTGCGCTGTATCATTCTGGTACTTCCACTTCTGACTCCTGGGTTACTTGATCTCTTAGTAAATTATTTAAAGGACTCTCAAGGCGGAACGTGGGTTCTGTTAAAAATAAAGATTTAGGGTAAGATGGCATCAATACAAAGTCAGACCATTTCTACTGGAGTTACGTGGGTCTCACATCTAGAATGTATTTCTGGCATGAAACCCTGTATTTATGACTTGCTAGGAGGGTGGAGACCTTGTTAGGAGAACCCCATAGTGATGGCTACGTTCAATCTTATTGTCCTGTTATTTAAGGAACTGTCACATTTTAACTTTCAACAAGTGACAGCTCTCCATGGTGAAAGATGAGTCCTACTCCATCATTTCACCTATTTTATTGAAGAACTGATACTAAAAAATTAACATTTAATAGAATAAACTGACTCACATAACTTCCTTTGGGTATGTTGTTCCTTCTGCGTCCAACTACAATTTGTCATGTCTCAATCAGGAAACCTCTCAGTTGAGTTCTAGTCCATTTCCCTCCTTCCAGGTCAAGACTACTTTACTTCCCGAGTACTGAGAAGAAAGCCCTACTGCATTAAAAATTTTCACTATAACTATTGTCTAACTTATTTAGAACATATGTGGAAATCTCCTTAACAACCAGGGTAATGTCTTTCACATTTTTGTCTTTGAGTCGAACAAAGAATATGACTAGCACAAGAGCCTCAAAAATAACTGAATTCAATGCTGTAAATACATATATAGTTGACTGTGAAAATGATAATGGAATTTACGTATGTGTGCTACAAATTTTATACTAAATTACTAATTAATTTACTAATTAATTTCCTTACTAAGTACACTGATATTTAAGTATCAGTTTATTTACCAAGTTAATTATAGTTAAAACTGCATTTTAATTTCATTTATATTTTTTAAAAGTAAGGTTCCTAGATTTATACAATGGAATTCCTTTAGCATTATGAGCCTTATATGTGTGTTTGCTGTAAATTATCAAATAATAATGTGTACATACGTTTCTCAGCCTTTCATAAAGTAGCTGTAGTATTACCAGTGAAGAAAAACTAATTTATACTAAGAATCTGCCACATTTCTATAAAGAAACAATCATATTGACTACACTTTATTACTATATTTAACTTGTCAAAAATAGAAAATTATTTTATTGAAGTACAGCATACATAATAGTACATAAACCAAATCACACATACCATCGTCCAAAATGTGCTCTCTTACAGATGGATGGAAAAGTACCAGCATCCCAGAAAATTCCCTTGTAGCATTTCCCAATCCCTACTCCTTCCTCTCAAAATAACCAATATCCTTGTCTCACATCTGGGATTCATATTTTCATTATTTGCAAATTATTCACATGGTAGTATACTTATGTTATAGTTTGTATCCTCCTTTATTTGCAGAATATGAATTTGGAGTTTCACTTCATGTATTTTTTCTGTTTCCTATATGAGTGTCATCTATGTTGTGGATTTTATAGGGTAGTAGTTTATTCATTATCATTGCTGTAGAATATCCAATATTGAATATTCTAAGCTGTAGAAACCTATGATACTGTTTATGATAATTTTGGTAGATTGCTTATAATACTGTGATATATATTTTAATCTATATTTTGACACATGTAAATGTACTTCTATTGGCTTTACGCCACGGACAGAGTATACATATAAATGTATTTCTTGCATTCCTGGAAATAAATTGAAGGTAATAGATAAATGAAGTTATGAAGCATGGAATAAAATGTAATATTGGTAAATCCTGAAGAACAATCTGGGCGAGATTCTAAAGGACTAAAAAAGTCCTTTCATGTGAAAAATAACCAAAAAGTTGGCTAGATGAATGACTGACAATACTGCCACTGACATCCTGAATGAAGAATTAAATAGGACTTTTGTAAGTGTAGAGAATGAACAAAACTATCTATAGAAGTCTGTTTTAGTGCTAAAAAAATAATTTACTTGTATAAGATATGACTACTCATTTTGAACTCTGAGCACTCCACATAATTTTTATAAATTCAGATAAAAATAATCCCTTACCTTTCAAATGTTACAGAAGAAGAAACCACTTTTTGGTGGACTTATATAAAATGCCCCAAAACAAAACATATAAAATCATAGCTGACCATAACAGGAAATCATGAATAAAACCTTTACTGGGTGGAACTCTGGTCAGAGTAGGCAAACTTGAATTATAATTGAAGAATTTCTGGACAACAAGTTAAGGAATGTCTGAGAGGTGTGTAAATGATACATTTGACTATACATGATTATGTACATAAGTTAGGAATCTAGATGTGCTTATCTTTCCTTCTGCATAAGGGAAATGAATAATAACAAAAACACAAAGGGTAAAAGAAAAGAGGATTATTTTGTTATTAGAAGATACCTCCACTTCCCCAGAGATCTGGGTATAGATGGAAGTCCGTGCTTGGCATGCATGGGTGAGAGAGAAAATGAAGCATGTGTGTTAAGCAGCAGGACAGAGTGGAAGAAGTCTGCTTCCCTGGCTATACCCATGAGACCAGATGAGTTCCTGCTCTACGCTTACGGAAAATAATTTTAAATTTGACTGTATGGGGAAGGCCAGGGGCCATTGGTGTGATAGCCATGTTCCTATCTCATCAGGGGGCTCGAGACGAAGAGAATCAGGATCCACAAACCTGACGTCTCCTCCTCTCAGCAGTTCCTTGGTGGGAATCCCGGAGTCCATGGTCAGCTCTTAATTATCCCAGCTCTGCTGTATGATTGTGGGTATGAGATGTGACCCTCCAGAGCTTTCACTGGGATTAAGGATAAATGTATGGTGAGTCCATGTGACAAATTTTAGCTACTGTCTCCAGCCATCAAATTATATCCAGTGTAGGCCTGGACCCAGGAAGTAGTAGTAGGCATCAATCACAGTTATGGGCTTAAGTGTACCTATATGTTTCTGTGTTAAAGCCCACCACTACCTCAGATTGTGCTGTGTTTGGAAATAGAGACTTTGAGGATGTGAACTAGACAGTTGCCCATCACTGGACCAAAACGATTCATACCTATAACTTAAAGGAGGAGAGATATATTTAGGCTCACAGTTTCGATGAGCTAAGTCCATTCTTGGCTGTCTCCATGGAGGAAACAGCATGGCAGATGGCTTGTAGATGAAAGCTCACATCATGGTGGACAGGAAGCAGAGAGAGAGGAGAGGACCCTGGGACAAGAACATACCTTTCTTCCACGTCACAACTACAGTGACCTGCCTTTTCTGAACACCCCCCCCCCAACAGCACATTCAGCTCTTCAGCCTTCAATGGATTAATCCACTGATTAATATAGCACTCCCATGATCCAAGCACCTTATAAAAGCCCAAACTTAGAACACATTAATCATTTGCGGGACACTCCAGATCTAAACTGTAACAAAGACCAAGAGTTCCTGTACATGGGGATTTTTTGAAGTTGTTGGATTAGAGGGTGTGAGACTCATCAATATTATCAGTCTACTGACGAGACCAGACTATAGCTCTGTGATATTGGGAGGTGAAGCCTGGTTGGAGGAGGCAGGTCACTGGGGGCGTGGCCTCAAAGGCCATCTTCTTCCCTCCCTTCCTTGATCTCACCCTTTGCTTCCAGACTGCCATGCCATGAGCAAGTCTCCTCTGCCGTGCTACCCTGGGTGCTGCCCTTACTGGGAGCCAACTGATTACGGACCAAAATCTCTAGAACAAAGAGCCCAAATAAACTTCTCTGCCTTTCAGTTGTGGGTGGTGGGTATTAGGTCACAGTGAGATGAAAGTAACTAAGACAGATTGTGGGACCAGGAGAGGGACCATTCCTGCGACACTACCTGACAGTGTGGGTCAGAAGCCTTCGGGTTTTGGAAGGAGTTCAGAAAGGATTGAAGATGCCAGCTGATGAAGGAGCCCTAGACTGCTGTACACTCAGCTTGATGGGAGATTCTGGTCAGAGCTCAGAAGACTGAAATGCTTGTAGAAACACAGCCAGCAAAGACCAGGCTCAGAAGGTTTCAGTTGAGAAGAAATCTCAGTTGGACATCAGGCCATGGGTGTATGCTCCAGCAGAAAAAAATTATTTTATTCTTGCCCTGAAATTGTTCAGGTGACAAAGATTAAAGGTGGCAGACTAATATAGTGGGGGAAATTTTAAGGCACTAATATATGACAGCTGAGGTGTGGGTATAGCTGGGGATATTTAGCTACCACTATGTTACCAATCAAGAGCCAGTAGCCTGGTTGAATGATTTAAAAAGTGTTGAGTTTGGCCATAAAAGAAGCTAAAAGTTGAGGCCTGTAAAGATGAAGCAGAGGAGAACTTGTGTTGGGGCTCATGTGTAGATCCTCTCCATGCACCTGCTGCCAACGCCTCATGCATGCATAGATGGGGTTTTTTTGAAGGTCACTCGATCTAGGGTATGTGTGGATTAGTGGTGTGCGGTACAGGATTAGTCTGCTAAATGGTTTATCATAGTTCTGGGTGTGGATAATGGGAAGGCCCGCCTGGAGTGCAGATGCCACCACTCAGAAGACCTGTAGCCTGGATGGAATAAAAGGGAAAGGGAGGCTTGATGCTTCCTCTTCACTGCTTCTACCTGTCTGCTTTTCCATGGATCATTTCTGAAAGTCTCCCACGCTGCCCTGGCGTTCGAGTCAGCTGACTACGGACTGAAACTTCTAGAGACTGTGACCTGAAATAAAACTTTCCTCCTTTCATCTAAAAGTGTCAGGCATTTTTTTCTGACCAAGGAGAAAAGTAACTAAGTCAGCTTGATTGCTGAAAAAATTAGTATTAAAATGAAATCAGGTATTTTGAAACAGGACAATAGCAAAAATGCCTTGAGGAAATGTGAGTATACAAGGTTCTAAGGTCTGCAGGCTCAAAATTGCAAAGGTAAAAGACTTTGTTTTGAAAAAAGAGGAAGAGTCAAAGAGCTTCATGTTCCAAAATGGCAGCCAACTAAGCACTCTGTTCCATAGGATTTGATTCACAGAACTGAGCCAGCCAGGCACTCTGAGATCCCTATGGCCAAGATAAAGAAAGCCGGACTGCTGCTCCATCTGGCAGCAGACCTTGGCATGCCCCACATAATGACAGTGTTACGTGCAAGCAGAGTGCAAAAGTTGTGTGGCTGGGAAGCTTCCACCCAGATTTCAGAAATGGCCTGGAGAACAGGTAGTATGTCTCCAAGAGGGCAGTTCTTAAAGCTGTGAGGGGGACACCAGTGCAGTGGAGACTACCGGATGTTGAAGAAGCCAGGAATATAGAACATCTGCGTAAAGACTCAAGGGGTGAGCAAAGCTGGCCCAAGAGAGAGGCCATGAGGGCTGCAATCACCAGTACCTTATGGCTGGGGCCTTTAACATTCACATCTCAAACTACAGAAAGCCCTAGGTTTTAGAAATGGATCTATGGGATTTAATGTTTGCCCTGCTGGATTTAATAATGTTTTAGTCTTGTTCCATTCCAGCTCCCTATTTCTACCTTTTGGAATAGGAATATTTATCCTATGTCATTGTACATTGGAAATGTGTAACTGTGTCTTTGTTTTTATAGGGGCTCACAGGTATGTATTGGTCTTAAATCTCAGGGAGACTTTGGATTTGGACTTTTTTTGTTTTGTTTTGTTTTTGAGACAGGGTCTCACTATGTAGTTGAGACTGACCTGGAACTCACTATGTAGCCCAGGGGGGTCTTGAATTCACAGCGATCCTCCTGCCTCAGCCTCCAGAGTGCTGGGATTACAGGCATGCGCCACCACGCCCAGCTATGGATTTGGACTTTTCAACAATGATGAAATTATTATGAAATGTAGCCCGCTGGTCTTGAATTCACAGCGATCCTCCTGCCTCAGCCTCCAGAGTGCTGGGATTACAGGCATGCGCCACCACGCCCAGCTATGGATTTGGACTTTTCAACAATGATGAAATTATTATGACTTTGGCAACTCTCAGAGATTGAATAAAGGCATTTTGCAATGAGATCTGTGTGAATATTTTGTGATCCAAGATGGAAAATTATGGCTTATTCCTGGGAGCACTGCACGGTAGATTGCTCTGTAGATCACTGGAGATCGCTGACTCACCTCCAGTGGACTAAGCAGGGCAGTGAGGGAGAACAGGTGACAAGAAGGCAGGGTGGCACAAGGCCTGGCTGAGAAGAGGACTATGTTCCTTCCTTGCCATTTGCCAGAGAAACATCAAGCATTATCTCCTACAGACTCTAGCTGCTCTTCCTGTTTCAATCACAGTCATCCCCTTTGACCACTTCCTGTGCTTCCCTTGTTTCTACACTATAAATAAACTTGCTGTGGATCCAGAGAGCGCTTTTGTCCCATAGGGCCAGGGGTTTCAACCTGGCCCCAGCTAAATCAAACTTTATCATTGTCTTTGTCATTCTTTTTGTCTGTCTTTCTTAATCTCCCACCATCCCTTCTCACTCTGTGGACCCTTCAGCTACGCAAGCCATGGCACCTTATGACTCGGTATTCCCCCAAAGCCTCATGAGTTTACAAGTGGGGGTTTTGTGGGGTGGATCACGGGAGTACAATAATCATCAGTGGAGTAGTTCACTGATGAGTTTATAGCTAACTGTGATTTTGGGAGGTGAAGCCTGGTTGGAGTAGGTGAGTCACTGGGAGCATATCTAGAAGAATGTTATCTCCCTCCTTCCTCCCTCGATCTGTCTCTGCTTCCTGAATGCCAGGCCATGAACAAGCCCCCTTTGCCATGCTGCCCTACCTTGGAGCCAACTGACCATCTGAAACCTCTACAAACTGCAGTCAAAATAAACCTCTCCTCTGTTAAGTTCTGGGCGTCGGGTATTATGTCTCAGCAATGAGAAAGTAACTGAAACAAAGTGAAATAAATAGAAAAAAAATAGAGAATAGTAAAAATATCAGATATCAGTCTAGGTATATCAATAAATCACTTTGAATGCCAGCGGTCTAAATTCACAGAGTAAAAAGGATTGTCAGAATGGATCAATAAAACAAAAGCCAACTATCCTTCACCTATATTAAATGTACATTCAGCATATAGAAAGATATAGATTAAAAACAAATGCGTGCAAAATATATACTAATGCTAATCAAAACAAAGTATCTATGTTAATTTTAGAACAAGCAGTCCACAGAGAAAATTAGTTATAATAATAAAAAGAGGCATTACATAATGATAAAGGGTGACTTCAAAAAAGATAACAATCTTTATCGGCTTTGGCCTAACAAAAATTATTAAAATATAAGGTATAAAGGGACAGAAGCATGAAAATAATTGGGTGAATAATATATAGTTAGGAGTTTCAATATTCTTCCTTCAGACATGGACAGATTCAGAAGGCAAAAAGTAAATAAGGACAGAGTTGAACTCAATTTCACCAAACATCTAATGTATATAATTGACCTGTACAGACTACTTTATCTAACACAAAATACATATCCTTGTAAGTCTTACACGGAATATTCCTTAAGTCTTAACACATTCTAAAGAAACCTTGTTACACTTAGGAAAAAAACACTCATAAAATTGTTGTTATATTACAATGGATTTAATCAATGAATCTGTAACAAAAATGTAGACTATCCTAAAACACAAAGATATTAAATAACACACTTCAACAAAAACTATAGGTAGAAATTTGTCAAAAAATTTAAAATAAATTAAATAAGAATTAAAGCAATATTTATCAAAATTTGGGAGACATACAAAAAGCAGTGCTTAAAGGAAAATGTATAATATTAAATACATATTAAAAATGAACTAAAATTCAATCTTTTAAACTTTCACCTTATAAAAAGCATAGACTCAATTCATGGTAAGCAGCACAAAAGAAATAATAAGAATTAGATTAGGAACTAGTGCAAATGAAATTGGGAAATCCCGAGAGAAAATCAATAAAACCAAAACTGCCTCCATGGGGGAGAAAGATAAGTAAAAACAGTAAGTTTCTAAACCAGATAAACTTAGTAAAACAAAAATGTGACACAAATTACTCTCATCTAAATCAAAGAGGAGATATCTGTGTAGCATTTTGGTTATCAAGAAATTAGGAATAATATGAAAAACTCTAGGCCCCCAAATTTGATAATCTAGATGAAACGGATCAATTCCTTGAAAGAAACAATCAGCAAAGTTTACTTAAGAATGAAGGGAAAATTTCAATAGAATTAATTATATCTATTGAAGGAACAGAATACATAATTAATAACCTTCCAAAACAGAAAACACCATGGCTAGATTCACTTGTGAATTATACTGAACATTTAAGTAAGGCATTATACAAAGTCCGTATTATCCTTCTCAGAATATAGAACCATAGGGATTACTTTGCAACTAGATTTATGAGGTCACCTTCATCTATTAATAAAACTAAGCAAAACATTGTAATAAAACTAGAGGCCAATAACTCCTATAAACCAGATGTATAAACCTCAAAAAAAATGGCAAATCAAATTCAACAATGAATAAAAAGTAATGTATGTCTCAATCTAGTGGGTCACCCTAAGCATTAATCATTAACATAAAAAATCAATAATATTAAGGAAATAAAAATTAGAGAACTATATCAAATCCAGAAACGAAATCTAAAATGATCTATCAACACTTCATGACAAAATGTCTAGTTAACTAGGACTGTGGGAATTTGTTCCAATTAATAAAGTATTTCTACAAAAAACCTGTGTGCAGCATTGTATGCGTGCGTGCGTGTGTGCCTGAGTGTGTGTGTGCATGTGTGTGTGTGGCATGGGAGATCAAACTCAGGATCTCAGGCTCTCACACTTACAAAGCAGGCACAGTGGTATTTTGCTAAATCCCCAGGTCTTGAATATCATCACTTCTTTATTTTTGTTTTTTTTGCTAGTGAGATCAAACTCAGGACCTTGTGGCTGTGAGGCAGGTGGGATGCTGCTGCTGAACTACATCCCCACCCAAATAATTTTTAATCATGAGAAATTAGAAGCTTTGTCACTAACTTGAGGAAGACAAATGGATGATTTCCTATCACCATTCATTTTCAACATCAAATAGGAAGTCCTACCTAATGTAATCAGATGAGAAAATAAAGGTCTATTGATTATGATGAAAGAACAAACTATTTGTCTAAAGATTAATCATCTGTGTCAAGAATCTGCAGCAACAAGACTTAGTAAACAAGGTTATAACAAAGATTCAGAATACAAGGCTCTTGCACAAAGTCAATTTCTTTTAAAAACAGGATTTCAAATAAAAATACAGTATCATTTATATTAGCACAAAAAAATGAAAGTAATAAACCTATCAAAATGTGTACAAACCTTCATGAAGAAGACTGTAAAACTGATGAAAGAAAGAACAGAAAAATATTCCATGTTTACTTTTTCAAAGACTCATTGGTATCATGATGGCAGTTCTTGGGCTGGGGATTTAGCACAGTGGTTCTGCTGCCTGCCTCGCAAGCTCAAGGACCTGAGTTCGGTCCCCCGGTACCAAAAAAACTAAACAATCAAGATGGCAGTTCTTCTGAGGATCATTTGTACATTTAATGTAGTTTCAATAAAAATTCTAGCAAGTGATTATATTAACAAACTGTTTCTTACTTTTATAAAAAAGAGAAGAAGAACCAGAATAGTCAACAAATTGAAGAAGAGATACAGAACTGGAGAGATGACTCTATCTGACTCGACTTAAGCTAAAACTACCACAATCAATAGAATACAAAATCAGTGAAAGACATCAATGAAAGAAAATAGAAAGCCAACAGAGGGAGACCAGACTATAAATATAGTCTCAGTCTTTGACAAGAGAATAAAGGCAGTATAATGGAGGAAAGTCATTCAACAAATGGTGCTAGAAAAACTATATATACATTTGTAAAATATGAATACAGAAAATGATTTAAACACTGTATAAAATTCATTCACAAAGTATTAAATGTGGACATAAAGTGCAAAACTATAAAATTCACGTGGGAGAATACAGGAGAAAATAGATATTTGAAGAAAAGAAGTGATCAGTTGGTCCTTATTAAAATTTTAAAAAATTTCTTCTTTCAAAGACACCATCAAAGTAAAGAAAGTTCAAGCTTACTGTAAAGTAGCCAGTGGCACTTTCAATGGAAAGGCTGATGAGACCAAATAGATTTCCAAAGACAAGAGTGAAAACAGAAGTTCTTCCAAAACCCTTTTATCCCATCCAGGTTCAGACGACTACAAGAACTGTTCTCCACTAATCTGCTATGTTTCATAATCCATTCAAATTGACATACCATGATTAACTGTTACAAAGATCAAAGATTTTTATACACAATCATTACTCAACAGGTGTCCCTTCTGAGAAATGAGTTCTTGGGCACGTTTTGTCATTGTGTAAATCCCAGTGATATACAGAGAGCTGTAGGTAATACAGCTATCACAGGCTATGTGGTATATATTGTCATCTGTAATCAGCCATCGATAAAAATATGATGAGAGGTTAAAAACACTGGAGAATTTGAGTTCTATGAAAGTATTCTTAAAATATTTGAAAAAAAGAGAAACACATTTAGTTTTTAATAGAAGATTTCTAATCTTGTTCCTGGGAGATCAAAATTTGTAAAGACAATGAGGTAAAATATTAACATTATGGACATTAGAAAGTGTCTAGAATTTTGTTTTCTTGATGGTACAGGTCAGTGCCATGAAAAATATGCTTTGAATTTCCCTGCTCCTCTGCTGCCTCTGTTTTTTGATTATTTTGGGTTAGTTTGTTTTTTCACAGTGCTAGACCAAAGGCCAAAGGCCTTACACATACTAAGTACTCTGCCATTGAGCTATATTCCGAGCCCCTAAAATACCCATTTTTCATTCTAATTTGTAGAAAGCATCCTGAAGAATACTTGTCTATATGTGGATACCCACACATGTCCCACATCAGTTGAACTGGGAAGAGTACATTAAGGAGCCCAGAGGAAATACACCAAGCCAGCAGTGTAATAAAGCAATATGCCAAGGCTTGTAAAAATAAAGCTTTGTTGAGGTCAAAGGATAAAGTGAAAAATGGAACCCAAAGGCAAAACAAATAACGTAGTAGATAAAAAGTGTCAAATTAAAAAGAAAGTATAAATCTAATCAACCAATAGTGAGAAGCTTTGTTTCTATTTAATTGTGTGATCTCATGTTATTAGAAGTAAGGCTAGCACCTTGGAGTTATAAGTTTTGGAGGAGGCAAATATTTTGAGACAAATCCAATGTGGACAGTTTTAGACAGATTTTGAATATGACTGGTACTGCTCCATGTTTATATTCAGCCTTACACAGACCTTGTGTATTGTTACTTGATTTACTATTCCACCTATGATATCTAATCTTAAACCCAGTTTTTAAAAAGTGAATATGGCAAACAAAGTCTGATAACAAAAAATGACGACCAATTACCCAATTTCCAAAAGGGGTAGTAATAAACAAGATAGAGACTGGATCAAGAAGATGTGTTTTTTCTATAAAATGGAGTACTACTCAGTCATAACAAATCAGAAACTAGCTAAAAGGATGCACATCGAGGCCATACTCTTAAGTGAAATAAATAGGACACACATGTAAATACTGAATAGTTTCTCTGGTGTGAAAAACTAAAAGTGTAAATAAGGTTCAAATTGTATAATTGATAGTGTAAAATAGGAAAAAAAGGTCTAAAGGAGTAGAAGTGGGAGGTATATGGGAAAGGAAAGAAGAGAAAAGAAAAAATATGAGAAAAGCAAAAAATGGAAACAAAGTCTTTGTAAATAGGGAAGGTTGGAGGGGGTGAAGGGAGGGCAGAGGAATGGGGAAAAAATGAGAACCAAGATATATCATGTAAAGATACAAGATCACAATGATGAATGTAGCTGTATTGTATACCTAAAATGTACCAATTAGTTTAATGGGGGAAAAATAAAACAAGATAGAAGTGCCTTTTTCTGTGACCATCTCAATGTGTTGAATCAATTCAAAGTATTTGTGTCATTTCTGTCAAACCTAAGTGTGTTGTCCTCGACCTTATTCACCATATCTGGCACCATTAGACTTCTAGCTCTTCCCCAAAGTCAAAACGACATGAAATATGAAACAATTCAGGATATTGAAGCAGCCACAACACAGCAACTAAAAATACCCATAGAGAACTTTCAGAACTGCTCCATGAAGTGGCAATAATGATAAATGAGTCTGTTGGAAACAATGGGGGGTGTATTTTGAGGGGAATTTTGATAATATATCTTTTACTGTAATGTTATTTTTTAGCTTAAGCATTTATATATTTGTTGATTATTCTTCACAGATGAAAACTTAGAACAATAAGCATCAGGGCTTGGGATTTAGCTCAGTGGTTCCATCGCCTGCTTCTCAAGCGCAAGGTCCTGAGTTTGATCCCTGGTACCAAAAAATAAAAAAGAATTAGACCTATGTTCCCTTCTTAATAAGCAGGTTGGGCACATTTCTTCTCTGAGACATTCAGTAACTAAAATAACATTATTTATATATATTTTTTTTGCTTTGTTTTGCTTGGTTTTGTTTTCCGATAACAAGGATCAATCTCAGGATCTTGTGATTGCAAGGCAGGTGTGGTACCACTGAGATGCATCCCTGGTCCTCAAATAACAATATTTAAACCACTGATTTAATAGAATGACTAATAAAACATGTACACGTAAATCCACATTTTCTCTCTGCCTCTATAAATGTAATGTAACATAGACATATGATTTGTACTCATTGATAGTTGTAATCATAAGGTAAGGAAAATAGTAACATTTTAAGCTAAGTTTAATTTCAAGGGCCACATTTGGAATGTTTCACATTTTATACTAATTGAATGGTGAGTCTTCATATCTGATTGCTATTTTTTCCTTTTTCTGGTACCAGGGGATTGAATTCAGGACCTGGTGCATGTGTGGCAGGCATGGTGCCTCTGAGCTAAATCCCCAGCCCATCTGATTGCTCTTCGTGACCAACATTTAAATGGACATCTTGAAATCCAATGAATAAATGAGCTCCACATATGTTAAAGCTACATACCCAAACTTATCTTCGCACAGTCAAATGCAAGCAGTTTATAAAGTTAAAGGTTGGTGGTATTATCATTATTTCTTTTTTCTCCATGAAGATCAAACTCAGAAAAAACAAAACAAAACAAAACAAAAAACCACACATCCATCCAAACCCATCACATCCAGAATGCTGACAACATCTAAAGCCAATTAAATGCTTGTTTAACATAATTGTCTGTAACCAATATCTTATTACTATGATCTTAATTCCGTTCCCTGCAGTCATGAGACACTCTCTCGAGTTTCTGTTCCTTCAACACACAATGTGAGAATGAGAAAAACACGTGCAGAGAGAGATATCTATCTGATGTCAATAATCTCATTTTACTAAAATGCTTTTTGTTTTAACATTTTTGACAGGCATAACTACGTATTTATGAAATTGAAATTAACCTTTATCTTTTTCTTTTCACAAATATATTAATTAGACTGTAGCCTGAAGGTTTTATGCAAAATGAAAGCAAGGTGTGAAATGTTTTAAACACTTGCACGAACCAACCATTTGTTACATACATTGAAATGCAAGGCAAACTATACACTTGCTCCACAGATTGGGATTGCAGGGAGTAAATGAGAAGTAAATGATAAATAGAAACTAGTGTCTCCGAAAGTATCAACTACTAAAAATGTAGCCTTAGAGATGGGGAAGGGGTTCAGAGGGAGATACAAGGAGAGGGGACTAAAGGGATTGAAAATGATTCCGATTTATTTTATACTTGTAATAATCTCAGAAAAATGCACATCACTATTCTGTATTGAAAACATACACTAAACATAAGAAATATTGTACTTAACACATTACTTCCTAGAATAAACTTTGAAACATCATTATTTATCTTTAATATTTTGTTCCACTGGCCAGATTGAGAGTCCTTTGTGGACCTTAAATTTATCACAGTAATATTATTTTCTTTCAGTTCATGCCCTTTTAAGTTGTTGTTTTCAACATTTGTCAGCAAGGTGAACTGTCTTATTTGTTAACTATAGCACAGTCTCCTTTCAGCATATTAAGGTTCCGCTTTTTATGCTTACCGTGAGACAATTTTTTAGATAAGCTGTTTTGCTCACATATAAAATATAAATTTGCTGTCTTGAGGGATATGTATGTTGAACTCACCTCAGTACTGGCTAGTATATATTCCTTGCCTTTCTTCCTGAAATATAGTTCTTATGAAGGACAACATTTAAACATATTCAGTCTACTGTTGTATTTTATACTCCACAGTTTCACCAAGTGCTTTTCAAATATTAATATCAAGTCCCACAACAAGCGTGTATAATGCTATTACGTTTGGAAATTAGAAAATTCAGATTCAGAGGAGATAAATAGTGTACAAATGGTAAAACAGAACTTATCCAAAGTTCTACTTTTCCAGAATACCTGCTGTAACACCATGTTTCTCCCTCTTTGATTAAAATACCCATTAAGTATTAGTGATTCTTGGAAAGAATGTTATCCTTGAAGTAATCTGTCTGAAAATTGCTTTGTAGGCAAATTTCTTTGATTGTTCTGCTGAGGGATGGGATCCTGCAAGTATTTTTAAAGCGAAATGATAAAGCCACATAGCTAAATAAAGAAAAGGAGGAAAGTCTGAAAAGTTGAGTAATGTCTGGAAGGTAAGAGATGGGGTGGGGCCCCCAACTGATAGAAGGATTGAAACAAGATGTAAGGAAAGTCTGTGTTTCAAGTTTATGATGGTGTAAGTATAATATCTGCACAGGGTTTCCAGTAAATATTCATAAAATCTTGTACTTCAGTTATTTTTGAAGTTTTTAAATTAATAAATGCTAAAAATCTGCCAATTCCTGCAGCTGCAAGGATGAACTATTACAACAGAAGCTGTCTATGTGCATCCTATCAACTGCTGAAATATACTAAAAAGAGACAGTTCTTCTGTTCTTTTAGTTTGTTTTGCTATTCGGGAATTTAATCCAGATTCTTACCCATGCTGAGCAAAACTGTACCATGGAACTGCATCCCTATCCCTTTTTATTTATATAGCTAGGTATGCTGGCACACACCTGTAATCCCTGCTACACAGGAGGCTGAAGCAGGAAGGTCACAAGATGGAGCTCAGCCTGGGAAACTTATGAACTTAGTGAGACTGTCT